>NC_134407.1:110167656-110915156 GCF_038048845.1 Mixophyes fleayi
TTCATAAGTTAACCTTAAAAAGACATTTTGCGAGGAAGGATATGACCTGCATTAAAAATTATGATTCAACATCAAAAACTGGTTTTAAAGTGACATCTAAATTTTACCCATTGGAATCTAAAAGCAACTGTCTACATATTTATCAGGATCTGGTCACACAGGACTTGTGTTATCCAGATAAAAAAGAAGTAACAACTGTAGAGAACTTAACTCAGCATGAAAAATTAGCACTAAAAGAATTACTGTCCAATAAAGACATTGTTATTTTAAATCGCTCAGATTACATTGATGAGGCAAACCGTCTTTTGGGGGATCGTTCCTCTTATTTGCAACTAGAGGTGGACCCTACCCCTGAACATATTTCGAGTTTGCGTGAACTTATATCTACAGCACTTCATGATAACATTTTAATCAAAGAAGAATTTCAATTTCTTTATATTTCATGTCCCATTACCCCTATCTTTTATTATCTCCCTAAAATACACAAAGATCTGAAGAGACCCCCAGGGAGACCAATAATCGCAGGGATCGATTCCCTAACATCCAACTTATCCAAATATGTGGATTTTTTCCTTAGTAAATATGTGACATCTTTGGATTCATATCTAAAGATACTGGCAGCATCTTACAGATCTACAGGATTTCAAATGGGAAGATAGTTTTTATTGGGTTACTTTAGATGTCCAATCCCTCCACACATCTATACACACACTAAAGGTATTAGTTCATGCAGGGAGTTTTTAGATAAGGATTCATCTATGACTAGCAGCACTGGTAATATACAGGTAGTAGTACACGAGGAACTGAATGGACAAAGGAAACGTGAGGGTATTCAGTGGTCTGCGGTAGCAAGTTGTACCACTGCTATAGTGAGGAGGAATGTCCAGCAGCAACGAAAAGGTGATGAGAGTCAGCGGTCTGCGTTTAGCAAGTTGTACCGCTGTCTATGTGAAGGAATGGAATCCAGGTGGAGGTATCCGGGAAGTCAGTGGTCTGCGTTAGCAAGTTGTACCACTGCTATGTGAAAGGATACTAGAAACAGGTGACTCAGGAAACAGGGATCAGGTGTCTGCCTCTAGCAAGTTGTACCACTGAATATATAAGTGAGGAGGAGCACGGGGAGAGAAATGCAATACAGAGTCTACACGGGCACACTGAACTTGATCACACGATGATATACACAATATAGTAATGACTGAACAGCACTGCACAATAATACAAAGTCACAGGAACTATCCGGGCAACAGGTAACACAGTCAAATGATGGCAATAGTCTCAGCGGATAGTAAACTCCAGGGGAGAACAACTCAGTCCAGCAAGATATGCAATACACCAGCACAGTCAATGAGAAGTATGCATACCGTGGTTCAGGAGCAGGCTGTCAGACGGGAGTGCAGAGATACCTGAACGGCTGGAGGCCGGCAGGATGTGAAGTCCCAGGAGGGTAGAAGCGGTAATCAAGTAGGTGCAGCGCACAGGTAGGTAGACCAGCGGAGATGGGAACAAATACTCAGGAAGCAGTAGTATATAGGACTGGACACCTGGAGAACACTGACGTGTAGAGATGGTCTAGACGAGATGAAAGCAGCGAGGTGTTGATCCGATGCAGACAGGCGAGTTCACACAGGCAGGAACACTGTAGAAGCACGGAGAGCGGATCAGCTGGCTGCAGACTCGAATAGAACTGAAGGGTAGCGGCAAGCAGGACACTGCAGGTACACGAAGGCAGCGGATAGAAGTCAGCAGGTGCAGTCTCGATGAAACACGGGAGAGTTGAGATGAGCTGGAATTGTTGAGCACGGAGACAGCGGATAGGAATCAGCTGGTGCAGTCTCGATGAAACACAGGAGAGTTGAAGTGAGCTGATAGCTGTAGTGCACGGAGGCAACGGATAGGAATCAGCTAATACAGTCACGATGAAACACAGGAGAGTTGAAGTGAGTTGATAACTGTAGTGCACGGAGGCAGCGGATAGGAATCAGCTAATACAGTCACGATGAAACACAGGAGAGTAGAAGTGGTCTGGAAACCACAGGAATCAGCAGAGCTGAATACACGAGGAAACACAGGAACACCTTCAGAGGCTCATGGGAATGAGACTCCAAGATCAGGCAACGTGGTATTGACCACAGGTGCTTAATATAGGGAGTGTTGCCTGATCAGCCAATTAAGTTAAAGGAACATGAACTGAAGGTTTGAAAGGGCTGCACATGCGCAGACCCTCAGGATGGTGGACGGCCACGGTTCCTAAATACACGGGAAGAAGCACTCACAGTCTGGTGAGTGACAGTGGTACAGCCATGGGCACAACTTTCGTGCCCAGTTTTGCCAACCTGCATATGGGTAGTTGGGAGAACAAGTTTATACATCAACATAATGTACATTCTGATAAAATCAAACTATGCTAACGGTATATTGATGATATTTTATTAGTCTGGAATGGTACCCAAATTGAGTTTCAGGAATTTTTACAGTTTATTGGAGATAATGAATATAATCTTAAATTTTCCGCTACTATTAGTAGTGTACAGGTTGAATACCTGAACTTGATTTTGACATCTGAGAACAATAAAGTACTAACCAAAAATGTCATTAAGCAAGTTGATACAAACAGCTATCTACACTACAAAAGCTGCCATCAGAAAAGGTGGAAGAATAACATACCTTATTCTCAGTTTAATCGGATTAAAAGAAACTGTAGTCAAGAATCCGATTTCAATGAACAACTAGCGTTGTATTCAGAGAGATTCAAAGAGAGAGGATATCCAAGTAAATTATTGGAGGACGCTACTAATAGAATTAAAGAAAAAGACAGGACTGAAACTCTAAAGTATACAGTAAGATCTAATAACAATGAAATGACACCCTTCATTACAGAATATACCAGTGACGAGAACCTTATAAGATCCACTTGGAATAAGCATTGGGGCATTTTAAAAAGAGACCCGGTACTATCCAAAATTCTCTCGAATAAATCTATGTTGATATTTAGGAAAAAACATAGTTTGAAAGACTTACTAGCCCCCAGCAGATTGGAAAATAAGTCCAGAGTCCAAAAATCTTCCAGTTCTTTTATTGGTATGAATGGTTCCATAAGATGCAACCATTGCAATATTTGCAAACATATGAATCCTGCTAAAACTTATTTTTACAATCATGACAATAGTAAGAAATTTATGATCAAACACCGTATGGACTGCCTAAGTACTTCGGTAATTTATATGCTTGAATGCTCTTGTAAACTGAAATATATTGGTAAGACCAAATCTCCGCTCAAGCTACGAATTCAAGAGCATAGCCGAAATATAAAAAATAAAATACAAAGTCACTCGGTATCCTGACATTTTATTAACTATTACAATAGTAACATGTTAAGCTAGGCCCAAGGGGGGGTGACCTACAGAAGAAACTATCCCAAAGGGAAATGTTCTGGATCTTTGAGGTTGGATCCATGACCCCTTTGGGTTTAAATGAGAATTATGAGATAGCCCCCTTTTTATAATATATTATATTTTTACCATTTTTATCCTTTTTATTTCTTTTACTTTTTTATATTACCTAAGTTTAAACTTATTTACTGAGAGGCTTATAGTTATATTGGGTGGTTAGGTTGATTTAATAGGTGGTTCTGCATTTGTGCACTTTATAAAGTTTAATGTTTACTGTAGTTATCTACATTGTACCACGTAAGATTATGTGTGTTTTCACGTCCGAGGTATCCTATATTAGTGCAATTCATAATTAATATGTTTACTTTATGAGATAATCGTGTATATATATTTTGTATATATTTGTAATTGTCTTTCTTTATATTTATATAGGATTTTTTGAGTTTATGTATCTTTATTTCATGTATTTTTGGTTTATTTTGATTGTTGGTGAGTCCTAGATATATATGCATTATACTCCATATTGCTCTAAATTGTGAGTTTCGATAAAGTTTGTCGCGGATTCTCGCGCCTGCGCACTAAGGGGTGGTTTGTGCGCACGCGCCAAAATGGCGGATCCGGTCTATAAATTACCGGATTAATTTATGAGCTATATGGTTACTTAATTGCTCCTGATGAAGTATGGTTCAACCCAGACGAAACACGTCGAGCCTTTGATGTTCTCTTGTGCTGTGTTCCATACTCGATGTAAGTCTATTCTTTACTTTGTTCATTAAATATAACTGCTTATTACATCGTATCTTCTTCCATTCTATTTTGCTGCCATTTGGGAAAATATTTTGTTGTGGAATACATGCTCAAACTTGAGGAATCACCAGAGAAGTGATATTTGAGAAGTGCTGCTTTTTCTGGAAACGTCTGGTACGCAGACTATATTTATATTTATTTCTTTGTTGTTCTACATATACGGGTTGTACATCTGGATTATAGACACTGTTTTCCCACCAAGGTGGTTGTGGTGTTGACATAAGAGACTCTCACTTTCCAAGTGGTGCAATTTATTACACATACAGCATTACACTATGTTGGCTTTTTTCTACCTTGTCTACCTTAGAGGTGGTTCATAGCGCTCTAATATCTTTATTACTAGATTGTGTGTGTGTATATATATATATATATATATATATATATATCTACTGTTAGAGGCAGTATTATTGACACGTGAACTGTTTACTGGACAAAAAACAGAGTGCTGTTTGAGTGTGAGCAGCACATCCCAGTTATATATATATATATATATATATATATATATATATATATATATATATATATAGTGATTCAAAAGTCACAGTACACCCTTTTATTTCAAAAACCCTACAGGAAATTTGGAAACCTGAATACTCCAGTAAGGTATGGGTGACGTGGTCTATCTTTTACGGTATGTACCACACATGGGCGCCATCTTGGAATCGGCCAATCGCCCCAATTCCTGTAGTTTTTGAAATAAAAGGGTGTACTGCGACTTTTGAATCACCCTGTATATATATATATATATATATATACATACATATACAAGGATGTTTTGGTACAATTCTTTATTCATGACTGTGTTCTTAGACAAAATTGTAAGTGAGCCCACTCCCTTGGCTGAGAAGCAACCCCACTCATGTATGGTTTCAGGATGCTTTACTGCTGGCTTGACACAGGACTGATGGTAGCGCTCACCTTTCCTTCTCCTAACAAACTTTTTCCAGATGCCCCAAACAATTTGAAAGGGGATTCATCGGAGAAAATGACTTTACCCCAGTTCCCAGCAGTCCAATCCCTGTACATTTTGCATAATATCAGTCTGTCCCTGATGTTTTTCCTGAAGAGAAGTGGCTTCTTTACTGGCCTTCTTGACCCCAGGCCATCCTCCAAAAGTCCTCACCTCACTGTGCGTGCAGATGCACTCACACCTGCCTGCTGCCATTCCTGAGCAAGCTTTGCACTGGCTCGTTCCCGCAGCTGAATCAACTTTAAGAGACGGTCCTTTCACTTGCTGGACGTTCTTGGGCGACCTGAAGCCATCTTCACAAATATTGAAGCCATCTCCTTGGAGTTCTTAATGATCTGATAAATAATTGATTTAGTTGCAATCTTACTAGCAGAAATATCCGTGCCTGTGAAGCACGTTTTGTGCAAAGCAATAATGACTGCACTTATTTCCTTTGCAGTTAACCATGGTTAATAAAGGCAGAATATTGATTTCAAGCACCACACTCCTATTAAAGCTTCCAGTCATTTATTCAAAGTCAATCAGCATCACAGAGTGATCTCCAGCCTTGTCCTCATCAACACTCTCACCTGTGTTAACGAGAGAATCACTGACCTCATGTCAGCTGGTCCTTTTGTGACAGGGCTGAAATGCAGTGGAAATGTTGTTTTTGGAATAAAGTTCATTATCATGGCAAAGAGGAACTTTGAAATTAATTGCAATTGATCACTCTTCATGACATTCTGGAGTATATGCAAATTGCCATCATAAAAAGTGAGGCAGCAGACTTTGTAAGAAATAATATTTGTATCATTCTCAAAACTTTTGCCCTTGACTGTAATCTCAAATAATCTGCTAAAACCTTATGTCTTGATGGGGAAATTGGATGCACATCCAATGCTAGCATAGTTTTTATGGCTAAAAGCAAAGAGGATGCTGGCTGTTATTCTTGGTTCCTCTTGCAAACACTTGCACCACAATCATTTGTTTTTTTAAAATGATGCTTACACTTCTTTGTCTCTTTCTGAATAGAAGTTTCACCCACATGTACAAGGACGTTTCTTGGGAATCATGAATTGCATTATTCTGCTGACAGCTGATGCTGGACTGCTTGTAACTGTACATAATTTTCCACTTTTTGATAATGTGGGACGAAGACCTGAATGGGGATGAGTAAAATTAAATGCCAGGATGTAGTAGCTACACTATAGTTGGCCTAAAGAGTTAATTTGTAGCTTGTTTATAATAGCCAATATGGTGAAGGGGGTGGAGGAACTAAGGCATCTTTTAACACATTCTCCTCAATGAAGTACCCCTCATCACGCACAACTGCAAGCAAATAACCCACTGGCCACCCCCTCAAAACGCACAACTCAAGCTCCATCTGTTGCAATGAACAGATTTTCAAACAGAACACAGCCTCAATTTTTACACTCTTCTTCTTCCCCGTCCAGCTTTATTTCCCCTTCACAATTGCCTATTCAAGTCCCTACAGCAGAGATTTGTTCTGCAGTTCCTCCCATTGCCTAGGCACACATTATGGTTCAACAAGTGTTTTACCCACTGTGAGGCCCTTTGCTCATGCAATTTTAACAGCTCCATCCTCGTCAATGCAAACAGTTGCTGGTTTTCATGGAACACACAACTCTGGTCAACAAGGATGGTACTCCCATCCTGCTTCTGTAAGATCTTCAATTCAATACCCTTTTCCCCCTACTGTATTTGCACAAAATATGCCTCCATCACAAGGGCCTTGCACTAATACCCAATTTTTCCGTTCTTGGAGCCCAAATATTTTTTCTGCCTCCTTACCCTCATTTAGCAATCCCGCTACATTCCCAGCATTTTGACCACAAACTTTTAGCAGCAGTTAACAGGTTCACAAATAGGGTTATACAAGGTTAAAGTTTCACAACGGTCTCGGCCGGCAGTTGTTCCTCTCCCATTTCATGTAGTCCTGTCACAGCCCCTCCAGACATTTCTGGTCAGGTTGCACATACTTCTCAAGCTTATAACAGACCTATTGAACATAGGCGGCAGCATTGGCTCAGCGTCAGCACTAATAAGAGCAGCAGTGGCAACTTGCAGAGGATCCATCATGAAGGATCAGTTTCTAACATTGTTAATGTCTCAGCATAACAGGTGGCAGAATCTGTTAAAGTTACTGGAGATCCTGGTGAGCAGCAAGCTGAAGAAGTTCAAGGCCCTTCAGAACACAAAGAAGCTGTAGCAGTTGCTGTGGTTTCTGTCATGTGATCGGTCGGTGTCCATAAAGGTGATACAGAGAAATTTCTGAGTGATTCTGACTTTCTCAGTTCAAAAGATGATTCTTCAGGGTCAGGAAAGAAACAGCATAAAATAATACGCTTGCTTAAGTTCCATATTAGATCATGCAACAAGCATAGAGGTAATAGAAGGGCAGAGCGTAAATCACGGCTGGCGCAGTGCAGTGAAAACATGGTGCGCAATTCCAACACAGCCATTTTAAGGGACCTTAGACCGAGAGTTAGGCAGAAGATTGACCAAAAGGTTTTTGTAGACATGTTTACGGTGACGGATACTGGGAAGAAGAACTTGGTTCAAGCTAAGTTGAAGGATGGTAGTGGTGAGGAGAGTTTTTGGTCGTATAACATTTGGATAGCTGGTTTTGTTATATTTGCATCAGCATATTTAGAAAATAGCCCGGGAGAACAACAAGCTGTACTAAAATACATGCATATGATCCATAATATGTATGTGACAGGGGGTAGTCAGGTTTGGAGGATGTATGATGATGAGTTTCGTAGGAAAGTTTCCAGTGAGTCTGTCATTCCTTTTGCTTTTAAAGATGTAGAAATTTGGGTAGACGCGCAACAGGCGTTTATGTCTAGCCAAGCAACAGGACAAGAGAGGAGGTAGTCATTTCCCAGCAGGTCAGGTCAAGCCCTTCTTGGCAGAAACAAATGGTTTGCATTCAATAACTCATAGTTCTCCAAGGAAACTCAATGTTGGTTCAAACGTGCATGCCTTTGTTGTAGTGGAAGCACCCCGCAAAAGACTGCAATCGAGAAGTTATATCGCAGCCTCCCAAGAAGACACCTCAATTGGTTCAGCCTAGGTAGACCTCCCACCACAGTTTCTTTGGATGCCATATTTAGATGGCTTCTTATTTACCCAGATAAGGAAGCAGCTAATTTCTTAGTGAACGGGTTTAGGAAGGTTTACATTGTCTATTTCACAAGACATAAACATACCAGCTAGCAAAAACTTGAAATCGGCTTACCAGCATCCGGATATTTTGGCTACTAAAATTACTAAAGAAATTCAATTGAGTTGTATTTGCGGTCCAGTCCCTTCACCTGCATGGGCAGATATGGTAGTGTCCCCGGTTGGTGTGGTTCCTAAAAAAAAGCCCAGGTCAATTTTGTTTCATCCAGCATTTGTCTTTCCCCAAAGGCTCTTCAGTAAATGATGCCATTGCACACTAAGGTACTTTACCTAGATTTTGCAATTGCGCTTAGTCGAGTGATTCACTATGGGCCAGGATCATTATTGGCGAAAGTTGACATGGAAGTGGCCTTTCGTCTTTTGCCTTTACACCAATCAGCTTTTCGTTTTATGGAATTTCACACCGGGGAAGTTTTCTTTGTAGACAGATGCCTCCCAATAGGATGCTCTTTTTCATGCGATTATTTTGAGCATTTTACTTTGTTTTTCATTGGTGTATCAACGTTGATTTGGGACACACGGGCGTTCTTCGATCGGTGATAAAGTTTTGTTTGACGTTAAGGCCCTTTTTAGGATATTTGGCATTCCCATAGCGCATGAAAAAACAGAAGGTCCTACCACACTCTTAGTTTTCCTTGATATAGAAATTGATACAGAATTAGGTTGCTGCCCCCTCCTTTCCAATAAAATTGCTTGTCGAGTTATCCCAAAGGAAAAGGTTTTTCGTCGGAAATTACAAAGGGCTATAGCTGGTATTAAGAGAGTTCATGCAAGAGTTAGGATTTCTCGGGAAATTAAGGATGACCTAATCATTTGGGATAATTTTTACTTATTTCAAGTCGGCTGTGTCTAACAGAGAGCTTCAACTACTTACAGATGTGGTGGGTTCAGTTGGTTTTGGAGCTTACTTTGAGGGTTCCTGGTGCGAGGCTCCCTGACCTACGACATGGTTTTCATCAGGATTCACTGGCAATTTACTTGTCCTGGAGCTTTTTCCCATAATTCTGGCAGTTGAGCTCTGGGTTCATCCTCTGCAAGATTGTGAAGGATTTTTTGTGTGATAATTTATGTGCAGTTCAGGCAGCTACTCCCACCCCCAGCAAATAGGCTAATTAAGCATCTGGTCTTGAATTGTTTGGAGCATAATATTTTGTTTAAAGCTAGACATGTGCCAGGTATTGATAATGCACTTGTAGATTCACTTTCACATTTTAACTGGATTAAGTTCAGGGAACTTGCTCCGGGTGCTGTGCTAGTGGTACTTTCTGTCCTTATGTTTGGCAGATTGACAAGCCAGAATGGAGGGGCTCGCGGAGGAATCTTTGGCTCAATCCGACTTGGAGGCATACAATGCAGCATAGCGTAAGTGGGTTATTTTCTCTAGTAGGGCAGATAAACAGCATTCGGAGCAGAAACAGTGTATGTTGGTTTTTGTTTGGTGTATATACAAACATTTATCATTTCCAAAGCATTAATGTCATCTATGTTGGGTGGGATATCTTCTATTGCTAAGGTTCACAGGGTTAAAGATTACACCAAAGAATTTTTTATTAGGAAGGTGCTAAAAAGAGACCAATTGTTAAAGACTCTAGGTGTCCAAAATACATTAATATGTTGTGCGAGCTTATAGCTAAAGCCAAGAAGTTTACTGTGTCAGATTATGAAGGATTAAGTTTTAGTACGGCTTTTTCCTTGGCTTATTTTGGAGCTTTCAGAGAAGGAAAAATTGTTGCACTGTCTAAGTCATCATTGGAATCGAGTTTGCTGGCTAAAACTTTGTATTTCAAAAGCATCTTTGGTGTGTAGGCTACATAAATTCAAAGCTGGTCAATTAGGTAAGGGGCGATGGATTAACATGTCAGCTCATCCAGATCCTACGGTATGTCCAGTGATGTTGGCTAAGAATTTTCGAAGGTCAGACCTTCTAATGGACAGATGTTGTTGATTCACGTGGATGTTCACCCCTTACTAAATACCAATTCAATTTTATATTTAAAAAATGTATAGCGGACATGGGTTTAGATCCAACTTATTATGGTACACATTCTTTCAGAATTGGTGTGGCAACCTCCATGGCAGCTAAAGGGTCTTCTGTGGAGCGTATCAAGTGGTTAGGTGGTTGGAAGTCAGCCATTTGTGATTTGTATATCACACCCACCAAATTCTGGTCACCCACCCCTTTTATAGCAATCCAGGGTTCATCCGTTTGTCACTTTTGGAAGTGGTGGCATGAAGGGATTTCCTTATTTTTCCTCAGAGAAGAGCCTCATAGCATGAGCACATTTAAGGTTTTGTAAGGGTTTTACCTTCATATGGGTTGTTCCTCTCTATCACCGTCACTTGCTTTTACAAAAAAACAACTTTTTGTTGTATGGTAATTTCGGACAAAATGTATGGCCTATCAGCAAGATGCAGTAATCGTTATTTGTGTTGTTTTTTTGTGAGTGTTAATTGTTTAGTCAATGATACTCTGTCATGCCTCAGATGCATAACAATTTTGGGGATATTGTTTTGATTACAACATGCTGCCCCTTGCTGTGTGAGTCTTTGGTCATTCTTTTGTTTACTGGGCTGCCGATCGTCCAGTGATACAGGATAAGTAGGAGGGAAATGTGTTGGTCTAATCATGATTGATAAAATAGCTGTAAACTGCGTTCCTGACATATTAATAATTGACTGTGGGGCACCGACCTGGGTAAGGGAAAAACAATTGGCCTTATTTGGTGCATTATAAATGATCTTAACTTTATTGTCGATACTTGGCCCGAGATGAGAATAGGATGGTCGAATATCATTCCTCAGTTACTTTAGAATCGGGCACATAGTGGTTTGATTATGGACAACTTGATGAGGCAGGTTAACCATGCAGATTCAAAATACGTGAGAAGGGCAGGGGGCTTAGTTATTCCTCATCCAGCCATTACATTTGGTTTTGTTTATCGGACAAATTAATATGTGTTTGGTGGAGTTTCTAGGGTTAATGGGTGGTGGGCAGCCTGTTTCTTAGAGGCGGCTGCGTTGGTGGCAAAGCCGTGCAGGCAGCGGTTAATACAGGGCGCAGGTGGGAAAGGATGGACACAGGATTCCTTACTTTTCAATCCTGTCTCTTTAGAGGGGTCAACTGTGCAGATACCCTGGTTATCGTTTTCTGAAGCATACCCGTGAGGCCAGAGGGATTGAAGTCTTTCTGACGCCGTAAAGTTATGCCAAGATTTAAGGGCCGGCTGGCCATTCCTATAAGGTTATTTGATAAGATTTTAGTATTGACTGGTAGCTTGCCTGCATCCGCTTATGTTGCCACCATCTTTTATAGATCAATAAACTGTTAACATGCTCTCCCTCCCTCTTCGCCGTACATGCCCTGCCTCCCTCTTCGCCGTATATGCCCTGCCTCCCTCTTCGCTGCATATGCCCTGCCTCCCTCTTCCCTGTACATGCTCTCCCTCCCTCTTCGCCGTACATGCTCTCCCTCCCTCTTCGCCGTACATGCTCTCCCTCCCTCTTCGCCGTACATGCTCTCCCTCCCTCTTCGACATACTTGCTCCGCTCCTCCCTTCCTCTCATCACACTAAATGCTCCCCTCATTAGACAGATAGATAGATAATTTTAATAACTAATAGATACAAAATTTAATAACTAATGAAACAATGTTCAGTAAGTGTGTGGAAATTTATATAATATATAGCTTTCATTATTGTGCATGCAATAATTGTCACTACTATAACAGCCAAGGTGCATATCCCCTGTTAAGGTGTAGAATTGCAGATAACATTGTCCAAAAGGGAAATCATTAAACAATACTGACATAAGCAGATACAGCCTATGAAAAGGAAATTGAAAATAGTGTATATATAAAAATTTCCCTCCCTCATGCTCCAGGGCCCCCTTCCCTATATAATTGCTCTAGTTCACTTAACTTATCTCCATCTCAGTCTATCAGTGTCTGGGAGTCGCTGCATTGTGGAGACAATGTAAAAAAACTGCCAGACAGATGACAGGTGACGGGACTAGAGGGCTCGGACAGACCAGAGGGCCCTGACAGATGGAGGGGTCTGTCTGGGCCCTTAATGGCGGTACCAGCTGTACCCCCCTGATGGCGGCCCTGCATGTGGTGGCACCACTGGTGGCTGCCTAACTTGGACACAATCATCATCATCTTCCTCAGTACCTTGTTCAAGTACAACACATTCCAACAGAAGGCTGCCCTATAATTACAATGTCAGTATCTGAAATGTCAGACTCTTGTATAGCACTCATGGACACCATTAGACTCTGGTCAGGATTCTGTAAAAGCCCAATTTGTTTTTCAAACTCAGTGTTCTTTTCATGCGTTGATGTGGTTGTTTTAGAGACCTACACAGAGCGAAAAGGTGGTGCAGGGGAAGTTGCATAACCATGTTGAACACTTGCTTTTGAAATGTATTCTAGTTTCATCATCATTTATTTATATAGCACCACCAATACCGCATCTTGGAGCTTATAGTCTAAATTCCCTAACGCATACATAGACTAATTAATAGGATTACTTTTGTCAACAGCCTACCAGTGTGTTTTTGGAGCATGGGAGGAAACTGGAGCACCCAGAGGAAACCCATACAGAAATGGGGAGAACATACAAACTCCACACAGATAAGGCCTTGGTTGGGAATGGAACTCATGACTGCAGTGAGTCAGAGGAACTGACCACTAAGCCACCATGCTGACATTCCATACACCACCAGCAGTGGCAAGAAAAGGCTCAGACCATGACCACATTTTGCCAGCATTGATTCTGCAACTGCTCACAAAATTTGGTCACGGTTTATTTGCTACCGTAGGTGGTGTATGTAATATTAGCTATTTTATTTATTTATTTTTACAAATCACCACATTCATTAGTAACTCTTCCCTTAAGACTTGCATCAACATGTGATGTTTTCTTTGACAAACGTTGTTTGGATTTGGAGTGCCTCTTCTTACTCTTTTTCCCACATGACCTTTTTTACTTGCAGTGGTTGAAAAGTATTAGTAATGACAGTACTAGTACTGGGATGCTCCTGTTCTGTAGACTGATCTATGATTGATAACTGTAGTAAAGTTACTTGTAGATGGAACTACTTGTAGCTGCCACCACACCACATGAATTCCCAATGAGACCATGCGATGTAGACACTGCTGCAAAATATAATTCAAACGAATACAATTGGATTGTTAAAAAAATGTTTTGTTATTTTTGGGTTTTGTGGTCAAAAGTAGCACACTCTTTTGGCCACTTACTAGTTGCCTTCACATTCAAACACTTTTTTGGGGTGTGTTGCTCAGAGTCAACACAGGCAAGCTACTCTCTGTTTCACTGGCTGTTGTAAAAAGGAAATAAATATTTTGTGTCCATTACAACTGGGTGAATTTCAACATGAACCAATCTTTACACACACAATAAAGTTGGTTGTTCAGAATTTCTTAAAAAATGAGAAGCCGGTGCAGTCGATGCTGCCTGTGGCCCATAAAATTTCTGGGCATGTAGATCATTGCAGCAGCTTGAAAAAAATACCTGAATTCCACACTTCATATACTTCAGCAACTGGAGGAACAGCAACAAGCCATCAAGTCCTACACATCAAGCCATGAGATAGGGAGAGGGGGGACATGCTACCTTACTCCAGTACACTGGAGAATCCTTTCGGTTTTATGGGCTTTGGCCCCATCTATGTATGCTGTTACTAAAATGACAATTTCATACTGCCGCTGTTGTCCCTTTACAATGTGTCACACATGCAATTTAACGTTGAGAATAACAAATATTTTCATTGTCATTCTCAAACCACTTCACTTCTAAGTTAGGCCTACCTATCAGCCTGTGCTCTGCCTGTATGTTTTAAAGGTGTCATTTAATTTATTAAATTGTCATCATGTCTGCCACTGCTGTGCCACTATGTTTCATAGGGATTGTAACTTGTATGTGTCATGTACTTGAGCTCCTGCCCTGTCACTAATTTTAGCTACCCAGCTTGCTGCAGACTTTGGCCAACATTGGTGAAAATTTTGACAGTTGTGGTCTTTAGAAAATAGACTGTAAATGAATGTTGATGATATAAATCCAAATATAGAAACAAAAACAGCTAAAAATTACATGATTCTACCTATTTTTCACATTTTATTTATGAAATACAGATCCAAAACCAAAACCCATGATGATATTTGGCCAAAACCAAACCCAAAAAAGTGACACTTTTAGAACCAAAATCAAAGCATGGGGGTCTGTGCTTATCTGTACTTTAAAGTATAAATGAAATATACTATGTATGTATTGAGTGATTTTCATTTTTTTGCACTTTGCATAGTATATATATACTACACAAATATGTACAGAAGGCAATCTGCTGGATAAATGGCATTTGCAAATCTGTAATGCACAGATTCAAAACTTACTCATGCCCTGGTTAATATTATGGATCATAATGATATTTATAGGGTTTTTTAAGTGTCTGTAGGATCAGGTCATATTTGCGATAATAAATAGACAGTTGTCAGCGCTTATACTTTACACTCCATATCTGTGTGTATCTAGCAAACTGAAAACCTCAGGTATTAGGTCATATTTTTTTTATTTTTTTTTAAATCAGGTAAAATTTTATTGCATTTTTTAACTTTTTTTTTTTAACAACAAAAAAGCCCAAAACAATAGGCTAAAACAAAACTACAACCCACACTGTGATACAGGCAGTGTCAAATATTCATACACAGTAGAGTCAAAATGCATTGATATTCAGCTTTTCAAACCAGGGTATGCACATCCTCCAAAGTCTCGAGATACAATGAGATAATAACACAATATTAATAATATAAAATACAATCGTTGACCTTAATAACAAAGTAGGCGGCTGGATGTCTTCCCCGAGCATTGCATTAGGAGAGCTCCACCTCCCTCAATCCTTCTGTAACTTATGGGGATATTCTCCACCTGTACCATATTCTTTCATATTTATCCACTAGGTTCCTGCTGGTGTACATGAACCTCTAATGGCCGACTGTATCGTTAACAAGGTTAATCCAGCTACTCAGAATCGGGCCTTCAGTTGCCATCCATTTCCTAGCTTCCTACATAAGTAACGTATTAATGAGCAGTCTAATAAGTCTATGGGTGTTTTTGTTCAAGTCTAAACCAAATATACATAGTTTTGGCGTCAAGGCAGACACTCTCACCTCCAATCATTTAATACAATCCTCCACCTCTCCCCAAAAGCACGAAACCAATGGACACTCCCAGAGCATATGCCAAAAGTTCCCTTTCTCACTCCCACACTTAGGACCCAAAACCACCTGACCCCTATTAAATTTAGAAAGCCGAAGAGGAGTAAGATACAATCTGTGCAGCAGAAAAAACTGAACCTGGCGAAATTTGTCTGATGCAGTGACCTCTTTCGGGCTACACAACACCATATCCCATGCCTTATCACTAATCCGCCCAAGATCACCCTCCCACCTGCATCGCAGCTCCGGCAAGCCCCCCACACCAGATCCTTCCACCAATAATGAATACAAAAATGAAATTTGCCATCTCTGGCCCAACCTTGACAGTTGCACCTCTAAGAATCTACATTAAAACTCGGGCAGCTCCCCGAAACTGCGAGGCAAGAGCATGTCCTAACTGCAAATACCTATAAAAGTAACTCCTAGGTAGCTCATGTAATCCCTGCAGTTTCTCAAATGAATATAGTATCCCATTCTCTTACAGTTGTCCAATATGTATTATATTGTAAATTCGCCAAGCTCCAGCTCCCTCCATCCTAACCAACTCTCCAAAGTCCAAATTATCCCAAAGTGGAGTGCATGGGTCCAAGTCCAATCCACCCCCAATCTGAGATGAAAATCGCCAAACCTTCATGGCCTGTATCAATAAAGGGGGGTCCCCCCCAACCTTTCTACCAGCCAAAAGAAACTGTACCCGTGTATGTTTAGAACCTGTCCCAGAGACTAGAAAATCATGCAAATCTACACCCATCCGTGCCAGGAACCATACCTCAATATGTGTCAGCTGAGAGGCAAAATAATAAAGCCGCAGATTCGGCAAAGCCAAGCCCCCCGACCCTCGAGAACGATATAAAGTGGTAAGCTTAACGCTTGCTCTCTTGCCTGCCCACACCAAAGAAGCCATGAGACGCTCACTATAACAAAATATACTATGAGGGATATATACCGGCGACTGCTGCAAAACATACAGAAACTTTGGTTGAATTATCATTTTGACCAGATTAATTCTACCTGTGACCGTTAATGGCAGCTGTTTCCATACGCTGATCCGGCTCTTAAGATAGTCAATCTGAGGCTGGACATTAGGCTGGATATATTGACCCATATCACTAGAGATCCAGGTACCAAGATATTTAAATACCGGAGTCCATTTAAGAGGAGTCTGCAAGACTTGACCCGTAGGGCAAATACCCTTAATCGGAGTTACACTAGATTTATCCCAGTTGATCAAAAGTCCCGAGTACCTACCGAAAATTGTGACCTCCCGGAGAAGCGCAGGTAGCGACCTATCAGGGCTGGACAAAAAAAGTAGCATTTCATCTGCGTAAATGGCGATCGTGTCCGTCCTGCAGCCCACCTTCAATCCAGTAATATCTGACTGCCACCTAACCACACATACCAACAGCTCTATGTCCAGGGCAAACAGAGTGGGGGACAGAGGGCACCCCTGTCTGGTACCTCTGCCCATAACAAACTGACGAGACACAAAGCCATTCACACAGACTCTAGCTGTAGGACAAGAGTACAGCAATCGTACCCACTGAACAAAAAATGGTCCAAACCCGAATTTCAACAGCACCGCCCACAAGTACCTCCACTCCACAGAGTCAAAGGCCCTAGCAGCATCTAACGATACCACCACCGCCTCCTCCTCCGCAGGGTGGGGCAGCTGCAGATGACAAAAAAGTCTACGCAAATTTATAGCCGTAGATTTTCCCGGCATAAAACCAGTTTGGTCAGAATGCACAATCTGACTAATCACCCAACTCAAACGTGACGCCAAAATTTTTGCCAATATCTTAATATCTATTGTCAGTAACTATATAGGTCTGTATGATTCTGCAAACAAGGGATCCTTTCCCGTTTTAGGGATAAGGACTAAAGGAGCTTCAGACATAGATGGAGACACACACCCCTGATCTCTAAAACTTGCAAACATGTCTTGCAAGCGAGGCACAAAAAACCTTGCCCGGAGCCCTGCCATTTGAAAACAAGGATATCGCAGCTACAATTTCCTCATCAGTGATTGACAGTTCCAAACTTTCTCTACTATCTACGCTTAGCTCAGGCAAGGAAACAGCCGCCAGGTACGTGTCTAAATCAGAATCTGAGTACTCATACGCATAAGCATCTTTAAAATATACATAGAAAACATCACTGATCTCTTTGGTCAAGGCATGCACAATACCCAAAGTATCTGTAATTCCCGCCACTACATCCGCCGCCCTCTCTGACCTAGCTAAATACGCCAAAAACCTGCCACATTTATCCGCTTCAAAGTATTGAGTATGCTTAGCAAAAACCAACTTACGCCTTGATTTATCTAACAAGTAGTCCGACCATTCTCTCTGTACCACTAACCAAGTCATCCTGTCAGAAGCCATATGAGAAGAGAGATACACCTCCTCTAATCGCACAACCTCTTTTTCTAATCTATCACCTCTCAACCTAGACTCTCCTTTGAAACAGTTAATACTTCTAATTATGTGAAGTGAGGCTCATAAAGCCAAACGTCCTTAAACTTATCCACATGTTCAGAAGCATAGCACTTACCCATTGAGGGTTAAGTTGTTGATTATCTCCAGCCAATAGTATCCTGTGGGAGTGTTTAGGTTTGTGTGCCCATATATTCTCACGCAAAGGATGCTGGGTCTCTTCCGTCGCAGAAATCCTCAGGGAGTAGCTGTGTCAGGCTGATTAGCTGCATTTTGTGATTTAGCTGCATTTTGGCTGTCTTTTCTGTAGTTGTGTGCATTGAAGCTTTATTAGAACAGTGTGTCTGTATTTACTGCCGTTTCCCTGTGGCTACTGCCGCTTAGTGGTGTTTAAATTTTCTCCCCATTACCTATATAAGTTTATTTCTTCATTGTACCTTTAATCATTCCCTTGCTGAGTTCTACAACTGTATAGTGCATTTACTCAAAGGACATGTCCCGCCCAAAGAGAAGCGCCCCTGTCCCCTCTAGATTCACGGAGGGCGCTGGTTCTTCTCTCCGCAGTGTCCCCCCGGCCTCCTCCACAGACCAGACGCCCGCTGCTTCCTCCGGCGCTGACACTATGGCTGCACGCCGAGGGAGCAGTGGGGCAAAGCGCACAGCAGCTTGTGCGGCCGGGCGGTGAAGAGAGAGAGACAGACGCTCTTCCCGCCGCGGCCGTTCATCAAGGTGGAGTGGCGCAACTCCGGCGGCCATTGATAGGCGGGCGCACACGCCGGAGAGAGAGGCCGTGCCGCCTGCCTCCGGCGTTACAGCTTCAGGGAGGGTCAGGCCGAGCGCGGCGAGGAGAAGGTCCCCCTCTCCTGTGTATGCTCGGTCTGCTGAGAACTATTAACCCTTTGGGGGCGGGTGGAAGTGGGCAGAGGCCCGTGGCTCACAGGCCCCAGGGGAATGGAGTTAGCCCATCATATGCCCGGTCAGAAGTAGGGACTGTGAGCCAGAGGCAGCCGCAGAACACGAGGCCCAACAGCGCCCCCCCTCTCATGTCTTTGGTATGCCTTCCACAGCCAGTTGCTCTGTCAGATCAGGCTGCAAGGTATGTTGTTTTGCCTGCCCAGGTGCCCTATCCCAGGGCTAATCATAATACACAGTCACAAGCTAGTCAAGGACAGAGTCATGTTAGGGGTCTGGCATCTCTCAATGCTCAGGCCCCCTTTTTGGGTATACATGAGGATGGGGCGTCTCCTTTGTTGTTCTCTCATGATGTCAGTGGTTTACCATACAGCCCTTTCCCCCCTCCTCAGACCCTCCCTCAGGTCCCTATGGCGGGTTGGCATAACAACAGTACGGGGTCCCCAAACTTTGGTCCTGCTAGTAATGTGTTTCAGGGTCAGGTCCCGCATACATGTGGGGTGTCACCTCCAGCAGTAGCTTATCCCGCCACTTATTTACCGGTTCGAGGTTTGTTTCCCCATCCCACACAGGTGGAGTTTCGTCCATTAGCGCAGGCGCAGTTTCACCAGGGGACTCCGCACAGGGATTTTGCCATAAGGGAATGGTCCGCCCCTTACCCCCCTCCTGTTTTCCACATGTCCTTGCCTACCCCCTACGCTGGCACTATAACTCCTGCTGTACCTAGTGTCCACCCGCAAATGGCGCAAACTACGGCATTTCACTCACAGGCACCGGCTGGCCAATCCCTAATGATGCCTGGATTCAACTTAGCGCCATTCCCGGGTCAGGGTCTCGCTACAGGCTCAAGTAGCAATGAGGGGGTGGGTGCGGGTGTGAATTTGCAGGGCAGCAGTCCCGCTGTTGATATGTCTTGTCATTCAGTATCACAGAGCATGCCAGGAGGCGAGTACATTTCTGCTGGTGGTCGGGGAGAGTCGAGCGGACGATACTTCAATGCTTCATGGGACCAGGGAGGCGTCGCCTGCATCCAGGCAGGAAGCAGCAGGCAGCGGTGAGTACTTATATTGTTTAACTCCTGTAGATTATGCATGTAGTTCTCCCATGTCGTCCTCGGGTAGCAACGAATCTGACACAGATGCAGGGCCGCGCAAGCTCATGAAAGTGTTGCAGCAGCATTTTGGCGGTGCGAAAGGGGTTAGGAACTCAGGAGGCGCAGAACCCACTTATGAAGAAGGAGGGGATGGCAGTGACAAGGTGCGTTGCGCGAACACAGGTCTGACTTCCGGTATTAGACCATGCATAAGGGACTGAATACACAAAGGTTTTTATGTAGACATGTTTGCAATTACGGGACGTGCTAAGAAAGAAGTAGAGAAGGCGGCAGGTAAAGGAGGTATAGGTGAGGAGGCATACAAAACGTTCACGAAGTAGGTTTCTGGTTTCTGTTCATTTGCCGCGGTATATCTGGAAACCAGACCGGGTGCCATACGTGATATACTGCGTTATCTGCATATGATAACGGTAATGTACGAGTTGGATGCCCCGTTCATTTGGAGGGAGTATGATCAGGTGTTCAGGGAACGGTTAAGTGGTAGAAGGGACATCCCGTTTGGTACCAAAGATGTTGAAACATTAATGGATATGGTTAGACGTTCAGTCTCAGAGTTAAGGGGTAACGCCGTACCCAGGTTTCCAGGGCCTGGGAGGCAGGGTGCCTCCTTCCCCGCTCGCAACAAATGCTTTGCGTTCAATAGCGGTACGTGCACAAGGGGAGTCGCTTGTAAATACAAACACATTTGCACCCTATGCAGAGGGGCCCACCCGGCACGGGATTGCACAAGAAGTAGAGAGGGGGCAGGCAGAGGAGGGCAGGCATCAGGTGCTAAGCAGTAAAGCACGCTGCAGGCTTTGGCCAGATGGTTACGCCTTCACCCTGATCAACAGCTAGCAGAATTTTTATTTAGAGGATTTAGTTATGGTTTTAGTTTACCTATCAAGGGTGCTGTGTGCGCTCAGGCTACAAAGAATTTGAGGTCTGCCTACACTTTTCCCGAGATTTTGTTAGAGAAGGTTCTAAAAGAAGTGGCTTTAGGTCACATGGCAGGTCCATTTGCAAGGTCTCCAATTGCGGACTTAGTTTTATCACCAGTAGGCGTGGTCCCAAAGAAACAAACGGGGAAATTATCGATTGATACAGCATCTGTCACACCCTCAGGGAGGTTCAGTTAATGTTGCTATAGACCCGTAAGATAGCTCAGTATCAGTCGTTTGAAGAGGCATTGGAGTTGGTTAGATCATTTGGAGAAGGGGCGTTATTGGCAAAGCTAGACATAGAATCGGATATTAGGTTGTTGCCCCTGCATCCAGAGTCTTTCCGTTATATGGGCTTCAGGCTTCCGGAGGGTATATATGTTGACTTATGCCTCCCAATGGGGTGTTCTATTTCCTGTGCTTATTTCGAAAAGTTTAGTTCCTTCCTTCACTGGTGTGTGCAGGCGGGATCTGGTCATCCAGGTATTGCTCACTACCTGGACGATTTCCTTTTCATAGGACCGGCCAATTCCCAAGTTTGCTCCAGTGTATTGCCTGATGCTCAGTATTTGTTCTCAGTTTTAGGAGTTCCAGTAACTCAGCACAAGACTGAGGGACCTATGACCTGCCTGTCTTTTCTAGGCATAGAAATCGACACGGTTAGGGGATGTTGTAGGTTGCCATTGGAAAAAGTTTCCAAGTTGGTGACTTTAATTCAAATGGCCATACGGTCTAGTTCCCTGAAGCTGCGGAGCATACAGTCTCTTTTAGGGTCTCTTAACTTTTCCTGCAGAATAATACCTATGGGGAAGGTTTTCTGTAGGAAGCTGCAAATGGCAATCATTGGGTTCACTCGCCCTCATGCTTGGGTGACACTGTCGCAGGAAATTAAGGAGGATTTTGCGCATCTGGTTGTCGTTTCTTGTTAAATTTAACGGGATTCGTATTTGGCCCAGACCCATCGCTTCTAGCGAGCGGCTGAATCTGCACACTGATGCAGCAGGCTCGGTGGGCTTCGGAGCCTACTTTGACGGTGAGTGGTGTGCTGCATTGTGGCCCGATTTATGGCGGATTAGAGGTTTAGTTCAAAAGCTGCTGGTTTTGGAGCTTTTTCCTATAGTGGTTGCGGTGGAACTGTGGTCTGATAGGCTAGTAGGTCAACAGGTCGTTTTTTGGTGCGATAACCTGGGGGTTGTGCAATGCATCAGAGTTCTTCATCTCCTCCGGCTATAGCCTTACTAAGACATTTGGTTCTGCGTTGCCTGGAAAAAGACATCACTTTTAGCGCTAGGCATGTTCCAGGTGTAGATAACGACATAGCAGACGCCTTATCGCGCTTTCAATGGGCAAGGTTTAGAACTTTGGCTCCTCAGGCTAAGCTCACTGGCTCCCCGTGTCCCCCATCTATCTGGCAGATTGTCGAACAGGCTTGCAAGATCTAGCTGAAATATCGTTGGCCCCTTCTACCAGGAGAGCGTATCATGCAGCCTGGCAGCAGTGGTGTAGATTTCTGGAATCAAAGGGTCGACAGGATGGAGGTCAGAAAGAGGTCATGGACGCTTTTATTTGGGAGCGTTTCAAGGAGGGTATATCTAAGGCGGCTATCTCCTCCATGCTGGCAGGCATCTCCTTTATGGCCCGATTATATGGGTTTAATGACGTAACAAAGGGTTTTCTCATATCAAAGGCTATGAGAGGGTGGGCGAAGGAACAGCCATCAGTCAAGGATCAACGTAGGCCTATAGATGCGAATCTATTGAAGCAGTTGATAGTTGCGCTGGCTAGTGTTACGAATTCAGATTATGAAACTCTGTTGTTTAGTACTGCATTTTCCCTTGCCTTTTTTGGTGCGTTCAGGGTCAGCGAGTTGGTTTCCCCCTCTAAGCATGTTATTGGTAATGCACTAGTGGCTAGGCATGTTTTGCTTGCACATAATGTCCTCTCTTGTAAGATTCTTAGATCAAAGACCGATCAAATGGGCAGAGGGTATTGGATGTCGATAAAGACTCATGAGGACCAGAGTATCTGTGTGGTCATGCTATGCTCTAAGTTGGAGGGGGTCCGACCCAATGGATCTGAGCCATGGTTGATACATATGGATGGGGCTCAATTGACGAAGTTTCAGTTCAATGCAGTACTTAAAGCTAATCTTAAGCATGTTGGTTTGGATCCAGCGCTGTATGGTACCCACTCATTTCGAATTGGGGCAGCTACTGCAGCAGCCGGGAGAGGATCGTCAATATCAGTAATTAAGTCTATAGGTAGATGGAAGTCCAATGCTTATAAGAAATATATTAGACCTGAGCTAAGCTAGTATGCCCCTTCATTGTACGTTAGCCCAGGGCTCCGCTGCTCGTCGCTTTTAGCGGGGGCGTGGAGGGATTTTTCTCATCCTTTCTGGATCAAGGCCTGATTAGTGATGTGCCTCCACGAATGGTTGGGTGTTTACCTCCACCTGGGTCAACGTTTAAAACCCCTTATCACTTTACTGTTAATTTAGACTTACAAGGTTAATGCAAAGGATTTTCGTTGTATTTATGTAAGAATTGTCTTGTGGATGTTGTGCCGCATGATATGAGGTAAAGGATTATATTGAGGCTGGCTGTATGGGTACCAGCGCTAGTAAGTAACATTCCTGGTTGGCCTGGTAAGCGGATGGTAAGAGGTGGTTCCCTGAGGAACGATAAAGGTGACAGGTAAAAGATTGGAGTTGTTGGTAATGGAGCAGGTTGATCGTTGTGTGCGATCTGGTATTAATTCGGATTTTATTTACAGGTGCATCGGATCGAGAGAGGCAGATATGGTTGGTAGGTCATTCCTATGTGTACTGGGCATCCAGACACGATAGGGAGGTAAGAGGTTCAGAGATACCTGATTCATTTCAAATTAAATGGTTTGGGTATAGGGGTATGCAGTGGAGTGCTCTTATTCCTTTGTTGAAGAAACTTGAGTGTAGTGAGGGAAGACCAGGCATTTTAGTGCTGCATTTAGGGGGTAACGATTTGGGTAAGGGCAAGTCCCTCAATCTTTTTATAGCAATAAGAGAAGATCTGCATTCTATTCAGGCTTACTGTTCGCAAGTGCGCATATGCTGGTCCAATATTATACCTAGGCTGAGGTGGAGGTCCCCCACATCAATGGCCATTATGAAAACGCTGCTTTCAAAAGCCAATAGAATGGCGAGCAAGACGTTGCAGTCCCTGGGGGGGGGTGGTTATTCCGCATCCCCTGATCACAGCTGCAAAAGTTCATCTATATAGGCAGGATGGGCTACATCTGTCGGATGTGGGGAATGGTTTGTTTATAGAGCAGATTGGGTTGCCTTTGGCCGTTGTTGTTAGGTCACTTGGTGGCGGGCTGGCTGCCCCTTAAGGGTCATCAGCTTGGCGGGAGAGCCCTTGCAGTTGGCAACTGGGGCGTACGGTGCTATCGCTGATTGTCTAATGCCACCACATACTTCAAAGTATCTTGGTTCGTGGTTACCCAGTACGGGGACCCTGTGTTCTGCATTGTACAGCAATTCATTCGTGAGCCCATAAGTGATGTGGTCACTATTATGCCAGATTTAGCACCGGCCAATCGTAAGGGACTAGGTCCCGGTATCAGTGGTAGGCCGGATGGCCGTACACTGTTTGGTTTAGCTTTTATTAGTTAGCTAAAGGCAAGTGCTCTCGTCCCCACCAGGTTTATACATTTTTATTTTTTTTTATAAACAGTTTTTATTGAGGTATACAATATCACATATACAATTGGATGCATTATGAAATAAATACATATTTTCACATTTTTTCAAACAATTCAATAAGTCATTAACATGCCCTGATCTCTAAAACTTGCAAACATGTCTTGCAAGCGAGGCACAAAAAACCTTGCCCGGAGCCCTGCCATTTGAAAACAAGGATATCGCAGCTACAATCTCCTCATCAGTGATTGACAGTTCCAAACTTTCTCTACTATCTACGCTTAGCTCAGGCAAGGAAACAGCCGCCAGGTACGTGTCTAAATCAGAATCTGAGTACTCATACGCATAAGCATCTTTAAAATATACATAGAAAACATCACTGATCTCTTTGGTCAAGGCATGCACAATACCCAAAGTATCTGTAATTCCCGCCACTACATCCGCCGCCCTCTCTGACCTAGCTAAATACGCCAAAAACCTGCCACATTTATCCGCTTCAAAGTATTGAGTATGCTTAGCAAAAACCAACTTACGCCTTGATTTATCTAACAAGTAGTCCGACCATTCTCTCTGTACCACTAACCAAGTCATCCTGTCAGAAGCCATATGAGAAGAGAGATACACCTCCTCTAATCGCACAACCTCTTTTTCTAATCTATCACCTCTCAACCTAGACTCTCCTTTGAAACAGTTAATACTTCTAATTATGTGAAGTGAGGCTCATAAAGCCAAACGTCCTTAAACTTATCCACATGTTCAGAAGCATAGCACTTACCCATTGAGGGTTAAGTTGTTGATTATCTCCAGCCAATAGTATCCTGTGGGAGTGTTTAGGTTTGTGTGCCCATATATTCTCACGCAAAGGATGCTGGGTCTCTTCCGTCGCAGAAATCCTCAGGGAGTAGCTGTGTCAGGCTGATTAGCTGCATTTTGTGATTTAGCTGCATTTTGGCTGTCTTTTCTGTAGTTGTGTGCATTGAAGCTTTATTAGAACAGTGTGTCTGTATTTACTGCCGTTTCCCTGTGGCTACTGCCGCTTAGTGGTGTTTAAATTTTCTCCCCATTACCTATATAAGTTTATTTCTTCATTGTACCTTTAATCATTCCCTTGCTGAGTTCTACAACTGTATAGTGCATTTACTCAAAGGACATGTCCCGCCCAAAGAGAAGCGCCCCTGTCCCCTCTAGATTCACGGAGGGCGCTGGTTCTTCTCTCCGCAGTGTCCCCCCGGCCTCCTCCACAGACCAGACGCCCGCTGCTTCCTCCGGCGCTGACACTATGGCTGCACGCCGAGGGAGCAGTGGGGCAAAGCGCACAGCAGCTTGTGCGGCCGGGCGGTGAAGAGAGAGAGACAGACGCTCTTCCCGCCGCGGCCGTTCATCAAGGTGGAGTGGCGCAACTCCGGCGGCCATTGATAGGCGGGCGCACACGCCGGAGAGAGAGGCCGTGCCGCCTGCCTCCGGCGTTACAGCTTCAGGGAGGGTCAGGCCGAGCGCGGCGAGGAGAAGGTCCCCCTCTCCTGTGTATGCTCGGTCTGCTGAGAACTATTAACCCTTTGGGGGCGGGTGGAAGTGGGCAGAGGCCCGTGGCTCACAGGCCCCAGGGGAATGGAGTTAGCCCATCATATGCCCGGTCAGAAGTAGGGACTGTGAGCCAGAGGCAGCCGCAGAACACGAGGCCCAACAGCGCCCCCCCTCTCATGTCTTTGGTATGCCTTCCACAGCCAGTTGCTCTGTCAGATCAGGCTGCAAGGTATGTTGTTTTGCCTGCCCAGGTGCCCTATCCCAGGGCTAATCATAATACACAGTCACAAGCTAGTCAAGGACAGAGTCATGTTAGGGGTCTGGCATCTCTCAATGCTCAGGCCCCCTTTTTGGGTATACATGAGGATGGGGCGTCTCCTTTGTTGTTCTCTCATGATGTCAGTGGTTTACCATACAGCCCTTTCCCCCCTCCTCAGACCCTCCCTCAGGTCCCTATGGCGGGTTGGCATAACAACAGTACGGGGTCCCCAAACTTTGGTCCTGCTAGTAATGTGTTTCAGGGTCAGGTCCCGCATACATGTGGGGTGTCACCTCCAGCAGTAGCTTATCCCGCCACTTATTTACCGGTTCGAGGCTTGTTTCCCCATCCCACACAGGTGGAGTTTCGTCCATTAGCGCAGGCGCAGTTTCACCAGGGGACTCCGCACAGGGATTTTGCCATAAGGGAATGGTCCGCCCCTTACCCCCCTCCTGTTTTCCACATGTCCTTGCCTACCCCCTACGCTGGCACTATAACTCCTGCTGTACCTAGTGTCCACCCGCAAATGGCGCAAACTACGGCATTTCACTCACAGGCACCGGCTGGCCAATCCCTAATGATGCCTGGATTCAACTTAGCGCCATTCCCGGGTCAGGGTCTCGCTACAGGCTCAAGTAGCAATGAGGGGGTGGGTGCGGGTGTGAATTTGCAGGGCAGCAGTCCCGCTGTTGATATGTCTTGTCATTCAGTATCACAGAGCATGCCAGGAGGCGAGTACATTTCTGCTGGTGGTCGGGGAGAGTCGAGCGGACGATACTTCAATGCTTCATGGGACCAGGGAGGCGTCGCCTGCATCCAGGCAGGAAGCAGCAGGCAGCGGTGAGTACTTATATTGTTTAACTCCTGTAGATTATGCATGTAGTTCTCCCATGTCGTCCTCGGGTAGCAACGAATCTGACACAGATGCAGGGCCGCGCAAGCTCATGAAAGTGTTGCAGCAGCATTTTGGCGGTGCGAAAGGGGTTAGGAACTCAGGAGGCGCAGAACCCACTTATGAAGAAGGAGGGGATGGCAGTGACAAGGTGCGTTGCGCGAACACAGGTCTGACTTCCGGTATTAGACCATGCATAAGGGACCGAATACACAAAGGTTTTTATGTAGACATGTTTGCAATTACGGGACGTGCTAAGAAAGAAGTAGAGAAGGCGGCAGGTAAAGGAGGTATAGGTGAGGAGGCATACAAAACGTTCACGAAGTAGGTTTCTGGTTTCTGTTCATTTGCCGCGGTATATCTGGAAACCAGACCGGGTGCCATACGTGATATACTGCGTTATCTGCATATGATAACGGTAATGTACGAGTTGGATGCCCCGTTCATTTGGAGGGAGTATGATCAGGTGTTCAGGGAACGGTTAAGTGGTAGAAGGGACATCCCGTTTGGTACCAAAGATGTTGAAACATTAATGGATATGGTTAGACGTTCAGTCTCAGAGTTAAGGGGTAACGCCGTACCCAGGTTTCCAGGGCCTGGGAGGCAGGGTGCCTCCTTCCCCGCTCGCAACAAATGCTTTGCGTTCAATAGCGGTACGTGCACAAGGGGAGTCGCTTGTAAATACAAACACATTTGCACCCTATGCAGAGGGGCCCACCCGGCACGGGATTGCACAAGAAGTAGAGAGGGGGCAGGCAGAGGAGGGCAGGCATCAGGTGCTAAGCAGTAAAGCACGCTGCAGGCTTTGGCCAGATGGTTACGCCTTCACCCTGATCAACAGCTAGCAGAATTTTTATTTAGAGGATTTAGTTATGGTTTTAGTTTACCTATCAAGGGTGCTGTGTGCGCTCAGGCTACAAAGAATTTGAGGTCTGCCTACACTTTTCCCGAGATTTTGTTAGAGAAGGTTCTAAAAGAAGTGGCTTTAGGTCACATGGCAGGTCCATTTGCAAGGTCTCCAATTGCGGACTTAGTTTTATCACCAGTAGGCGTGGTCCCAAAGAAACAAACGGGGAAATTATCGATTGATACAGCATCTGTCACACCCTCAGGGAGGTTCAGTTAATGTTGCTATAGACCCGTAAGATAGCTCAGTATCAGTCGTTTGAAGAGGCATTGGAGTTGGTTAGATCATTTGGAGAAGGGGCGTTATTGGCAAAGCTAGACATAGAATCGGATATTAGGTTGTTGCCCCTGCATCCAGAGTCTTTCCGTTATATGGGCTTCAGGCTTCCGGAGGGTATATATGTTGACTTATGCCTCCCAATGGGGTGTTCTATTTCCTGTGCTTATTTCGAAAAGTTTAGTTCCTTCCTTCACTGGTGTGTGCAGGCGGGATCTGGTCATCCAGGTATTGCTCACTACCTGGACGATTTCCTTTTCATAGGACCGGCCAATTCCCAAGTTTGCTCCAGTGTATTGCCTGATGCTCAGTATTTGTTCTCAGTTTTAGGAGTTCCAGTAACTCAGCACAAGACTGAGGGACCTATGACCTGCCTGTCTTTTCTAGGCATAGAAATCGACACGGTTAGGGGATGTTGTAGGTTGCCATTGGAAAAAGTTTCCAAGTTGGTGACTTTAATTCAAATGGCCATACGGTCTAGTTCCCTGAAGCTGCGGAGCATACAGTCTCTTTTAGGGTCTCTTAACTTTTCCTGCAGAATAATACCTATGGGGAAGGTTTTCTGTAGGAAGCTGCAAATGGCAATCATTGGGTTCACTCGCCCTCATGCTTGGGTGACACTGTCGCAGGAAATTAAGGAGGATTTTGCGCATCTGGTTGTCGTTTCTTGTTAAATTTAACGGGATTCGTATTTGGCCCAGACCCATCGCTTCTAGCGAGCGGCTGAATCTGCACACTGATGCAGCAGGCTCGGTGGGCTTCGGAGCCTACTTTGACGGTGAGTGGTGTGCTGCATTGTGGCCCGATTTATGGCGGATTAGAGGTTTAGTTCAAAAGCTGCTGGTTTTGGAGCTTTTTCCTATAGTGGTTGCGGTGGAACTGTGGTCTGATAGGCTAGTAGGTCAACAGGTCGTTTTTTGGTGCGATAACCTGGGGGTTGTGCAATGCATCAGAGTTCTTCATCTCCTCCGGCTATAGCCTTACTAAGACATTTGGTTCTGCGTTGCCTGGAAAAAGACATCACTTTTAGCGCTAGGCATGTTCCAGGTGTAGATAACGACATAGCAGACGCCTTATCGCGCTTTCAATGGGCAAGGTTTAGAACTTTGGCTCCTCAGGCTAAGCTCACTGGCTCCCCGTGTCCCCCATCTATCTGGCAGATTGTCGAACAGGCTTGCAAGATCTAGCTGAAATATCGTTGGCCCCTTCTACCAGGAGAGCGTATCATGCAGCCTGGCAGCAGTGGTGTAGATTTCTGGAATCAAAGGGTCGACAGGATGGAGGTCAGAAAGAGGTCATGGACGCTTTTATTTGGGAGCGTTTCAAGGAGGGTATATCTAAGGCGGCTATCTCCTCCATGCTGGCAGGCATCTCCTTTATGGCCCGATTATATGGGTTTAATGACGTAACAAAGGGTTTTCTCATATCAAAGGCTATGAGAGGGTGGGCGAAGGAACAGCCATCAGTCGAGGATCAACGTAGGCCTATAGATGCGAATCTATTGAAGCAGTTGATAGTTGCGCTGGCTAGTGTTACGAATTCAGATTATGAAACTCTGTTGTTTAGTACTGCATTTTCCCTTGCCTTTTTTGGTGCGTTCAGGGTCAGCGAGTTGGTTTCCCCCTCTAAGCATGTTATTGGTAATGCACTAGTGGCTAGGCATGTTTTGCTTGCACATAATGTCCTCTCTTGTAAGATTCTTAGATCAAAGACCGATCAAATGGGCAGAGGGTATTGGATGTCGATAAAGACTCATGAGGACCAGAGTATCTGTGTGGTCATGCTATGCTCTAAGTTGGAGGGGGTCCGACCCAATGGATCTGAGCCATGGTTGATACATATGGATGGGGCTCAATTGACGAAGTTTCAGTTCAATGCAGTACTTAAAGCTAATCTTAAGCATGTTGGTTTGGATCCAGCGCTGTATGGTACCCACTCATTTCGAATTGGGGCAGCTACTGCAGCAGCCGGGAGAGGATCGTCAATATCAGTAATTAAGTCTATAGGTAGATGGAAGTCCAATGCTTATAAGAAATATATTAGACCTGAGCTAAGCTAGTATGCCCCTTCATTGTACGTTAGCCCAGGGCTCCGCTGCTCGTCGCTTTTAGCGGGGGCGTGGAGGGATTTTTCTCATCCTTTCTGGATCAAGGCCTGATTAGTGATGTGCCTCCACGAATGGTTGGGTGTTTACCTCCACCTGGGTCAACGTTTAAAACCCCTTATCACTTTACTGTTAATTTAGACTTACAAGGTTAATGCAAAGGATTTTCGTTGTATTTATGTAAGAATTGTCTTGTGGATGTTGTGCCGCATGATATGAGGTAAAGGATTATATTGAGGCTGGCTGTATGGGTACCAGCGCTAGTAAGTAACATTCCTGGTTGGCCTGGTAAGCGGATGGTAAGAGGTGGTTCCCTGAGGAACGATAAAGGTGACAGGTAAAAGATTGGAGTTGTTGGTAATGGAGCAGGTTGATCGTTGTGTGCGATCTGGTATTAATTCGGATTTTATTTACAGGTGCATCGGATCGAGAGAGGCAGATATGGTTGGTAGGTCATTCCTATGTGTACTGGGCATCCAGACACGATAGGGAGGTAAGAGGTTCAGAGATACCTGATTCATTTCAAATTAAATGGTTTGGGTATAGGGGTATGCAGTGGAGTGCTCTTATTCCTTTGTTGAAGAAACTTGAGTGTAGTGAGGGAAGACCAGGCATTTTAGTGCTGCATTTAGGGGGTAACGATTTGGGTAAGGGCAAGTCCCTCAATCTTTTTATAGCAATAAGAGAAGATCTGCATTCTATTCAGGCTTACTGTTCGCAAGTGCGCATATGCTGGTCCAATATTATACCTAGGCTGAGGTGGAGGTCCCCCACATCAATGGCCATTATGAAAACGCTGCTTTCAAAAGCCAATAGAATGGCGAGCAAGACGTTGCAGTCCCTGGGGGGGGGTGGTTATTCCGCATCCCCTGATCACAGCTGCAAAAGTTCATCTATATAGGCAGGATGGGCTACATCTGTCGGATGTGGGGAATGGTTTGTTTATAGAGCAGATTGGGTTGCCTTTGGCCGTTGTTGTTAGGTCACTTGGTGGCGGGCTGGCTGCCCCTTAAGGGTCATCAGCTTGGCGGGAGAGCCCTTGCAGTTGGCAACTGGGGCGTACGGTGCTATCGCTGATTGTCTAATGCCACCACATACTTCAAAGTATCTTGGTTCGTGGTTACCCAGTACGGGGACCCTGTGTTCTGCATTGTACAGCAATTCATTCGTGAGCCCATAAGTGATGTGGTCACTATTATGCCAGATTTAGCACCGGCCAATCGTAAGGGACTAGGTCCCGGTATCAGTGGTAGGCCGGATGGCCGTACACTGTTTGGTTTAGCTTTTATTAGTTAGCTAAAGGCAAGTGCTCTCGTCCCCACCAGGTTTATACATTTTTTTTTTTTTTTATAAACAGTTTTTATTGAGGTATACAATATCACATATACAATTGGATGCATTATGAAATAAATACATATTTTCACATTTTTTCAAACAATTCAATAAGTCATTAACATGCCCAATCTCCCATTCTCAAATAATCCATCCCGTCTAGGACTTAACCATTAGAAGGTGGAGATAAGTCAATCAGAGGGTCCGCTGAGACCATTCTTAACCCGTACCACTCAGTATTGTGGAAGCTATTCCAAAGTTGTGTACGTGTGATACGGGGTAAGAGAGTTATAAAGCTCTCCCATGCGTCAAAGAATTGCTTTACTCTAACCTCTTTCTGCAAAGACGTCTCTATCCAATCCATTCGGAATATGTGATAGAGCTTTTCTTTAAAAAGGGAAAACATAGGAGGAGAATCCTGGGCCCAGACCTGGAGTATGCTCTTCCTGGCTGCAGCAGAAACTGCTAATAGTAGTTTATTGCATCCTTTACTAACTTTGCAAGTATTTGGAAGTATTCCGAATATCGCCCATTCCGGAGATAGAGGCGCATAATTTACCAGGTGTGTGTTAGAAAATCTCCAAATCTGGGTCCAGAATCATTTAATTGGGGGACACTCCCAAAAACAGTGTGTCAAATCCGCTCTCGGAGACCCACATTTCGGACAACAGTGTGATTCTGATAGACCTATCTGAAATCGACGAGATGGAGACAGATATGCCCTATGATAGATATTTAGGAACATTTCTGTGTAGGTCATGGCCGGTAATATTTTAATGGAATTGGTCAGTGCCTTTAAAAGAACCTCTGGTGTCAGGTGAGGAAATTGTTCCTGCCACAATGAAAGGCCAGTTTTAGAATGGTTATAGTCAAATTGGGTACGTAATAGGGAATAATGCTGTGAGATGGCTTGACGGGTCAGGGGAGGTCTCGAAAGCATAGCCTCCAAGGGATTATCCCAATCCTCCGGAGAGATTTTACTTAGCACTGTATTAATGTAATGTTGGCATTGAAATATTGCTAGATGATAAGGGGCTAGTTGTGGATAAGTAGAGCTTATTTGAGTATAGGTCATAGGTTTTCGCGTACTTGTATCAATTAATGATCTTATCTTAGTAATTCCTAATTTCGCCCAGTTAGTAAATGGGAAGGAAGCTGATCCATCCTGAAAGTTAGGGTTGTTTAATAATGGGAGGTTCATTGAGATATAAGGGCTTAAATGGTATATGTGGCAAAGCCTATGCCAAAGTTTACGCACAGTATACAAGATTGGATTATTTATAGTTTGAATTGGAAGTTCTTTTTCATGTAGATGAATAAAGGCTAGGTTTATACATTTTAATAAACTGTGACCATTTTTAAGCCAAAGCTGAAGTTGTCGTGTCTCTATTTATTAGTTGGTAAGAGATATGGTTATACCTGAGGAGAGGGTGTGCGTGGAAGAAGGAATCTGTGGTATGAAGTTTATGTGAAGTGAGGCTCATAAAGCCAAACGTCCTTAAACTTATCCACATGTTCAGAAGCATAGCACTTACCCATTGAGGGTTAAGTTGTTGATTATCTCCAGCCAATAGTATCCTGTGGGAGTGTTTAGGTTTGTGTGCCCATATATTCTCACGCAAAGGATGCTGGGTCTCTTCCGTCGCAGAAATCCCCTCCCACCCACCCTGTGTTTATTTTGTTACAAGGTTTGGTAGTCACAGAGTAAGTAAGGTTAAGCAGGAGAGCCCTTGCAGTTGGCAACTGGGGCGTACGGTGCTATCACTGATTGGCGAATGCCACCACATACTTCAAAGCATCTTGGTTCGTGGTTACCCGGTACGGGGACCCTGTGTTCCGCATTGTACGGCAATTCATTCGTGAGCCCTGAAGTGATTTGGTCACTATTACGCCAGATTTAGCACCGGCCAATCGTAAGGGACTAGGTCCCGGTATCAGTGGTAGGCCGGATGGCTGTACACTGGTTTTTTTAGCTTTTATTAGTTAGCTAAAGGCAAGTGCTCTTGCCCCCACCGGGTTTATACATTTTAATAAACTGTGACCTTTTTTAAGCCAAAGCTGAAGTTGTCGTGTCTCTATTTATTAGTTGGTAAGAGATATGGTTATACCTGAGGAGAGGGTGTGCGTGGAAGAAGGAATCTGTGGTATGAAGTTTAAGGATCCTCTTAAAAAAGTCTTGAATGAATCCCAAACGAGAGGCGGAGCTGCCGTATACACATTAGTAGCAAAGTACCCTTCCCATTGAGATTCTAAAGTATTTCCATCCTGCAATAATGTCAATCAAAAGAGGTTAAGTCTCCAAAATGCTTGACCTCGAGAAACATTAAGCTTTACTGTTAATACCAATGGAGAATGATCTGAAATCCCTCTTGGTAAATATGCAGCATCCGAGACAGCCGGCAGCAACCCCTTTGACACAAGTCCTAGATCAATTCGGGAGAAAGCATTATACGAAGTGGAATAACAGGAGAAACAGACCTCTGCTGGATGTCTCAGACGCCACACGTCCACCAAACCCATCTCTTCCACCAGTTCAGCAAGTTTCGATTTTCTAACATGTGTAGTATCCCCCACCTCCCTCCACCTATCAACATTAGGATCCAACACATTATTGAAATCCCCACAGCAAATCACAGGAGTGTCAGGAGAGAGTGAGATAAAATCACTGCATTTTTTTAGAACTTCACCACTATAAGAGGGCGGGGCATAAACTGACAGTAAGTTTATACATTTAGAATCAAAAATGCCCCTTACAAAAACATATCTACCTAATGGGTCCGATTCCACCATTTCCAAGAAAAAAAATACTTTTTTACGTATAAGGAGAGACACCCCTCTAGAATGACTTGTGTAAGTAGCATGATATGCCCATCCAACCCATGGTTTCTTAAGGACCAACACTTTACCCCCCACTAGATGAGTTTCAGTTAGACATATAACATCCGCTTCATACTTTTTTAATTGGGATATTACCAAAGACCGTTTAATTTTATCATTTAGGCCACGAACATTCCAAGTCAGGATTTTAATAGACCCCCTATTCATCTTCCCAGTTGCCATAACACCAGGGAATACACATGAGACATTTCCACATAGAAATCAACCCCCTCCAGCCCAGGCAGACACCCAGCCACCAGTCAACCACATTAGTACATACCAAAATAGTCAATCTCAACATCTGAAAATGTTTGCATAGAGATAAAGTACCACACCTGTCACTGTATTGAAAAAACCTACCCCTCCCTATCCTATTCAAACAACCCCCTCACCGTATATCCACCCCCAACTTAGACATACCTGGATCCCCTTATAACTTACCCGCATCTCCTTAAACAGCACACAAACTATCCCCATGTACTTATGGAAATACCCGTATGCACGAAAAAAAGGAGAGCGACCCTTTAAGCAAGGGAAGCTCCCCAGGCCACAAATTCACCCTAGTACTCCTCTAACCCTCCATACCCAGCCAATCCATTAGCACCAACTATAAGATCCAGCATTCTCAAATAATATCACCTTATAACTAACATTTTCATAAGCATCCAAATAACTGCAATATTAATCAAAGCATTTCAGTTATATATAATCATACATAATACATAAATCAAGGTGATATACATTAACGGAGCAAATCTCAAACATTATAACTATCAAAGGCACACAGTCTTTAAAAGCATCATCTCAGTTCAGGAGATCAAGACATCACCAGGAGCATCTTCAATCCGGAGGAAGACCACTAGGAGCTCTCCTATTCAACCAGTGAGTCGCCTCTGACTAAGATCCAAAGAAAAGGGTAGTCCCATCCGTAATCACCCTCAATCTTGCCGGGAAAAGCATAGCATACGGCAATTGCATTTCACGAAGACGACGCTTCACCTGTATAAATTGAGCTCTGTTTTTCTGTACATTCACCAAGAAATCAGGAAATACAGCTACTCTCTGGTTTTGGTGCATCAAGGGGCCCTTAATCCGAGGCAAGCACAGGATAGCATCCCGATCCTTACAATGTAACATCTTGGCAATGAATGTGCGCGGCTGCGCACCAGGAGGCGGCCTCTGAGTCGGGATCCGATGTGCCCTCTCCACTGCAAACTGGGCAGTGAACTCCTCTCTGCCGAACAGCTGTATCATCCAGTTCTCCAAGAATGTCTCCGGAGAATCCCCCTCTGCCTTTTCAGGGAGACGCACCAGCTGAATATTACTGCGTCTGAGACGACCCTCCATATCTGACATCTTCTGTTTAACCGACACCATCTGAGCCTCCAAACCAGCAACTTTCCGCGGTAAAGGAACTGTAGTGTCTTCAAGTATAGAGATGTGGGCCTCCGTCTCCGACACACGTTCCCGAATTTTCTAAAAATTCTGTTGCATCAATGACAAATCAACCTGCACCTCTCCAATTTTATCCATTACCTTCTTTTCAGAGGCAGCGATGGCTTTAAGGACCTCCTGAAGAGTAGAATCAGTGGGCAAGTCTGCATCCCTAGAAGACTGGGGTACTTGCAACTCAGATGCAAGAGCTCCTCATGTGGCTGTAGCAAGATTAGAACGAGCATATTTCTCCAGTCTGCTGGCAGCAGTATTGCTTGTAGAATGCTTACCCATAATGGCACCTGCTACACACAGATTACTACAGATGCACTGTTATGATATACAACAAATAAACAGCTTATACTGCAGGAGAGTCCCAACAGAGCGTCCAGATCTTAGCTGGATTCACAGCCAACTGTCCACTGTAGTGAATGCTCAATAAAGACAGCACCTGCACGCAGATAATTCACAGAGGGAATGCCCCCAAGCAGCTTTAGATGCCCCTGTATATATTCACTTTACTGTTCCACAGATAGCGATCTCGCTGCTTTGAATATGCTCTATTTCCCAGCAATTATCTATCCACTGTGCCTCCAATCCAAAATAGTTGTGCAGGCTCTGCTCTTCCCTGACACTACCTTCCAAAATGGCGCCGCGCGCTTCTTCACGTCGGGAACACCCAGGATCTGACACTCCGCTCTCCACTTTGCCCCAGCAGCCAGATGACCTCTCTCTGCACGGCTCGCTTCCTCAGGGTAGGTAAGTGATCACACTCAGCTCCTTCGCCGACCCAGATACTTCCTCCCCACCAGCACACTTTCAGGCTGAGCAATTCTCTGGACACCAGCGCTAAACAGAGCTCTCCTGAACCTCCGACACATACACCAGCTAGATCAGGGTAAGCAGGGCCAGTTCTGACCGCAAATTATTCTGTTAGAAGGAGCCAGTAACACACAAGGATGTCTTTATAGGATATTTAGGCTGGGGAGCTTCAGTCTGCACAACCTACGCCATGCTCCATCAGGCCACGCCCCCCATTAGTTCATCATTTTTATCAAAACATTTAAGCCTGCATCCCAGCGTCAAAGGCACCTCATTTTTTGCAGGTCCTACACTGACTTATATGCTTTAAACACCATTAAAATGCAGTTAAAATCAGATGCACTCATCTCCTAGGGTTTACATCTAGCAAGGGCTGGCTTGTAAGCCACACCCAAATGTGCCTTAAATAGACTTGATGGAGAGCTGCAATGACAAAAAGGCAATATTTTGAAACAAAACCAGAGAAAAAACAAGCCCGCGCTCGGTATATCACATATTATATATGGTACCAGCTGCGTAGCAATATAAATGCCCATATACGTATACAAAACAAAAAGACAGTTCTCAGCGCTTATCCTTTACACTGCATACCTGTGTGTATCTAGCAAAATGAAAACATGAGGTATTAGTTCATATTTTGATCAAAACATTTAAGCTTGCATCCCTTGCTAGAGGTTAACCCCTATAACTGGGAAGTGAGTGCATTTGATTTTAACTGCATTTTAATGGTGTTTAAAGCATATAGGTCAGTGTAGGACCTGCATATAATGAGGTGCCCTTGACGCTGGGATGCAGGCTTAAATGTTTTGATCAAAATAGGAACTAATACTTCATGTTTTCATTTTGCTAGATACACACAGATATGCAGTGTAAAGGATAAGCGTTGACAACTGTTTTGTATACATATATGGGCATTTATTTTGCCATGCAGCTGGTAAAGTATATAATATGGTATATATCGAGCACGGTCTTATTGTCAAGCAACTGGTACCATGTATAATATGGCATATACCAAGTGTTGGCTTGTTTTTTCTCTTTTTTAATGGTCACTCTCTATTTGATAAATAAATGAAGTAAGTGATTTTAGTAGCTTCAACCAGGCATATTCCTATTTGTCCCTCAAACATCCCAATTATCCCTTTGTGCTTTTTCCCTATTTCTAAACAGATCTGCTGAAATCAATGCAAAATTTTGCACGGACAGACTTTCACAGTAACTCTTAAGGTGAAACGTGAAATTTTGCACCAGAATGCAATGTGTATTCTGCAGACCAGTTTTAAAAATGTTGCTGATAACTGACTGAGTAAATTAAGATCAATGACTGCAGAGGGGGTGGGATAATTATAAATATATGTCAGTGCGGTAGTAGTAACTATGAGTGTGTTCAGTGACAGCTGTGCGCCACAATTACATGCCTGCATTTAAATGTAAATTATGCTCATATCCATTGTTTTTTAACCCAATACAGATTTCAATTTGCTTTACCTTGTGGGTGAACAAGTTTTATTGCTGTATACAAAAAATCTATGTTATCTAGATTAAAATATACATTTACAGCATTGTACTCGGCACAGGTCCTTGTTATCGTGTAGAAAGGACTCAAAACAAGTGTATTTTCTATGGAACTGGGAATCAGTCAAATTAAGATACAGTACATGGGCATCTTCGGCTGTGTTTCTGAGCCAACCCAATATATTTACAGTAACCAAAGGTGGAGGAGGAAACACACATTATAAACTGGTAAAATGTCCTTCTAGCTATAATCAATACAGATATAGTGCTTTTAAGTGCACTGCAAGATGTCAAGACCCTGGATATAGCATTAATAGTCCAAACAAAGATGTTAAACTTCAAAATAGAAATACTTTTCGTATAATTTGCTGGCTAATTGTGGACCTACAAAATTTGTTTAAGCTGCTAATTTTGGTTTTTGCCACAAATTAACAACCTATTATACTCATGATATTTGTATTCATGTTGGTAAAATGTTTTGTATTTGAAGGGTTAACATTCTTCTTTTTGTTTTATTTAATTTAAATCACAATGCTTAATATTTGCATCTTTAACAGCAATTACATATTCCAGCTTTGGTTCAACTTCAACATCAGAGTTTTCATACAATATTTTACTTTAATATATCCACATATAACTGGAGACGGCAAATTATTACAGGCTGTAACAACTTGCCTGCAGGTCTCAGAACAATGTGTCTTCTCTTGAAGCAACAGACCACAGCCATGTATTATATTAGCATACCTTACACATAGATGGTCTTAAACCTGCTTAAAAAAAAGGTTTTCCCAGACAATTCCAGTGGGATTTTCCTGGATCATTTATTTATCTTGTACGCATTAAGAAACTACCATTAAGCATTAGTGGGAGGTGCCTTTTTTCCTTTTTACTTTCCCAAAGCCCAGTCTGCCTGTTACTCTCCTAGAGGCATATTCAATTGAAAATGTGAAGACTGAAGAAAAAGACTCACTATTCCATTCTGTTATATTATTTTAAACCACAATATAAATGGATGCAAGTCTATATATACAGATGCATGCATCTGTATATGCATTTCAATGCTGTTTTCCCCCCCCTATGGCTTATTTAGTCTTCTGTTAAATGCTTTTGCTGGTGTCTATACTGCTACTGCTGCTGGCTTACAGAGCTCAGACTCTCCTTAGCTCTAGCTTCGGATTGGTCTCTCTCTTAAAGTGCTGGCCAAGGGTTGGTTGCAGGGACTGCTGAATAACAGGTGCATTTTGCTGCTCTGTCGCCTTTGAAAGAAGCAGCCGAGGAACGCTGGTGCATCTGTTCTGTGGATAGAGAGAAGCAAAGAAGAGGGAAGGCAGATCCTGTGTGCAGGAATGTTGCAAATCAAATAGACAAGGGGACACACTCGGATGCTTGGTGAAAAAAGAAGGCTGGTGTATTTCTATGGACAGCAGGGGAGAGAGACAATCAAAAAGTGAAGAGATACGAGGATGAATATAATGTTAAAGCTTGAATGGAATTAATTTTTTTAGCTGATTCAGCAGCTGCTTCTGGCATTTTGCTCTCTACAAGAATATAATGGAGGAATGTTTGTTGTTAATGATCTGTGACATTTGAATGCCAATAATTGTTCGCCTTCCTTGCAGGGAGCTGACTTAAGTGTTGATGATCCAGCTTCTCAACGCTCATGTATTTTGGGGGTCTGAAAGGAATATAGGATGAGTGAAGTGGCTGCTTCCACCTCAGCACCTGTACGTCCGGCAGCTGCTGAAGAGGCTGCAGGTGGAAACACTACAGAAGAGGAGGATGGGGCACCAAATCCTCGGGAGGTGCAATGTAGTGACTGCATTGTATGGAACAGGCAGCAAACGTGGTTATGTGTAGTGCCTCTGTTAATTGGATTCATTGGCTTGGGTCTGAGTTTGATGCTTCTAAAGTGGATTGTAGTAGGATCTGTAAAGGATTATGTCCCGACTGATTTAATGGATTCCAAGGGTATTGGCCAGGACCCCATTTTCCTTTCAAAACCAAGCTCTTTTCCAAAAAGTATGGAGACTACAACTACTACAACCACGACCAGGACTCCTAATCAAATTAGCACCCGTTTAACTACTACCACTCGAGCACCCACACGTATCCCAGGTAGCAGAGTACCTATCCGGGCAAACCCTAGAACAACAACTGTGCGCCATACAGTTGCCCCTCCTACAATTATCTCTACCACTGTCCCCCTTAGCACGACTACTTTTGTTTCACGCCCACTTCCAGGGACCCCCACCACCCAGCCAATGCCCATCTGGCCCACTGCGGAATATTCTACCTCTTCCTACAAAATTTATCTCCATGTTTCCACCCAGTCCTGGACACAGTCTCATTTTCAGGAATCTACCACTAGCACCCCGGAAACAACCACTATGTCAAAGCATCGTAAGTAGAATATGGCAAAAAAATCAATTAAATATCATAAGTTGCCCTCATATACTAACTGTGGAAGGGCTGAGTAATATGCAAAAGCATTCATAAAGAAAATGGTGAAATTAATCAATTATCCTGGGTGAAGAGTTTTACCTTAACTCTTCCAGTGCTGTAGAGTACCAGCCAACACTACAGCAATTCGCAGTTGTCTTAAGAAAATAAGGGGTTAACTTTTTTCCCCTTATACTACAGTAAAATGACTGCACTGTCACTGCAGATATGCTTATTGTTTTGGTTAAGTTTCCAACTGATAAAAATACAAGATGAAATGACAAGATATTTGCTGTACAAGTGATGCATGTTCAATTCTGCAGCTAAAGACTAAAAAGCCCTTCTGTCCAGAATGTGTAAAATCTCTGCAATGAGAAAAATTGCAGTGATTCAATAGTGTTGATGTGAAAATGAAACAGGCACACAATCATTATCCTGTTTTTCTCTTCATATAGACAAACCAGCTGACTAATTAAGATATGGGTTGTAATGTACTTAGGGTCCTCCATGAACTATCTTATCTATTATATGACTACATGCTGTAGATTATAATACATGATATTTTGAACAGTTATAATTACAGCTGTTTTATAGCAATCCTGCAAAATATGTTTATGAATCAGAAAAAGGAATACATTGAACAGGTACATCTTCACATTTGTTTGCAGATGTGGCTCTGGATATATTTTTTGTATTATTGTGTGTGTTTATGAGGCTGTATATGGTTGTTTTTAGTGTATAAAAATATCAGCATTGTGAGTGGATGATGGCTGTAATTTAAGATGAAAACCTTGCAACCTATGAAGGTTATTTGGAACAAGGACAATGAAGGTAGTCTTGGAGAAACACAGACCGTCAAGAAAAAAAAATAACATTTTAAAATTGAGAAATCCTTGATATGCCGCCTAGATGATTATGACAATAAAAGCTACTGAGTATAATTTTTTTGAAGGGTAATCCCAGCTGTGTCTCTTGGATGATAATCTGTGATTATTTTGCTAGAGGATTCAGTTATAACATTTATTCATTCCAATGCTTTTTTGTTTATTTTTCTCTTGATTAAATCCATTTGTTCATAAGCCCCAGGATATATAAACCCATCTGCAGAGAAAATGATACTGAACTGATAGAAAAACAGGGAAATTGGGAAAAGCTGTTGGTAAATCACAACAGCAAACAAGGCAATAAGTCCACACCAGTGGACAGGAAAGGCATTTTCCACACAGCTTTATATGCAGAGTGGGGGGGGGGGGGGAATTTGTTGCAAGCATTGAGATAATCAGTTAATGACAGCTAAGCTGCAGTGTATCTATAGTATCTGTGTCTGACTTTCATCTTCATGGTATTTTGCTGGGTATCATTTCATTTCACTTGATTTCTGCCCCAGGGGTGTGTGAAAAATATCCAGTGTAATACAGGCCAGTGCACTAGTGCTGTAAATGGGTCAGTCAGTGTTCTAGTTCATTGTGTAACACGTTAAAATAGTGTACTTCAGTCATTAAAATGTGTGAAATGTATTCGAATTAAGGTTCTTTTCATTCCTTGATAGCATTCACTTCACTGAACAGGTAATTTGTGCAATCTGTTTTTATCATGCAGAAGTGTGGAAGAAAAAAATATAATGCATGATTTTAAGTTAATTTGCAAACACAGCTGTCTCTTTCCTTATGTTACTTCACAAAAAACAATTTGAGGATATGCTTTTGTATCAGTAATAATATGGGAGAACCCTTCATCTGAAGCCCTAATTCTGTGGATCACTGTTGTGTAGAGACTAGACAGAATTCTGATTTAATAAATACTTTATGGATGGATGGCAACACCCTCTATTTGGAGAAAATAAAATGCAAATGGAAGCAGGCCGACTCACAGAACAACTGCAACAGATTAGTAATCTCATTTTGGTCTCTGTGAGCTTTCAGGAGGCAGTCGAGAGTTGTTAACACAAGATGAATTTTAAGAAGTACAGAGAAGGGCAGACATTGACTCTGGGCAGAGGAATAGTAATTCTGCAAGCCACAGAATAAATAGACAATTCTCAACAAGGGTGGCTTCAATTTTTATTGGGATTATGCTCTATTCAACACAGATGGGATGTTCTAATTCATTTAATCTTTGTCAGAGGAAGCATTTCAACTCTAGGACATATGATATGCTGCTTTTAATTTGCCTAATTGTCAAATAGTAGCATATGGAAATGTCGATCTTCCAGGGGAAACATCTGCAGCTATCCCTTGCTCTAGTAGTGCACAAGACATAGTGTGAAAAGCCTATTGTGAAATCTTATGTATTCCATCGAGTTAGCTGTTTTCCTCGCTCATTGTTTGAGCTGCTGTTAAAATGATAGTTATCATGGAATGTCTGCTCTGTCCTGTGAATGCAGATAAAACAACCAGTCTGCTTTCCCTCACATTAAGATAGTCGATACTCCAGGGTTTGAGATAGGCAGGTTGTACAAGTTCCTATGTATTATGCTTTCATCAATTTTCAGATGTAAATTCTGTAGCAGCATAGTACATCAGAATGATAGAAATGTTTTCATCATCCACATTTGCTTGTTACAAATGTGAACTATAAAAAAAAGGTATCTGGTGCTTGATGAAATCAAGTTGTATGTTAAATGTGTGGGAGAAATGAGAACTCTGGTCAGTCGGCAATCCTATGGTAGAAAAATGAATACATTGCATATTTAAAAGAACTGATGGACCTTGTCAAAACAGATTACCATACTGTCCTGTACTCACAATTCATAATTAAAGGAACATTAATTTATTAAAACCAAAACACCAAATTTGTTAAATATGTTACTGTGTAGAAATGAAAGAAAATGTACTCTTTGCTTATTACATGGTTTCAAATAATATAATATGTGTAATTATATTACCAATGAGTGTTTTGTTTTAGAAACTAATCATTCAGTATATGGTGTATTAAAAATAAGAGCATATGTGTTACATGAACCACCAGGGGTAGTCATCACTCTTTTCAATTGCCTCGGTGTCATAGTGGCATGAAGGCTATTGGGCTGAGAACTGTATTTAGTGTGAAGTAAAGATTTACACTTGATTATTGAATTACTGTATCTGCATCACTTTGTAAAACAAGTCCAGCGACCATCATACATTGACATCATTATCAGTGGTTGGGTAATGCAGAACTGTTACATTAAATATTAACAAATGTGCTACAAATTTTCATGCTTTGTTTGCATAATGCATTTTAATAACATTAATATTGCTAATGCACTACAACTGGTTCTCTGATGACCATCCTGGTCCTTTCTAATTTAGGAAATGTACAATAAAGTCAATGTGATTCTTATAGTATGTTTCTTGAGGTAATCAAAGCAGAACCAACTTAAATCAGATGAACTATATCCCACAAGGCTTGTAGTTTTCTATCACTGCAAAGGATGGAACAGTAGATCTTTCTTCAGCTAAAACATACATGGTTTACAATATCTGTGATAGAGAAAAAAAGGCTTACCTGCCATGTTTGTCAAAGGTAGAGGGTTTGTGACAAAGCCTAGGGGGAAGTGGAAGACATTACATCTAAAAGGCCTTAAGGAGAAAGCAAAATCAAGAACGTTCCAAGCTGAAACTTAGTCTTAGATGTGACTAACAGAATTTTACTAAAGTCATCAGGTAACGTGCTGTTGAGATATTGTGTATATAATATTATTATATTTGCTGGCCTATCAAAGAAATATTTGACATATGCAGTAAATATAGCCTAACTAAATGGTTACTTAAATTGTACCACTTGCCTAGACAAAGTGGTACTAGTCATTTTGTAACCCAAACCAATATCCATGAGAAAGTAGCTTACAAATTCACTGATGCCTGAGTCACAGGTACACTTTAATAACGCACTGTAGACCATAATTGCCAACATTTTTCATCCCCTCTGGAAGATCCCACTGCTGAGTCAGAGGGGATGGGGGGCTGTGCACACAAATCACGTCATTAAGACTCGATTAAACAATCTGTTGCATAATACAGTGGGGCCAGGGCTAGTGAGATGCAATTTGCTGTGAATTATTAAGTCCTGCCCCCACCCACTGCACTAAGGAAGTGGTCAGAATGCAGGAGGTGGCACAGCTCTCCCAGGAGAAATTTAGCAATTTGTACGTTTCTCGGACAATTGGGGAGAGTGGTCAATTATGCACAAATGTCCTCAACCATCAGTAACAAATCAGACATTTTCTTTAGGGACCATGTTTAATCAGTGATACATGCATTCCTATTTTTATTTCTATTTCTAATAATGATATATTACTTAGATTTTGTCTAGTGTAGCGTAGCATGTATATTTAATATATACTGGGAATATAAACCAACCCAAACGAAATATACTTTTTGTTAATACAGTATGCTATCTATATTTTGAGTTCTTGCAAATGTTGTTTGTCACAATTTACAAATTCACTGTACTACGGTAAAGTTTTGAAGAGTGAATTTGACTGTAATATAATGTCTTTCAGAGATTTGAAGCCGTTGGGGTAAATGTATCATACCCCGGTTTTTTCATCTCGCGGGAGATCGGCGTCTTCGCAGCTAAAATTTAAAGGGGCGGTGGCTTGTAAAGGCAAGTTTGCCTTTACAAGCCATCGCCCCTTTAAATTTTAGCTGCGAAGACGCCGATCTCCAGCAAGATGAAAAAACCGGGGTAATGATACATTTACCCCCATGCCTTACTTTTAGCATGAGGCACATCCTAGGTCACAGGACAGAATCCAGTTTTTCAATTCTAGCTATACCAGGGTTTCCTAAACCCAGTCCTCAGGGCTCCCCAACAGTGCAGGTTTTCCGGATCACATGTGACATAATTAGGACCACCTGTGGATCTGTTACAATGTGTCAGTCAGTAATGAATATACCTGTGCTCCAGCAAGGAGATATGAAAAACCTGCACTGTTGGGGAGCCCTGAGGACTGGGTTTGGGAAAGCCTGAGCTATACAATATTAGCATTCATTTCATGCTTTGCTATTCTGTGGAATGCCATTCCACACTGTGGTTGTAAATTAGCATTTCAATTTTATTTATAGTCTATGAACACAAGTGGGGTAACATCCATTGATTCTTTCTGCTCTGCGGTGTAGTTGGGGTACATTATTGTTGCTCATCTTTAATCACAGGCACATTGACATGTGATATTATGTTCATCTTGTCACAAAAAATGTGAATTTGTCAGCGGCTTTTATGATTGCACACAGCAGTATACAATCAGTCACATACACATTTTCAGTGTTAGGGGACGAGTTATAAAAAAAAAAGCAAAAAACCCTATCGCTGATAATGACTTCCCTATGTTTTGGCATAAAGCATATTTTAATGAATAAAGTTGTTTTTTTATTTTTGTTTTAACACAAATACATTTATTTTTAAACAATTTTTTGTTTAAAAGTAAATGTATTTATGAAAACTTAAATCTGCACATTTGCAAACACTGGCCTTGGGAAGCAGATAGTTATCCCTTAGCACTCCGGCCCAGTATTGCTGAGACATCTGAGTATTGTTCAGCTGCTTCAGTTTTTGTTAAATTGTGACGATAAGAAGTTTATTGAGGCAATTGGGGCTCTATTGATAAATAGACCCCTTAGTTCATGAAACGTGGTTGTTGCTTACTTGTCAGGTCTGAGGCTCACCTTTGATGTCTGCCGATTTCAAATGCAGTGCTTGCATTTTAATGTTTAATTTAGTTTGTTTGTTTTGTACTGAATTTAACAATTCCAAAATTTGAGAAAGTTTCACATTGGTACTAAGCCTAAAATGTGACAATAGAAGCCGAATTGATCTAGTCAGATTGAATAAAAAGAGATATTTACACATATAAATTGCCAATAGTATATGGCTACGAAAAAAAGGTGCTATACTCGTCAAAGCAGCCATTTGAAGGGTGCTCATAGGCTTTATTATCTGAACTAATGTTTGAAGCTCTTAACAGAAAGATTGTAGAATTGTGACATGATTTTGATGTTCAAAGGAATTGAAGGATATTAAAGTGAATCTATTAACATACTTTCAAAGATATATAAAGTTCAATAAAACAAATCTGATGGTAAAAATAAACTACTATACAACATGGGTTATAAAAGAAAACCTCTAACCTTTCAAAATTTTGCAAATGAAGCCATTAATGTCTTTTTCTGTAGCAAACCTCTTGGCCTAGGTGACTATCTCATCAAACTAGTGTGTGACCGATTTCTCTCATCCTGACTCAGTAGCAAATTCATTTCACAAACGACATCTCTAGAAAATACAATTACCTAAGATACACAAGGAGAAAACATACACTTTTAGTCTAAACTGCACCCTGTACAGTCAGAGTGGGAAGGCAGAAATTCATCTGCAGATATTTGTATCTTGATCAGGAGAGTTAGATCTAATCATACCATGCTAACAAAATGGATATTTGATGAAAATTGACTGAACACTAGGCTGAAATATGTGCTAGAAAGGTGTAATGTAGAAAGTAAGATGTGCTGTGAGATAAATATGTAGTGTTATCTCTCCCTTCCTGTTTTGCCAGAGTACAGATCTCTGCAGTATATCCAAAGGACACACCTCCAGTGCAGTGCAGAAAGGGAACAGTATGAGAATAAAATTTAGAATACATGATAGCTTTTATTTCCATATGCTCTAAATTACTGTTCGAACTCATCAAGAATTTTGAGAGTTGTTCTTTATGCGTTAGTATTAATTGGATTAGTATAGTTGCAAACGTCTAATATGCAGAATCATGCATGGAAACCTAGGGGCACATTTACCAACCACTGCATAAAATGAAGAATAGTTTTCAATCCTATTGCATTGATAAGGATTGAAATATTTCTCATATTTATGAAAAAACTTCAGCAGTGACAGCAGTCACGATAAACTGCTGTCCCTGTGAAGACTAACACTTACCTTTTCACTGCCTGGTCACTGCGAAAAAACTTACGATGCCAGCATCTTCGTTGAACTACTACTGTGCATGCCTGACCGAAAGTATAGGGCATACGCACAGAGACTATACTAATGAAGAACTTTTATCATGTAAGCGGGAGGGATCACATGATTTCTCCACACATGCATTGTGCAGCTCTGCTCTTCGGAGCAGAGCTGACAGCTAGTGTCAGGGTACCAAGGCATGGTGCCCTCATTATCGATCTCTGATAACCTGATTTCCTATTTGGTATGATGCTGTTAACAGGAGAGTAAAGAAATGAAACACAAACATGGTGTTGCAGTTTCAAAATCATCTCTGCGGGTCTATGCAAGCTGACCCTTTATTTATACCTAGGGTCCAGCATTAACTGGTTAACGACAAGGACATATAAGGAAATCTCTTTAGCTCAGCAAATATTTCTTTGCAACAATAATACATATAAGGCAACATCCTCTGTTCAGCGTTACGTGCTTTTCCTGCCGGCCGTTTCCTTCAGTCTAGCATCCTGCTATTGTCTGTTCCATAGGAAACACTTGTTTTACTTCAAGGCGTTCTCTTGCATCAGTAGTATACTTTTTTTGGTGATTACCTTGTTTATATCTTCTCCTGCTGCACTCATCTTATTACTCAATGTTTCTATGTCTATACTGTTAAGCACCCCCATTCCAGTACCTGTTGCCCCCAATAATGTATCATACCACTCCCTTTTCTTCCTATTTTGGAACTTGGGATCAAGAGGGAATGTGCTATTGAAAGTGTGCTGGGTTGCATATTTCCTAGTACCTATATTTCTGCAAAAAGAGGGCACCTTGATTAGAGTATCATTAATGACTCTTGGCTTGGGGTCTAATATGTATAGTTTTTTCATGAGTACATACTCCCCTGGTATCTCAGTACTGTTGGTACACATCATCATCAAATCCCCTATTCCCTTCCATGCCCTTCCTATAGGTACTGTATTATTATTGGAGCCATTTACACACTTGAGGGCTTCTATCCAGGCTTAGTTATACCCTTTTAATTTGATAAATGGTTCAGTGCAGCATATGATAGTACTATTAGTCATGGTCATAGTATCATTTTCCCCTGGTGCCCAAAAATGATGGGGTTCATTCCTCCCTGCTGTTTCTACAAACCCATAGCCACCAGTAAATGTAAAGTTTAACTTACAACAGGGATATGGAATCATTCTTCTACTTCTTCCTGTCCCTACATCTACCTTCACACATTCTTCTTGATTTATTCCATATCATACCTGCACATTTGGTTAAGTCTACCTTCTTAACTTTATTTCCTGGCGTGTACATCTGTATATATATTATCTGTACTGTTACTAGTGCTATGCACATTATCACTCAGAAATGATTCATGGTGCTTCAATTTTCACCGTCAACTATTTTGCAAGGCATGTGTTCCTGTATCGTTATTTGGATCTGGAATGGAGGAGAAAACTTGAGAGTGCACATTAGTCATTATCTTTGTAAGCTGTATTAAATAATCAGTTAGATCTGCATGATTATGTTGCAATTGCTGAGGAAAATAACACCCTGTCTTCGGGGCTCCCCCAAACAATATTTCATAAGGGGACAACTTATGCTTCTTTCCTGGTGTTGTTCTAACTGAATATAGAGCTAAAGGTAGACAATCTACCCATGTTTTTCCTGTTTCTGCAATCATTTTCTGAATTTTTAACTTTAATGTGCCATTCGATCTTTCCACTTTTCCACTTGCCTTAGGCCTAAAGTGGGGTATGAAAGGCTTGCTGTATCCCCATATCCTTCATTATATTTTGCATTACTTCACTTATCAGTTTCTTGGCAGTGTTTTTATCTGTTGCCTTAGCCGCTGGCCAGATCTCTGGCCAATTTGAGAATAGATCTGTACACACAAAGACATACTCCTATGTTCCTACCCTAGGTAGATGTATATAGTCAATCTGCAATCTCTGAAATGGGTACAATGGCTTTGGTGTGTTCTTCTGTGGTGTTTTCACTACCTGACCTGGATTGTATTTTCCGCATATCACACAGGCTGCTGCATATGCCATAGCAGCTGCATTGAATCCTGGTGCTATCCAATGTCCTAAGACAATATTGGTCATAGCTTCTTTAGAATTGTGGACCAGCCCATGTGCCAATTGAGTCATCATAGGGTATAGGCTTCTGGGCATACAATACATATTATCTGTTCTCCAGAGCCCTCCCTGACATGTAGCACCTTCCTTTTCCCAGGTTTTTTTGTCTATTGAGGAGACTTGTTCCTGGAACTTTTGCAGTATGTCAAGGGTTACAGGCTCTACAGCGTTTTTACCCTGCGTCACATGACAGACCTGCACCCTGGGCATAAGGGCTGCCTGTTTAGCAGCAGCATCTGCCTTGGCATTTCCCATAGCCTCCCTAGTCTTTTCTTTAGTGTGTGACTGGACTTTCAATATAGCTATCTTCCTGGGTAGCTGCAGAGCTCTAAACAGAGCCCTTATCTGTTCTGCATGCTTGATAGGTTTTCCTGCTGACCCCACAAAATCCCTACTCTTCCATATCTGCCCAAAATCATGGGCCACGCCATATGCGTACCTGGAGTCTGTGTATATTTTAGCTGTTTGGTTTTCTGCCATTATACATGCCTCAGTGAGTGCATGCAACTCCGCCTCCTGCGCTGAGCAGAAAGGTGGGAGTTGTTGTATCAAAGTCTCTTCCAGAGTGGTCACAGCATACCCTGTGTGTGGTGACCCTTCATAATAATACCTGGAACCATCAACAAATAAGTTCCAATCTGCATTAGGTATAGGGACATCTGTCACATTTTCTAATTCCTTAATTTCTAGCTTCATTAGTTCAGCACAGTCATGTGACTCAGAAAAGGGAAAAAATTTGTGTGTATTTTGTCTGGTACTGATACATTCCTCCCTTTCTGATTCATCAAGGGTGGGTTGGTCCCCACCTTCCTCTTTCCCCTCTGTTGAATCTGCTTTAACTGGGAACAGTGTAGCAGAATTCAAAACTGTGCACTTTTTAATTGTTACACCTCGTATTTAGTGAGCCTTGCTGTGGACAGAGGCTTTGTTCTTGCTTGGTTTAGTATTTCTGTAACTGCATGTGGGACCTGTATGGTTAATGGATGGTCTAGTACTATGTCTGCCACCTTATCTTTTAGCAAAACTGCAGCTGCCAATGCCCTTCAATTCCTTGCTATTTTGTGGTGGCTTTGTCTACTGGATTGCAGTTATCCTGTCCTGTGTGAGGTGTCTGGTACCTTGCGAGATGCAATGTCCTAAAAATATTATCTTACTCTGCGCTGCTTGTATTTTGTGGGTGATACCTTGAAATATTGCTGCCCTAAGAAGTTAATTAATGATATAGTCTCTTCCTGACACCCCTCATTCATTTGGCAACATGGTAATAAGTTATCTACATATTAGAAGAGTGTCTTGTGTTGTGAAACTACAAGTCCCAGCATGCCCTTCCAGCTATCAACAGGTTGTCTACTGGCAAAGCATGCTGGGGCTTGCAGTTTCACAACACCTGGAGGGCCGCAGGTTGGACAGGCCTGATTTACACCTACAATAGACCTAAACGACCTAGCTGGAATCCAAACATTGTACCACAAGTCAAATTACTAACAAAAAATCCCTTTAAATCAATCCAGAAATGTGGTAAAATTATACTAATACAAGTTTAAACATGGAAAAGCAGAAAAGATTATTCTTTCAGTAATCCACAAAACATTCTCTTTCTTGCTAAAAGAGGAAGAAAAAGATAAATATAACTGATGTTACAGCATACAGTTGTGGAACTACAAGTCCCAGCATTCAATTAGCTTCTGCTTCAATTAGATTGTTACCACTGCAGAGATATTTTAATAACCCTTGAATTACTGAAGCACACGTGAAAACCTCTTTTCTATAAACCACATATATTGTCAAATAAGTCCTTCTCTTTCACACTGAACAAACTGGGGAGAGAATCTGCAACTTCATTCCCCCTCTGCTTATATCCCCCCTCCCTTTCTCAACACACTGAAGTCTTTTACACAGAATAGGAAGGGGAAGACATTCCATTCTCTGTCTCTCACTCACAGGTAGTAAGACAGAAACAAAACAAAAAACTAAAAAAATATGCACAACGTGTAATTTGTCTTTTCTTTTTCCTAATTCATTTTGTACAACCAATACAAAAAGTATTATATCTGGCGCAAAAGAGAATATATGAAAAATAAGACAGCAGCTAGACGTGGGATAGTGAATTCCCACAATAAATACACAAGCACAAAAAGAATAGTCCAGTGCAATTCTCAAGTTCCAATAGCCAAAAAGAATGACCCTCTGAATTTAAAAGGCTTTCTCGAATTTTTACCAGCACAAATACTGATAACTCTAAATCCTTCAGTGACTAATTTAAATATTATTGTACACTTTTCTTCAACAACAGACATTTAAAGCAATATGTCAAAATATAACAAATACAAACAATGAATCTTACCAAAACTAAAAGGGTGAGTATTCTTGAACCTTCACATTAAACTGATGAATCTTAGAAGACACAGAAATAACAACGACCTTTTTAGAGCAGAATAAAGCTTCTACCCACCGCGGTTTTGTCATTCCTAGTTCTGCCTCTCCCCGACTCCTTCGCAGTTTTTCAGGAAGATTTTTGAAGCTCACTGTGGCCTCTAAGTATGTTAAAGGCAATAGACCTTTTGCCACCAGTAAAATCCCTTCTAATTCAGATGTACGGTGCACACTAGAGAATTGATCTGAGATTCAGACTGTTGTCTGGATTAATCAGTTCTGTTTTACTGAAACTGGTATACTAATATTTATACATAAAACATGACATACCCTCTTGTGGTTACATACTATAATAATAGTAAACAAAATCCTTTAAATTGTAGCTATGACCTGCAATCAATTCAACAAAGACATCTGTAAATCCCTTCTCACTTAGAGCAGGACAGACAGCTTATCTTGCTTAATTAAAAATATCATAATTTCTTTTACAGGGGGTAGTTGTCCTGACGTCCCTTCTAATGGGTGACTATGTGGGTCTGATGATGCACTTGGGGGTGGCTGAGTAGGAGGCAAGTTTACAGCTGTATGTCCCTGGATGTCTTCTAACATCTCCTCCTTTACCATTTGTTCTTGTTCTATTTGTCTACATGCCCTTACCCATGCTGATACTTGGTGTTCTTTATTATTCCTAGTAATCCATATACTATATTCTTTCTGAAAATCTGGCAATCCTGCCTTCCTAAAGATGATATGGATTTCTCTAACAGCCACAATGCCTTCTCTTTCCTTAACTAGATCCGCAGGAGTGTATGATGTCTGTACCATCATACCTTTACTGCCCTGGGCCCCCATTACTGCAGTTTTGGGAATACCGGCCCCTAGTGTGCCTGAGAAGTGACTGTTATTCTAATTTTATACACCTTTACAATTAAATCCTGTTATGGATTGCTTGATCAACTTGGGTACATACTTTACTGATATTTTATTAATTAATGGACATGTAAGTGGCCCTATCCTTCTAATATTTTCTGGTAAAAAAAATGATTTATTTGCCACCATCCCAATCCTATTTGGGTTTTTAGATAGTCTGGACAACCATGACTTCCAACTATTGCTGTATATATCGTTGGATTAAAAATTCCCTCCTTATGTTTACCATATGCTATTGAACAATCAGTGTCAGTTCCTATCACCGCTATCAATTTCCTAGTTTGTATCATCAATGCCTTTTGAATAATAACAACACATTTACAGTCTGGACAACTAAGATTATTTTCTGACAATTATACTCCCCACAGTATGTCTCTGATTCCCTCCGCTCCCCTTTATGAACAATATATTAATACTAGTACAATTATTACTATTAAAATAATTCCACCAATCCACTCAGCTATTTCTTCTGAAGGTGTCATCTAATCTTTCTTAAGACAATAGACAGTAAACAGTAGACAGTGGACAGTAGACAGACCTATCCTCCGACCTCAGGCGCCTCTTAACAGAGGTACCTAACAAGGAACTGCGGAGGACCCTTTCCAGAATCCGTGAGCAACCTTTCTGCACTTTTACCGTGTTACTCAGTTGTTACTTCTTTCAACCTCTAAGAGAGCTGAGGACCCTTGTAGACTGATAGCTGGCCCAGTGATCGCACGTTACACAAAACAAGATCGAGCCTCAGTTGCATGTGCAAGGTACGGTCTTTGATCAGATCAGTCTTTTCAAGGTTATGTTGTCCCCTTATACATCTGTTATCAGTACAATATCACTCAATCTTTACAGGAGCGAAGAATTCTTATAATGACCTCTCAAACCCAAAGACAATCATCTACACAGAACAAGGCGAGGTCTCAGTAACAAGTATAGAGGAATGCCTTTGATTATCGAGATCAATTAATAAGTTATGTATTTGCATCCTTTTATATACATCCTGTATCGACACAAACACATACATTCACTTATCTATTTTTCACAAAAAACAAATATATCAGGAAAACAGGTTATTCAGTAATTGTTCAAATACCCGTTATACCATCCCCTACTGAACCCCACCTTATATCTTACAGAAAGAGCAGATAGAGTAGAGAGTTGCAAATGCACAAAACTTCAACTACTCACCGCACGGATTTGTCTGCTGTTCCTGAAGATTGAGGAGGTCTCTGGTCAGTCCTGGGCTGTGTTGTTGAGTATCCCAGATAAAGTCCCCAGAAAATGTCGGGGTACCAAGGCATGGTGCCCTCATTATCGATCTCTGATAACCTGATTTCCTATTTGTTATGATGCTGTTAACAGGAGAGTGAAGAAATGAAACACAAACATGGTGTTGCAGTTTCAAAATCAGCTCTGAGGGTCTATGCAAGCTGACCCTTTATTTATACCTAGGGTCCAGCATTAACTGGTTAACGACAAGGACATATAAGGAAATCTCTTTAGCTCAGCAAATATTTCTTTGCAACAATAATACATATAAGGCAACATCCTCTGTTCAGCATTATGTGCTTTTCCTGCCGGCCGTTTCCTTCAGTCTGGCATCCTGCTATTGTCTGTTCTATAGGAAACACTTGTTTTTCTTCAAGGCGTTGTCTTGCATTTGTAGTATACTTTTTTTTAAGGCATTTCACACATATATTTCTACATCTTAATAACTATCAATTATTTTATACCCTCACACTAGGAAAGTTTTCAATTACGTTACTGTACGTCAGCTGAAGCTGGCGTACATTAACATAACAAGTTTACGAAAATTACTCATTTTCGGAACTTGTTAGATTGTGTTCAGGAGCAGTCCCCATACTATTTTAAGGGCACTGCTCAGAAAGCAAAATAGAATGCAAAGCTGCAGATATCCACGATATCTGCTGCGATGCAACCTTCATAAATTTGAAGGATCCTTCAAATGGTGGCTGAATCGCGGTAATTGTCCTTTGGGGACATTTCACTGCTGGATAAATAGGCCCCTTAGATATTTATCAATATAAGATTTGTGTATTTGACAAGGTTGATGTGTTTGACTATCTTGTGATCTTAAAATATTCAATCTTCATCTCCTGTTCATCTGAGTGTACTCTGCTTTATTAGCCAATCACGTCATCGGAATGTTCACAGCATAGCCAATCAGAAGTCATCAGAATGCTGACAACAGCAGGAGATTCGTGTGCTGATATTTTGGGGAACAGTCACCTGCATGTGACACCGGCAGAAACATGTTTTAAGGAGGGGAATGTAGATATGCAAGAAGTCAATGTTGCGAGTTTCTAGCAGGTGTGAAAAGTGGAGATGTTGCCTATAGCAACCAATAAGATTCTAGTTATCATTTATTTAGTACATTTTCAAAAATTATAGATAGAATCTGATTGGTTGCTGTAGGCAACATCTCCACTTTTCAAACCCGCTGGAAACTGGTAGCTTGATAAATTTACACCTAAGGGGCCTATTTATTAAGCCTTAAACAATGGTGAAATGGCAGTTTAATTTACTAGAAAAAATATATAGTTGGTAAAGACCAAGAAGGAAAAAGAGAAAATTAAAGGGGCATTATGTTTGACAAACTGCATGGGCTACTACTTTTTTCCTATCATTAAATCCTTTGTATGTTACATAAGCATTCACAATCCAATAAATGACACAAATTGACATGAAATACAATATATAGAACAAAATATACAGTATATAAAGAAAGAGAACGACACTAGGAATGGAAAGATGTGGCATTTAAACTTCAAAGATGTAATTGAGAGAAGGGTGGATCTCAAGACACTCAAGCTGCCTTATACAGTCCCTAAAGCCCTCCAAAGGAGCATTTAATTATTAAAAACAAACAACCTTGCTAGACCTGACCCCACCCCCAAAACTCAACCCCAACCCTCCCCTCCCCTCCCCCTTTACTGCTTCCACCACACTACAGAGGCTGCCATTATTATGGACTGCAGCAGGAAGTGAATGTTGACTGAACTGTGTAAACCTCCTCCTTTACTCATTATTTGTGAGCTGCTGGGAATGACCCATGGGTGTGATATTAAAACTGAAAGTTCATTTACTGTGGACATCTTCAGTGCCTCCACCTAGGTCCTAAGTCAGCTTTGAATTGTCTCACAGCAGGAGGTGGATGTGTCAACCAGAGTGAAATCCCTGTCTGCCTCACCCATAGTGTCAAGGTATAATACAATTGGTTATGGTAGAAAACATAAAAATGTTTTATTTATGAGATAACAAGTTATATTTCAGCAAGGGTAAATAAACAATAAATACAGGTTAAAGGTAATGGTAAAACAAGATTAATGGTACTGTGGAATGTATAAAAACATAATATGCTTAATAACTGCATTTTTAGATAGATATATATATCAAACAATTGTAAAGAAACTACTTGTTATCTAGTTGGCACCAGATATAATAAAAACCCAATATAGTCTAAAATTAGCTAACAAGTATCACCGTCCTCTGACAATACAACACACTATATGGGGAAATCAGCATCCACACTTGGGGGTATATTTACTAAGCTGTGGGTTTGAAAAAGTGGAGATGTTGCCTATGGCAACCTATCAGATTCTAGCTATCATTTTGTAGAATGCACTAAATAAATGACAGCTAGAATCTGATTGGTTGCTATAGGCAACTTCTCCACTTTTTCAAACCCGCAGTTTAGTAAATCTAGCCCTTAAACTGTGACTGAGCTTAATAGTTTATCACAAATTATCACCCACATGCAAAATACTTGGCAGGGTTTTATCTGGTGAATGAGATATCACATTCACCTAGTCACTCTGTTGTATAGCCTCTCAAGTGACTAATCCTGCTCTTCTGTCATTCTTTATCTTCCCTGGTCAAAACAGAAAGAGACTCTCCATATGAGGTTTTATTTGATCCTTCCCATCAGCCCATATAGTTAAGAATGTGATATGTAGTTTCCCCAGCTGCCAATCACAGAGAAGTGTCCTAGGACCCTAAGGGCCTGTCCTGGGTTTTGCCAGACCAGTGTCTGGCACTTAAATACATAAAGAAGTGTGGGGTTTATATTTGTGAAGAGACAACTGACAGCAGAAGGAGATACAGGAGAATATTTCCCTGCCCAGAATCCCTTCTACTATTTTATAATATACATTATACAGTATAATTTCCTGCTGTCTAGCCCTGACATTTTCTATGGGCAATTTACATTAAGTGGTCTATTGATGACAAGCAGCGTTAGAAAATCGGTCTTATTTCAGCATTTTAACAAATATGTCCCTAGAAATTTTAAATAATATGAACACTTGAGCCACATCTGTGGTTCTGGGATGCTGGTGTATGTATACACTGTAAAATTCTTGGGATGAGTGCAGAGGAATACAAAGGATCTACTGGAAGATTAGTTTCTTGACCACCCTCATATCCGATTTAAAGAACTTTTACAATAAAAATTGCTAAGAATGTGGAGTTTAATGTGGACACCAGCAGAGAGACTTCACTTTAGATGGAAGCAAACACTGATTGTGGGCGCAAGGTTGTTATCCTCACAGCAGTATTTGAAGAGATTTAAGGTTAGAAAGCTGTGATTCAGGGAAGCTGTTAAGCAGTGGGTAACCAGAGAGAATACAGAGAATAAGAGCAATACATTATTAACATTATACCAGCATAGTGACAGAGTAATTGTTATTTTCAAGTAATGCAGATTTTTTATCTTCTCATATTTTATTATATAGAAAAAATGACTTTCTATATAATCTGATCTTTTGCATTACTATGTATTTACATTATGTCTGGCTCTTCCCAGTCCACAATTGTCTTAACTTATACCAGGAGGCATATTTACTCAGCTGTGCTTCTGACGATTCTCTACCGCTTTGCTGTCATTTTTTTAAAACTGCAATTTTACTGTATTTTAATATATGATGGCAAAGCGCAGAGAATTGGCTGTTCGTCTGAAACGCCATTTAGTCAATATTCCCTCAGATATCTTATATTGACTTGCCTTTATAGCTGCTTTTCAGCAGTGACATATGCTGTAAATTATAATAAGTTTTCTCCCTATCCAAATTTCCCTCTTATACTCAGCTTGTGATGCTCTCTCCAGTTCTCAAATTATATTTTAGGTTTCAGTGACATTAGGAAGCAGACACTTGAAAATGATTAAGCCCTAAATCAAAATAATAATAATTACTTTCAAGTGCACATATATGAATCATGAATATAATGAATCAATAAAGAGCACGGAAAGAAAGGGGGAAGATACCTAGAGTCGACGTGAAACCCACATGATCTCATCTTACTTTAAGACATTTCAATCTAATTAACTCATGCAAATGGTTTCAGAAACAACTAAAGTATGGTCAGGCACCAACCAACTGGCATTATATTAGCGTTTTTTTAATACTAGTGATAAAGCATCTCAAAAGTGCATTTTTACTAGCATTTTCACAAGCATTTAGGCTTCTATAATGCATTTACCCATGGTAAACGTGGTTAGAATAGGATGCAAATTGAATGCTACTTCAATACTACTAGTAGTAGTGGGGATTGTGACACCTGTTTATATGTGTTTTAATAACTTAAAACGCTAGTGGGTATGATGCCTAAATCTGAAATGGTGCACAATTTGTACTGAAAAAAACACATATCTGTTATGAAAGAGAGGATGGCACATCCTAAATTCTGTTTACTTAAAAGAGCAATGAGTTGCTTATGGATGTTACATTGTCGGTAATTTTATCTGTCAGACAATTGCAGCTCACTGATGACCACTGACTACAGCACTTTCATCTCTCTGGATTGTTTCATGGTTATTGACTGACAAAAACAAAAATATGGAGCTCCATATGAATTGGCAGATAGCTTTCTAGTAAAAAGATATGTATTTTTCTTTTAGAAAGGAGTATATTGATGGTAATTTCTTTTCTTGTAGCAATTTCATTTCAAAGACTTTTCTTTTTCTTATGCTTTTTTTTTTTACTTTTTTGCGTTGTGAAAAGAGATGTGAGTAATGTTTGGCATTGTATGTGTTTGAAAAGGGTATATGTTTTGCTTGCCTTTATGTTGTTTAGGTTACAATAATCTTTTACAGATGGATATACCCAGAAGTGAAGCAGGGTGCCATGGCACTGGGAAAGAGCACCTTCTTAGGCACCTGCTCCATCCCTGTTGGTACAAAAGCACACATCCTGCCATGGTACATTGGCAAGGCTAACATGGGCATGGTTAGTGTGCAGTGCCATGCTTCAAGGTTTAAAAGGGCTAGACCTCCATACAGCCATCTTCCCTTTCAAACTTCCCAGACATTGTAATAAATATATAGGGGAGTTATATATAGATAGTTATACCACCACTCATATTACACCACCACCCTCCTCTGTAACCTTCTCTCTAATTCATCAGCCCCCCAACATCCCCATTGATCACTCTGCCAACCATTATCCATAGTTTGTGAATGGACATGTCCATTGCCAATTATCCATTGCTAATTTGTAATGGGGGTTATGTCCATTTGAAAGGATAGTGCAGGGAGAGAGGCGATGCATCTCCACAGTTTATTAAAAGCAGGGTTAGTGTTGCACTGAAACTACCCAAAGCTATCTGTTTGGGGGTAGTATGTTCATTTGTGGATGGTTTAAGTAAAAAAGGTGAAATGCACAGTACCCCTTTTTTACATTCAAACTATTTACAATTTATAGCTACAGTTGTTATAAAGCTTAGTTAGTGGAGGGATATAGCAATAGTCATACATCTCAACTGTTCCAATTTTTGTCAGGACAGTCCCAAAGAGCGCACTTAGAGCGCACAAAATGGAGCTAGGTTTGGCATAAAAGTTGCCATTTTGTAGAAGATCTGGGTGGGATGTGGCCAGATCGTAGACATGGCTTATTTTTTCCACATTTCTGCCTGTCTTAATGTTTGGATGCTATAGTTGTTGGGATACAGGGGAAGGCTGGACTGGGAGGCACCTGCCCCCTGGGCCGGTCCCATAGTGGGCTATCTCGGGCTGGGTCACTGGTCCACCTGCATTTTTCTCTGTTTAAAATGTTCCTAATAAGCTGCTGAGTTGAGTCTTGCCCCCGAGCTAAAAATTGACAGCCCTCCCCTGTTAGGATGCTATGGTTGTTGGGATACTATAGTTGTTTTAATGCATGGGCAGTCGCTAATAGCTTGCCACAAAGGGTTTATGCTTTAGAGTCTGTCATATGTTACTAATGGATGTACTAATCATTTGGCTTGTGTCTTGAAAAAAAGTGTGTGGAGCTCTAAAACGTATGCCTTACAAATTGCTTTGACAGTTGCTAGGATAGGCCGAGTAAATGAAAATAAATAGTAGAGCATGTTCTGTTCTTCAGGTTTTTATTTAGTTGTTTTGTCATTCCATTAGATATAAATCCAATGTGCTGTACTGAGAATAGCTGTTACCTCTTTGACAGCAAGAAATTTTTCTCTTTCTTCATGTAACCGATGACCCTTAAAGCCATACCTTTGCTTAACTGTAAAGACTAAATATGTGTCTTGCTTGCTTATGGTGCAGGTAACATAATTTAGGCAAGTTTAAATATTTTAGCTAAAATTATATTAGTATATAATTCATATATAATATAATTTAGCAATACAATTCAAAGACTTAGAAACAGTATATACTAATATTCAAACTGTTTATTTTTACTATTGTTTTAGGCTTTTTTTGCACAAAAATCTGGAATGGGTTTATAGTGGAAAAGAAAATGAAAGCAAATACAACATATTATTGAAATGCAAAAAAAAATGTTTAGAGATTATGTAAAAACACTTAACATACTTGTCAAATAATCAAATCAGGTGATACCCTTATTGTGGAAGAAGATTAAAGTAGGCGTAGATCTGTCTAAAATAAAAGCATCAAAGATCTAACCATATCAAAAACTCTGTAATTCCAGTTGACAATTCCTCTTTCTTCACAAGTGTCTTATGTGGTCGGAGGTGATGAGTTAGACCCAGTCTGTAAAGCTGTGCTGGGTAAAAGCAATGAAAAGTATTGTATCTGGTTCATACAGGAGTCACATGAGGAGGTGCCTTAGAAGTTTAAAAATTTTGTGTTGTGAAATGAAAATGTACTGGGAAGATGCTGGCTACAGTAGATGGGTTCTGCTCATTTATTATAATTTTCACTAAACCTTGCATTTGCTTGACATCCCTAGTACTGATATATTCTCAGTGCAGTGAAGCATATTCTACATATGGAATACATAATTGGTAACTGTACCTGATATCTAGGAACAATACTAGATTTTGAAAATGTATCATTGAATATTTCTTTGGATTTTAATACTGACCAATTGATCAGTATTGCTACCATTATTTTATGCAGTAGATAAAGTTCTCAATATATGTTCTCATCATGTATGCCATTTAAGTTAAATATATTTCAGATTGGTATTTAACATTTTATAGAATTGTATTCATGATCATGTCACAGTAGTCAGGTAATGCTGGGTAGATGTAGAATTTCTCTCACTGCATACTACTATGGAGTTGTATTATGATCATTCTATGGGCTATGCTAGGTTGGGCATTATATATATATATATATATATATATATATATATATATATATATATATATATATATATATGTATATATATATATATATTTATATATATATATATATATATATATATATATATATATAATGCCCAACACTCAGGTCATGTTGGGTAGGTGTAGTAACTGTGTAGATTGTATAATAATTGTATTATGATGAAGCTGTCATCAAGGGTAAGTATAATGTTTTACTATTTGTCTGTATGCGGTATAATAATATTGTTTTATGATCTGTAGATCTGTAGTCTCCACATCTTGAGGTAAAACCTGCAATTTGTATACTGCGGTCTGCAAACAAGTAATGTCCTAAACAATATTTTGGAACTTGCTACATTCCAATCTCATTTTACTTTATTGCTATAAATGGCTGGAAACAAAAATAAGATAAAAAATTAACTTCATGTAAAGGATCACTAAACCCCCAAATTAAATATGTCAGATATAACGCAAGAAGATTAAATATATTAAGTGCTACCAAGCAACTTTTTAAAGTATTAACTCCTCACTCTACTATAGAAAGCTGAAGCTCCTCCCACACCTTTAGAACAGTTTGCTGATGGTATCTCATATAGGTCACATATACACTTTTGATGTTGAGTTATTGTGACAGCTCTGGCCCTGCCCCTGTGTATGAATTAATAATGGCACACAGATCAGTGCTGCGCAGCAAGTATGCAACAATGTCACTGATAGTCTACCTATTTGGAGAAGTACCTACCTCCTAACATGTCAGCCTGCTGCATAGTGAAGGTGAACATGGTGGACATATTAAGTACAAGCACACCAGTTATTTTGTGTATATTAATTAGGTCAGTGACACACCACCTTTCTTGTATAGTGCTGCCAGTAACAAACAATATATCCAGCTCACTGACAGACACGCGTTATACTGTATATGCTGTTTTAAGTGCTGTGTAAAAATTTCTATGAGTATGACAGGAAAGGAAAAAAAATCTATGTACAATATTTTTTTGTCTTTGATAAAATGTGTAAATATTTTCAGTATGTACATGTCATGTCTTGCAAAGATGTGGTAATTCATTGTATTCAAGGCTTAGCAAACATCTTTGGAACAGTCCTTTTATCTAAAACCACTGTACTTCAATATGCAATTTGTGAAGCAAATTGCATGCCACTATGATGTTTATAATATCAAACATATTCATGGCCTTGTCAGCATACCATAGGTCATGCTTCAATTTTCCATCCATTCTCTTCCACTCTCATGTCTGCAAAGCTGATGAAAGGTGGAAAAAAATGTTTTATTTCCTGCTAATTATAATTGTCAGATCACATGAAATTGAACCCATAATTTATTTGTACACTTATTTACAATGTGTCTTATATCACAATGAGTGAAAATTATGCTAGCACTCTTATTTGTACATTGTATGCTACTGTTTAGCATTACAATTGCCCCAATTGTAGTGTTGCAGGAGTGTAGCATTAAGTGCTGATCACAGTGCATATGGACATTTTTGGCTTTACCATTAGAAGTTAGGTGGGTAACAAAAATGCAGTTTGAAGCAAGACTTTGGATGAAGGATGTTAGTCAAACACATGATTTCCATGGGCATCATTCCAACCTTAATGTCATAAACTCACCCGTCCTCGCTCCAGTGCTGCCGGTTCTCTGCTATCGGAAGTGTCCCTTCCGGGCATCGGCGGTCACATGATCGCTAAGCTCGGGCAGAGATTTTGAACCGCTGGCTATTTAAGCCTCACTTGTATGCTACCTGGCTCCTGATTCCTCGTGGATCTCTGTGACTTCTCTGTTCCTGATCTGACTCCCATGTGCCTGTTGTGCCTGTTGGACCATCCTGATTTCTCTGCTTTTGTGTACCGACTCGGCTTGCTGACTATTCACCATTGTTATCCTATGCTGCTGACCCGGATTGTTTGACGTTTCTTCTGCCTCCTGCTTGTACCTCTGCCACCTGTCTCTGTACTGGACCTAGGAATTCCCTCATGCTAAAACTGCCTGCTACTTCTGTACTGTGCTGCCCGATAGTGTACCAGTTCCGGTTGTCTGACTACTTGTTCCTACCTGCTTATCCCATCTGCTAGTGCTACATCTTGAGGCAGACCAGAGGACCACAACCTGCGGGCTTCCGACAACTAAACCCATCCCGCCTTGCGGCGGTTCTTGGCGAACACCGAGGAGTCCGTTAGACTCTGCACCTCTGGTAGGCCAGTGTCAATCATGATTAGCACTAAGATCCAGCTATATACGTTGCACCTAATTTGTATTAAATAACACGTCATATAAAATAAACCTACTAATGACATAATTATTGCATATATGGTTTCTGACACAGTACAATATACTAGCTACAATGTACAATAAAACATTTAGGGTTTGAATGGCTTTGCAGTACCATTTGGTGGTCAGTTGGGATACAGCATATTTTATTTTGGTGTGGGGGTTGTTTTGTTTATGTTAAAGAACTTTTATTGAAAAAAGAATGCTCTGTCTGTACTGAAAAATGCCACTGACCAAGTTAAAATGGAAAAAAAGAGATTTGTGTGTGTGTGTGTACGCGAGTGTGTATGTATGTGTGCTTCATTCAACAGTTTTAAAATAAATATATATGATGGCTAGTGATCCATGCATTAGGAATTTACACTTCATGGGTTAACTAACAATTATTGTATTCAATCAATAAAAACAGCATTGTAAAGATTTGAAATGCAGGAGAAAGCAATTACCTGTGTCATATTCTATATATGGCATTTCAATAATGTTTTTATTTTTTAAAATCATTATGGTAATAAAATTATTAAAAAGAATTATAGAAAAGAAAAACAGCTGAAAACATTAAATTTATAAAAAAAAAAGAGTAAAGAAAATGCTGAAAAAGTTTTGAATAGGCAGCTGTCCCTTAAACCCAATCCATAGTTGAAGTCACATTCACCATCCAGATCAGTGATGGACAACAGGTGGCCTTAGGGTCACATGTGGCCCCCAGAACCTTCTTACTTTATTGTCAGATTTGTTTGTTATAGCTTGTTTATAATACAGTAAAATACCTGCAGATATGTAATTACAAATAGGTGTCTCTTCCTTTGATTGAATGTATCGCTTTAACTTATTACTGAGTTTAAGAGTAATGTGTTGTTTTGAAGGTTAAAGGGCCATCCATGTGGGCATAGAAATGTTTCAGGTTAACCATCACTGGTCTATATCAATATGCAGCCAGACTTGCTAACCCTTTAAGGTTCAACAAATGGCAGTCTTAAAAATACACTTGGCCAGGTACACTTTGTTGATAGTAAATGGCCGACTTAATGAGTTCACAAAAGCAGAGCCTACAGTATGATCAGGGGCGGATTGGCCATTGAACCTACCTGGATTTTTCCCGGAAGACCGGTAGCCACAGGAAGCTGCCGAATGTTTTTTGCAGGGGGTTAAAAAACAAAAATTATGCTTGGCCCGATTAAGGACCTGGTGTCAGCAGGGGACAGTGTGGTGGCTGCTGATTCTTCTCTTCAGTGTGGCTGCCAGATGTCACATGGGACGTGCACCATGAGACAGGTATAGTCCCATGTGTGCGCGCGGTGCGACGCAGAGGAGAGGAGTCTCCAGCTTTACAAGGTAAGTGTAAGGGAAATGGGGGGCGCGAGCTGCCTGCCTGTCTGCTGTCATTGAGGGAGGTGGGGCTGTCTGCTGTCATTGAGGGAGAAGAGGGAGGGGGGCTGCCTGCTTTCATTGAGGAAGAATAGGGAGGGGGGACTGCCTTCTGTCATTGAGGGAAAAGAGGGTGGGAGGGGTGGCCGCCTGCTGTCATTTGTGAGGGAAAGGAGGGGGGCTGCTATAGTGTGTGTGAGGAGAAATGAGGGTGGCTGCTATAGTGTGTGATATGAGAGAAGGTAGAGTGGACTGCCTTAATAGTACTTGGGTGGGAGGTGGGCTATTAATTTAATGGTGGAATTTAGGTGGCGCTATATATTTAATGGGTGCTATTTTATTTGTGGGGTGATGGGGCAATTTAATTTATTGATGGGCTATTTTATTTATTAGTGGGGCCTACTAAATTAAGATGGGGTGACGGGACCTATAACTAAATGCTGGGGTGGTTTGGTTTTTGGGGCTATTAATTGAATGTGGGGCTGAGTTTGGGGAGGAGGGCTATTTATTAAATATGAATATGAATTATTTAATGCCGGGAATGGTTGTGGGAATTGCTAATATTAAACATAAATGATATTAATGTGTTGCTGTGGTTGGTTGGAGGGAAATAGATCTGTTTATCATATATGAGTACTATTATTTTAATCTTGGGGCTGGAAGGAGGCCTAATTATTAAACGTGGCCGCTATTGATTTAATGATGTGGTTGGCTGGCGTTTTCTAAATTTCATGTACCCATTATTCTTTTCAAATAGGGCCACCAGCATTCCAGAATCCAGACAAGCAGCAACTGGTCTAAAGACACCAGCAGTCACATGAAAGTGACAAGAACAGGTAGGAGAGAGCAGGATAGGCTGCCAACTGTCCTGAATCTGTTGGAGTAGTCCCGAATTTGGGTGACATAGGTGCCGAAGACGGTCGCCTTGTGGTGCTCGCTCTTGGCCCATTACCTAGCAACAGGACCTCCTTCCGGGGTACTGTCGACGCAGAGCATGCATGCGCTGTGTACCGCATCCTGTTGCTAGGCAACGGGACACCAGCTCCTTTTGCCGTCGACGATCAGTTACGCCTGGTCGCCGGAAACCCTTCCTCCTATCAGTGTGCATCTGCAGGTATTTAAACCTCACTCTGGCGCCATTAGGGTGCCAGAGTATTGGTTCGCAATACTCCAGCGTTTCTGTGTTATTCCTCTGCTTTATTCATTCTTGATTCGGCTTGCCTTTGACTCTTTTTTGGACTCCGTTTGTATTCCTGTGTTAAACATGTGACAATGCTGAACGAATACAATTTTGCCAACATGTTTCGTAATAGTTAAACTTATTAAACAAAGTCAGATAAATTTCTATGAAGGGAATATTGGAAGGATGTGTTTGTATGCAAAAGCATTTTTGTATTTATATAACAGGATTGGCAGCTTTTTCCCTGCATTGCTTTAGAAATAACCCACTGTCTCTTAAGTCATCACATCTAGGGATTCCTAAATGTTACTACAACCGAATTCCAGTAATTCTAAATCCCTCCTATTTTTGTGTTAGCCCCACCTATAGTTTTGGCCCGGCCACATGAGGCCACTTCAGTCATTTTTTACAGGGCCACTTTAAGTTCCCAATCCGCCCCTGAGTATGACTGTGCCTAAAAAAATAGGCACCATGAGCTGTCCTTTTTACAGGCAATATTGGTACCCTTTCACAGCAACTAGATTTAGTGTTGGCATTGGGCATGTGTGGCCCACCAGTAAATTTGATTATATGCCACCAATGTAATGTTAAAATTATTGATGTGCCAAACATATTTATACTCTGTATAAACAATAATCTAAAATATGGCTTTTTGTATTTAATACATTTCTGCTACTATGGTGAATTAGTCAGTTTTATTCTGGTTTCCTTGTATTAAACATGATATAGGGGTCTGCCATAGGATGCCTGTCACTCTTCAAAGTAAATCACAGCTATGGAGTCCGGGATGTGATGAAGCATAAAGTGTTTATTGCTAGAAAATACAAATAAATAGTATGAACCAAATATAGTTAAAACTACAGAGGGATTTTGGATAAAGCGGAATTTTGGGTGCAAGGAATACCGCAGACACAGGTAGCAAGGTAAGTGGAGAGAGATCTGGAGAAGTGGTGTTAGCAGCAAAATTAGACATAGGAGCAGCAGGAGAACAAAACCATAGGAAGGGCAACAAAACAACAATGACCAGCACAGGAGAGGGAGAGAGGCAGGTATAAATAGCGAACACCAAGGTGCAGGAGATAAGTAGTGACACAGGTTAACCCCTAGTAATAACAAAGGAAAAAGGCACAATAGCAGCACCTCTGGTGAACAGAGGTACTGCCAGATAAACATAACATAACAAAATCCAAAGTCCATAAGGCAGAAGCTGCCAATGCAAAGCAGCATGCAATGCAGAGGACTGCAGGCAGATCCTGACAATTCCCTGGCAACTTTAGGTGAACCCAGTCTAGAAAGCTTATACATTTTTATTTTTTGGGGGGTAAAAAGAATGTTTGCTTTTTTTTATTCTGTTCAATATTTTTTTATTTTGAACTGTAATATAGAAAGTCTGTGTTATAGAATACTACCCCTTTAGATACATCCTTAAAATACACATAGTGCATATGCACTATCTGTCATTAAGACAAAGTAAGAACATCTCTTCTACAAATTAAATGAAATTTCCTCCTAATTAGGGGTTTCTATTTAAGCAGACAGGGAAGACTGAGTAATTAAAAATAAATAACTGACACTGATTATTAGTAAAGGAAATCAATTTGGCATGATTTTATTAATATTCATTGATGTAACTAGCATCAGCATGGAATTTCTCCAAATATATTGTTTTCTTCTTTTGCAATTGACAAATAATTTAACCCAAAGCTAGTAAATTAATATGGGAAGTCTGGGTAGGACAGTGTATGTGTGTGTATGGTCTACCTTCACGGAATATTTTTGTATATTATAAATATAGATGTGGGGGTTATATTACCAAATCACTTTGTTTACTGTTCTTATATATCCATTCTACCTTTATAGATTGTCAAATAGAATAGCTATATTTTCTGTCTCATAGTTTAACAGTGGACCTTCTTTTTCCAAATGTTGGATGTTTTATGACTCTTGCTTTTGTGTTAATGCAGCTTGCAAATTGGTGGTAACATTTATCATGAAAAGGCAGCATTGTCTATTGTATTGTTAGGCAGGTCAGGTCACCAATCTCAATGACAGTGCCCTGGGTTACCTTTAGAATATTTGAAAGCAACACTATAGCTGAAATAGCACATTTGTATTTATTTATTTCAATGACATCATGTGCATGTATAGAATGGCTATTCAGATTGTTATTATTTTTTATTATTATTTATTTATTTGAATAGTGACTAAGCTTGGCTGTGTTGCAGGAAAAAAAGGCTGCTTTTTTCATTCTTGTTTCGGATAGGCTAATTAGTGCAAACATGCTATTTGATATATCTTGCAATTCATAACATAAGAGTTCTTGTGGCAATGATTATCTTTTACTTATGAGCACAACATTTATTTATATTTAACTTATGGGGTAATTTTTATTGTTTATTATATTCAGGGGGCAATAATATTGTTTTATTATACAGTATTATGAGAGCAATATTAATATATCATTATATTAAGGGGAAATAATATTTGATCGCTCATAGTTATTTATGATAGGGACACCACTCATTATTTCATTATAGGGGGAACCATTTATACTGCACCTATGTGGCACTACAAGTGTCAGCATGCACATGGGAGCAGATGCATGCTGTCACTTGTAGTGCCATGTAATAAGTGTTGCCCCATCATAAACAATTATTGCCACAAATATTATTTCCCCTTAATATATTTATATATTTATATTGCCCCACAATATAATTATTATTATTATTATTATTATTATTATTATTATTATTGTTATTATTATTGTTGTATTTTTATCTTAATATAGCAAGACATTTAACTTACCCACATGAGTTAATTATAAATTAGTTTTGTGACCATAATCAATAAATAATGATTTCCATAGTAATTCATATGTCAATAGTGGCTCCTCTTATCTTATGAAAGGAAAAATATCTCAAACAGCACGATGTTTGAGCAATCTCACCTCTTACAACCACCTATTATTTTTTGGTTGTTTTGCTGCCAGTTTTCCGAATACAAAATACAAACCCTTGATATGGTGCCAAATAATACACCAACCACTGTATATTCAGAGACAGTATGTGCTAAATGTTATACAAGGTCTAAATGACCATAGATATTGGTATGTGACAGAGAGACAAGCTGCTGCAAAACCTAGGTGGCTGTGTCCACCCACAAACAGAAAGTAAATAAACTGAAAATGCAGCGCTCAAACCTGTCTGTCCAAAAAAATAATAAATAAGATAAAAAATGTAAAAAATCTCTTGGTAACGTATCATCAATAAAGACATGAATTTATTACCATGTAGTCTAAAAACATTTGAATAACAATATTACTAATGTAGATAAAAAGAGGAAAGATACTCCACATAAACTAGATCACAGTGCACTGTGACCTAGTTGGCACATTACAAAAAAGAATGTAGAATCTATAATATAAATGTCTAGTGGCGTGTGTTAGTCTGTCTGTGTGTGGAAAAAATAAAACCAAGCTGCAGCGCCACCTGCTGGGCGGAGTTATACACTGACCTACTAAATTCTTAGTGTGTGTGGAAAAAAAAATTCAGAAAGGGCTGAAATTTGGTATACTAAGATGTTTTTAATTTGTTAATTTAATTTGTTAATTGTTAAAAGTGTTTATAAAGATTTAAAAAATATATATATATATTTCTTGAAGAAGAAGTGACAGTTGGGAGTGGTTGGTGGTTGAGGCTTGGGCTATGGCCCAAATGCATGACAAGAACCTTTTTAACACCTTAAGTAGCTTGATTTGACTAGAATGCATGAGTATTATGCACGGGTTAACTTGTATATAAATATATGGATAAAAATCCTGAAGTTAAACAAACCACTTATTGCTCCACAGCGCTACACATTATATAATGTCAGCTGATACATTGTAGTCGAAAGAGTGTGGAAACAATAAACATGTGAAAAAAAGCCTTGGGAGTAGTTCCCACATAAGAATGGCCAATATGCCGTGATGCTCAAAATGCCTCAATAATGAATCACATGTGAACAAATAATAAAGTTTCGGTGTCCATATGTCGGCTTATAACATAGATATTGTGTAGCTGAAGCTCAAAACTCTTTGCATGTTCAACGTCCCGAAACTTAGATATTGAATCACTTAAATCTCAAAGTGCCAACTAGCCCAAACGTGGGCCATGAAATGGATAAATACTCACTGACTCAAGCCGTGGTATATGAGAGTTTACCGTGTATCGTTCCACATATCCGCTTTGGGTATATCTCCACTAAAGACTCGTCTCCTGAGCCGCACCCGATGTCCAGTGCTAATAATGATTGTACAATCGTAGGGAATATACCACACGGTGTGTAGATAGTGATTATGCTCTCTCAGACTCAATCAGGCTAGGCTTGTGGGTCCGTTAGCGGTGAGCTGATGGAATCCAGCTGGCGTTCACAGCTGTGTGTGTAACCGACCCAACACACGGCACTTGAGCAGTTAGTGTATTAAACTCTGATTAACCGGAGGCCTGTGGAGGGAGTGCATGTATTAGGTAAAACCACTTTCCATGTGAGCCAGATAGAACAATGTTGTCAGCACTTAGATGTTCCGTGGAAATAGAGCCGGCATCATAGGCATCAATAATAGTTTGTATAGAAAAAAAACACAGGTGATAAATGAATGAAAAAGGATGACAAACAGTCAATTCTAACCCCTAACGCATTTTATTACAAGTGTAACTTCATCAGAGGGAGTCTCTACATCTCATATACCACGGCTTGAGTCAGTAAGTATTTATCCATTTCATGGCCCATGTTTGGGCTAGTTGGCACTTTGAGATTTAAGTGATTCAATATCTAAGTTTCGGGACATTGAACATGCAAAGAGTTTTGAGCTTCGGCTACACAATATCTATGTTATAAGCCGACATATGGACACCGAGACTTTATTATTTGTTCACATGTGATTCATTATTGAGGCATTTTGAGCATCACGGCATATTGGCCATTCTTATGTGGGAACTACTCACAAGGCTTTTTTTCACATGTTTATTGTTTACACACTCTTTCGACTACAATGTAGTACAATCAGCTGACATTATATAAATGTGTAGCGCTGTGGAGCAATAACTGGTTTGATTAACTTCAGGATTTTTATCCATATATTTATATATTCTACATTCTTTTTTGTAATGTGCCAACTAGGTCACAGTGCACTGTGATCTAGTTTATGTGGAATATCTTTCCTCTTTTTATCTATATTAGTAATATTGTTATTCAAATGTTTTTAGAGCACATGGTAATAAATTCATGTCTTTATTGATGATACGTAACCAAGAGATTTTTTACATTTTTATCTTTTTTATTATTTTTTTTGACAGACAGGTTTGAGCGCTGCATTTTCAGTTTTCCAAAGTTTTGTTAACCTGCTGGTTAGTGAATCTGATGGTTTCTATTTTTATAATGTTAAAAATAGGGATGGCAATTTTTAATGTGCTTTGCAAAACTGTGGTTTAATGGCAGTTTGACCTTTAGTAAATCCAGCGGTTTTAAAACTGCCAGAAAAAACGCCAAAAACTGGCAGTTTCATCAAACCGCCCTTTAGTAAATCTAGCTCCAGGTATTAAAAGAAGTGTACAGTGGCTACAATAAACACTGTTATTTAGGAACATGAGATAGACATACAAAATAAAGCCCTTAATGTCAACAGATAAGTCCTTTTGTGATTCTATTTGTCATCGGGATACTCCCTGTCAGTGAGCAAAGTCATGGTTGACTATATATTTATGGTTTGTTACTTATGGCTGGACAAGCATACATATCTACAGAATCCAAAGGCAATTTTATATGTCAGCAGTATACATGTAACTCTCCTCTTATGGAGTGTAGACCCATTTATGATGAATCACTTCAGTTGCACATGCCAAATAAAAGTTATAGCTAAGCAACTACTGAAATCTTATTTTATGTCTGGGACAGGTAGATAAATACTTCTACAGTCATATGTGAGAATAGTGTTTTAAATGAATGAGGAAGTTAAAATGTTTTTTGGATACTTTTTTCAAAATTGTTTAGGTACATACACAAGCACCACATGAAGAGGTCCCAAACGTTTTTAGTAATATTTGTGTGATGCCCAGTTTACTGCAATAAATATATAAACATGTCCCAAGTTACTTCAACCATTTAACAATCTTCGACACAATTGACTATTAGGGGCATTTTCAGTGCAAAGTAATTTGATGTGTCTCCAGAGCAGTACGTGGTTACAGAAATTTTCAATAATTTTTCTTCACATCTCATATAGGCGCTCAGAAAAATGAGCGGAGATTTCTTACCATAAAAGCCAGAAAGATGCACATCTGAATTGAAGCGATGAAACCTACAAGTAGGGCAAAAATGCTCAGTAAGAGATAGGGGAGGACTGGGAAATTTTAGCAAGACTTGACGCAGCAGCCTATTTAAATAAAAAAAAAATGCAGATGGCCCAGTAACCCAGCCCAAGGTGGCCCATTATGAGACTGGCCTGAGCGGCAGGTGCCCCTTCCCCCCCCCCCCCAACCCAGCCTGCCCCTGGTAAGAGACATAAAGCATTCTTTCAGGATATGTACAGTAAATTTAATGGAATCACCAGAAATGTTTAGATCATCAATTGATTCAAACAATCCTGATGGTTGTTTATATTCTCAAATAAACGTATACATACCTTAAAAAAAAATTCAGTAAAATCATTCTTAACACAGTTGATTTGCCATGAAAATGGGTCTTTATATTAATATGACTTGAAGCAGAAAATAAATAAATGAGTTGCTTGGTGGAGCGCACAATGTGCACTTTTGTTTATTTAGAAATAATAAATGATTAGTATTGAATAACAGGTTTGAAACCATCTACGACTGCTTGATTAATCACCAGCTACTAGGGGGCTGATCGTTTTCATGTCTCTGTCATGTCATATGTTTGCTTTACCAGACTGATTGTTGAAATTCTAAAACTGATTATTATTAGTTTAGGACTTCAATCTCGAATAGCATTTTTTCTTCTGTTCCAGGCAAAAATTATACCCGTATATTATTATTTTTCCAGAGATGTTTGTGCAAATGTAGCATTCTGATTTTTCTTTGGCTTGTAACGTTCCCAAGACAGCCCTTTTCTTGTTTGTTTTGTCATATTTTTTGTTTTTTTTTGCAACAGATATATTGCATTTACAATTCTTATTGTGTCCAGGTTCCCCCCCACATGGTCAAAATTTCCACTGCAGTATGGGAAGGGTTAATGTCCACTGCTGCAGTACCAAAATGGGTTAAATTGCGGTGCTAGCCATCAAATCTAGAAAATATTAGTGTTCAACATTTTAAAGTGTTCTTTAAAATATTTAATATATGGCACTGTATATATATATATATATATATATATATATATATATATAACTCCCCTGGTGATGCAGTGGTTAAATTACGGGGCTATATGCTGGGTGTATAAATGTACAACAATATGTTAAAAATTAACATAAAAACACATTAAATATGTTGAGCAGTAATGTATTTTAATAACAAAATGTTCACTTACCCTAGTTATCCAGTATCGGTAGCACCAGGGGTTTAGAGGAGACTGAGCCTTTATCACCTTGGCAGCTCATAAACAGTGAGAAAATACAAGTGACAAGAAGCGGGATTTCCTCCTGCTAACAAGTGTGTAGATACCGTATAAAAAGAGGCAACCTAGCCCATGTAAAGTATATTCCGTGCTGTACTTCTGGATACCCACACTAGTCACATTAGAGAAATGGGTGTGCTTCTTGGTGTATAATAGCCAGGTGAGGGAGGTGGGTAACAAAATTAGTAGTCAGCTGCTCAAATCACAGCCTTCAACTTCCAATAAATGGAACTAATGTGGTATGGCTTGAAAAGATTAAGCACCACTTGGTACAGTGGAAACAGTAGTACTTGACATCAGTGCCGTAACTAGACATTTCGGTGCCCTGGGCGAGACAGGGCACCGGCGCCCCCCTTCGAAGTGGGAGGGATATTTGCCAAGTGGGTGTGGCCAACCTAATGTGGGGGTGTGGCTAGAACTTTACTGAAAGAATTCTGTTACACATATTTGCAAATGCATGATATATATATCTATCAGAGCCAGATTTACACCTCATGGGGCCCTAGGGAAGATATTGGTTTGGGCCTCCCCCTTCACACACACAGTGGCCCCTCACATACACATAATACACACACAGTGGCCCCTCACATACAGAGCTGGATTAAGGCTTTGGGGGGCCCGGGGCACTTAAGGCAGGGGGGCTCCTATGATGTAGCATGGTTATCATTTTACACAAATAAACAGGCAATACAGTGTGCACTACTGTTAGTTGCACACAGCTCTGCCTGCACAAGCAGTACGTGGTGAAGCGGGGACATACCTCCCAACTGTCCTTTTAGTCGGACCAAATCCTGAATAAGCGAGACAGCCACCCAAATTCAGGGCTGTCCCATCAGATTCAGGACAGTTGTCAGACTGTCCTGCTCTCTCCTACCTGTCTTGGTCACTTTCATCACATGTAGCAGCTGGTTTCTTTAGCTCCGTTCCTTCTTGTCTTGATCCTGTGGATCCCTATTTTGAAAAAAATGGGTACATGAGATTTAGAAAACTCCAACCAGCCCCGTTGTTAAATCAATAGCACTCACGCTTTATAATTAGGCCTCCCCCCATTCCCAACAATAATATTCAGATTTAATAAGTAGACCTATTTCCCTCCAACCAGCCCCAACATTAAATTGACAGTATACCCATTTAATCAAAACTTATTTCCCTCCCTCCAAACAGTCCCAGCAATAAATAGCATTTACATTTAATAAATATAACCATTTTCCACAACCATCCCCGGCAATGAATAATTCATATTCACATTTAATAAATAGCCCTCCTCTCCAAAATCAGCCCCATGTTCAAATAATAGCCCCAAACCACCCCAGCATTAAATTAAATATTCTGTCACCTCACCTTAAATAATTAGCCCCCACCTTCACTCCACCATTAAATAGCTCACCTTCCACACTATATTAAGATCCTCCTTTCCCTCACACGCCTAATTAAAATACTGCAGCCACACACACTATATTAACAAACTTTCACTTCCCCCCCCCCCCCCTGCAGCCATGGTCACTCACTCAGCCCCCCCCAGCCGCCATGTTCACTCACTCAGCTCCCCCTCACAGCAGCCATGTTCACTCACTCAGCCCCCCCCAGCAGCCATGTTCACTCACTCAGCCCCCCCCCCAGCAGCCATGTTCACTCACTCAGCCCCCTCCCCCCCAGCAGCCATCTTCACTCACTCAGCCCCCCCCAGCAGCCATGTTCACTCACTCAGCCCCCCCCCACAGCAATGTTCACTCACTCAGCCCCCCCCCACAGCCATGTTCACTCACTCAGCCCCCCCCCCATGTTCACTCACTCAGCCCCTCCCCCCACAGCAGCCATGTTCACTCACAAATGTCTTGCTATTGCCTTGAAGTAAAATAACTCTGCATCCATTTTATTTGAAATGTAGAGCACAAATTTTTACGATAGCTGATGTTTCAGTAAATTGTTTGATGGAAAGTGGATTTAAATGTTAACTCATTGGACTGTATATCTAAGCAACATTTGCTAAATATCTTGTTTGATACTTCTGTCTTCTCTTGCGTGTTTTTAGTTATTTATTTTTTTGCCATGCAATACAATACAAAGTTGATCTCTGGATAGGTTTGTGCCCATTGCAGAGAGCCCAGAGGTTGGAGATAACTAAAAGAAGCTACACCCCCCCCCCCCCCCCCTGTACACATGTTCACTTATTCCCCGCTGTGAAGTCTTCTTTACTTATTCCTCCTACTCCAGTACCTGTCCCTATCCCCCGAACAGAATAAAGACTCTAAAAATAAAGACAATCAAAAACACTCACCTCATCAGCCTGCAGGAATTCACTCTGCGCCGCACTCAACACATTGCGAGTGCACGTCAGCCAGCCACCACACTAGCCCCTCCCCCCTCTCGCGGCATCCGACCCCCCACTCCCCCGACTCGCGGCACCCCCCCCCCCGCACGAGTCGCGGGGGGAGGGGGGGTGCCGCGAGTCGGGGGAGGGGACACAATTTTTTTTATTTTTTTTTAAAAATGTTTTCTTTTTTTTTTTACTCTGTGCCAGAGGGGAAGGTAGCGGGCGGCTGCTGCGCCCCCCTCGGGCTTGCGCCCTGGGCGACAGCACCGCCCGCACCACCCTAGTTACGGCTCTGCTTGACATGATAGAGCACTGACCCTCAACCTATGGTTTTACTTGGATCAGTGGTGCTTCTCTACTTACAGATTCAGCCACATCCTCAGCCACCACAGGCTTAGTATCTCTGTATCAACAATTATCCCTCTGTCAGGGTGTCGGAGACCAAGAAAAAGTCATCAACTGCTCCTCATATTCCCTGGCGAAAAACTAGAGAAGGTGAGAGGTGATGTGTTGCATAGTTTTAGGGATTTTTGGTGTTAGATAAGGGTAATGAGGATTGATGTGATACAGTGTAGAGTGTCGAGCAAGGACATAGCATAGGAGAGAGCAGGGCAAGTGAACAGGGTCATGGGACATGATGAAAGTCAGACTATACTTGCCTTGATTGCTGTTCTATGTAAATTTGTCTTGAAAAAGGTCTGGAAAGTAATGAAAATGGTGAGTACCCTCTCTAATTCTCTCTGAATATGCACTAGCTACTATGTATATGGGAGCTAGTGTGGAACATCCCAAAGGAGGATTTACTTGAAGATATGAGTACAGTTTTTTCCAATAATTATGTGTGTGTGTGTGTGTGTGTGTTTCTGTCTGTCAAAGATGACACATTTTCTTTCTTCCTGTCTTAAACTGTAACCTAATCTTTTTCTGTGAGGTGGCTTGTGAAAAGTTTACAGATAATCATCACTCGGCCCACCCCAGGACCTCATAACAACACCAACCATTTCCTCAAATATGCTGAACATGCACAAGTTATGAATATTTCAGGATCATTTGGTTAAAATTGAGGACATGGAGAAGGATTTTTGTTTCTCACCTCAGGCGCTAAAATTTTTAAGTTATGGCTCTGCATTTGTAGCATTTGTTTTAAATACTAGCTAGTAACAGTTTAACCCACTAGAAATATTATGAGGTATAGCTTTTATGCCCTGCATATAGTTTCCAAACATAACATATAAGCGTAAAAGAGTTGGCAACATTTGATTCCAGTCTTCTAGAATCGGGCAGACTTGGACAGCATTTTCCTAATGTCTGGATCAGCTTTGTGACCCTGGAGATCACAAAGCAACGCCAGAGATAACACAATAAGCCAGGCATAAAGGAGAGACTGCAAACTACCAAAAGCTTTTTAGATGATTCATTTACAGTCTTGTTTCTGTGTGGTGCCCTAACTCCTTTTGCATATTCCATACAACTTTTGCTCATACTTACCAATCTTTGAATAGCGAATTCCGGGAGATCCGTGGCAGGGGGCGTGGTTGGAGGGTGGGAGAGGGCGGGGTGCGGTCAATCGCATCATGTTGGACCCACCCCCGCGACAAAAACGTCATTTTGTTGCGTGGGGTGGGGCCAAAATAACGCGATTATTTTGGCGAGTAAATTGCAGTATGCAAGATACTTGCCTGCTCTCCCGGGAGTCTGGGAGACCTACCCGGATTTCGGGAGTCTCCCGGACATTCCGGGAGAGTTGGCAAGTATGCTTTTGCATACATCAGACTCCCATAGTTTTAGTTTTGTTTCCTTCATCTCGGATAAATGTATACTGCTCGGATAATCTTTGTTCTGCTTCATTTTCCCAACTTTATTTCATTTCCTTTTAAAATTACATTGACTATTTTCTACAGCAATTTCAGCTATACTGATGAAAGGAAGAACAAATTACATTGCGCTATTTTTTGAAGCATGTTTTAACAGACCAACATATCAATATTATTATGTTTTTGTTGCATACTTTATCAGTGCATATACAGTTCTCTATCTGTTTCTGCATGTAAACAGACCTTTTTATTTTTTATTGGAGAAGTTCTGAGGCTGCATATGTGTAGTCAAATAGTGCTTGTGTAATGTACATAATATTATAATTTATTTTTCATTTATGAACTCATAAGACTGGTAGAACAGTGTGGCCCAACCATATTAAATTCTCCAGGTAATAATGTGTAAATTTAAAATACAAAGTGTAAAAATGCAAGCATAAAATGCCTTTTGTTATGTACAAATATGCCTATATATTAGAGCCGACTCGAAAATGAGTCAAAACCTCATCATTAAGTCGTCGGATCTCCGATCTCGTGAGTTTTGAAATCTATAAATACCGCCCTCCACGGCGATCTAGCGCCATTTGAAATAGGGACACAGAAGGAGTAGCACAGTCTGTAGAGCAGTTGGTCAGCAACATAGATAGAATTGAAAGAGGAGGGGGTAGCAGTGTTCAACAAAGTCTACAGTGCCATTCAGGAGAGCTCCATTGCTAATTGTCATTGCTGAAATACAAATACTAGTGCTGACAGGCTTGGTGTAATTCTGCAGTCACATTCTACTGTGTTATATAGGTAACACAAAAAGAGGAGAGCTCCATTGCTAATTCTCATTGCAGAAAAATACTAATACTAGTGCTGGCAGGCTTGGTTTGATTCTGCAGTCACATTCTACTGTGTTATATAGGTAACACACAAAAAGAAGAGCTCCATTGCTCCTTGCTAATTCTCATTGCTGAAATACAAATACTAGGCCTGGCAGGCTTTTCTTCTGACTTTGCAGTCAAATTGTATGGTGTAATATAGGTTACACACAGAGAAGAGCTCCATTGCTAATTGTCATTGCTGAAATACAAATACTAGGCCTGGCAGGCTTTTTTTCTGAATTTGCAGTCAAAGTGTACAGTGTTATCAAAATGAATTCACAGCAGTACAAAGAAATGCAGGAGCATCAAGCAGCTGCTGGCACCAGTCATGATGATAGTAATCCCTCTACGTCATCTGTTAAAGCCTATGTAAAAGTGCATAGTGTTTTTAAGTTAGGGAAACAAAAAAATAAAAAAAAAAACCTTTTACCTTGGTCAAGAAAAAAAGATGCAGACAAAGTCATCTGCAGAAAAAAATAAAATTGGCAACATGCCATTCTACACATGCAGTGGCAAAGAAAGAATGAGGCCTTCACATTTCTCTATGAGTGCTAGTTCTGCAACTGTCACTGAGGAATCTTCTTGTAAGGTCAGTCGTGACCAAGCAAGACCATGTCATTCAGACTCCAAAAGTGGTGCCCAAATACTTTTACGTGTAAAAGCCGAGCTGGAAGAAAACAGTAAGGCATTAGAGGAAAATGTATGTTCAGATTCAGAAATTGCACAAATCCCTGAGGAGAGTTAATCCACGAGTGCTATGTGTTATCGTGACCATTCTGATAGTGTACCCATAAAGAAGGCCCCTTTCAGCATTTCTGCAGATGTGTGCCTGAACAGCCCGAGTGTAGCCGGTGATTGAGGATGCCACTTTGGAATTGCATGAGTGGGATATTTATATTGCCGACGAGGGCGCTAATGAGGATGTTGATGAGGATGATGTTGTTTGTGTAAGTCCTGCACCGGTGGAAGCAGATCTGGCACGTGATAAGAAGAAGGCCATTGTCATGCCTGGACATAATACCAAAAAAAACACTTCTTATGTGTGGAATTATATTTACTAAAATCCTAACAGTTGCCTAGCCATTTGTAACATATGTAAAGCCACAGTCTGTCGAGGTAGGGACCTTAACCATCTAGGAACCTCATCCATGTTACGCCATTTGACGCGACTTCATGGCAAGGTGTTGGGAAAATCAGAAACTTATGCTAAAAAAATAACAACAAGCAGTCCATCATCAGCTAGGACCCTTCTCTCACGCCTGCAATCTACACCCACAACACCGTCCTCGTCAATATCCTCAGTAGCGATCGGCGTTAGTCCTGCATACAAGTTGCTAAGACTAGATAACTCCTCCACTATCCTGGATTCCTTCAGAAGAATTCTTGAGTGTTGGTCCCACTACGGCTGCTGGGAGTGAATCTTCATCCCAGAAGCAGACCAAGAAGAAGACTACTAGTAGTTTATAACAATTGACTGTTAAACAATCCTTTGCAAGAGGAAGCAAGTATGAAAGCTGTCACCCAGTCACAAAGCGGATCACAGACGCCATGGTGACTATGCTAGTATTAGATCTGCATCTAATATTCACTATTAATGCAGATGGTTTTAGACAGTTAATTGAGGTCTTGTGTACCCGTTACAAAATTCCATCACGATACCATTTAAGTAGAAAAGCTATTCCTCACCTCTACCAGAAGGTTCGGAAAAATGTTATTATTGGGCTGCAAAATGCCATTCTACCTACTGTACACTTAACCACAGATATGTGAACAGGCAGAACTGGGCAAACTAAAGATTATATGACTGTGACAGCCCACTGGGTTGGTCATTTGCCTACACCAGCAGGAACAGCAGCAGCATTACAGCTGGGTGAATTCCATCACATTCCCTGTTTTGCTCACACAATAAACTTGGTGGTGCAGAACTTTTTAAAAATGACAGGGACGTGCAGGAGATGCTGTCTGTGGATGTAAAATATCTGGACATTTCCGGCATTCGACAACAGCGTGTAGGAGATTGCAGCAGCTGCAAGAGCAATTTAATTTGCCCTGCCACCAACTGAAGCAAGAGGTGGTGACAAGGTGGAATTTCACCCTGTATATGCTTCTGCAGATGGAGGAACAGCGAAAAACCATCCACGCTTATTCCACAAGCCATGACATTGGGAAAGGAGGGGGAAAGTATTTTAGTCAAGCGCAGTGGAGCATACTTTCCGTGTTGTGCAAGGTGCTGAAACCATTCGAAGTAGTCACCTGTGAAGTGAGTTTAGACACGGCTAGCTTGAGTCAAGAGATTCCCTTAATTAGACTTTTGGAAAAGCAGCTTGAGAAACTGAAGGAGGAGATAAAGCAAAGCAATTATACAAAGTATGTCGGACATGTAGATCAAGTACTTTATTTGCTTCTCCAGGATCCAAGTGTTCTCAAAATCTTTAAATCGGATCACTACATTTTGGCGACTGTGCTTGATCCTCGGTTTAAGAGCTTTGTCTTCTCTTTGTTTCCAACTGACCCAGATCTGAAGAGATGCAAGGAGCTCCTAGTGAGCAAGATGACGTCTCCTCCTTCAGTTTCTCACTCAACTGCTGTTGATAAAAACTTGGCATTCCCAAGAGGCCCAGGGATAATGCAGATGACTCGGCACCAAATTTTGACATCTGGTCTGGTCTAAAAGAATTGACCAAAAAACGTGACACCTCTACCGTAACTCCACCTGATCCTACTATCGGCATCCAAAGGATGGTGAAGGATTATTTTCACGACAGCATAGAAATAAACACATCAGACAGTAACTTTACATACTGGGAGGAAAAAAAGGGAATTTGGAGACCCATGTACCAACTCGCTTTGCACTGCCTAAGCTGCCCACCCTCCAGTGTGTACTCGGAAAGAGGTTTTAGCACAGCCAGGAACTTTGTCAGCGATCGGCGTAGGAGGCTACTTCCTCAAAATGTGGAAAAGATGATGTTCATAAAAAAGAACTTCAATTTCCATGAAAAAGGCCTTTCCCCTCCAATAACATCACAATACTGAGACTTCTGTAATAGTGGATTCCAGCGGTGATGAATTAATAATGTTTGAGGATGATGTACACACTGGTGAGGGTGAGGATGAGGCTGACGATGATGACAACAACATCTTGCCACAGTAGAGTTCATTAACAGCACTGTTACCTTAGGTGCCTTAAGGCCATTGTTACCTTGTTCTGTGGGGGTCCAAACAAACCAAGCACATCAGCCACAAGAAATGGCACTTTTGTGCCTGAAGTGCTTGGCAAGTTAAAGTGTGCACGTCCTTTTTAAGATCCAACATACGGGTGGGTGGGAGAGCCCAAGGACAATTCCATCTTACACAACTTTTCTTTTCTGCCACTGCTGTGTGCCAATGTCCTAGATGTGCTAGGAACTGCCGTGTGTTTGAGTCATGGCTCTGTCACTTAGCATCCAGTCAGGTCGCTGCAGTATTTGTCTGAGAGTGTATGAAAATAATATTGTGACCTCTGAGGTGGTCAAAATTGACTGCAAATGACTTGAAATTAGTGTTATTGAGGTTAATAATAATGTAGGATCAAAAAGAGCAAAATTATGTAATCTTAGCATATTTTAGCAATTTTTCTAAAGAAATACAGATCCAAAACCAAAACCAAAACACACAAGGGAGGTTTTGCCAAAACCAAAACACGAAGCTAATCCAGATCCAAAACCAAAGCCAAAACCACTTCACGGGGGTCAGTGAGCATCTCTACTATATATCCATGCAGGATTGTGGTCCCAACTGAAAATGCACATGAGTAAAAACATAATTTTCCTGCATGCGAACACTTTATGATGTCCACGTTCATAAATTAAACTTTTGTTTAATTATGTGATTTTTCTAAAAACACAGTCCATTCCGGCTTCCTTTATGTCTTAAATAAACCATAAGAGATATGGGATAACGGCACTGTCCTTGGTTAACGTGGTAAATTTGTGTGTTTGAATATTTTATTCTATGGATATTTGTGCGCATATAAAGGGCTACTGACAGGCACATATAAATGAAAATATGGTACAAAAACTTCATATGTGTTCATCAGAAATAAGCAGTGTGTTAATTTTTATAACTGTTATGTGTTTTAAAGCATATTGCAGACTATATATTTACAACATTAACAATTTGACTTTCCCAAAGTTTTCTTGTAGAAAAGTGTCTAACCAAGTACTATATTTTTCTTTCTCTATGATTTTATCCCCGCTGTTTGCTGACATAATATTTTCAGGCCTGTTATATACAAGCCTTGGACTGCAGCCAAGTATGAAAGTGGAAATTAAAGGGTGAGTTTAGTTACTAGGGAAGGTTGGCAATTTTCTGCAACCCAAATTAGTTAGAATAATAGGTACAGAAATCATTATACTGTAAACAATCATTTGTTAAGAGTTTGTTAAGTTTGTTATAAAAATTAAATGTGTATGTTCTGGATGCATTGATCTAAAAATGAAGATGAATTATACATTTTATGCTCACAGTTAAAGAAAACAAAACAGTAAATGAAATGTTAACCACTCAGCTGCAACCTAGAAATGAGTCATCTATGGTATCGAAGCTGAAGTTTCAAGCCATGACTATTAAGATATAGCCAGATCTTCTGACACACTCACAAAACTAAATAAAGCACTGCTCCAGGGGTTTACAAGTTGAACTAGCAGTGAAAAATGAAATTCAAGACAATAGACATTTTATTAATGCTGCAAAAATGAAACCGGCTAGTTAGTTTTTGTTGTTATCTTAGTTATAGAACTGTGAAAATGGTTATGTTGGTTTAGCTAGTTTGGCAATCTCATAAGTGGTTTAGTCTCAGAATGGGCATGAATGTATCCCAAGCCTGTCAAGTTTGTTTCAAGTATATAATTTTTTTAGTAAAAAATATCAAGTGTATTTATATAATAGGTAGGTGACGTGAATACTGTGATAGTGGTTAAATATAAATGTATAATTATCAGTTTCTGACTTTTGTCTTTTCATCAAAGATAACAATTCCTTTTACTACAGTGGCCATTTTATAACATAGCATAAATTAAGAGAATGGGGTAAAACATGTACTTCACAGTTGTTCATACACAGTGTTTGAGCAGCACCTACAGTCATGGCCAAAAGTTTTGAGAATGACACAGTTTTTATGATGGCAATTTGCATATACTCCCGAATGTCATGAAGAGTGATCAGATGAATTGCAATTAATCAAAGTCCAAAGTGCCATGATAATGAACTTTATCCCAAAAACAACATTTCCACTGCATTTCAGCCCTGCCACAAAAGGACCAGCTTGACAGTCCATTACTGATTCTCTTGTTAACACAGGTGAGAGTGTTAACGAGGACAAGGCTGGAGATCACTCTGTCATGCTGATTGAGTTAGAATAACAGACTGGAAGCTTTAAAAGGAGGGTGGTGCTTGAAATCATTGTTTTTCCTCTGTTAGTCATGGTTAACTGCAAGGAAACATGTACGGTCATCATTGCTTTGTACAAAAAGGGCTTCACAGGCAAGGATATTGCTGCTAGTAAGATTGCACCTAAATCAACCATTTATTGGATCATCAAAAACTTCAGTGAGGCGAAAAAGTTTGGAGGATGGCTTGGAGTCAAGAAGGCCAGCAAAGGAGCCAGTTTTTTCCAGGAAAAACATCAGGGACAAACTGATATTCTGCAAAGGTACAGGGATTGCCCTGCTAAGGACTGGGGTAAAGTCATTTTTTCTGATGAACCCCATTTCAGATTGTTTGGGGCATCTGGAAAAACGCTTGTCTGGAGAAGGAAAGGTGAGCGCTACCATCGGTCCTGTGTCATGCCAACAGTAAAGCATCCTGAGACCATTAATGTGCGGGATTGATTCTTAGTCAAGGGAGTGGGCTCACTCACAATATTGCCTAAAAACACAGGCATGAATAAAGAATTGTACCAAAACATCCTCCAAGAGCAACTTCTCCCAACCATGCACAGTTTGGTGATGAACAATGCCTTTTCCAGCATGATGGAGCACCTTGCCATAAGGCAAAAGTGATAAATAAGTGGCTCAGGGGTCAAAACATCAAAATTTTGGGTCCATGGCAGGAAACTCTCCAGACCTTAACCCCATTGAGAACTTGTGGTCAAACAAGAGGCGAGTGGACAAACAAAAACCTACAAATTCTGACAAACTCCAAGCATTGATTAGGCAAGAATGGGCGAATGGCCATCACTCAGTATGTGGCATAGAAGTTGATTGACAGCATGCCAGGGTGAATTGCAGAAATCTTCAAAAAGAAGGATCAACACTGCAAATATTGACTCTTTGCATAAACTTAAAGTAATTGTCAATAAAAGCCTTTGACACTTGAAATGCTTGTAATTTTACTTCAGTATACCATAGCAACATCTGACAAAAAGGTCTAAAAACACTGAAGCAGTAAACTTTGTGGAAACCAATATTTGTGTCATTCTCAAAACTTATGGCCATGACTCTACCTCTTCTCTGCTTCATTCCTATATTTCACCATTAATTTACTTCAAGCAGAATTTACACTGGTCATAATAAACAAAGCAGCAGCCCCTCTCCCATACAGCCTCACAAAACACAGATGTGTAGCATTTTTTATTTTCTAAAATAAAAAAACACAATTAAACCAAAAGTGTAAATATAGCCAAACCTTTTTAATAATACATACCACACTTCAACATATTATTTTTATTATATTTAGAAATTAACTGAACTACTTATACCACTTTCATACTGCCGCCCCGGCAATATCCTGGGTTGTTAACCCGGGATATTGCCGGGGCACAGGGCAGTATAGATAAGAAGATTCCCGGGTCGGGCGGGTTCATACTGCACCCGCCCGACCCGGTGCAGGTGCAGTATGAACCCGCCCGACCCGGGTTTTAGAAAAAAAAAAGAGTAAAAAACTGTTTTAATTAAAAAAAAATACATAACAAGTGTTTACTTAACTTATTTTCAGCCAGCGGTGTCTCCGGTGCGTTGCTGGCTGTCATGGGGACCTCTGGGTACTAAAATTACGTCATTTCTAGTCCATTTGAAATGACGTCATTTTAATACCCTAATACCCTAAATCACTAGAGAAGAGAGGAGGATAGAGATTTTTTTTTCCCAGTGCTTTTGGGGTGTCCCCCATAATTGTGCATAAATATTTCTGGCTGTCAAAATTACTATCTGTCAGCAGTATCTACCAACTAATTTTTAGCACTCTCCAGTGCTTTTGGGGTGTCCCCCATAATTGTGCATACATATTTCTGGCTGTCAAAATTACTATCTGTCAGCAGTATCTACCAACTAATTTTTAGCACTCCCCAGTGCTTTTGAAGTGTCCCCCATAATTGTGCATAAATATTTCTGGCTGTCAAAATTACTATCTGTCAGCAGTGTCTACCAACTAATTTTCAGCACTCCCCAGTGCTTTTAGGGTGTCCCCCATACTTGTGTATAAATATTTCTGGCTGTCAAAATTACTATCTGTCAGCAGTATCTACCAACTAATTTTTAGCACTCCCCAGTGCTTTTGGGGTGTCCCGCATAATTGTCCATAAATATTTCTGGCTGTCAAAATTACTATCTGGCAGCAGTATCTACCAACTAATTTTTAGCACTCCCCAGTGCTTTGGGCTCAGAATGGATTCAAAGCAGTCCACATATGACCAGAATGAGCAACAAGGTTCTGTCACCAGTCCTGATGTTAGTGTTTCCAGTACGTCATCTGGGCAAGGCGATGTCAAACTACACAGTGTTTTGAAATCAGTCCAAAAAACATAAACAAAAAAAGAAATTACTGTGTTGAAGCGAAAAAGAAGTGTTACTGAGCAAAAGTTAAGTGCCGATAAAAATAAAATTGCCAACATGCCATTCTACACACGCAGTGGCAAAGAGAGAATGAGGCCTTCACCTTTGGCTATTAGTGGCAGATCCCAAAAAGTTACCGAGCCTACAATTGGTGCACAACTACTGTTATGCGTCAAAGCCGAGCTGCAAGATAACAGTAAGGCATTAGAGAATAATGTTTGCTCTGATTCAGAAATGACACCAATCTCTGTGGAGAGTCGATCCAACAGTGGGATGTCTAATCGTGAGCATTCTGCTGATGTGTGCCTTAATAGCCCGAGTGTAGCCGGTGATACACAAATTGAGGATGCCACTTTGGAATTAGAAGAGGATGAGGCGGAGATTTGTGTAGGCGACGAGGGCGCTAATGAGGATGTTGATGAGGATGAGGTTGTTTGTGTAAGTCCTGCATCGGTGACAGCAGTTCTAGCACGTGACAAGAAAAAGGCCATTGTCATGCCTGGGCATAAAACAAAAAAATCCACTTCATATGTGTGGAATTATTTCTACCCAAATCCAGACAACAATTGTATAGCCATTTGTAGTGTATGTCAAGCCACAGCCAGTCGAGGGAGGGACCTTAACCATCTTGGAACCTCGTCTATGTTACACCATTTAATGAGAGTTCATGGAAAAGTGTTGGGAAAAGCTGAAAGTTCTTCGAAAAAATTACAAGCACTCCATCATCAGCTAAGACCCTCCGCTCACCGACATCCCGACGGCTACAGAATACACCCACCACACCATCCTCATCAATATCCTCAGTAGCGCTCGGAGTTAGCCCGGCATCCCACTTATTAAGGTTGGATGACTCCTGCACTATAATTGATTCCTCTGAAAAAAGTGTTGGTCCCATTGCTGCTGCTGCTGTTGCTGCTGCTGGGGGTGAATCGTCAGCCCAGAGGCAGGTCAAGAAAATGAGCAGTCCTACATTTCAGCAATTAACTGTGAAACAATCATTTGCTAGGGGAAGCAAATATGACAGCAGTCACCCAGTCGCCAAGCGAATCACAGACGCCATGGCTGCAATGTTAGTGTTAGATCTGCGTCCAATCTCCACAATAAACGCAGCTGGTTTTTCACAGTTAATTGAGGTTTTGTGTCCGCGTTACAGAATTCCATCGCGACACCATTTCTCCCGTAAAGCAATTCCACAACTATACCAAAAAGTGTGTAAAAATGTAGAGATTGCGCTTAAAAAATGCCATTCTGCCCACTGTCCACTTAACCACAGATATGTGGACAAGTGGAAGTGGGCAAACCAAAGACTATATGACATTGACAGCCCATTGGGTTGGTCATTCACCTTCACCAGCAGGAACAGCAGCAGCATGTACACCACTACGTAACATTTGTCACAGGCAGGCCACTCTTTGTATCACCGGCTTCACTAACAGGCATACAGCTGACAATTTGTTACACAAACTGAGAGATGTGATTGATAAATGGCTTATACCACTTGGACTCTCCAAGAGCGGTTTAACTTGTCCTGCCACCAACTTAAGCAAGAGGTGGTAACTAGGTGGAATTCCACCCTGTACATGCTTCAGAGGATGGAGGAACAGCGCAAAGTCATTCAAGCATATTGCACAAGCCATGACATTGAGAAAGAAGGGGGGATGTATTTCACTCTTGCACAGTGGGGAATCCTTTCAGTGCTGTGCAAGGTGCTGAAACCATTTGAAGTTGTGATGTGTGAGGTGAGTGCAGACTCTGCTAGTTTGAGCCAAGTCATTCCTTTAATAAGAGTATTGAAAATGCAGCTTGAGAAAATGAAGGAGGAGCTGAAAGCATGCAATTCAGCAAAGTATGTTGGCCTTGTCGATCAAGTACTTCATTCGCTTCACAATGATCCTCGAGTTATTAAGATCTTGAACTCGGATCAGTACGTTTTGGCCACTGTGCTTGATCCAAGGTTTAAGACCTACATTGAGTCTTTACTTGTAAATGAGCGAGATGTGAACTTTTGCAAGGAGCTATTGCTCAGCAAGTTGGCCGCTGAACTGGGCCTCAGCTTGACGACGTGTCCTCCTTCACTTTCTAAGCTGCTGCTGCTCGTAAAAAATTAAATTTCCCAAAAAGAAGCAGGGAAGACGCAGGGGGCAGACCAGAACAATTTAACATCTGGGCTGGTTTGAAGGATTTTTCAAAAAAATGTGTCACTTTGCCCATAACTCCATCCAATACGAGTATAAATATGCAAAGGATGGTGGAGGATTACTTTCAAGAGGTAGTTGATATGGAAATGTCAGACAGTCCCTTTCCTTACTGGGAAGAAAAGCAGGCCATTTGGAAACCCATGTACAAACTTGATTTGCAATACTTAAGCTGCCCAACCTCCAGTGTGTACTCTGAACGAGTGTTCAGCACAGCAGGGAACTTAGTTAGTGATCGCCGTAGAAGGTTACTTCCCAAAAATGTGGAGAAAATTATGTTTATAAAAATGAACTACATCTTCCACGAGGAAGGCCTTCACCATCCAAGACATCCAAGCACTGACTGTTCTCTAATGGCAGATTCAAGCGGCGATGGATTGATAGTCTGTGATGATGACATACACACTGATGAGGGTGAGGATGAAGATGATGACGATAACATCTTTTTAAAACTTTCTATGTAAGTGTAGGGTGCAATCTACCCCCAAAGAGGAAAGGGACTTGTGGCATTTCCATATCACGTACCGTCTTGAAAGGCTGCTGTTTGAGCAATTTCTCCTTAAGGGTAGGGTGTCATAGACAGAGTGACCCCAAACTGGCTTTGTCCATTTCTCTTAATATTGTACAGTCTATAACGGCTGAATTTTTTTGTATTTTCGACAAGTGGAGGGGGGCCTAGAGAGCCAGAAACCAAACTGGCTTTATCCATTTCAATTAATATTGTACAGTCTGTAACGGCTGAATTTTTTGGTTTTTTAAACAAGTGAAGGGGGGCCTATAGAGACAGAAAGCAAACTGCCTTTTTCCATTTCTTTACATATTTAACTATAAGTGTAAGGTGTAATATACATCCAAAGATGATGGCTGCATTGCCAATATTCATAGATGGAGAGTAAGACAATCTGTTTTGTGTGTAGATTAAATGAAGGCCTACCTACCAGAAATTAAACTATTTTTTTACCTCTACAATTAGATTACTTATCTACGAAACAGTTAGAGCACTAAATTAGGTTATTTTAGGCCCAAAAACATTGATTTTACAACAAAATAGCAAAACCAAACTAAACAAAACCAAAACCAAAACATGCAATGGCGGTTTTGCAAAACCAAAACCAAAACACGAGGGTAATCCAGATCCAAAACAGAATCCAAAACCAAAACACGGGGGTCAGTGACCATCTCTACCATATACATCACAGTAGTGCCCATTTTGAGAGAAATCAACAAAGCAGCTCTGTCAGCAAAAACAAAGTGATTTAAATTTAGTACAAACAACTAGTTATCACTATCAAATCTATAAATAGATGCATTATTCATGGAGTCACCAGGCAGTCTAGTTGCAAACAGGGAAAATATGGTGTACTTACAATGGTTAGACTGTATAACCCGCAAAGCTTTTGACCTGGGTGGACACACTGAAGCTTATTGACACCAGGGGCAGGCTAGTCTGGGGACAGGGGGGCAACTTGGGCTAACTTGGGCTGAGTCAATGGGTCACCTGCATTTGTTTTCTTTTACATTGTTCCTAATAGGATGTAAGTCTTGCCCCCCCACCCCCCAGGCTAAAGTTTGCCCGCCCTCCCTTGATTGACACTGAAGCCTCTCCTCCCCCATCCTTTGTCTCCATTTTATCTCTATCAATGTAACAACCTTCTCTACTTTTCTCTTCTTGTCCGTTTCTCTGCTTCTTCTTTAGCTTCCTGGCCTCTCTCTGCTCCTCTCCCCTGAAAGCGTTGTGATGTCACAACACTGCTAGGAGCTAGGCGCCTGGCAGATGGTAAAATGCGGTTCTGCACTGTAGCAGCACTGCTAAGCAAACCTAGGTCTGTAGGATGAGAAAGTAGCGGTCTGGCGTTGTCCGTATTAACTAATAATATCTTATTTTCAGACATTATTATTGTTTACGTGGCTATAGTGCCGTCTTCCAGTTCCCGGTGCCCTAGGCAGATCCCTAATTGTGGTGCTGGCCCTGTTTAAGTCATGGCTTTGCAACATTCCATTGTACTTCAATCATATGTTCTTCCATCCATTCTCACCTGCTCAGGGACTAGCTGGGTTGGAGAGCATCTTCCACCTGGGCCAGCCCCATAGTGGGCTACCATGGGCTGGGTGACCTGTTTTTTTTCTCTTTAAAATGTTCCTAATAGACTGCTGAACAGAGTCTCACTACCCGGGCTAAAACTTGCCAGCCCCTGCATCTGGTTTCCATCACATTTGTCCTAAATGAAGACAGTGTGGTAGAAAGGTATCTTCTGAGCTACTTGTTAGAGACAACATGACTAGTTTTAGATAAATTGCTGTATTGCTCTACTACAGTATTCATGTAACACTAGTAACATTCCCTTGACTGACTCATCAGCAAAGTGTAAATGTAGGGTATGTGGCATTCTTCATAAGCAGTTTAATTATACCATCCTTAACAAGGGAAAATTGTTTGCATGTGGAATTACTGTTAATTGTAGAGTAAAATCATTTTACCAAACTTAATGATTTAAAAATTGCATTTGGAATAAAAATAGATTTAAGGATATGTAAGCTGCTGCACAGTTAACAGTGCAAAGTCTTTGCATTAACCCATAGCAACAAATAAGATTCTGTATTTGGTTTATATATCACAGTTGCACCGTGGTTATCATTACTGTCTCACAGCACTTGGGTCATGAGTTTGAATGTTTTCCCTGTGTTTACGTAGGTTTTCTTTGTGTACTCCAATTTCCTCTCACACTGCAAAGACACCCCAAGGCTGCTGACTAAAATAGTCCCTAATGTGTGTGTGTTTTAAGAAAAATAGCACTGCGTAATAAGGTGCCGCTATATAAATAAACAACAATATTAATATATTTGATTTTTTGCTTTGTGTTTCGTCATCATTTTTGTACAGTTAAATGTCTTTTGCTTTCATCTAATTGACCAGGTCAATTTAAAATAATGTGTAGTTGCTTCCAGCAATGATTCTGATTGCCAATTTCAACTGATGCCAGTTGGTTTTACTAACTAAACCCAATGTCATATGGTTGCAGGGTATGTGTGTGCGTGGATTAGCTTAGTCTGAGCAGTGGACTAAAGGAGCACACTGTTCATATTGCTAAATGGCATGTTATAAAGCCTGTTGGGGAGCATATTTTATTGCAAATATAAGAAATATTGTTCTCTATGCTAAATTTAAGAGACAAGCCCTATCCATTGATAGACTGCTGCATGCATTTGCTATTGTATATTTTATAAATATTACAGTTTTGGTATACTTGTTCTATTCCATTAAACACAATCTCAGGTGCTGTTTAATATATCCACAAATATTTAGTTGAAAATGATTTAACATAGCTGTATTTACATTATGATTATTCCTTAATGTACATGTGATAACATGGATGTGTGTTAATTTGCACCTTCTTTTGCACATCAACATTTTTTTTTTGCTATTGTTATTTCATTTATAGAAATGTTTAGGGACTAATAGAGTTACCCGATGAGCACAGGTAACCTGATAAAGTCTTCACAGCACATGCTTTTTACTTGTGGGTAATATTCTGTCTTTAGCTCGTTGGTTACAGTTTAAGGACATGATGATAGTAAGGCATAAAGTCAACCCAAGAGGCCAATTAAATTATCATAAAACTATTTAGCAGGAAAGCAGCCTTTGGAGGTTTAAATAGAAAAGTGAGTTTCTCATGTTTGTGAGAAAATGGTGACTTTCAAAAATCGAATAACACAGTTCATAGGCTAGAGAACGTTATGGTGCCCTTCTGTGACACTGTACCACCATTCAGGTCTCCTCGGGATTACAGGCCCGAAGCTGTGTTTAACCCTTTTTTATTCCAGGGAAGCTGCTGAGAATTATATTTGCAAACCGCTAACACACGTAAAATTAAATCTGCACAGATCAAAAAATTCTCTCAAACTACAAGCCAAGAAATCTTTAATGGAATTATAACAAGTATTTTGAATAAGCTGGTTCTCAATTCAATGTGTGTTTTCCATTTTCACTAGGTATTTGTTGTTCAAATGAGTAAAATGCATACTTGCCTACTTTTAGAGGCAGCTGTCCGGGAGGGGGTTCATCGAGGGGGCGTGACCATGCGTGGTGTGCCATTAGGCTCCGCCCCTGTTACTCTAAGGCCATTTTAGCCAAGCGCAGCAGGGGGCGGGGCCACAATGGCGCGTTTAGCCCTGCCATCTTCAACAGCGGCGACTTCTTGATCCCGGGATTTTTGCCTGCTCTCTCGGGAGTCCGGGAGAACTCCCAAAAATTCGGGAGTCTCCTGGACATTCCGAGAGAGTAGGCAACTATGGTAAAATGCAATGCAAGGAATAGAAGAAACAACAGCAAATTTATTACAAATCAGATGAACATATGAATTATATTTTAAATCTGACAGTTGTCAGTGTTCCTCAAATAATACAGACTAAACAGCGACTTGCTTACTTACAAATGTTGTGCTTTCAATAGTATTATTATTGTTATTGTTCATATGTAAGGAGCCATAGTGTCAGACAGAGGGGAACAGCACATATAAAACATGGACATACAAGTGAAACAAAATAAATGGGAATCAAAGGGTATGGATGAATCTAATAATCGAACTGAGATGAGAGAAGTGGGTGTGGTTTACCTTGGAAAGTGGGACAGTTGTTAAGGTGTGCTACTGTAAGTAGTAGTGGTGGGAGTGTGATGGACTTTAAAAAAGTTTAGTAGAGATCTTGAAGAGTGATAGATGGTTATCAGAGAAGGGGAGAATTTGTAGATGAAATGTATGAAGGAGTGGTTTTGTTGAGGTCATTATAAATGAGGGTCAGTAGTTTGAATTGGATGCTGGAATTTGTAGAGTTTGGCTTTGGTTGTGGGGCAGCGAGAGAAGATCAGTTTTGTAGCTGCATTTAAAATATATTTAAAGCAGGGAAGGATAGGTGAAGGGGAATGTCAGATGAGAGGGTGAGGCAGTAGTCGAGATTGGAGATAATGAGAGTTTGGATAAGTGTTTTTGGGAAAGAAGAGGGCATATTCTAACAATAGTGGAAAAGATAAAACACAAACTTGCACAGAGTGCATAATTTTGACTATTTATTAGTATATATTGATTAGAGATGTGCACTGACCCTCTTATTTCAGTTTTGAAACCAGTGTCAGTTATAACTAGCGATGCTCACTGACCCCCGTGTTTTGGTTTTGGTTTTGCCAAACCGCCCTTGCGTGTTTTGGTTTAGGTTTTGTTTGGTTTTGTTTTGCAATTTTGTTTAAAAATCAATGTTTTTGGGCATAGAATAACCGAATTTAGTGCTCCACCTGTTTCTTGGATAAATAATGTAATTGTAAAGCTAATAAATTATGAAAAAAACAGTTTAATTCCAGGTAGACCGTCATTAATTCTACACACAAACCAGATTGTCTTCCTCTCCATCTATGCATATTGGCAATGCAGCCATCGTCCTTGCGTGTATAATACACCCTACACTTATAGTTAAATATCTAAAAAAATGGACAAAGGCAGTTTGCTTTCTGTCTCTATAGGCCCCCCTCCACTTGTACAAAATACTAAAAAAATGCAACCGTTATAGACTGTACAATATTAATTGAAATGGACAAAGCCAGTTTGGGGTCAGTATGTGTATGACACCCTACCCTTATTGAGAAATTGCCAAAACAGCAGCCTTTCAAGACGGTACGTGATATAGAAATGCCCCAAATCCCTTTCCTCTTTTGGGGTAGATTGCACCCTACACTTACATAGAAAGTTTTAAAAAGATGTTATCATCATCATCTTCAGCTTCATCCTCACCCTCATCAGTGTGTACATCATCATTACAGACTATCAATTCATCGCCTTTTGAATCCGCCATTAGAGAACCGTTAGTGCTTGGATGTCTTTGATGGTGAAGGCCTTCCTCGTGGAAGATGTAGTTCATTTTTATAAACATCATTTTCTCCACATTTTTTGGAAGAAACCTTCTACGGCGGTCACTGACTAAGTTCCCGGTTGTGCTGAATAACTGTTCAGAGTACACACTGGAGGGTGGGCAGCTTAAGTATTGCAAAGCAAGTTTGTACATGGATTTCTAAATGGCCTGCTTTTCTTCCCAGTAAGGAAAGGGACTGTCTGACATTTCCATATCAATTACCTCTTGAAAATAATTCTCCACCATTCTTTGCATGTTAATACTCGTATTGGATGGAGTTATGGGCAAGGTCACACATTTTTTTGAAAAATCCTTCAAACCAACCCAGATGTTAAACTGTTCTGGTCTGCCCCCTGCGTCTTCCCTGCTTTTTTTGGGAAAATTTATTTTTTTACGAGCAGCAGCTGCTTGAGAAACTGAAGGAGGACACGTCGTCAAGCCAAGGCCCAGTTCAGCAGGCAACTTGCTGAGCAATAGCTCCTTGCAAAAGTTCACATCTTGCTCATTTTGAAGCAAAGACTCAATGTAGGTCTTAAACCTTGGATCAAGCACTGTGGCCAAAACGTATTGATCCGAGTTCAAGATCTTAATAACTCAAGGATCATTGTGAAGCGAATTAAGTACTTGATCTACAAGGCCAACATAATTTGCGGAAATGCTTGCTTTCAGCTCCTCCTTTATTTACTCAAGCTGCTTTTCCCATAATCTAATTAAAAGAATGACTTGGCTCAAGCTAGCAGAGTCTGCACGCACTTCACACGTCACAACTTCAAATGGTTTCAGCACCTTTTACAGCACTGAAAGGATTCCCCACTGTGCTAGAGTGAAATACATCCCCCCTCCTTTCCCAATGTCATGGCTTGTGCAATACGCTTTAATGGCTTTGCGCTGTTCCTCCATCCTCTGAAGCATTTACAAGGTGGAATTCCACCTAGTTAACACCTCTTGCTTAAGTTGGTGGCAGGGCAAGTTAAGCTGTTCTTGGAGCTGCTGTAATCTCCTACATGCTGTGGCAGAAGGCCTGAAATGTCCTGAAATTTTTCACGGGACACCGAAAACATCTCCTGCACCTCACGGTTTTTTCTTAGGAAGCTCTGCACCACCAAGTTGATGGTGTGAGCAAAACAGGGAATGTGATGGAATTCACCCAGCTGTAATGCTCGCACTATATTGTTGGCGTTATCAGAAATTACATATCCTGGGGACAGTCAAAGTGGTATAAGCCATGTATCAATCACATCTCTTAGATTTCGTAAAAAAATGTCACCTGTATGCCTGTTAGTGAAGCCCGTGATACAAAGAGTGGCCTGCCTGTGACAAATGTTACGTAGTGGCGTACATGCTGCTGCTGTTTCTGCTGGTGAAGGCGAATGACCAACCCATTGGCTGTCACAGTCATATAGTCTTTGGTTTGCCCACTTCCAAATCCATATCTGTGGTTAAGTGGACAGTGGGCAGTATGGCATTTTTCAGCGCAATCTCTACATTTGTACACACTTTTTGGTATAGTTGTGGAATTGCTTTAGGAGTAAAATGGTGTCGCGATGGAATTCTGTAACGCGGACACAAAACCTCAATTAACTGTGAAAAACCAGCTGCGTTTATTGTGGATATTGGACGCAGATCTAACACTAACATGGTAGCCAAGGCGTTTGTGATTCCCTTGGCGACTGGGTGACTGCTGTCATATTTGCTTCCCCTAGCAAATGATTGTTTCACAGTTAATTGTTGAAATGTAGGACTGGTCTATTTCTTGATCTTCCTCTGGGCTGACGATTCACCCCCAGCAGCAGCAATAGCAGCAGCAGTGGGACTAACGCTTTCTTCAGAGGAATCAATTATAGTGCAGGAGTCATCCAGCCTTACTAAGTGGGATGCAGGGCTAACTCCGAGCGCTACTGAGGATATTGATGAGGATGGTGTTGTGGGTGTATTTTGTAGCCGTCAGGATGTCGGTGACCGAAGGGTCCTAGCTGATGATGGAGTGCTTGTAATTTTTTTGGAAGAACTTTCAGACTTTTTCCAACACTTTGCCATGAACTCTCGTCAGATGGTGTAACATAGACGAGGTTCCAAGATGGTTACGGTCCCTCCCTCGACTGACTGTGGCTTGACATACACTACAAATGGCTATACAACTGTTGTCTGGATTTGGGTAGAAATAATTCCACACATAAGAAGTGTATTTTTTTGTTTTATGCCCAGGCATGACAATGGCCTTTTTCTTGTCACATGCCAGAACTGCTGTCACTGGTGCAGGACTTATACAAACAACCTCATCCTCATCAACATCCTCATTAGCGCACTCATCGCCTACACATATCTCCCCCTCATCCTCTTCTAATTCCAAAGTGGCATCCTCAATTTGTGTATCACCGGCTACACATTTGGGCTGTTCAGGCACACATCAGCAGAACTGCTGTAAGGGCCCTTCTTTATGGGTACACTAATAGAATGCTCACGATTAGACCTACCACTGGTGGATGGACGCACCACAGGTATTTGTGTCATTTCTGATTCAGAGCATACATTACCTCTAATGCCTTACTGTTTTCTTGCAGCTCGGCTTTCACGCGTAACAGTAGTTGTGCACCACTGTTAGACTCCAAATTACTTGGTCTTGCTTGGTCACGAGTGACCGTATGAGAAGAAGGCTCAGTAACATTTTTTGATCTGCCACTAATAGAGAAAGGCGAAGGCCTCATTCTTTCTTTGCCACTGCGTGTGTAGAAAGGCATGTTGACAATTTTTTTTTTATCGGCAGTTAACTTTTCCTCAGTTACACTTCTTTTGTGCTACAACATGGTAAAAAAATTGTGGGTGTGTTTTTTTCCCTGATTTCAAAAGACTATGTACTTTTACATAGGCTTTACCAGATGACCTACTGGGAACACTACCATCAGGGCTGGTGCCAGCACCTGCTTGCTGTTTCTGCTCATATGTGGAATGCTTTGAATCCATTTTAATGAGCCCAAAGCACTTGTAGTGTAAAACATTGTATAAATACTGCTGCTAAATATGACTTTTGGCAGCCAGATAAATTAGTGTTTCACACTGGGGAATATGGGACACCCCAAAGCACTTGTGCAAAATATTGAAAAAAAAAAAAAAGCCTCCTCTATCCTCCTCTCTTCCTGCTCTAACAGTTACTAATAGAATTGGCAATAATAATAGAATTGAATAGATTAGAATTGAAATAATAACACAAAGAATAAGGTGTACAATTATTGCTCTGTCCCTGCTCTAATACAGCCTGTAACCTAACCCTACTTTCTCCCTCTGTCAAATGGCGATGGATTGCTGTGTAGGCGGGTATTTATGCTTTTCAAATCTCGCGAGAACTGAGCTCTGAAATACGAATACATTACGATGACGTTTTGCCTCGATTTAGATTCTGAATGGGCGGGATAGTACCGAGCCTGCTCGGCTCGGTACTCGGATAGGCGACGTTCGGGTGGGTTCGGATCTCTGGGAACCGAGCCCGCCCATCTCTAGTTCTTACCCAATTTCGTGTTTCGGCTTTGCGACCGGTTTAGTCGAATAAATGAGACAAGGTTTTGGCTTTAGTTTTGGTTCTAGATTTACCCTATTTGCTGGCATATAAGACTACTTTTTTGCCCTGAAAAACATTCCTCCAAGTGGGGGGGTCGTCTTATACACCGGGTCAAGTATCGCGCGGTATCCAGTGCGGCCGCGGCAGGTCATCAGCGTGGCTGCGGCGAGCATCAGCAGCGATACAGGGGTGCCAGCCTTTTTGGCGTGACCGGCCCGTTCTGCTGACAGGGAGGGCAGACAGGGAGCAGGGACCAATCCAATCAGGCTTTGTAAATAGCCAACAGCCAACCACAGTACTGCACCATTGTACAGCACAATACAGCATAGAAAATGTCCAGCAGTCAAACCCCTATCAACCCTATCATGGCCCCAGCAAAAAGAAAGAAATATGATGCAAGTTTTAAACTTAAAGTTGTAAACTTTGCCATGGAACATAATAATTGTGCTGCTGCAAGACAATATGGAGTAACAGAAATGATGGTTCGGGACTGGAAATCAAATGAAAAAGCATTAAAGATTATGCCAAGGGGTAAGTGTGCACTTGCTCTCTCCCTCTATTTGTTATCTTCCTTCTATCATTGACTAGTGAATTACGTTTAATAAACTTGCACTGTTTTATGTTTACTGTACATGTTTGATAACATACAGCCTTGTGACAGTTTTCCTGCATGTCATAGGCATTCGAATATAAATTAACATGTTGAAATCAAATCTGATGTTCCTTTACGTTTTATTTGGTGTGTGGAAGGTGTGCGGAAGAGGGGGTAGTCTTATACGGCGAGTATATAACAAACACTATATTTTGAGTGGAAATGTTTGGGGTCGTCTTATACGCCGGCAAATACGGTAATTGAAAATTGTGAAATTGGTAAAATAATGCAATTAATAGTAATATAGGTGCAAAAACAGCTCAAAATAACAATAACATTCATTTCCAGTCATTTTAATTCTATTTTCTAATGATCCCCTCACAACGGTCCCAATTTTCACCAATGTTGGCAGAAGTCTGCAGCAAACTATCTTAATGAAGGATTTTGCAACTTTGCCATCATTGCATTTGCTTTCTATGATTCAGTTAAAAAAATAATAAACTGAATAGTGTTGATATCTCCCTTTCATTGCACTTGTCCCCCTGCCCCCCAGCCCAGCCTGTTTTCAGCTGATGGAAATGACAGATGAAGAGCACAGATTTGTAGTTAAATCTTGTAAAACATGTATAGTGTGTACACATAAATCGGTATCCTGATCAGTACTTTCATTTGTTGGTAAAATTGTTTATGGTATTGCATTGGGAGAAATTTTCTGAAGTGTGTACCCAACCTTACTCTAGCCAAAACAGGCTTTGTCCATACAGGCAGCATTTTGTCAACAGCATGCTGCTGACAGGATATCCACTGCTCACCACTACAGGATCTTGGCCTTATAGACCGGCTTCATCGAGTGATTCATCTAAACATAGGTTAGGTTTTGCATTTTTGCTTATCTATTTTTTTTAATTCCACCCAAAACTGAAAAAGGTGCTATTCAGAGAACACTTATAGAAATTGTCACTGCAATTTTTATACATTTAAAGCATTACTGCCCTTTCATTTTCAACCATAACAGTTTTCCACAGTTCTGAGATATTGTTTAAAATGTATAAATGTACTCCTCTGTTTTGTGTGCTTTTTTAGGGAATTTAGAATGTAAGTTCCTATGAAGCAGGGACTGATGTGAATGACAAATATTAACTGTCCAGTTCTGTGTAATTGGTTGCATTGTAGAAACAAGCAATAATAATAATATTTAAAATCATTATCAAACAGACAGGTGGAAATAGCAGTTTTCATCAATCCAAAACAGGCATTTTGTAGATGATAGGTGGTGTGTGTTACTTTGCTACATCAAGTAACTTGATCATGTAATCAAGTAATCACTTGTAGAGGTTTTTGAAGAAGCAGAAATGTAATTAGCATCTACAGTGGAGAGGCTAACATGCCAATTAAGAAAAATCATGGGGATAATAAATTGATAACATTGCTAGAAACTTGAGTTTGTTAGTAATTTTACTTAGATTTGTTTCAAATGTGGGGCGTGTTTGGGAGCGCGTTTGAGCTAGCTGTTAATGCAATGGATGATGGTTAGTTCAGGCTACGCTCATATGTTAAATACACCTCAGTACAGTGATTTAGGGACATTTACCCAGGATGAATTGTGTCAATAAACAGTGCTCATTCTTATACCTGTTAAGCTGTGCGGCGATATGAAATCATGTTAAGTGGGGAAAGCTATTCATAGCATATTTACATACGTGGGAGAAAGATTGGTTTAAAAGAGTTTCAACCCATTAAGAGTGAACCCATTAAAAATGAAGAAAATGTAACAGGACCCCAAAATCATACACTGTATAGGCCCTTATTGCATTTTTGCCTGCTTGTGTAAAAGTCCATCACATTTAGTTGACACATTGCATGAGTTAAGGGTTAACCAACAGTGCTCTGTACCCTCAATATTATCCAGCAAATAACTAGCAGGACATTTACATTATTACCTAGCAATAGAAATGGAATAGCGCATCCTGTAGAAAAGCTGTATAAAACAGGTCATATTTTGGTATGCTGTCTTATTCATCTCTAAAATAAGAGCATATTGCAATTAAGTTCCTCAATTAATTAATCAGATCTAACATGGGTCCATCTGTTCTAGCTGGAATAACATGCTAAATTAAATTTTATAGCTTTTCATTTTTAGATACCTCTGTCTCTCTTAAGAGAAACTGAATGTAAATCTTAGAATTTACATATGATTTTGTGCTTTTTAAATAATTGTCTGACCTGCTAGATACTAGATTTTCCGGAGAGACCAGTGAAACTGGAAAAAAACAAACATATACATCACAAACATACACATTTCAAATGATCCTTTTCGATTAAAGCACTACATACTAAATATAAACTTGTGGGGAGCAATTTAATAGAAAGGCATTTTACTATTTACCTTGCATCATGCAGCTCTTTAACATTGATTGTATAACCAACAATTTAACAGTAGAAATTAAAATACCTTTAGAAATTACCCGAAGCCGTCAGAGTGCATGTGTCACTTCCCCACAAAATCACACTGGTGCCTGCAAAATAAGCTTTTACATTCTTAAGCTACTGTCAGCAGAAACTCTCCGATTTGTTTCACTCTTCAGAATAGTCAGTGCTTATGGAGATATTTAATCAGGATCACTTACTTTACTAGAAAATTACCTTCTAATGCACATGGGTAAAAATTTGTGGGAATATGTAATGTGTTTTTGCATTTAAAGTAAACATTGGATTGGATAAAAGGGATGTTTTATTTTTCTACCTAAAAACTAGAGATGAGCGCACTCGGATTTCTGAAATCCGAGCCCACCCGAACGTTGCCGATCCGAGTCGGATCCGAGACAGATCCGGGTATTGGCGCCAAATTCAAATCTGAAACTGAGGCTCTGACTCATAATCCCGTTGTCGGATCTCGCAATACTCGGATCCTATAAATTCCCCGCTAGTCGCCGCCATCTTCACTCGGGCATTGATCAGGGTAGAGGGAGGGTGTGTTAGGTGGTCCTCTGTCCTGGTAGATCTCGTGCTGTGCTGTTTAGTTCTGTGCTGTGCTGTTTAGTTCTGTGCTGTGCTGTGCTGTGCTGTGCTGTGTTCTGCAGAATCAGTCCAGTGGTGCTGTGTGCTGTGCTCTGTCCTTCTGAGGTCAGTGGTGCTGCTGGGTCCTGTGCTGTGTCCTGTTCAGTCCAGTGGTGCTGTGTCCTGTGCTCTGTGCTTCTAAGGGCATAGTTATTTCCCCAATATTCCCCTGTGTTTAAAAAAATAAAAAAAAGTTATTTAAAAAAATACCAAAAACTAATTTAATTTTTTTTAATTACCACAAAATTTGCACAACCAATCCTACAGTATAAGCCTATTGGTACTGCAATATTACCAAGTTCACACATTCAGCAGTAAAAGTCCAGTGGTACTGCAATATTACAAAGTTCACACATTCTGCAGTATCAGTCCAGTGGTGCTGTGTCCTGTGCTCTGTCCTGCTGAGTTCCGTAGTGCTGCTGGGTCCTGTGCCGTGTCCTGTTCAGTCCAGTGGTGCTGTGTCCTGTGCTCTGTGCTTCTAAGGGCATAGTTATTTCCCCATTATTCCCAAGTTTTTAAAAAATAAAAAAAAAGTAAAAAAAAATTAAAAATTAAAAATTAAAAAAAATATATATAATTATAACCAAATTTGCAAAACCAATCCAGCAGTATAAGTCCATTGGTACTGCAATATTACAAAGTTCACACATTCTGCAGTATCAGTCCAGTGGTGCTGTGTCCTGTGCTCTGTCCTGCTGAGTTCCGTAGTGCTGCTGGGTCCTGTGCCATGTCCTGTTCAGTCCAGTGGTGCTGTGTCCTGTGCTCTGTGCTTCTAAGGGCATAGTTATTTCCCCATTATTCCCAAGTTTTTAAAAAATAAAAAAAAAGTAAAAAAAAATTAAAAATTAAAAATTAAAAAAAATATATATAATTATAACCAAATTTGCAAAACCAATCCAGCAGTATAAGTCCATTGGTACTGCAATATTACCAAGTTCACACATTCTGCAGTATCTTGTGCTACATATAATGGAGACCAAAAATTTGGAGGATAAAGTAGGGAAAGATCAAGACCCACTTCCTCCTAATGCTGAAGCTGCTGCCACTAGTCATGACATAGACGATGAAAATGCCATCAACGTCGTCTTCCAAGCCCGATACCCAATCTCGTAGTACCGGGCATGTAAAATCCAAAAAGCCCAAGTTAAGAAAAAGTAGCAAAAAGAGAAACTTAAAATCATCTGAGGAGAAACGTAAAGTTGCCAATATGCCATTTACGACACGGAGTGGCAAGGAACGGCTTAGGCCCTGGCCCGTGTTCATGACTAGTGGTTCAGCTTCACCCACGGATCTTAGCCATCCTCCTCATCCCCCCCCCTACAAAAAATTGAAGAGAGTTATGCTGTCAGCAACAAAACAGCAAACAACTCTGCCTTCTAAAGAGAAATTATCACAAATCCACAAGGCGAGTCCAAGGATGTTGGTGGTTGTCAAGCCTGACCTTCCCATCACTGTACGGGAAGAGGTGGCTCGGGAGGAGGCTATTGATGATGTAGCTGGCGCTGTGGAGGAACTTGATGATGAGGAAGGTGATGTGGTTATTGTAAACGAGGCACCAGGGGGGGAAACAGCTGATGTCCATGGGATGAAAAAGCCCATCGTCATGCCTGGTCAGAAGACCAAAAAATGCACCTCTTCGGTCTGGAGTTATTTTTATCCAAATCCAGACAACCAATGTATGGCCATATGTAGCTTATGTAAAGCTCAAATAAGCAGGGGTAAGGATCTTGCCCACCTAGGAACATCCTCCCTTATACGTCACCTGAATAACCTTCATAGTTCAGTGGTTAGTTCAGGAACTGGGGCTAGGACCCTCATCGGTACAGGGACACCTAAATCCCGTGGTCCAGTTGGATACACACCAGCAACACCCTCCTCGTCAACTTCCTCCACAATCTCCATCAGATTCAGTCCTGCAGCCCAAGTCAGCAGCCAGACTGAGTCCTCCTCAATACGGGATTCATCCGAGGAATCCTGCAGCGGTACGCCTACTACTGCCACTGCTGCTGTTGCTGCTGTTAGTCGGTCATCTTCCCAGAGGGGAAGTCGTAAGACCGCTAAGTCTTTCACAAAACAATTGACCGTCCAACAGTCGTTTGCCATGACCACAAAATACGATAGTAGTCACCCTATTGCAAAGCGTATAACTGCGGCTGTAACTGCAATGTTGGTGTTAGACGTGCGCCCGGTGTCCGCCATCAGTGGAGTGGGATTTAGAGGGTTGATGGAGGTATTGTGTCCCCGGTACCAAATCCCGTCGAGATTCCACTTCACTAGGCAGGCGATACCAAAAATGTACAGAGAAGTACGATCAAGTGTCCTCAGTGCTCTAAAAAATGCGGTTGTACCCACTGTCCACTTAACCACGGACATGTGGACAAGTGGTTCTGGGCAAACGAAGGACTATATGACTGTGACAGCCCACTGGGTAGATGCATCCCCTTCCGCAGCAACAGCAACAGCTGCATCAGTAGCAGCAACTACAAAATGGCGGCTCGTGCAAAGGCAGGCAACATTGTGTATTACAGGCTTTAATAAGAGGCACAACGCTGACAACATATTAGAGAAAATGAGGGAAATTATCTCCCAGTGGCTTACCCCACTTAGACTCTCATGGGGATTTGTGGTGTCAGACAATGCCAGTAACATTGTGCGGGCATTAAATATGGGCAATTTCCAGCACGTCCCATGTTTTGCCCACACCATTAATTTGGTGGTGCAGCATTACCTCAAGAGTGACAGGGGTGTGCAGGAGATGCTTGCGGTGGCGCGCAAAATTGCTGGACACTTTCGGCATTCAGCCAGTGCCTACCGCAGACTAGAGGCACATCAAAAAAGCATGAACCTGCCCTGCCATCACCTCAAACAAGAGGTTGTGACGCGCTGGAACTCCACCCTCTATATGCTGCAGAGGATGGAGGAGCAGCAAAAGGCCATTCAGGCCTACACAGCCACCTACGACATAGGCAAAGGAGTGGGGATGCGCCTCAGTCAAGCGCAGTGGAGACTGATTTCCGTGTTGTGCAAGGTTCTGCAGCCATTTGAACTTGCCACACGAGAAGTCAGTTCCGACACTGCCAGCTTGAGTCAGGTCATTCCCCTGATCAGGCTGTTGCAGAAGCAGCTGGAGAAAGTGAGGGAGGAGCTGGTAAGCCATTGCGATTACACCAAGCATGTAGCTCTTGTGGATGTAGCCCTTCGTACGCTTTGCCAGGATCCGAGGGAGGTCACTCTTTTAAAGTCAGAGGAATACATTCTGGCCACCGTGCTCGATCCTCGGTTTAAAGCGTATGTTGTGTCTCTGTTTCCGGCGGACACAAGTCTACAGCGGTGCAAAGACCTGCTGGTCAGGAGATTGTCCTCTGAAGAGGACCGTGACATGCCAACAGCTCCACCCTCATTTTCTTCCACATCTATGGCTGCGAGGAAAAAGCTCAGTTTTCCCAAAAGAGGCACTGGCGGGGATGCTGATAACATCTGGTCCGGACTGAAGGACCTGCCAACCATTGCAGACATGTCTACTCTCGCTGCATTGGATGCTGTCACAATAGAAAAAATTGTGGATGATTACTTTGCTGACACCATCCAAGTAGACATGTCAGACAGTCCATATTGTTACTGGCAGGAAAAAAAGGCAGTTTGGAAGCCCCTGTACAAACTGGCTCTATTTTACCTGAGTTGTCCCCCCTCCAGTGTGTACTCGGAAAGAGTTTTTAGTGCAGCGGGGAACCTGGTCAGTGAGCGGCGAAGGAGGTTGCTTCCTCAGAACGTTGAAAAAATGATGTTTATAAAAATGAATAATCAATTCCTCAATGAAGTACAGCACTGCCCTCCAGATACTACAGAGGGACCTGTGGTTGTGGAGTCCAGCGGGGACGAATTGATAATGTGTGATGAGGAGGAAGTACACACTGTAGGGGGAGAGGAATCAGAGGTTGAGGATGAGGACGACATCTTGCCTCAGTAGAGCCTGTTTAGTCTGTACAGGGAGAGATGAATAGCTTTTTTGGTGTGGGGGCCCAAACAAACCAATCATTTCAGCCAAAGTTGTTTGGTAGGCCCTGTCGCTGAAATGATTGGTTTGTTAAAGTGTGCATGTCCTATTTCAACAACATAAGGGTGGGTGTGAGGGCCCAAGGACAATTCCATCTTGGAACTTTTTTTTTTGCATTATATGACCAATCAACAGTCGTTTGCCATGTTCAAAAAGTAAAACCAAATTTAAACAAATTCAAGAAATTAAACCAAAAGTAAAATGCCCTGTCATAATTTAAAACAAGAGGTATTGACGTGCTCTAAAACTACTGTATTGTTGTTTATATTTTATAAACACTACACTTGAAAGCTTGAGTCTTTCAATAAAAAAGTAACTGTCCATTGCACGAATATTTGCAACAGGGACAATTTTAGGGTTAAGAAAGTCAACTAATAACACTTCGACGCTGTCTGTCTTTATAAACACTACACTTGGAAGTTGGAGGAGGTATTGTGGCCCCGGCACCAAATTTACTACCGGGGCCACTCCACTGTGCAGTCCATATTTAGGTGTATCAGATATTAAACAACGGTGACAGTTGATGCCCAATTTTTTAATTATATTGTGGCCTCGGTACCAAATTGTGTACCGGGGCCACCACACTACGCAGTCCATACCCTTTTTTGGTGGAATTCTGACCCGTGGAGGGTTTTTTAATTATATTGTGGCCTTGGTACCAAATTGTGTACCGGGGCCACCACACTACGCAGTCAAGATAGATAGATGCGTATCATAGATAAAGTACATTCAGTGGTGTGGGGCAAATTGAAAAATATTCAAAATGCACTGACATTATCAAAAACAAGAGGTTGTCACACGCTAAAACTCCAACATGTATATGATGGAGAGGATGGTGGAGCAGCCGTATGTGCAGTGTAATGCAGACCTGTTGAAGGTTTTTTATATATATTATTGTGGTGCCCAGTGCCCACTCCTCTACGCAGTCCAGATACATTTATTGGTGCGAATCATAAAAGTTCAGGGTTTTTAATATATATTGGGGTGACCCACTCCTCTACGCAGTCCAGGTACATTTATTGGTGCGAATCATACAAGTTCAGGGTTTTTAATATATATTGTGGTGACCCACTCCTCTACGCAGTCCAGGTACATTTATTGGTGCGAATCATACAAGTTGATGGTTTTCTTATTATATGTATTGTGGTGACCCACTCCTCTACGCAGTCCAGAAAGATACCTCGTTGCAACGTTTTGGACTAATAACTATATTGTGAGGTGTTCAGAATACACTGTAAATTAGTGGAAATGCTTGTTATTGAATGTTATTGAGGTTACTAATAGCATAGGAGTGAAAATAAGCCCAAAAACTTGATTTTTAAACTTTTTATGTTTTTTCCAAAAAAAATCCGAATCCAAAACCTTAAATCCGAACCGAGACCTTTCGTCAAGTGTTTTGCGAGACAAATCCGAACCCCAAAAATAATGAAAATCCGGATCCAAAACACAAAACACGAGACCTCAAAAGTCGCCGGTGCACATCCCTACTAAAAACCTATGAGGCCTAGGCTGACATGAGCTATTTTGGACAACAACTTTAGGCATATGGTATGGAGGACATACATTTATTGTGCCAACTCCACAGTGGTCATTTTTTTTCTTAATATATAGATTTACAGTAGTATGCAATCATTTGTCAATTGTCCAGTGAAGAAATGATAGGAGTTAGAACAGTGAAATGTACAAAATGGCTTAGGCACTCTATTGGGATCAGGGCTAATAACTCAAGACAGTTGTTCAGCCCCTGGACTGGTCCTATAGTGGGCTACCTTAAGCTGAGTCAACGGGTTACCTGCATTTCTTTCCGAATAGGCTTCTGAGCAGAGTCTTGCTACCCCCTCCCCCGGGCTAAAACTGGCTCATTATCTACCTCAGTTGAATGTTAGCAGTACATTTTTATTACCAATGATTCTTCTTCCTCCTTTGCTGTGTTACCAACATTAACCCACCACAAACTGCAACCCCTCTAGGGTGTTGTCACAGTACCTCATCTACTGCTGTGAGATGAGTGGGGCTCAGAGTGTGAGACATGTCAGTTACTAGTATCCTAAACACTGCACCATGATACCTTAATACAGGGAAGGGCTGGCAGATTTTAGCCCGGAGGGCAAGCACACAGCACTGGCCCATAAGTAGCGGCATATATATATATATATATATATATATATATATATATATATATATTATGTTTTTCTTTATTGTTTTACATACCTGGCTAATTATAATGGGATTAAGGGGTATATTTACTAAACTGCGGGTTTGAAAAAGTGGAGATGTTGCCTATAGCAACCAATCAGATTCTAACTGTCATTTTGTAGCGTGCACTAAATAAATGACAGCTAGAATCTGATTGCTTGCTATAGGCAACATCTCCTCTTTTTCAAACCCGCAGTTTAGTAAATCTAGCCTTAAGTGTGATTTATCAAAATGTAAAAAGCCTGTTTTTGCCAGCAAAAGGGCTTGTTTTTATATTGTCCTTGCCTAGAGCTGGATTAAGGCTCTGGGGTAACCCCCTATGATGTCACATGGTTATCATTTTAGACAAGTACACAGGCAATACTGTGTGCACTACTGTTAGGTGCACACAGTTTTGCCTTCACGAGCAGTACACGAGAAGCGTGTACCTGCCAACTGTACTAAGGGAAAGTCACCCAAATTTGGGACTGTCCCACCAGATTCAGGACAGTTGGCAGACTGTCCTGCTCTCTCCTACCTGTTCTTGTCACTGTCACCACTTGTGGCTGCTGGTGTCTTTAGCTCAGTTGCTGCTTGTCTGGATCCTTGGAGGCCCTATTTGGAAAAAAAATTGGTACATAAAATTTAGAAAACTCCAACCAGGCCCAGTATTAAATCAATAGAACTCACGTTTTATAATTAGGCCTCCCTCCATCCACAACATTAAAATAATAATATTTACATTTGCTAAATAGATCTTTCTTTCCAACCAACCCTGACATTAGATAGCAAACACATTTAATATATAAACCTATTTCCCTCCCTCCAAACAGCCCCAGCAATAATTTAAATAGCATTTACATTTAACAAATATAACCATTTCCCACAACAATCACAGGCATTAAATAAAACATAATTACATATTAATAAATAAATCTAATTTTCCACAAACAGCCCACAATCAATAAATAGCTCCCAAAACACACCAGCATTAAATTAAAGGTCCAATTACTCCATCTTAAATTCAAAGGACCCACTATTAAATTAAATAGCCCCACCATCACCCCACAAATAAAATTGCACGCAATAATTAGCCCCCACCTGCACTCCTCGATTAAATTAATAGCCTACCCCCCACATTATAGTAAGACCCCTCTCCCTCTCACACACACATACATACATACATACATACATACATACATACATACATTCATATACTGGCCCCTTCTCACATACATACATACATACATACATACATACATACATACATACATACATTCATATGCTGGTCCCCTCTCATACATACACACATACATTCATATACTGGCCCCTTCTCACACACATATACATACATACATACATACATACATATACTGGCCCCTTCTCACACATACATACATACATACATACATACATACATACATACATTCATATACTGGCCCCTTCTCACACATACATACATACATACATACATACATACACTGGCCCATTCTCACATACATACATACATACATACATACATACATACATACATACACTGGCCTCTTCTCACACATACATACATACATACATACATACATACATACATATATATATATACATACATACATACATACATACATACATACATACATATACTGGCCCCTTCTCACATACATACATACATACATACATACATACATTCATATACTAGCCCCTTCTCACACATTCATACATACATACATACATACATACATACATACATACATATACTGGCCCCTTCTCACATACATACATACATACATACATACATACATACATACATACATACATACATATACTGGCCCCTTGTCACACATACATACATACATACATACATACATACATACATACATACATTCATATACTAGCCCCTTCTCACACATTCATACATACATACATACATATACTGGCCCCTTCTCACATACATACATACATACATACATACATACATACATACATACATACATTCATATACTGGCCCCTTTTCACATACATACATACATACATACATACATTCATATGCTGGCCCCCTCTCATACATACACACATACATTCATATACTGGCCCCTTCTCACACACACATACATACATACATACATACATACATACATACATACATACATACATATACTGGCCCCTTGTCACACATACATACATACATACATTCATATACTAGCCCCTTCTCACACATTCATACATACATACATACATACATACATACATACATACATATACTGGCCCCTTCTCACATACATACATACATACATACATACATACATACATTCATATACTGGCCCCTTTTCACATACATACATACATAGATACATACATACATACATACATACATATACTGGCCCCTTCTCACATACATACATACATACATACATACATACATACATACATACATACATACATATACTGGCCCCTTCTCACATACATACATACATACATACATACATACATACATACATTCATATACTGGCCCCTTCTCACCAGGAGCGGATCTAGAAAAATGCTGTACCCGGGGCGATTTAGGGGGGGGGGGGGCGATTTAGGCCCCGCCCCTTTCTAACATCTTAGGCTGCCGACGGCTGCACAGTATGTGCAGGTCCGTCCAGCCGTGACAGGCAGGGACAGTGTGCTGCCCGGCTGCTCTGATTGTGTTTTAACATACTGTGCAGGCGTCGGCAGCAAGTGTCTGCTTGGGGGGCGATCGCCCCGATCGCCCCCCCCCCCCTGGATCCGCCACTGCTTCTCACATACATTCATACATACATACATACATATACTTGCCCCTTGTCACATACATACATTCATATACTGGCCCCTTCTCACACATACATACATACATACATACATACATACATACATACATACATATACTGGCCCCTTCTCATACATACATACATACATACATACATACATACATACACTGGCCCCTTCTCACACATACATACATACATACATACATACATACATACATTCATATACTGGCCCCTTCTCACACATACATACATACATACATACATACATACATACATACATACATATACTGGCCCCTTCTCACACATACACACATACATACATACATACATACATACATACATATTCTGGCCCCTTCTCACATATATACATTCATATACTGGCCCCTTCTCACATACATACATACATACATACGTACGTACGTACATACATATACTGGCCCCTTCTCACACATACATACATACATACATACATATATTCATATACTGGCCGCTTCTCACATACATACATACATACATACATACATACATGCATACATACATACATACATATACTGGCCCCTACTCACAAACATACATATACTGCCCCCAACCCCCCTTCCCCCGATGTCGTCTTCTCTTGAAGGGACGGAGACCTGCGCCGCAGCTAGACTGGAGCAGGTGGCTGGCCCGGGGAAGTGGCCAGTCGCCACTGCACAGGGACCGATCCGAATACACCTTTTTGCCCCGGCCCGGGTGCCATGTGACCCCCCTGCTCCCCGGACCAGCCCGCACCTGCCTTAATATATTACCCCATGAACCCTAACATCTATCTCAAGGCACAATAAAGAAATGGGAGATACATAAAGTACATAGAGTTTCAAGGAGCACACCAATATTGGTTAATGTGGACACTTATGTTTTAAGTTATTGCAAAGTAGATTAATAAGTCTGCCTTACATCTGTAGAAGAAACAGCAATATTTAGAAAATTCTGAACATATCTGCTGTTTAAGAATAAAAATCATATCTCTAAACATGTTGCACCTATTTTATTGCTCTACGATAATAAAAGATACTATGGACATTAATATACAATACCCAAGTTATATATTGTAAAAAAACACTGTCACTTGGTTAGGCTCTGCTACAAAATACCCCTATGCACATTGGATGAATGTTGTTCATCTTGTGTTTTTGTTGTTCATCGCAGTTTATTTTTTTGTTTTAGTTGTTCCACACATTTTTTTTTTTATTGATGTGTCCTTATTTGGAAATTGCCTATACAACCAGACCTCCTAGAAACTGAGTATTAGTCTGAAAAAATATATCATGTCTGACTGCAGGTGTGCCCTTTGCTTGGAAACAGTATTTTATGAGCTGGAATACTGTATGTTGTAAAGATGAAATGTGGAGATGTACTTTTTCCTAACAGTAAAGCTTTTAGCGGTCAACTGAACTATTACTTCTGTATCCATTGTCTAAGGACTTCCATTTAATTTAATCCTGACCATCACAGTTTTTGGGAAGGAGTGGTGCCCCTGTTTAGATTTTACACAATTGTCCAAATTTAATGGTACATATTTCAAATCTTTTGCATATGATTTATCTAATAATGAAATATGTTATATAAAATATATACAGAAAGAATTTTTTATATTTATTTATTTTTTATTTATTTTTATATTTATTCTTATTTTTATTTCTATTTTTATTTTGATTTGCCTATTTTTTTCCTATTTTTTCTATTTTATTTTCCTAATTTGTACTGTGGTAATGCCAGGTATTTAATAATAACAAGGGTTAAATTTGACACCCCCAGATTGAAAGGGTTATAAATTATGTCCAAAAGGAACTTAGAGTCACCTGCCCTGAGAAAGCCCAACCATATGGGTGAAGCGCATTGGCATCTATATATTTATTCATACTAACAATACCAATAAACAACGTGCTCGTTTATTCAACTAATTTCAAATTAAAGAAGACTCTTTGGATTTCACGCATGCGCGAGGTGAACTCAGTGAAAGACGCAGACTTATGACGACCCGTCACCTGCGCGAATACCCGACAGGTCACAGAACTGGATGAGATCGGGTTATCGGAGACTTACCCGGCTTCAACGGAATATATCTCCATAAGAACCTGCCGAGGACTGGACTGTCTGGATACGTCAGGGGTGAGTGGATTCTTTTTACACTATGTTTACACCACCGCTTTGACTCATAATCAAGACTAAGTCAGAGAGTTAAGTTCACCATTACATTTCCACGGACACCATACTGAAGCTAAAGGGAGTACAACTATTACTATACTAATTGAACACTCTAGCGATGAACGAGTTGTTCTACTGATGGCATGCAGCAACTTCTACATTCATAACTGGACTGTGCTGTGTTTTATCAATCAGTTCTCTTATTTATTAGAACGAGTATACATGTTGGAGATCTCCTAATTCTCGTATTGCTTAGACATAGAGAATTTCAAACCCTGGCTCTATTTTTATTTATACATTGCCTCCTTCATTGAAAACTGGACTTTATCCATATGTCTGCATACACATTTATGGTTTTGATGCGCATGTTACACTACGGTTATTAATTAACCTATATATCTGTTGTTATATTATTGTACAATATTTTAATTTGTTATCAGTGCACTGATTTTTTATGTACTTTGATATTTCCTTGCATATTTACAGTGATATATGTGCTACAGGATATTCTATTCACCAATTATATTAAATATATTTTATATTTTTACTCTGCATTTAGTATACTTTGCGCCCAGAATTGTATTTTGTATCCTTATTTAATATAGGGGGATGGACACCCCCTTGTTCCATCTGTGAGCAGCACTGTGAATTACTATTTCCAGCAGCGCATATTGGAACGTGTGTTTTATATACAGAAAGGCTTTCAATGCATGCATCTTGTCACAGTGCCTGCTGCAAACTGCAGTTTAACAGCCCTTTGATGTAAAACTATTATTATCTTTTCAGACAAGATGTTCTTCTATATGTAAAGCTAGGTACACTCTATGGGTTTTTCAGCAAAATATCGGCCCAAACACCCGATAAATGACTGTTTGGCCTGATATTGCATCAGTGTATATATTTGCATGATGAACGACAGTCGTTCCAAAAAGTACCAATCATCGTTTCATTTCATTGCTCATTCTGTTTAAAAGTCTTGTCCCAAATGCCTGCAGTGTGTTTACACTCACACGACTGTCTGCCTAGAGAGAGGAGGAACCTGTCACTGTGTCTGTGTTGTTAAATGTAGAGAGTAATGTAAGCAGGGGTGGATTGGGAACTTAAAGTTAAAAATTCTTGAAGTGGCCTCATGTGGGCGGGGCCAAAATAATTGTAGACAACACAGAAGTAGGCAGGATTCAGAACTACTGGAATTTGGTTGTGGTAACATTTAGGAAACCCTAGATGTGATCACTTAAGACACAGTGGGTCATCTCTAAAGCATTGCAGGGCAAAAGCTGCCAGTCCAGTGTTATAAAATTACATCAATCCTTTTGCATGATCTACGACTGGTTTATGGCTCTGTACTCAAACTTAGTTGCCTACTAACACATCCTTCCAATATTCCCGTCCTAGAAACATATTTGACTTTGTTTAAGCAAGTTGGCACAATCGTATTTGATCAGTCTGCCAGAGCAGGATATGAGCATATCACGCACTGTTGCATATTTCCCTGACGTTATGAGATGCAAACTACCAGTCAAATCTTTCTTTCTATATATTATATAAGTATGTGAACTGTGTGTTTAAAAAAATCCTTTAAAAATAATCCTTATAATAAATGGCTATCCAGGTGCGATCACCACAAAGGTGAAATGCTTCAAGCATCTGCAAGAAAACACTTCTTTTGTGACAATTGTGTATGAGCCCTAAATGTGTCCTGTGATTGGAGGTGGTTAGTAATTAATAACAGTGCAGGGAGGGTTGGCAGACAGTGGCATAAGTGAACGGGAAAACTATTCCAAGGATTTGCTGATGATATAGTAAGTACAAAGGAGTAAGGATTAATAATATTGACAGTGTAACGGAGGTTGGCCATATGTTCTACAAAATGATCTGAGAATGGGACCAGTGCAAGCTAGAAGACAGGCATTGGAGCTGGGGAGCCCGGGGGATGGGGGGGTTAAAATTTCAGATACATTTTAGAAAAATTCACAGGTTATGCTATGTGCACTACTGTTAGGTGCACGTACCTCGCCTTCATGAACAGTACAGTGTGAAGCGCCGATATACCTCCCAACTGTTATTGTAGTCAGACCAAATCCTGCCCAATCAGATTCAGGACAGTTGCTCTCTCCTACCCGTTCTTTCCACTTTCACCATCTGTGGTTGCTGGTGTCTTTAGCTCAGTTGCTACTTGTCTGGATCCTGAAATGCTGGAGGCCCTATTTGGCAAAAATAATAGGTACATGAAATGTAGAAAGCACGAACAAGGCATTAAATCAATAGCACACACTTTTAACAATTAGGCCTCCCTCCAGCCTCAACATTAAAATAATAGTACTTACATTTGATAAATAGATCTATTTCCCTCTAACCAGTCTTGACATTAACATAATAATATACACATTTAATAATTTGACTGGTTTTGCTACCAGCAAAAAAATTAAAAGCATTGACATTTAATATAACCACTTCCCACAACCATCCCCGGTATAAAATAATTCATATTTACATTTAATAAATAGCCCTCCTCCCCAACCTCAGCCCCACATTCAATTAATAGCCCCAAACCACTCTATCTTAATTTACTAGGCTCCACTATTAATTTAAATACCAATAAATCAAATTTCCCCACCATCACCCCACAAACTAGCACACATTAAATAATTAGCTCCCACCTAAACTCCACTATTAAATTAATAGCCTACCTCTCACACATACTATTAAGACATCCCCCCTCCCTTCCCTCATATCGCACATTACAGCAGCACCCCCTCCTTTCCTTCACACATTGCAGCAGCACCCTCTCCTTTCCTTCACACATTATAGCAGCCCCTTTTCTTTTCCTTCCCATTATAGCAACCCCCTTTCTTTTCTATCACACATTATAGCTGCCACCCCTTCAAAATTCATCTGACTTTTGCTGATTCTGGATCTCAAATCAGATTTGGGGCTGATTGTTTTTTGAAGAGAAGTCAATGCATAGTCAGAAAGCAGCTAATAATAAACGCATACTGTCGTCAGTTGAATGGAGTCCTCATGAATGTGTAAAAAAGTGAGTCAATTGCTTTGTATGTGCACATTTAATGCTCTTTTAATGCACTAGTCATCCCAAGCTGTTACATTAAGGCGATATTGCAGACAGTTATATAACAGTAATATGGCTTTTGAATATACTTTCCACATTTGTATTAGTTAATTAATTCATATAATTGTACTATTTTTGTGCTCTTCAAATCTAGCCAAAGAATTGCTTCTCTGCAGATGAGGGGAAAAACATCACTTTAATTGGTAGCACAGGGCAGCACAGTGGTCTAGTGGTTAGCACTTCTGCCTCACAGCACTGGGGTCATGAGTTCGATTCCTGACCATGGCCTTATCTGTGTGGAGTTTGTATGTTCTCCCTGTGTTTGCGTGGGTTTCCTCCGGGTGCTCCGGTTTCCTCCCACACTCCAAAAACATACTGGTTAATTGGCTTCTATCAAAATTGACCCTAGTCTCTCCCTCTCTGTCTGTCTATGTCTGTGTGTGAGTGTGTGTCTATATTAGGGAATTTAGACTGTAAGCTCCAATGGGGCAGGGACTGATGTAAATGAGTTCTCTGTACAGCGCTGCGGAATTAGTGGCGCTATATAAATAAATGATGATGATGATTGGTACTTTTATTTTACATCCTTTGATAATTGGATTTATATTTGGGGCAATTTTCTTTATACCAGAGCAAAATTAATTTTTGCAGGGGTAAAATGTTTTTCACACCAGAAAAAAATTTCAGGGGGAAATGTACACGTTATAGTAGTTTCCTCCCCCGCCTTTCCCGTTTCCCTCATACTTACCTTGTTACTGCAGTGCTGCTGGAGACTCCTCACTCTGCCTTGGACCATTCACACATGGAACAGCACCTGTCACGTGGTGCACGTCCCATGTGACATCTGCCAGTACGGGTACTGCATTAGGCTACAATAGAGGGAGGAGGCCTAACTGTGGGGTGGTTGGAGACGGACGGATAAATAAATCAGCGGCAAAAGGGCCAGCCACCCACCACTACACTGCCCTCCATCCCCACACACACGCAGCTGGCACCCGGTCTGCCCTGTACACAGGCCCGCCCGTTAATCAGGACACATATAAATATATTTTTATTTTGTATTTATTTTTTTAAAAACCACCCCCCAAAAAACATTCAGCAGCCTCCTGTGACCATCGTCCTACTGGGGTAAGTCCCGGTAGGTTCAATGGCCAATCCGCCACTGGCTATAGGTAGATCAATTCATCCGTTCAATCTGAGATTGAATATTTTGTTTCAGAGTTACAGAAGCTAACAAAATTTCTAATAACATTGTGGAAAAGTCAAAAGTTTATTTAGTGTGTTATATTCAGCATGACAGGAATGACCGACTACACTGCTCTTGGACCAGATGAAGAGCGCATATCAGAAGGTAAATCGCGTATAGTGTGTACAGATGAATCGGCAGACCAATTGGAAATTCTGTCATAGGTAAAACCAATGTAGATAACACATTGTTCGGAAAATTCTGTAGTGTGTACCTAGCCTAAGTGCTGAACGTTACCGCCTCCAACCACCCCTATCTGCACCACACCTTCCATACTGCAGACAGAGGTACTTTACTTTCTTTTTACACATTTCTTTGGAAGGGAGGAAGAGAAAAGGGGAAAGGAGCAGAAGGAACCACTGATGACTTTTCATAGCTGCCTGATATATATAAACAAACGCACTGTCTTCCTCAGAAATATATTTATTCAAAGATAGAATATTCAGAATAAACATAGTATTTTCATATTTACTTACCTACACAAAACACAAATAAAAATAGAAACATTTTGACTTTAATGTCCCTTTAGTGTCGACTGTCTTCGTTTGGCCTAAATATATGTGACTGAAGGAAAAGAAAGAGCACTGGAATGTCACATATGAGTTGTTATGTAAAGTAATATGACTTCTTGCTTTCAAAATTATATACCTTTAAAATAAGTCTCCCAAAAGAAAATTATGCACTGCCAGGGATAGTGCATATCTCACTAATGACATTTTTTTCTGCATATCGGCTAGAATATATCCTCTGTGCATTTCAGCAATGGATCAATAGTAACAATTTTTCACAACAACTGACGTGTCTCAGCCTAAAGGTTATTAAGATTATACACATAAATCATGATCGTTTCACTTTAATACCCTGACATAAATGGAGTAAAACTATTCTTGAATGTCTTTATCAATCCTTATAATATAAGACCCTTGAGGTGACCACATGGCATGCCTTATTATGGTTAATCAAATTATGGTATAGACGTTAAAAAGTAATAAAATAGTTTGTGTTCATTTGTAAAGACTAAATTTATATTTTTATATATCTGATGTTTTTATCATCACGTTTAGCTGGTATTCTGTCTGCTAATTTTTACTATTAGTATTAATTACTCATTAGTCAGATAAGTACAATTCCTCCCTACCTCACAATGTGAGAGTTTTTATTACATTTATATACAATTTGGTTGAAACTAAAATTGCTGTTTCTGACCAAGTGTGTCCTTTGTCAAGGCATAATCTCTCCATTGTTAGATTTGCTGGCAGATGATCCAGTGGTGCACAAGATTTGCGCATTTACAAATAACTGTCCATTTTATAGTGTTGTGCACCTCAATTACCACATTAATGATTTATTTGATTTACTTTATTTAATTGCTGGATAGGACTGGTATTTCATAGAAATCATTTGCTGTGGTAGTAAATAAGAAGGTAATGTTTATTTTGTAGTAACAGTTGATTTACCGTCATTGGAGAAATCACGAGAAGTAGAGCTGAATAGATTTCTAAAATACATTATACCGGATTGCAAGGCACTAATGGATTCCCCTCACTTATAAAATTCACACAGAGTGGATTTAAATTGTTACTCTGCTACTTACTAAATTGTTAATGAGCTAGAGATTGCAGGAGATTTTGCTTTGAATGTTAATATTTCAGGAAGCAGGCACATACAACATCTTTCATGTAATATCGCTGTATAGATATGGGGCCATTGCCTCATATCTATTAACGTTTTGGAGACCTGTTCTGTAAAAAAAAAACATTTGCCTGTAGCAGGGAACGCTTTAGTCAGTTCACAAGGGGCAATTCCTAGGGCCCAAAAAATGTTGCACCTATGGTTATCAGATAACGCAAGAATTTAAGCCAACTTTCTAATAATCAAAGGACAGTATTGGCAAGTCTAGTTTCCTTTTATTTAAGTTAATTGACTTTAAGATCTGGGGATATATTTACTGCGGGTTTAAAAAAGTGGAGATGTTGCCTATAGCAGCCAGTCAGATTCTAGTTATCATTTATTTAGTACATTCTACAAAATGACAGCGAGGATCTGATTGGTTGCTATAAGCAACATCTCCACTTTTTCAATCCAGCAGTTTAGTAAATATTCCCCCTCGTGTTAAAGCTAAAAATATTTTGAAATCCTAAACTCAGTTGTTAATTTAGTTAATTTGCTAGTCCTAATCCATAGTCAGATCCTATTAGCATTATTTTAAAATCATCATCATCATCACCATTTATTTATATAGCGCCACTGACTCCGCAGCACTGAACAAAGAACTCACTCACATCAGTCCCTGCCCCATTGGAGCTTACAGTCTAAATTCCCCAACACACACACACAGACAGACTAGGGTCAATATTGAAAGCAGCCAATTAACCTACTAGTATGTTTTTGGAGTGTGGGAGGAAACCGGAGCACCCGGAGGAAACCCACGCAAATACGGGGAGAACATACAAACTCCACACAGATAAGGCCATGGTTGGGAATTGAACTCATGACCCCAGCGCTGTGAGGCAGAAGTGCTAACCACTTGGCCACCATGCATAGCATCCAGCATTATTCATTTAAGCAGGAACATATTGATCTACCATTAAATTCCCTACTATACTGTTCTGTACTGTATTAAGTTAATTGATAAAAAATACATCAAAACATATATTCTAGAAAATAGGCCAAATTGTTTCAGTTGGGAAATAAGTGGAAAATATGGGAGCAGAGCAAAGTGAATGTCAATTGAGTGTTCCATTCACTATAAGGTCGCATACAAACAGGAGATTTGTTGCTGAGTTCCACTACCTTGTATTGAACATAGCACAAATGGATCTCAAAATAGATCATTTTCCCCTATGTTTAACAGGCAGCCTATGAACACAGACATTCATAGCATATCTTATACAAGATTACATGTATATGCAATGATTTGTTTTAAATTGACCATTAACAATATTGGAAAATCACACTGTCACTTTCTAGAACACGGAATACTAAATGACTTGAAAGAAGTAACGTCAGACCCAAAAGAGTGCATACATTTTAAAAATTAAATTAAATATCTATTTTAAGAATATTAAGAGCCACCAAGGAGTTTTATGACCACACACAGAAGTTATGACAATTTGAGGTGACTTGTAGTTTGTTCTCATTTACAGCAAGTGGTATGTAATTCTTCAAAATATACAAGTTTCCTAATGAACACTAATGTGATGTCATCAGATATCACCGATTATAACCAATGACATCAGAATTCACCAGTTACATGTATTATTTACAGCAGTGGTATATCATAGGCTTCACTTGTAGTCAGGATTCTTGGTTTGTGACAGTGCTAACCTAGTTCATGTACCAGTATTTTACTCCAGATCAACTTACTAGAAAAGGAAAAAAAATGTTTCCTGCAGATAAACATGTTTATTTCATTATACATTCCTTTCCTTTGAATTTTAAAGACACATTACCCTGCGGTTCTATTACCAGGCAGAATACACATTCATTAACCTGAAGAGGAAACCAGCAAAGGCTGCAAAAGAAAATGTTTTCCAGGAAGATTATTGATTTAATGCAGTGAAGAGATTATCTAGTTTCACACACACACTTTTTCTTAGCTCTGCCAGAAATAAGATTTGAATTTCTTAATTTCAGCAACAGACTTGCTTGTCTTGACTCCTTGCCTGTAACTCTCACATTTTCTATTTTTTCCAAGTGGGGATTGATAATGGGTTTAATGGATTAAATGTTCATAGCATTAGAGAAATGCGCATTCATTGCCAGTTTTCAATAGTTTGTATTATTCTAATGTATTTGGCAATTGTACTAATTTATAGATAAGTTTGCAATGTAAGCTTTACAATGGTAGTGCTATGCAAAACTCTGTGTCTATAGGAATGAATTTATTGAAGTTCAAATTAAACCTTTTAAAATTAGAACTGTAGTATTCAAGAGAAAATAACTATGTCTCTGCCTATTAAACAAGTCATTCAATAACATTACAGTTGTGTGCTTTTATTAAACAATCATTTTAGAGTAAAGAAACACACAATGGTGAGTGATTATCTGACCATAAAAAGTTATAGTATATAGGGTCGAATTGCTATCAGGATGTGAATGGTACCGCAAACACACAAAGGAGGTCATTTAGGAAGCGTGCCTTATCGACATCACAAAAAGTCACTGGTTAGTGTGGATGGTCTGCTAAGACATGTCATGGTGTACATCTACTCTCTGCTTTTGGGAGACATCTATGTAACCTCAAAATGTGCCTAGGGGGTAAATGTATCAATCTGCGGGTTCTTCAACACCCGCGTGTTCAGCCACTTCCGCGATTAAATTTCAAGCGGCGCTGCATTGTAAAGGGTTAACTTCCCTTTACAATGCAGCGCCGCTTGAAATTTAATCGCGGAAGAGACTGAACACGCGGGTGTTTAAGAACCCGCAGATTGATACATTTACCCACATTTACCCCTAGGTGTGCAAAGAGGTGGAAACATTTCAAGAAGTACACTGTACAAAATTGTAAATGTCAAATTAAAAGCATGAGCTGATTCAGTGGTCTAGTAGTCAGGTTACATACTCTTCGGTTTAATTGACTGGTTCACTTATTATCTCAACCAGAGACAATATCATTGGTATGTCCTGTAAATGCAGTTTATCCTGCTATTGTACTTCTGAGACAGGGAAAAATATAGAGATGGGCGGTTTCCGGTTCCCCGAGAACCGAACCCACCCGAACTTTGGGTATCCGAGTACCGCCCGCTCTGAATCCAAATCGAGGCCGAATGTCATTGTGACGTCGTCGGGGCTCGGTTCTCGCGATACTTGAAGATTATAAATACACGCCTCCACAGCAATCCATCGCCATTTTGACAGAGGGAGAGAGCAGGGTGTAGTCAGGCTGATTAGAGCAGGGACAGAGAATCCAATATTCTTATTCCAATTGTTGTAACAAAAATCGCTAGAGAAGAGAGGAGGATAGAGGTTTTTTTTCTTTTCAATATTTGGCACTCCCCAGTGCTTTTGGGGTGTCCCCCATAATTGTGCATAAATATTTCTGGCTGTCAAAATTACTATCTGTCAGCAGTATCTACCAACTAATTTTTAGCACTCCCCAGTGCTTTTGGGGTGTCCCCCATAATTGTGCATAAATATTTCTGGCTGTCAAAATTACTATCTGTCAGCAGTATCTTACCAAATAATTTTTTAGCACTACAAGTGCTTTGGGTTTCAGAATCGATTCAAAGCAGTCCACATATGATCAGAATGAGCAACCAGGTTCTGCACCAGTCCTGATGTTAGTGTTCCTAGTACGTCATCTGGGCAAGGCGATTTCGAAACACTGTGTAGTTTGACATCAGTCCAAAAAACCAAAACAAAACAAAAATTTACTGTGTTGAAGCGAAAAAGAAGTGTTACTGAGCAAAAGTTAAGTGCCGATAAAAAAAAAAATTGCCAACATGCCATTCTACACACGCAGTGGCAAAGAGAGAATGAGGCCTTCACCTTTGGCTATTAGTGGCAGATCCAAAAATGTTACCGAGCCTACAAGTGGTGCACAAGTACTGTTACGCGTGAAAGCCGAGCTGCAAGAAAACAGTAAGGCATTAGAGGATAATGTATGCTCTGAATCAGAAATGACACCAATCCCTGGGGAGAGTCCATCCACCAGTGGTATGTCTAATCGTGAGCATTCTGTTAGTGACAGTGTACCCATAAAGAAGGTTCCTTTCAGCAGTTCTGCTGATGTGTGCCTTAAGTGTAGTCTGTGATACACCAATTGAGGATGCCACTTTTGAATTAGAAGAGGAGGAGGGGGAGATTTGTGTAGGCGACGAGGGCACTAATGATAATGTTGATGATTATGATGCAGACAGATACCAAATTGCCTTTCTCAATTTCTATTTATATTCTAGAATCTATAACGGCTGAATAGTTTACTATTTTACTCCTAGTGGAGAGGGGGTCTGATGCAGACAGATACCAAACTACCTTGGTCCATTTATTTTTACTTTCTAATTCCACAGTCTATGCAGGCTGCTTTTTTTCTATTCAACTACAAGTGGAGGGTGTAATATACACCCAAAGACGATGGCTGCATTGCCAATAGGCAAAGATGAAGGGGAAGACAACCAGGTTTGTGTGGAGAATTAAAGACGGCCTACCAGGAATTAAACTGTTTTCTTCCTAATTTATTAGCTTTAGAATTACCTTACTTATCCAAGAAACAGGTGGAGCACTAAATTAGGTTATTTTATGCCCAAAAACATTGACTTTTAAACAAAATTGCGAAACAAAACCAAACAAAACCAAAACCAAAACACGCAAAAATCCAGATCCAAAACCGAATACAAAACCAAAACACGGGGGTCAGTCACCATCTCTTGAAAAATACAACAATATCTTTATTAGAGAGTTGTCTAACACAAGTTCTCTAAAGCAGCAAAAAGATACAACATAAAAATATGTAAACCAGCCTAACAGGTCCCACTAAACTAGGGATGAGTGGGCTCGGATTCTCTCAATCCGAACATCCCCGAACAGTGCCGATCCGAGCTTAATCCGAGCACTGTTCGGGTATTCCCGCCGATCGCAAAAATGAAAACGAGGCTAAACGTCATAATCCCGGCGTCGGATCTCGCGAGATCTGGATTAATATTAGTCCCCGCTGCCCGCCGCTGTCTTTACTCGGGCATTGGAGCTTGGATTGAAAACAGCTTTAAGACTTTTGCCTTGAAAAAGCCAAGAAGCGTTAGCGTTTTGTTTCACCTATCCTCATTGCCTCTTATTTCAATCAAGAATCGCTCCCCAGTTTTTACTTGGTAGGGTATTTCACATAACCCCAGCGATTCTTGTTACTCAGTTTCCTCCAATAAGTCCATTGGTACTGCTAGTCTGCTATATAACAAAGTTCACTGATCCTGCAGTATAAGTCCATTGGTACTGCTATATAACAAAGTTCACTGATCCTGCAGTATAAGTCCATTAGTACTGCTATATAACAAAGTTCACTGATCCTGCAGTATAAGTCCATTGGTACTGCTATATAACAAAGTTCACTGATCCTGCAGTATAAGTCCATTGGTACTGCTATATAACAAAGTTCACTGATCCTGCAGTATAAGTCCATTGGTACTGCTATATAACAAAGTTCACTGATCCTGCAGTATAAGTCCATTGGTACTGCTATATAACAAAGTTCACTGATCCTGCAGTATAAGTCCAGTGGTACTGCTATATAACAAAGTTCACTGATCCTGCAGTATAAGTCCATTGGTACTGCTATATAACAAAGTTCACTGATCCTGCAGTATAAGTTCATTGGTACTGCTATATAACAAAGTTCACTGATCCTGCAGTATAAGTCCATTGGTACTGCTATATAACAAAGTTCACTGATCCTGCAGTATAAGTCCATTGGTACTGCTATATAACAAAGTTCACTGATCCTGCAGTATAAGTCCATTGGTACTGCTATATAAGAAAGTACACTGATCCTGCAGTATAAGTCCAGTGGTACTGCTATATAACAAAGTTCACTGATCCTGCAGTATAAGTCCATTGGTACTGCTATATAACAAAGTTCACTGATCCTGCAGTATAAGTCCATTGGTACTGCTATATAACAAAGTTCACTGATCCTGCAGTATAAGTCCATTGGTACTGCTATATAACAAAGTTCACTGATCCTGCAGTATAAGTCCATTGGTACTGCTATATAACAAAGTTCACTGATCCTGCAGTATAAGTCCATTGGTACTGCTATATAACAAAGTTCACTGATCCTGCAGTATAAGTCCATTGGTACTGCTATATAACAAAGTACACTGATCCTGCAGTGTAAGTCCATTGGTACTGCTATATAACAAAGTTCACTGATCCTGCAGTGTAAGTCCAGTGGTACTGCTATATAACAAAGTTCACTGATCCTGCAGTGTAAGTCCATTGGTACTGCTATATAACAAAGTTCACTGAACCTGCAGTATAAGTCCAGTGGTACTGCTATATAACTCCAGTCCAGTGGTACTGTCCTGTGCCGCATATAATTTTGAAAGCCTTTGCCGGGTGTGTGTGGTTTAGGGGTACGTTCTCTTGTGCTGCATATAATGGAGTACAAAAATTTGTAGGATAAAGTAGGGAAAGATCAAGAACCACTTCCTCCTAATGCTGAAGCTGCTGCCACTAGTCATGACATAGACGATGAAATGCCATCAACGTCGTCTGCCAAGGCCGATGCCTAATGTCATAGTAGAGAGCATGTAAAATCCAAAAAGCCAAAGGTCACTAAAATGGTAAAAAAAAAGAAATTAAAATCATCTGAGGAGAAACGTAAACTTGCCAATATGCCATTTACGACACGGAGTGGCAAGGAACGGCTTAGGCCCTGGCCCGTGTTCATGACTAGTGGTTCAGCTTCACACAACGATCAAAGCCCTCCTCCCCCCCTCTAAAAAATTTAAGAGAGTTAAGCCAGCATCAACAACACAGCAAACAACTCTGCCTTCTAAAGACATGGCATCACAAATCCCCAAGGCAAGTCCAAGGGTGTTGGTGGTTGCGAAGCCTGACCTTCCCATCACTGTATGGGAAGAGGAGGCTCCTTCCACCATTTGCAGCACGCCCTCTGCATATGCTGGAAGGATCACCCACAGTGCAGTTACAGATTTGGATAATGAAGGTGTCAATGTTGCACACCAGGAGGAGGATATTGATGTAGCTGGCGCTGAGGAGGGACTTGTTTTCTTAAATGAGGCACCAGGGGGGGAAACAGTTGTTGTCCATGGGATGAAAAAGCCCATCGTCATGCCTGGCCAGAAGACCAATAAATCCACCTTTTCGGTCTGGAATTATTTCTATCCCAATCCGGACAACAAATGTATTGCCATATGTACCTTATGTAAAGCTGCAATAAGCAGGGGTAAGGATCTTAGGGACATCCTCCCTTATACGTCACCTGAAGAACCTTCATAAATCTGTGTTTAGTTCAGGAACTGTGACTAGGACCATCAGCAGTCCAGGGACACCTAAATCCCTTGGTGCCATTGTATCCACACCAACAACACCCTCCTCGTCAATTTCCTCCTCGATCTGAATGGGAGATAGTCCTGCAGGCCATGTCACTGGCATGACTGAGTCCTCTTCAAGAATTCCCAGGTCTTTCCCACACTGCCCATAAGTAATGTCCAACTGATTCAGATGTGATTGGATGAAGTGTTATGAAGCTACTAATCAGCAAAGCCACAAGTCCCAGAAAAGTTTGTAGTCCAGTAATCACAAAACTTCCAGGCAAAAGCCTCAGCACACTGGTAGCAGCCGAAATTCCAACGTCAGTAGATTTTTAAAACAAAGTGACACACAAGCCTCTCCTGCAGGCCTTTTTTAAAGACCCACCAAAATTTCACATGCTGGGAATCCCTCCCTGCAGGGTTATCCACATGTCTTAGGAAAAAGGTATGTCCTCATTGGTGGAGTTCAAAGAGGGGCTGTACAGGAGAGTACTTGGTGATAGTGGGTGAAAGCCAGTTACTCCCTGTTTTAACTCCTTATAGTCATTTGTGATGTCAGAGGGGCTCCAGCTGCTCCCAGCTTCCTGTCCTTAGTGTCTTTACAGGAAGTGACTGGCGCAGAATAAAACATCACACCTGGCCTTGTTTAAGAATAATAGTTGACCACTCAATCCTGTACTTCAAGCTGACTGCTGGGAAATAACAAGGCTGATTATGTCCATTCCGTCACAGTACTCATATGGATGACATACTCACCAGACCTGAAATCTTCACAGTGTGATCCCATTAAACAATCCTGTGCATACTTCATGCACAATATAAGAAAGCAGTACATTAGTGTGGCAAAAGGTTATGAAGTACTGTGCTATGCTATACAAGGTACATTAATGTAAAATGATATAGTTTCTGTGCTTTGTATAGCAGGGAGCAAATAAAAGCATTTAATATGCGTGACATCATGAAAGAGGACAGCATGGTGGCTCAGTGGTTAGCATTTCCGCCTCACAGCACTGGGGTCATGAGTTTGATTCTTGACCAGGGCCTTATTTGTACAGAGTTTGTATGTTCTCCCTGTGGTTTTCCTCCAGTTGCTCCATTTCTGCCCACACTCCAAAAACATACTAGTACGTTAATTGCCTGCTAACAAAGTGAACCCTAGTCTGTGCGTGTTAGGGAAGTTCCAGTGGGGCAGGGACTGATGTGAGTGACAAATATTCTCTGTACAGCGCTATCTAAATAAATGATGATGATGATGCTGAAAGAGGATACATTTATTTTAGCATAGGAGTTAATACTTAGCATGCTCATTACTGTAGAAAGCATACATGTAATACATTGCATTACAAAATACATGTAGAACTATAATGCCACCCAAATAGCCTCATTGTGTAACCCTAAAGCTATCTTCATCATACCTTCATAGAGTCCCATGGTAACCTCCTGCACAGAATTCCTACATACTAACACACATTTCCTCATACTGTTGTTGCTGACATTCTCTCTGCACAGTGGTACAGTGATTATCATTGCTGTCTCGCGCACTGACAAATGCACCATCTGTTCATCTGTTTGGAGTTTGCCTGTTGTCCCCTTTTTTGCGTGTTTTTTCCACAGATGCTCCAGTTTCCTCCTGCAGACCAAAAACATACTGGTAGACAGTGGTTGAAGTATGAACTTTAGAAATGGTGGTATGTAAAAATTTAAATAAACAACCAGGGGTCAGAGTTTAGTAAATTTGAGACAAGCCACAGCAGTCTTTGTGATAGGTTGTGATTCAGGAAGATACAGAAGATAGAGTGTCCATGATGCTGGGAGTGAGGAAGCTCAGTAGACCATGAAGAGGCCAGGGAGCCTGGAGAGCCATGTGGCTGGACAAACCACTTGGAGAAGACAGGAGTCGAGTTAGGTTGCAGGCTGAAAAAGATCTCTGGAAGTCCGGGATGGTGGGGTGCTGAAGAAAGAGTTGATAAACAGCTCATTCATTCCCATGTGTTCAGGTGGACATTAGAGCATGATTTAGATCCTTGCAGTAGCTGTCTGTAGCTGCATGTGTCGCCATCATAATTTTCCACTCTAAAAGTCGATGTTAGATGGAGAAATGCAATCACACTTATTAGGAGATACGTTTCCATTCCTCAGTATAGTGTAACTGAAAAACGGAAAAGGAGAAGTAGGCTTATTGCACCTGTCTGTATTTTATATCTGCCCACTTAAACCTCTGCTGGTAGATTAGTGTGTGTGTATGGTAGAGAAATGTAGCTTTAAGCCCCACTGGAGGAGAGACTGATGTGAATGATTTAATATTCTCTGTGAAGTGTTGTGTATTATATTGCTGCTATATAAATACATTTTATTAATATTTCTCTCACACCAGCAGGCACTATAATAACAAGGTCCTAGCCAACTTTGGATTGTCTGGAGTGGCGGGACAATGTGAGAGCACCCTTTCAGCCACACTGTTTTATTTCAGGTTTATCTTAGGAAGAAATATATTCTTTGTATATTTATGTAGCTTCCCTCAGGTCTTTGAGATAAGGTGTCAGATTGCAGGCAAAAATCACCATCAGGGTGTACTGTATGTGTGAGTTGTGAGAGGGGATTGCAAACAGTACAGGTGAGTCAATCATCAAGTAGGGATTAGATGCAGGAAATTTGAACTAGGATAAAAATAGTTTTGGTCCCAGGAGAGAGGTGGAAAGCAATAGATGGACTATAAACTCAAGACAGAGTGATTGGCACAGTACTAGGTGGATGGGCTATTGCAGCCAATCCACTTGAAGGTTTCATGCACACAACTATTCTTCTTTGACCTCTTTCATTAGCATTTTCACCAACAGAACTGCTGCTCACTGGTTGTTGATTGTTTTTTGCTTTCTGCATAATTCTCTGTAAACTTGAGATTGTTGAGAATCCAACAGCAACTGAACCTCATGATCATGCCTAAAAGCTTTTATCCAAAGACTTGCTGCTAAATGATTGATTAGGCATTTGCAATAACGTACAGGTGTAAGTAATAAAGTAGTCACTGAGTGTATGTGTGTGTGTGTATATATATATATATATATATATATATATATATATATATATATATTAGAGATGCACCGAACACACCCAAACTTAGAAGATCTGAGTACCGAGCACCCTCTGAATTGAAAACGAGGCAAAACATCATTGTTATGTCGTTGGATCTCGCAAGTTGTGGATTCTATAAATAACGCCCTCCACGGCGATCCAGCGCCATTTCACAGAGGAACACAGAAGGGGTAGCACAGTTCTTGGCAGTCTGTAGAGCAGTTGGGCAGCGTCATAGGTAGAATAGAAAGAGGAGGGAGTAGTAGTGTTCTTCAAAGTCTACAGTGCAATTCAGGAGAGCTTCATTGCTCCATTACTAATTGTCATTGCTGAAATAAAAAGAATTAATAGGTCTGGCAGGCTTGGTCTTCTAAATCTGCAGTCACATTGCACTGTGTTATATAGGTAACATACAAAGAGGAGAGCTCCGTTGCTAATTGTCATTGCTGAAATACAAATAATAGGTCTGGCAGGCTTGGTCTTCTAAATCTGCAGTCTTTGTTTGAAAGTGTATGAAAATAATATTGTGACTTGTGAAGTGGTCAAAATTGACTGCAAATGACTTGAAATTAGTGTTATTGAGGTTAATAATATTGTAGGGGGGAGTGGGGGGAACAAAAATATGGGATTTTAGCAAAAAATCGGGATCCAAAACAAGCAAGGGCGGTTTTGCCAAAACCAAAACACGGAGTTAATCCAGAACCAAAATTCAAAACCAGAACACGGAGGTCAGTGAACATCTCTAATATTTATATCTATCTATCTATATATCTATCTATCTATCTATCTATCTATCTATCTATATATATATATATATATATATATATATATATATATATATATACACACACACACACACACACACACACACAGTATATATAATGAAATAACACTGTGCACACTGTCTTTGCAAATCTAAAAATATGATCTACTATGTAAGGTGCTGCGGAAACCTTGTGGCGCCTAACAAGTAAATGATAATAATAATAATGATCAAGTGCCAGGATAAAGAAAAAATATGACTCGAGAATGCAAATAAAGACAAGTTTTATTTCAGCTACAGCTGCAATCTTTCGAGACTATATGTATGATGAAAGAAAGCAACTGTAACTGAAACGATCGTTGGGAAGGAAATGTTTTGTAATGTGTTTTTTGTTTTGCTTTTTTGTATTTTTCTATTAAATTTTGGATTCTTTATATTATTTTCCTGGTTTGCTGGTCTGTTCATTCTTTTTGAACAATCATGGATATGTCATTTGCTGTATGGACTTTGCACAGATTTTTGTTGTTTTATTTTATGGCTGATAATTGAGTGTATCCACTTCTATATATTTTTATCTATCTATCTATCTATCTATCTATCTATCTATCTATCTATCTATCTATCTATCTGTACTTGTATATGCATACATATATTACTGGTTATGTTTCCCGTGAATGCCATTTCTCATTATATATCATACTTGTCGACTTTTTAAATAAGCTGTCCGGGAAGGTGTCCATCGAAAGAGTGTGGCCACGTGAATATCGTCATTAGGCCTCACCCCTGTCAATCTTTGCCGTATTCGACCAATTGCAAGCAGGGGGTGGGGCACGATGACACATTTATGCCCGCCCCCTCCCATTTCACCAACGGAGATAGCAGCATCCGGGAGGCTTACCTGCTTTGTTAGGAGTCCAGGAAACTCCCAAAAATTCTGTAGTCTCTCGGACATTCCGGGAGAGTAGGCAACTATGTTATATATATGTATTTGTGTGTGTGGGTATATATTTCTTATGTATTTGCAATTGTATCTTAACTAAGCAGTCTGTCTGTTATCTTCCACGGTATATAAATGTCTTTTCTACAATGTATTGCACTTGGGAATTGAATGTCTTAAAACAGGTCTCAGAGTATTGTGTAGCACTAAACATTGATCAGCAAAATTGGCTCCTGTAGAAAAGAAAATCCTGTTTTTGTGTAGTCTCATGCAAAAATTGTGCAACTCATGAGTTTGTAAAAGGCCCGAGGGCTTTAAAACACTAACATTAATTGCACAGAGTCAGCATATTACTTGGCTTTCTAGTGGATTATTTTTTATGATAGTAAAAAAGCAAAAATAGGTCTGGAGTTCAATTTCACAAACCTTTTTCAACTCATAAAGATTGCACAAGCAACTTTTTAAAAAGGGCTACCATTTTTTACTCCCCACAAACAAATATCTAGGTCTGAATTGGAGATATGAGGTATTTTGGTTTTACAGTGTAACTTTGCTAGAAAATAATTGTACAATACTGTATATTTGAAACGAAAGGTGATGGTAAAAGTAAAACAGTTTCACTTTCCATGTACTGATTACAAAATATTTATTCTATTCCACAATGATGACAAAATAGTAAAATGTTCTTTGTATAAAATATTGTTTTCTTTTTACATGCATTTTAAAGAGATCTAAATGTTTCTCTTTTATAAAGTTACCCAAAAGAGTATTGCCATGGTAAGTTATTATGGAATCTTTTTGTTATCCATTTTTAAACTCCAGTTAACCACTTCATGACCCTTAATGGCAAAGTCAACATATTACATTTGGGATGCATCCAATTTGTTGAGAATAACTTTATTTAGGCACATATATATTTTGGTAACACACAGGAATCAATCAATATATTTTTATAACTTTCTTATGTAAGTAAAATTAAGTATTGTTTTAAGTTTCAGCTTTTTATAACTTTTACACAATTAGCACAAATCAATTACTTTAAAAAATGTAATCAGCTAGGTCATCTGAGTATTGTGATGTATGTGATGGAACCAAATGTATGTTTTTAATTTTAAACTTAAAGGTATTATAAGGGTTCATTTATCAAGCTGTGGGTTTGGAAAATTGGAGATGTTGCCTATAGCAACCAATCAGATTGTAGTTATCATTTATTTAATACATACTACAAAATGACAGCTAGGATCTGATTGGTTGCTACATCTCCACTTTCTCAAACCTGCAGCTTGATAAATTTATGTTTTGCAAATACATATTGCATTTATTTTGTTTACTTTACATTTTTATTTGATTTTATTAAAAATATTCTAGAAAGCCCCTTTTTCTATGAAAAAAAGGTTTTTTTTCCTGCTGGAAAGGATTCAGGATAGAGAGGATTTAATATAGCTGCTTGTATTAGATCCAATTTCCATGGAAATAATGGTGCTAACAGACAGTAAAGGCCTGATAGAGTGCCCTCCTGCAGTGTTCTGGGACTGCCCTCTGTAACAGGAGGATTTACTCTGCAGCAACAGGGTTTACTTTCCAAAGGAGGAAGCAAGGATCACATCGAAAAATATATACTTCAATCATGTGCCAGGATCTGAGTTAACCTTTTCTGGATGTTTCTTTTTCAGAGAGCAGGGACACCATTTTCTGCAGGGTCATTAATATATTTCATACTTGCCAACTCTCCCGGAATATCCGGGAGACTCCCAAAATCTGGGTCAGTCTCCCGGGCTCCCGGGAGAGAGGGCAATTCTCCCGATTCCCGGGCGACGGGGGAAATTGAATGGGGGAGGCGGGGCTTATCAGCATCACGGGCGCATCATTGTGGGCCCGTCCCCTTCTTTTATTGGACGGAAAAAGTGGTGACAGCTTTGGGGGCGGGGATAATGGCGCGATTTTTCGAGCGCCGCCCCCACATGCCCACCTGACCACCGGACCTCCCGGAACTTAACCTGCCAATGTTGGCAACTATGATATATTTATATACAGTAATCATGTATCGCTTAATCTTCTGTTCTCTAGTGCAGATAAATCTATCCCACATAGTCTTTAATAGTAATTGAGGTTTTCCACACCCTTTATTATTTTAGTTGTGACCTAATCTTCATCCTCTCTGTTTTTTGGAATATGTGCAAAATATTGAACTGCATATCATGGTGAGGCCTCGCCAGTGCACTATAAATGGGAAAAATGTTACTTTTGTTTTGTAGATCTTTATTTCTTTTAAGACAACACCCTGCTAGCCCTAAATGCAACAGATTTGGACTGCATGGTGTTGTTAACTATATGGTATAGAAATATACCTAGATCCTTCGCAATGATAGTCCAGTTTTGTATTTAGTGTGAAAATGCATATCCTACATTTATTCACATTGATCGTCATCTGTCATGTTGCTGCCCAATCTCCCAATTTATCCTGCTTATCTTGCATGGACTCTATTAGACTACATAATTTTGTGTCAATATGAAATAGCAGCATAAACACATTTAATATCATCAGTCCCATTTCAAACCGGTAAACCATTTATAGATAAAACCTAAACACAAAATAACTGTTCTCTAGACATGTACTTTCAGACAGTTTTCCATCCATTTCACATTTGTATTTTCTAGATCAATAGCCTTTAACTTACATATTAAGAGACATAGAGGGACACATCACTTCTGAAAAATCTAAGCATCCTGGGCCTGATTTAATAACCCATGCAAAATGAACATATTATGCATTGTTTTTCTTAAAAACACATAAAAATCAGGCATACGCATGTGTGTATTCAACTAGAAGCGGATCTGAACAGACGTCTCTTGTTGAAAATGGGTCTAGTTAAGCAATGTACATAGGGCGCTTGGCATATTGAGAGAGACGCAATAAACTGCTGGGTAAGTACAATACATATGTAGAATATAAAGTTGCAGCAGAATGCATAGATAAAAAAAAAATATTCAATTACTGTCACCTGTTAATAGTAGTCATTATGAAAAATACATCAAAGTACACCTGACCTATAGCTGGTACAAGTGACATGACTGAAAAACATGTACTTTAGAGAGGCCCAAAGTTTGAACCAGAAACTGCTGCGTGTGCTGGAGCTGGGCATGCCCTTACTGTACATTGACAACATGCATACTCCTCTTCCCTGTTCCGCCCATGAAATGGTAGGCTGTCAGAGGTGTCCTTTGCATTCAGAGATTAATTGGACGTTCTTGACTTCATACATTCATTGGCGTTTCTTGGCATGCGCAGTGTAATTTAATGAAAAATGCCGCATTAGTCAACATGATTCAAGTTCGAACGCAGCTTGCATGTAAGTTGCATTTTAAAAAAGAACACAGAACTTTTGCATAGTTCAGACCATATCCAAATCCAATTGCATCTCAAGATACATTTTAATTTGAATCTGGTTGTAAGTATGTTCTGGCTAAACAGTACTTGCCGTACGTAGACATTCACAACAGTCTGCAGTATACGCACATGCATTTGTGCAACTGTATAGATCATTGGTACGGCCTCATCTAGAATACTGTGTTCATTTATGGAGGCCATATCTCCAGAAGGATATAAATACATTAGTGACTGTGCAAAGAAGGGCAACTAAAATTGTGCATGGCCTACAACACAAAACCTGTCTGCCATACTGTGTGGTATCTGTCGGCTCCTCGCTTATATACTGAAAAACGGCTATATTTGCACTGAGTTGGTCTCCACAACCGCCCCTAACTCTTGCCTCCACGGGGGTGATGTCCCCCATTACATCTTGAGGGTTAATTCATCCCTATTTGAGCTGTAGTCCGTCTGGAAGATCCGTGGGCCTAGCAGAGAGAGGATCCCCGGCCTTGTGTGAGTCACCATCCGAGCCCTCACTACCGGGTCCTGATTTGCCTGCTGATCTCCCCTCTTTTTGCGGATCTCACTGCCCCTCTCAAGCGCCAGCCATCGGAGGCTCCCGCGATATTCGGAGGAAGATAGCTGGGAGACGGATCTACCCCCCTCGCTGTGCCGCCGCGGGGTGTGCGCCCGCCTGAGACCCACACTTACCCTTTCCAGCTGGGGGTCTTGCTGCCGATCGACTCGTGTCTCCGGGTCCGCATACCAGCCACGGCTCCAAAAACCGGAAGTCCCCGGTCCGTCACTTCCGGTCCGCTGGCTGTCTCCAGGATCGAGTGGGTCAACTGCCTGATGCGCCAGCGGTAAGCACCAATTTTCCAGTTTAACAAAGCGCTCAGGGTGCCAGGCAGTCAGAGGGCAGCAGAGAGCTCACCAAGGGTAAAATAAAAGAGGAGAAAAACAAAACAAAAAAAAACAAGACAGGAAAAAGACAGAAACCCCCCCCCCCCCAAAAAAACAACAAAGTGGGCCAGTCCTTCCCACCCCAGGGTATGGGCTAACAAATCTCCTAAGCCACCTTACAGAATACCCTTCTGTCCCAGATCACCTCTGCCACAACATTAAAGAAGCAATCTCTTTGTGAATCCTGAGGGGTGCGGCCAGTAGCAGACCTATCATTGTTTATTCTACTTGTGTGGGCTGGTCCACCCCTGTGTGGAGAACACAAGAATTCAGACCTGCCCGGCCATCTGATCGGCTTACTCGAATAACCAAGTTTTTCATTCAAGTCTACACGTAAACCACACATGGAGATGCAACTAATGTGACCGTGAAATGGGTGACCCGCCCAGGATACCTTAAGCCCTTTATCACCTGTATCGTCTAAATATGTTACTCCTTGATTAGCCTCTTACTACGTTAACAACCATGGCTCGCGGACCCATCTTTTAAATTATCTAAAGTATCTAGTTCCACCTATACGCCATTGGGGACTTGGGCTCGCTATGGCTCCTAAAAGGCATAAGTCTTCGAAGACACCATCGGCCATACAGTTCTTCAAACCTCAATCTTCACCTTCTGCAGGAGCGGTCCCTAAACACAAAGGTCCAGAGGACCCCGGATCCAGAGCAACCTCACCAGCTCCGATTCAGTCTACCCCACCTCGGTTCTATCACAAATGGACCAGGACGCCCCTGTCACCATTAAATCCATGCAATTAATGTTTGACTCTTTCAAAACTGATGTTCTATCTGAGCTGCGCTCCTCGATCCGGGAGGTCAAAGCGCAGGTGGCGGAAGTTGGTGGAAGAACCTCCCACATTGAAGACAAGATGGAAGAGTTTGCAGCGTCTCTTAATGCTCATATTACGTCCCACGAGAAATTGGAAAACTATGTCTATGGGATGGCTGATAAGTCGGCGGATGTAGAAGATCACTCCAGGAGAAACAACTTGAAGCTGCGGGGCGTCCCGGAGTCGATCTCAATTTCAGAACTTCCGGACTTTGCTAAAAGCCTATTCAAGAAACTCCTTCCTGAAGCCTCTGATCAAGATCTACTTCTAGACCACATTCATAGATTGCCGAAACTGAGAGGCGGACTGGAGTCGGCACCCCGCGACACGTTAATGCGGGTACACTTCTTCCACATCAAGGAAAGAATCCTACGGGCAGCCAGAACACAGGCTGCAGAAGAGGCTTTACAAAATCTGCAATTGTTTCCGGACTTTTCCCCAGCCACTGTTGCTAAACGCCGCACGTTCCAGCCTATCACTAAAGCACTCCGGGAGAACCATATTCAATATCGTTGGGGCTTTCCAGTTAAGCTTATTATCCAGCGTAACAACTCCACCCATGTGATAGCCGCAGTGGAAGAAGGTATCCAACTCTTGAAATTCTGGGACATTCAAACAGCAACCACAGCCTCAACACCTTCGTCTTGATCTTTGAAGGTCTAGTCGTGTCTGGATGCAGAATCACAGACAAACTCTTGTCTACGGCTACCACTCTTGTTCGAAGGCTAGCCTCCTAGGGGGGCGATCCAGTTCTACATCATACCCTCTGGACTCTTTAAAGTTTGCTTCACTACGGTTTCCGATCCCAACTAATATAACGAAGTGAAGCTTCAGTGGGAGGACAGATCGCATACCTTCGGTGGGTGAGCAGATTCAGCCTTAGAGCTGAGTGGGACTTTTTGAGTGTTATATATATATAATTTCTAGTTAATATATATTTTTTCTTACTTAATAACCAATTTATATCCTTAATTGATAGGCTTGTTCAGGTTATTTATTTCCTCCTTGATAATTGTAATTGTTTTTGTTTTGTTCTATGGTATTTTTCGTTTTTTAGTTGTTCTTTGCCATCCAATTGTGCTACTATCTTGGGTGGGTACACTGTTTCTAGGGCCATGTCCCCATAGTTACTGATTTTGCCAGATGATGTCTCCCTCTGGCAACTACTTTAATCCCAGCATTGGGGTTATTTATGTTTGTTTTTGTGCTTTGTTATCCCTCCATCCTCCCAGCAGCTTTCCTCTTCCCCTTAGTCCCCCTTACCCTACAGGCAAGCATGTCTTTCTACTTACCAAGTGTAATCTCTCTGCGAGGTCCCCAAAGACTCATAGTAAGCCAAAATGGTCAAGTTTTTATCTCTAAATGTTAGGGGATTGAACTCTCCTGCTAAAAGACGTTTACCATTATCTTTTTTTTATAAGCAAAAAGCCGATATTGTAGCAGTTCAAGAAATGCATTTCTTGGCTAGAGCCCCCCCGGCCTTTAAAGACCACAGATTTCCAATTTGCTATACCGCAAATGCTCCCTTTAAATGTAGAGGAGTAGCCCTCCTGTTCAGTTCCAAATCTAATTTTACTCTTAACTCTAAGTTTGAGGATAAAAATGGGAGATATCTTATTGTGGTGGGATTGCTAGATGGTAAATTGGTCACAATCGTCTCACTATACGCGCCCAATTCAAGACAAATCCCTTTCCTCAGAACCACATTACGAGAAATTGAGAAATATAAACAGGGCACGCTCATTGTTATGGGAGACTTCAACATTGTATCTGACCCTAAATTAGACAGATCATCACAGCCTTCCTCCCGCTCAGCGGATAATACACAGGGTCCCTCAGCTGCCTTTGCTAGACTATTGGTGGAGTATGGACTCTACGATGTCTGGAGGACGCACGCCCCCTTAGAGTGAGATTACACATACTACTCTGCGGTACATAACTCCTATTCTAGAATAGACCTCATCCTGTCGGACAAATGGTCTTTGCAGAATACCAGGTCAACTAAGATCCTCCCGATATCGTGGTCTGATCATGCTCCGGTGGTTTGGACCTGGCGATACCCGCAACAAGTAATTCCCCCTGGTTCTTGGCGAATGGCCCCATATCTTTTGACCTCTCTCGAGGCAAAGCTTGCCCTTAAAGAAATGCTTGATATATATATTGACACCAACTCTCCAGAGGATACCTCCATCTTTAATTTCTGGTGCACGCTCAAAGCTGTAATGCGAGGCACAGGCATTCAGACTGGAGCCAGACTCAAGCGCGCATAACTTAACAACCAAAGGAGGTTGGAGGCGGAGTTGTCCTCCCTTGAGTCTTTGAATAAACCCATCCATCAGAAGATCTTAAGGCCCGCCTATCTCTAGTAAAAGATCAATTGCAAAAATTATTACTTTTTCATACGCAACAAGCCTTGAGTAGACTGCTGCAGAAATACTACGTTTCAGGGAATAGAGCAGGAAGGTTGCTTGCTAGAAAATTGAGAGGACAAAGGGCCCAAAATCGTATTAAATTTCTAGTAGATGAATCCGGTGTCAGAACATCTAACCCACGAGATATAGCCAATAAATTCGCAGCTTACTTCTCTAAACTTTACAATCTGTCTGACTGTGATATCTCCCCCCAACCGACCCCAAATTTGATTGAGAATTTTCTGAGCCAACTAAAATTACCATCTTGAGACTCTGACTCTCTAATTTCCTTGAATGCCCCATGGTCTCAGGCTGAGATTACAGGCGTTATTAAATCCCTACCTAAAGACAAAGCTCCGGGACCTGACGGATTTATTAACAATTTTTAAGCTACATTCCAGACCGAACTTACCCCACTCCTAGAACAGTTAGTTAATGCAGGCAATCACCAGGGGAATTTCCCTGCGGAGATGCTGGAGTCCCGTATTGTCACGATACCCAAGTCGGGCAAGGACCCAACTAAATGTCAGAACTATAGACCAATCTCCCTTCTTAATACGGATATTAAAATTTATGCCAAATTAATTGCCAGTAGGCTTAACCCTTTTATCCCGGCTTTGATATACCCAGATCAAATAGCTTTGTCCTCGGAAGACAAGCATCCGACAATACACGTAGAACTATTAATATACTAGAGCAAGCCAATAAACACCACCATGAATTACTAATTATGTCGCTAGACGCAGAAAAAGCCTTCGATAGGCTTTACTGGGGCTATTTGGTGCAAGTCCTTGCTCGGTTTGGTTTTAGTGGGGAAATACTGCAATCTATACTAGCTTTGTATAAGGGTCCCTCCGTATCGGTCTACAGCAACGACTTCTCATCAGCCAAATTCACACTATCAAATGGTACCAGACAAGGTTGCCCCCTCTCGCCCCTCATTTTTCTCTTAGCATTTGAACCCTTGGCCGAGCAAATCCGGCTTCATCCGCAACTCCCTGGCATCACTTTAGCTGCCACCACTCACAAACTATGTCTTTTTACGGACGACATTTTGCTGTACGTGACTAGCCCGGAGACCTCACTTCCACTCTTACATGATTTGCTACAGGAATTTGGAAGGGCCTCCTACTACAAATTAAACACAATTAAAACGGACGCTCTCCCTATTAACTTGTCAGAGCCCCTTCTGGGTCGCCTCAAGATGGCCTTCCCATATGCTTGGAGGTCCCTTTCCATGCCCTATCTGGGAATCATGACAACATCACATTTAGATTCCCTCTTGGAGGCCAACTATGGTCCACTATTGATTAAGCTAAACACCCTGGCAAAAGCGTGGCAGCACTATGAGGTCTCCTGGTTAGGCAGGATAGCCGCATTTAAAATGTCCCTCCTGCCCAAAATGATGTACTTATTTAGGACTTTGCCTTTTAAGTTACCCAAATTTTATATGGACAAATTACGTAACTTACTTACCTCTTATGTATGGAAAGGGAAACCCCCTAAACTAGCTCATTCAATTATGGCACGCTCAAAAAAGACCGGGGGCTTAGCCTTGCCGGATTTGGTCAAATACCAGGACGCAGCCATCCTAGCTCAGCTCCGGGACTGGTCTCTCCCGGGTTCCCTTAAATCCTGGGTAGACCTTGAGAGAGGCCTCAATAGTACATTTCCACTGGCTGACCTTCTCTAGATTCCTAGGTCCTGGAAACCCCCCCAGACTTCCCTTCCACGTCTCACGTGTGATGTACTGACAACCTGGGACAAATTCCTAAAGACTTCTAACCTTGTCACCCTCCCTACCTCTAATCTTTCCCTCCTTGTAGTATCGAAACTTATTCCCAACCTAAATCTCTTTGTGGTATTTAAGGGGCATCACTAATCTCAAACTGCTCTACTCTGACTCAGTGCTCTTACCCTTCTCTGAATTGAGGGATAAATTCCACATTCCTAATCAAGATTTTTACAAATACCTCCAGGTTAGGCACTGGCTACACTCTGTGCACCCACGGGGCTCCTCCCTTCAACACCCTCCAGCTATCTTTTTATCTAGACTTTCAACTGGCAGTAACAAAGCGGCGATCTCCTTCTGGTACAACCACCTCAACTCAAGTCAACACCCGATAAAGGCCTCTTCCCAGCTGACCTGGGAGAGGGATATTGGCCGGGAATTTGACTCAGATCAGTGGGACAAAATCTACCAAAATGCCCACAGGATGTCGAAGTGTTTGAATCACTCAAAGATGCTTTACAAGCTACTTTACAGACTCTATATGACCCCCGATAGGTTGCATAAGATATGGCCAGATCAGTCTAGGACCTGTTGGCGTGGATGTGGAGAGATAGGGGATATTTTTCATGTTTTTTGGAGTTGTCCAGTGGTCAGAGATCTTTGGGCAGAGGTGTACTCCTTAATTTCTAAAGTTATCCGAACCCCGATCCCTAGTACACCAGAAGTCGCTCTCCTACACTACTTTCCCCCTCATGTGTTATTTGGGGATTGATATGTCATAGGCCACATTTTTATAGCTACTCGGGCGGTGATTGCCCAAGCCTGGAAATCAGCCTCGCTGCCTTCCATAGGCAAGATAATTTCTAAGGTCCAGTTGAGCTGTGACATGGAAACGCTGGGTGTCCCTTACTTCTCCTCTGCCTCTTGTCCCCACATCATATGGTTTGAATGGAATCAATATGTAGCCAAATCCTCAGTCCTGCCCATCTCTGGGGGAACCCCATGCAACTCCCCTCAGTAAAACCAAAGGGCTACTACCTTTGTTGTTTCTCAAACGACTTGTAAAATCTGTAAAATGCTCAGAGTGGTCCTGTTTCATGCTTTTGCTTCGTAATGATGTGTATTGCCCCCCCCCCCTCTCCCTCCCCTGATTCCCTCCCCCTTTCTTTCTCCCTTGTATTTTACAATGTATGTTTTTCTGGGGTTTTTTTGTACCATGTAACCAAAAAGAAAAACTTTAATAAAATCATTATTGAAAAAAAAAAAAAAAAAAATTACCCGGAAAGATTCAAAGATCTTAATATGTATAGTTTGGAGTAGAGAAGGGAAAGAGGGGACATGATAGAAACGTTCAAATATATCAACGGTTTGAACAAGGTACAGGAAGGAAACATTCTTCAAAGGAAGAGAAGTACTAGAACACGAGGACATGCACTGAAACTGGAGGGAAGCAGGTTCAGAGGAAATTTGAGGAAAAACTACTTCACAGAAAGGGTAGGGAATAAGTGGAATAGCCTCCCATCAGAGGTGGTAGAGGCTAATACTGGCGAGCAGTTTAAACATGCTTGGGTTAGACATAAGTATATCCTTATAAAGAATAAATGAACAAATAGGGTTTAAGGTACCATAGGTTAATAAAAACAATGGGCAGACTAGATGGGCCAAGCGGTTCTTATCTGCTATCAAATTCTATGTTTCTTTGTTACAATATAAGGTCATATCAGAATGCATAAAAAAAAATTGTAAAATAAAAGAACAACTAAACAGTATATATATTTATAGAAATATTTGTTTGAAACCTTTTTTTACTTTAAATATATAAATAAAGATGCTTTCGATATATGCTTTACATACAAAGCATTTTTAAAGTCTACCTTAGTTGCATACAGATGTTCTGTGCTAGCTAGCGGCATGCATACATGTACTTTTGAAATAAAAGACTATGGGGTATATTTACTAAAATGTGGGTTTCAAAAAGTGGAGATGTTGCCTATAGCAACTAATCAGATTCTAGCATTCATTTATTTAGTGCACTCTACAAAATGACAGCTAGAGTCTGATTGGTTGCTATAGGCAACATATCCACTTTTTCAAACCCCAGTTCAGTAAATATACTCATATGTCTTGTCAGACATTACTATTATTTGGCATTTACACTTGCCCTGTAGTGGGTGCAAATGATACGGGTGAATCCTAGCATGCTTTCGAGAAACACAGTACTTCAATCAGCCGCATCAGCATTGGAGCGTCCATACTGTACATTCTTTACATTAGTCTACATAAATGCATGGAATTCATGAGCTAGAACAGATATATTGGGGAATCGGCAAGTATGATCATGTGGTGGTTGAAAATCAGCCTCATAACTTCACTCAGAGAACACAGGAATCCACAAAACAGCAGTTATTGGAAGCTATCTAGGGCTTTGGTACAGAGTAAACTTGGACCTTAAGAGGAAGATAAATTATTGCCACATTCTTTACATGTAAAGTTAATTCTCATTTTTAATGATATTGGGAGACTCATTCTTAATGACCCATAGGTCTTGGAAATCTTTGAGTTGCAGTGTGTCTGGAGAAGTGCATATTAATAGCGTCCAGGACCCTAGAAATATTTGCAAAGGACCATGGGTGCTGTTAATAAGACCTGGTTGTAGGCCCAAGTGATCATGTCATATATGGATAATATTTAACATATACTGGTGTTAACAGAAAAAAGTAAAATTCTTGTGCAACAAAACATATAGACAATTGTGTCCCCAGTGTGCTATATATGGCCTTTAGCAATAGTTTTTTTTAAACAAGCATTTCACTTTTGGAAGAATTATAGTACCAAAGGAGAATAAACACACCAAATAATGACTCACATTACTATAGGTTGAGAATAAACACAGGGTACATCTGTGGGCATAGGCAAACCGAGGGGGAGTTTCTAGTACCTGGAAACCCCCCTCCAAGCCTGGTGCACTGTATAATTGAGGTGGCTGGACCCTGCCCCCGCTTCACACAGCTCTGCTTGAAAACGGAGAGCTGCATGCACCTAACAGTAGTCCACGCAGCATTGCCCATGTATATTATGGGGATAGGAAGAGGTGGAGAGCAGCCAAGCACTGTCTAAAATTATAGCCATGCCCCCATGCATGCTGGTCATGCCCACTGGCGGTGTGGTGTGGAAACCCCCCTCTACAAATCCTGCGTTTGCCCCTGGTGGGAGTGTACGAACTGTGACACCTGTGCAACAAAGATACATTTACATATGTTGCACGTAGATGCTTTTTGTTAAACAGTAATTTCTATTTTCTGAAGATAGAATAAATAATATGAAAGCCAGAGGAGAGATTTAAAACTAGTTGTCTGTCAAGAAAGCATTTGTCACAAAACATATGTCAAACTCAATATCTAACATCTTTTGAGCTGCTCTATACTAAATACATATTTCTCAGATGGATAAGCAGCATTATACTACTATTCATATTGCATACATTAAAATATACTAATATATCATTCTATCAATAATATAATAATATGAAGATCAAAGTGACGTTTTAAAATGGGGATTTGCTTATATTAAATTACATTATATTGTAATCTCCAAAATGAGGTTTAAGAAGCCCATAATATGTCTAAAGTATGGTCATGTAATTCTTGAATAAAATAATTTTGTGACCACTACTTAAATAATCCAGTATAGCTAATGCATGTGCTTTAGTTTGGTCAGTTTAAATATGACATATTTTGCCATTTTTTTATTTTTATTTTTTTTCTGAGAACAATTAATTGACAACATTGTCCATCTTTCGTACGAGATATCAGATCAACAGAGAAAATTAATTGAAAGAAACTCAGGGACACTGGGTTCAGGCAAGTACTAAAAAGTCATTATTTTAAAAAAAAAACAAGGAATTTTACACTTTCAAATAAAGGGCTGTCAACTGCAACCTCTTAGCAAAGTATAGATATTACAATATACAATGTTGGATACTCATTGTGTAACAGCACTCAAATTGTTACTGAAAGCTCAGGACAAATAGTTTGATTTATTTATCCATGCTATATCTGAAAGGAGGGAAATATATAAAGTCCCTGCCCTTTTTGTGCCCTGTGGGTGCAACCTTATATCTAGACAGTAATGGCATTGCCTGGATAAGACAAGAAAACAAAGGGTGCAACTATTGAAATACTATTAAACAACATTTTGTTAATAAAATGCATTATTTGGATAGGTACATATTTTATAAATATGTTTAATTTGTGAGACTGTATGCCTCTAAATACATTAACATATAAATTACTTTCTGAATTTTACCATGGGACATCAAGTCTTGTAAGTAACTACTCCCTCGCTATCACAAAAATACTGCACTAGTAAAGAAAAATGTGAGGGGGGAAGGCTGTGATAATGAGGGGGGTATGCAATTGACGGTGGGATTCCCGAAAACCCCGTGCTCAAAGAATATTACCGTTAATACGGTAATTACTCGCTGGATTTCAGCTCGCAGCTCCCTGAGCTGCGAGCTGAAATCCAGCGAGTAAATTACCGTATTAACGGTTTTCCCGCGCAGGATTACCGTATTAACGGTAATATTCTTTGAGCGCGGGATTTTCGTCGATCCCGCCGTCAATTGAATACCCCCCTAAGTGTCTATCAGCTCCAGATGCTCTGATCATAAGTAGGGGTCAGCGCATGTGCAGTGAGGCCTTGTCTGTGATTTTAGGGAACGAAAGTTATGCCCTAGCGAGGTTTCATTGCAAATGCCTCCGAAGAAGATGAACTAGCATTGCCTGCCTCTCTTACCACTGGGCTCCATTATAGCCACATAGGCTGCTCCGATAGGAATCATATGCACACACACACTCATACATGACAATTCTATATTCAGCCATGTGCTTCTCTGTCTGTTCTTGCTATACATCTACTTCCACCTCCCTTCCCTGAATTAATAAAAGCAACTACCCTCCAAATCCACTCCAGTTGCAAGCACTTTCCTAAGCTCTCCACATTCATGGGAGCCTGTGAAGAGCCTTCTCATATTTGGCTAATGCGATGTGGCCATCCTCAGCCCTCTGAACTGTTATGCCATGAGCAACCATGGACAAATAACAAATGAATGCTACCAGGATTCAAAATATTGTCCTATTAATTATTTTATTGTGCAAAAAATATTTAAACTGTCAAAGCTGAAAAATCATGCCCCAATATCTGCATAAATATGTTGATGCATGGATTGCCTTTCTTATAAGAAATGGCATCTGTAGCTATAATTTTTAGATGGCTTTGTTGGAGTTATTGATTCTGGAAATTCATTATGCTTCTGAAATAATTATTTTCTCCATCGTCAGGGTAATTTGGGAACTATCTCCTTGGGTGTGATACATATGTTTGACAGTTACATGATCAACATTATTATTGACACCATAATGTAGACAGGGTTGGAAAGGCAATAGTGACATTGATAGTCTTATTAGGTCGACAATTGAAATGTAGACAGTATTATTAGGTCGACAATAATATCCCTAACACTAACCCTATCCTAACTATATACCTAACTATATAATACTGCCTACATTCGAAATGTTGACCTAATAATACTGTGAAACATTTGAATTGTCTACCTAATGCTGCTAACTTTCTGAATGTCAACCAAATTAATGTCTAGAAGTCGACTATATACCATCAACTTGGAGGTTTCATTTACCTTCCTCTGAATCCTGAAAATTGAATTAAGAAAAGCATCTCGATGAAGTTCTGTATTTTTAATCTATTTAACATAACTTTACAGTCCTGTGAATAAGCACTCTCTATAATCTTCTGCATGAATGCATATTTTTCACTAATAAAATGATCAGATCTTCAGCAAAGACCTGAATAGTATATATAATTGACCCTGTGTGAATAAGCAAAACACAATTTTGATACTTCTTTTCATCATCATCATCATCATCATCAGCTATTTATATAGCGCTACTAATGCCACAGCGCTGTACTGAGAACTCACTCACATCAGTCCCTGTCCCAGTGGAGCTTACAGTCTAAATTCCCTAACATATACACACACAGACAGAGAGAGACTAGGGTGAATTTGATAGCCGCCACTTAAACTACTAGTATGTTTTTTGGAATGTGGGAGGAAACCAGAGCACCCGGAGGAAACCCACACAAACACGGGGAGAACATACAAACTTCACACAGATAAGGTTATGATCATGAATCGAACTCATGACCCCAGTGTTGTGAGGCAGAAGTGCTAGCCACTCATCCACCGTGCTGCCCTATTTTGTTTATTTATTAAAACAAGTAAGCAAAATCCAATGTTTTCTGTAAATTGCCCCTTGAACTCAACAGCTTAATATTTAATTTGGCTAGGTCTGATACAGCAAAGCATCCCCAAACCATGATACTGTTCATATGATGTTCTTATGTTGGAATGTTTACGACCGATGCAATTTCTGTTACAATTTCACCAACGATTGAAAGTCTGAATGATCATACCAATTCATGTGTACACACCTACACAATTTACATTCAGATCTGTGATTTCATCTCTCATAACCATCTGCTGAAAAGATCTGTACACAGTCTATAGATATCTGTCTACGCTGCTGGTTGTGAGTGTGTACACACTTCCACATTTGCCAACATTGTTCCATCGTAGATCCTGATTTTTTTTTGGGAAGTTTAGAGAACTAAATCAACAGATGCAATGTGTCTTGACACGATAAAACATGATCATGGCAGCGTACACACTCTTGCAATATCTGAATAAATAGTTGTGAATCATGTCGCCTTCATGATGATTGCATAGATGTGTACCCAGCTTAAGGGTCACTATTAGTCAGATTTATATTAGGTAAGGTGGCCTTAGGGAAAACTGATTTCAAAGAACATTTTCAAACAGCTGGCCCTAATTATTTATTACATTTGGTTTAGATAATTTGATGTGAAAGCTAAAGATTACATGTTTTATTAACTTGCTCATGAGAAAAATGAAGGATGCACCAACATTTTGCATTCCTTTCCTCTCTGAGACTTTGTAAAATGACTAATAATACAGACAATCAGGCAAAGGCAATTACTTTTTCACAGCAATAATGTCTAAGGGCTCAAAATGACCAATATTAACTAGTCTTTTTTGGCCAAAATCTGCTGTCCATACTAATATACCTCCATGTGATTTAGCTGCACAAACCTCTTGTGTTGTTGTATTGAACATAGGTCATATTGCTCAATGCTCACACTAAGTAGTTGGGTGTATACATATATAGCCAGCATTGCTTCCTATAGGTTATTATATTAACATCCTCTGATCCCAGAGATACAGTATGAAGGAGTGGGCAGAGTTAGCTTAATGCCAAATTATTTCAAAGCTTGTTCATACAGTGTCTGAAAGAGAAATCCCATTGCTTTTTTGTTCCTTTGAAATAGATTTCATGAATAAATATTCATGTGCAGCTAAAAATCATGAAAACCAGCTAGCTGAATCCTGTCTGTGAAACAATTTTTCTTATAAGGTTAAAGTCATTGTGTCAACGACTTCACGCTGCCTGATTGATGTGTGGTTCACTTTTCTGAATGCATTATGTTAAAACTCGATCTGCATCCCTCTTTTCAGGATGAAATACAATATAGTGCACCTAGTTCTGTATACCTATTTTTAGATACTCATTTTCATCAGCGAGCTAAAGCTGATCATATATAAGAGTTTTTTTTTTCAAAGCTATTTTATACATATACTCAGGGCCTGATCAACCACTAGGCTGACCAGGCTGCAGCCTGGGGCGCTGGGTCCCGGGGGGCGCGGCACTGTGGGTATTTTTTTTTTTTTTTTTTTTTTTAAAAAAAAATTTAATTTTTTTTTTTTTTTTTTACAAATTTTTTTTTTCTTCATTCATTTTTTTTTTCGGGGGGGGGGGGTCGCCGCGGGGGGGTGGAGGGCTCGACGATCAAAAGCATTGGTGGTCAGTGGTTAGCAACACACAGCCAATCGCCAGGCTGCCTGTTGCTGTGCAGCAGACAGGAGGCCGGACGTCTTCACTTCCTATCTGCTGATCTGAGGAGAGGAGCGACGCTGGCACAACTACAGGTAAGTGAAGGGGGGAACTGCCCTGCATATCTATAGGGAGGGGGGGGGGAAACTGCCCTGCATATCTATAGGAAGGGGAGGGGAACTGCCCTGCATATCTATAGGGAGGGGGGGAACTGCCCTGCCTATCTATAGGGAGGGGGGGAACTGCCCTGCATATCTATAGGGAGGGGGGGGGGAACTGCCCTGCATATCTATAGGGAGGGGGGAACTGCCCTGCATATCTATAGGGAGGGGGGAACTGCCCTGCATATCTATAGGGAGGGGGGGAACTGCCCTGCATATCTATAGGGAGGGGGGGGGACTGCCCTGCATATCTATAGGAGGGGGGGAACTGCCCTGCATATCTATAGGGAGGGGGGGGAACTGCCCTGCATATCTATAGGGAGGGGGGGGGAACTGCCCTGCATATCTATAGGGAGGGGGGGGGAACTGCCCTGCATATCTATAGGGAGGGGGGGAACTGCCCTGCATATCTATAGGGAGGGGGGGGAACTGCCCTGCATATCTATAGGGAGGGGGGGGACTGTCCTGCATATCTATAGGGAGGGGGGACTGCCCTGCATATCTATAGGGAGGGGGGAACTGCCCTGCATATCTATAGGGAGGGGGGGAACTGCCCTGTATATCTATAAGGAGGGGGGAACTGCCCTGCATATCTATAGGGAGGGGGAACTGCCCTGCATATCTATAGGAAGGGGGGGGAACTACCCTGCATATCTATAGGGAGGGGGGAACTGCCCTGCATATCTATAGGGAGGGGGGAACTGCCCTGTATATCTATAAGGAGGGGGAGAACTGCCCTGCATATCTATAGGGAGGGGGAACTGCCCTGCATATCTATAGGAAGGGGGGGGGAACTACCCTGCATATCTATAGGGAGGGGGGAACTACCCTGCATATCTATAGGGAGGGGGGGAACTACACTGCATATCTATAGAGAGGGGGGGGAACTACCCTGCATATCTATAGGGAGGGGGGGGGACTACCCTGCATATCTATAGGGAGGGAGAGGGGGGACTGTCATGCATATGTATAGGGAGGGAGAGGGGGACTGTCATACAAATCTATAGGGTGGGAGGGGGGGGGCTGCCATGAAAATCTATAGGGAGGTAGAGAGGTTGATATGTATGAAGGAGGGCAGAGGAGGGGGGCTGATATATGTGACTGGGGGAGTTTTGATGTGACGGGGGGATAGCTAGCTAGCAGAGTGGAGGTAAGGAAAATAGCTGCAAGGGGGATGGATGCAGGGTGGGAGGTAAAGAAAATGGCTGCAGCAGGGGTTAAGGAAAATGGCTGTGGGGGGGGGTTGTGGTTAAGGAAAATGGCTGCAGGGGGTATTTAAAAATTAGAGCAGCTTTGGTGGGCAGAATCTCATGATTGTGTGGTGGTCACATGGGTGGTCTCAGCAATCACTAGAATACTAAATATTAGTGAGATGGGTCTGGTAGAGGTTTGTATTTGATTGACAACAAATATTCAGATATTGCTTATATATGCCTGTCCAATGGGGTACTTTTAGCTGGCCATAATGGAGTGTTTTGTTTTAACTAAAGGGCCTAATCATTCAGAGTTTGCATTATAATACATTTTTGCATTTTCAAAAAAGGACGCCAACTTTCCAGAAGCCAGCGAGAGGATAACAAAGTTGCAAGAGAGAAGATCAAGGACAGGTAAGAGACAATGGCACAATCTGTCTAAATTTGAATGCTGGAGAATACACCTGAACATTCATATTCAGGAGTGTTCCTATACACCTATATATTCGGAGGAGGGGGGGGGCGCTGCGGCCGTATTAGCCTAGGGCGGCCAGAACCCTTAATCAGGCCCTGCATATACTCTATATGTAATATTCGTGATCAATGTTTTTTGTTAGACATTTATTATTTTATCACTTTATGTTTTAAAAAACCCCATCAATGTAATTATATTATTTTGTCCAAAGTAACTGAGGCAAAGAATATTGCTGCTAAAAAAATTATATGTTTATGTTTAAACTCTTTAGGGTAGCATACCGTAAAGCCCTAAATAATTCATATGTGTAATATATACACTGACAAAGTATGTCCTGCAAGCCCATATGATGTTACATCAATGAGAGGTAAATTAAATTTTTATGAGGGGAATTTCATCAGCACAGTCTGTGGGGCTCATGATGAGTTGGGAGTAGTGTAAAATACTCAAAATTGTAAAGTTTGCCTGATTGCAGATTCCTCTCTGAAGCGGATATGTGCTTTCTTCATTGATGCTGCCCATTTTATATGATTTTGTGGGTGTCTTTTGAATATTTTGCTACTTTCATTCGAACACAAGAAGGAAGAGTACACCTGATGATTTTTTTTATTTAAATCAGCCCTAAAAGGAAATGTTTCTTGTGTTTAGCCCTGGCGTAAATAGTGACTGTTGTAAGCTGGATACATCCTGAGGTGACTCTGACTCAGCATATGGGGGTAAATATGCTATTCTTACATGCAGCTTTTTATTGCTTATTTCTTTGGTGCATGAGCCCCTACATGTTCTGAAAAAAATAAAAATGGTAATAATAATAAAAATAATTAAATCTGTTTCAGAGCCTCGATTTCAGTGGCTCATTAAAAAAATGTCAGGGTATCCTTGTTTGCAATGGGAAAGTCCTTTCTTAAATGACGGGGCCACAGTTGAATCAGCAGACAATAAATAACATTACAATAGATGAGGGGACCTTAAAATAGCTCTATTCTCACCCCCTTCTACAAAATAAATTGGGACACCTATTTCAAATTTGGGTGCCACTTTTTGTTTTAATAAATATTGTTTTTTTCAATAATAAACACTTCTTTCTAAGGTGTGGGATATTATAGCATCACAATCCTGCTTCCCACAAGAATCCCCCATAATATTTATGTAAATAAAAAGAGGAGTAGCTCCATTTGAAACTAGATTTCTGCCTCCACATTTGCAAGGTATGTGGTTGCAACCACACTTAAAAGTGAGGAATCTCTTCTTTCAAACAAGGGTGTCCCTTTTTTATTGTCTGTTGATTACTTGTGATCACCAGTCAGAGAATACCATAATTATGTGAATTAAAATATTAGGTATATATTTTCATTCCTGGCTCCCCTTTATCGGAAGACCCGCAGCTCTACACAAAAGTTTGGCAATTCTTCTTTTTATCTATTTGCCCAATAATTTAAATTTTAATAATTTTTAGTAAATAAATGAATAATACATTATTTTCCACTATTACTCCACTTTTCGTAAACTACTGTACTTTCTATTTTTGGTTTATAAAGAAAGCAATGGTTTTTTTTACTAAAAATGCAAAGTCTTCTGAAATTTTTTTTTCAGATGTCGGAATGTGATGAGTCTAAAAGTGCCCAAATAGGCTTAACACAAGGGAAAAATGGAAATAAAGGCAAAGGCGTTAATTGGGGTGGTCTATTTAAGACTTGTTTTTTTTAAAAAGTATGTAAAATATTCTTTGGACGCATACATATTTTTGTCAATGTAAAGTTATTGTTTTTTTGAGATGATTTTTGCAATATGTACCCTATAGATACTACAGTATCTGTTTACGTTTTTATACCTCCCTTCTGCTGAAATATATATTTCACTTTAGATTTAAATTGATAATCTCCTTAAACGCATACACGCATGGCCATACAGGAACTAAAATCTGTATAAACATAATGCATTTTTTTCAATATTGTTCTAAGTATCCTCCTAAAGTGTGACAATCATGCAGTCATCTGTAGCTACGTCATGAAAAGCAAATTCTGATTAGCAATAGCGGACTGTTTTATAAAATGACCAGGTTAATTGATTAATCAGGGACATTTTTAGAATGGTCTCTGGTTTATCAATTTATATTTTTTTAGAGTTACATACTTAAAAGTTTTTTATTTCCCAACCAGTAAGATGATAGCTATCACAAGCTGATCTTATAGGATGGGAGCTTAAGAATGATAAGTACCCTTTAAGTCAGTCTAAAAACCACATAAAGTCATTAAAAGATATTTTAATCTCAAAACTTTCATAGTTGTACCTGGTACTGGAGTATACAGTTTAAGTTTCACATACGTCCATGTGATCTCCACATGCCCAAACCCCAGCCTTATCTTCATGCTTCCACCAGACGATTCACGGCTGATTGTATTAGAGCATATGAAAATGCATAAGATACTCTTAAATTGACACATCCAACTTGTCACTTGAAAGCTGCTCTATTTTTTAAATATTAACCTTTAGCCCATTTCATTGCACTTTCCCACTGAAAGTATGATGGACCAATGTTCCTCTCAGGTAAGGTACAACTTAGTCACCTTTAGTCACAGTGGTGAGACTGGATTAAGGAACACGGCATGCACTGTCAGGCAGTATAGCGGTAATCTAATTTTCCGCAAGGCTGCCTGTAATGTAATTGTGACTGTCAGGATTGTCCCCTTTAGGCCATGGCCAGCCATGATGATTCCGAGCAGCCCCAGCCTGCTGGGATAAAAAAAAAAAATGAACAGAAAAAATTCCAAAAATCCCAGTAGGAAAATCTGGCAGTGCCCTCCAAAACCCTGTGCTCTATGCTGCACAATTGTAAATGAGCACTAAGGGACTCATTTAGAGTTTGAAGCAAACCCAGCAAAAGAAGGCAGATTTGTACCTGGACAAATTGTAGTGTGATTCAAAGGGGGCATATGCAATTTTATTTGGAAAAAATACTGACTGCTACTGCATACAAAACTGAACAGCTATACTTAAAGACTAAAATTTAGAGTGGAGATAAAATTTGCCCCATCCTAACTCTAAATCTGTCTGCACACTTAATCCCCCTTTCCAGCAGAGCCACATGACTTCACCAAGGTATATAAGTAGACCTTGATAATGAATTTATTCCTACTCTAAATGAGAATTTAAATCCGGAATCTGTTACATCTTTTAACATTTAATAAGTTACTCTTGTGATGTTTTATCAACTTAATTACTGATATAGAAATCTAATTTTTACTTATATTTATTAGGATTAAGTATAACTCAGATCTATCCAAGTAACCCATGGAGTACATGTATCATTAAGAAACCATGAGCTAGATCAATTTTTGTTCCATACCATTTAATTATAGCTTCGATGTGAGAAGTGAGATTGGAAAATAAGTATACCGCCCTTAGGCTTAGCAATGAGTAGTAGCTCAAGGCTTTATAATTCTCGAAAGCCCCCTTTTCTCTAAATGAGAACTCTGGGGAAAGCAGTTGGCCAGGTAGGTTAGAGGCAAAGTGTAAGATGGTAAAATAGTAAAGTGATGCTTACAGTTCTGCCAATCAGACACTGACATTTTGACACTTAAATATAACTGTGTTAAGGAAATCAAATATGACAACAGAAAATATTGTTATATGCAACATGGAAAACGACTTTTGAAATGTAAGTGACATTTCATGTCAGCAGTGATAAATAAAGTGTAATATATTACATTTCTTTATCTTTCTACAATCACAGCAAAAGACTATAACACCAGTTAAAGCTGATAAAAAGCAAACAAACAGAAGCATTAATAACTTTATGGCAATATAATGTAGTCAGATATTCTGCCTATATAAGAGGTTTCTTTCTGACTTTATACTTAGAATCACAAAATGTATTTTTTACTGTTTTATATTACACGTCAGTTACTGGTGGTCTGTATTTCTTAGCAGCTGGTTACTGGTGATATCAGAGCCAATAATTATTACTATACAGTGTAGAATAGTAAAAAGAGAAAGGTTTTGTGTATTTGTAAGCCCACTAGTGTAAAGACTGCCAGACAATTTGAAATATGTGCTAAAACTGTCATGTAAGTGTTCCACATTAAATAAAAGGGCAGATGAGATGAGACCTCTAATGCAGGACGGGTGGGCGCGGTGGGACAGTCTCCAGAAATTTGGACTGTCCCACCTAAATCAGGACAGTTGGGAGTTATGGAATAATAACAAGTGATAGGTATGTCACCATGTGGCATGGGATGTGATATCACTGGGGTTGTGGTCAGAGAGCAGGCAAAGAGGTGCCAAACACACAATTTCCCTCAAACTGGGCATAATTCATCTTCGGACGTAAGTCCCGTTAAATGCTGTAAATTGTTCTGTGTACACTCAGAAACTGACTTTATGCCAGTGAACGCAATTGCATGCAATTTATGTCCAAACACAAATGACACTTCCGACTGTCAACGACTTGAGGGTGGAATGCGGCAGGAAGGGGTGGAAGCAGGTAGGCAATGTACAGTAAGGATGTGCTGAAGTCAAGTGCATGTATCATTCAAGCGATTTCAGCTCTGGGCATCTCTTATTTGCTTGTTTATTAGCTATAGCACTTGTCAAAGCTACAGGACAGGTGTAAGTGTGGTCTGATAGGGATGACTGACACATATGCATGAATATGTATTTGCAAGTCAGAGAAATTATAAAAATGCATTTTATTTACAGTGCACATTAAGAACATCCTGATTAATGTATTTTGTGTAAAAAAAAATGTATGTACTTTTTAATGATTATAGTATTAAAAGTTTTAAATTAATTTTATACAAATTGTTTTTGCATGCTTTATGATGGGACTTGATATTGCACATAGGTATTTGTGCATCCTGCAGTGTATTTTGTCGGTCTGTATAAGGCAAGTAACATGTAGCCAGAGTGTTCTTATACCCATATTCAAATAGAGATCCCTTGTATTTTAATATGGATGCATGTGCATGCAAGTTACATCCATTTTTTTTTTAAAAACACAAGTTGCGTTAACATTGCGTTTCAAAAATGAATCAAGCCCATCATGCACAGAGATACTACGTGATTTTATGGTATGTGAAACATATACTGTATAATCCCTTAATAGTCTTAATTTAGCAAAGCAAAAACTCAAGTTATATTGTCTTCAAAGTTTAATCACAACTGTACAGGAATATAAATGTATAATACTTTCTTGTTAGCTACTTTTGCATAGATGGCTAGGACTTTCTTCACTCTCAGATTTACCTTCTACAATAAATCACATTATTTTTTCCCAGTCATAAATTATTTTGTAATGGAGTGATAAAATAAATTAACTTATTTGCAATACTGTGCTGACAATATGGAAACAGGAAGTAACACTGCCTTAGATTAAATACACTGCAGATGCCTGTGAATATGTACTGGAAAGAGAGCAGGAGCACATTGCAGACTCTAAAGACATACTAATCATAATAAACATTTGTGTATATATTATATCTCAGCTAAGCATATGGTTCTTAGTGTACATTTTGATCAAAATGCAGCGACAAGGTGAGGTCAATCCAATGGGTACCTACACCAACAATTCATCCATGAATCCACAATTATAACACAAAACAAAAGTGAAGACCACTGAAAAACTATCCTTTTTTAACAAGTAATTCTATATGTCTGTCTTTACAGCAGGGGAGGGCTGGCAAAGTTTAGCCTGGGGGGTGAAACTCGACTCAGCAGCCTTTTAGGAACATTTTAACTTCAATAGTATTTTTATTGGTTTTACAAATTTAAGGGGTACAGAAAATAAAGGACGAAGGGAAAAGGGGAGGACAAAAGAAAAGAGGGGAAAGGGGGTACATAGTGGGGAGGAACATTGCAAACAGTACAATAACAATAATACACTAAGTATGGAAAGTCAAAGACTCTGTAGGCCATTTATTGAAAGAGAAAATAAATAAATAAATAAATATCCATGGTCTGGCCACCTGAAGGTTGCTATGGAGACCCCTAAGGAGATTCATTAAGCGAGGACATATGGGCAGACGCAGTATCGTTTGATTGAGTTGGAGACGCTCCTTCACCATCTGTAACATACTCATGCCAGCTAAACCATCTCATTAATGGGGATGAAGGGGAAGTAGAATACGGCATACCCACCGTCTCCATTTCAAAGCTAAACTGTACTTTGGCCACTACCTTCTTTATTGGAGGTGGGAGTGGGGATTTCCAGTTTTGAGATAAAGAAGCACTTGCGGAAATCAAAATCAAAATCTTATGCCAAATACATATCTAGCATGGAGTGGGAATTTTGGGGGAAAGTGATGCAACAATGCAACTTCAGGAGCAGGAGTAAGAATCTGGGAGGTGACTTTATTAGCTAGCTCAAAAACTTGCAACCAGAACAACTGTATGATAGCACAATTCCAAAATACATGCATTATGTCGCCTGGAATACCCCATTGTCTCCAGCATAATTTCGTATGAGCAGGCCACATTTTATGAAGATGGGTCGGGGTAAGATACAACCTGTTAATTAGTTTTAGCATAATTTCTGTATGGTTCATACATTTGGATATTCAAAATGCGTGGATAAAAATGATTTCCCATTGCTTATTAGATAATACAATACCAAGGTCAGCTTCCCATTGCAACTGACTTCTAATCTTGGTTTTTGACTGAGATGAGAGAAGGTAGCCATACCAAAAGGTAATGCCAGCCCTATTGGTTCTTTTTGTCAACTTCATATGGATCAGTGCCAAGGGAGGGGACACATCCAGGTCATATCTGGCGAGAATTGAGAACCAGTGTCTAAGTTGTAAGTATTTGTAGAATTCTCGAGCCAGGAAGTGAAACTTTTCTCGGATTTGTGTGAAAGAGAGTAACCTCTGTCCCTCAAGTAAATCTGAGAGTGCTATGGCCCCATTCAGTATCCAAAGATTAAGGTTTAAGTCTGGAATAAGTTTGGTAATAGTTGCTAATGAAATATTCTTAGTAGGGACCTTAAGCTGATGACTAGCCACCAACAATCTGTCCCACACCACTAGGGAGTCTCTAGTTATTCGTGGAAGATGAATAGACATTGGTTCAAAATAGGTACATCATTTTTGGCAACAAAAGCGTCTTAAAGACCGCTAACCTTCCCAGCCAGGAGACCTCGCAGCAGACCCAGGATTTAATTAAGGTAAGGAGTTGCTGAATTAACACCATAAAGTTTGTATTAATAGTATTATCTAAAGTTGGGGTAATCTGAACGCCCAAATATGGAAGGGCCATTGTCTTCCAAGAATAGTGAAAGGCAGTTTTAGGGTGACTAACCTTCAAAGGGGAAATATTTATTGGAAGAGCTTCCAATTTAGAAGAGTTTAACTTATAGTAAGAGGCACGGCTGTAGGCATTGAGGATCTCATGTTGGGCCAGCAATGAAGTCTCCGGGCCGGTAACAAAAAGCAAGATGTCATCTGCAAATAGACATAATTTGTGTGAGGTATTCTTAATGGTGATACCCGGAAACAGTAGTGAAGATCTAATGGTAATTGCAAGGGGTTCCATTGCTAAAATAAAGATCTGTGGTGACAGGGGACAGCCCTGTCTTGTAACTTTTGAAATCGTAAATCTGTCTGACAGGAAACCATTACTGAAGACCTTGGTAGAGGGACTAGAGTTTAGGGCCGATATGGCTTTCTGAGGCCCATTCTAATATGTTAAGTACCCTCTGGGTGTTGTCTGAGGCCTGGCGCCCTTGAACAAAGCCCACCTGATCAGGATGGATCAGGGACGGGAGAAACCCATTAGGTCTATTCGCTATCAATTTAGCATATATTTTGATATCTGAGTTTAAAAGGGCTATTGGCATATTGACATATTGACATAAAGCAGAGTCCTTCCCCGGCTTGGGTATAGTAACAAGCTGAGATTACAACATTTCGGGAGGGAATGACCCTTGAGTTGTACCCACATTAAACAATTGTTCAAGCAATGGAAGGAGCTCCTCCTGGAAAGTGAGATAAAAGCCATTAATATAACCATCTGGTCCCGGGGCCTTGTTTTTGGGGAGACTTTTAATAACTGCTAAAATCTCTCCTCGGGTCCAAAGAGAAGAAAGGGCTTCTGCAGCCCCTGGGTCAATTGTAGGGAGATGCAAGCTATTTAAGAAACTATCTATATCAGACTGACTCGGTTGATGTAGTGTATTATTTAGGAACATTTTAAAGGGAAAAAAATGCAGTTGTCCCCCTACCCCTGATTTACAGCCCACCTAATAAAAATTGTCTTCCAATGTTTTTTAAAAAATATTTGCATTAGCAAATGTTACATCATCACCAAGTGCAGCTACATATAATTATCTGTCAAGAAAGCACATATGAATCTTTACACAATGTAATGCATCACCAATTACATTATTTTCTCTACTCCCAGTGAGGTAGTCATAAACACATATCTCTCAGACCACAATGACACCTAATTAATACACCATCCAACTGGAGAGCTGCATTAAGAATACATTTATATAGGTGTCCTGTTCCTCTGGGAAATGGTTGCTTTTACACTCTTGTTTGTCATTCTTCGATATATATTCCTTAATTGTATTGTAGGATTTATAGATTCCTTCAAGTATTAAAAAGGATTTTATTTCTTTTGAATATCAGTTTTTCCATTGTGGTTAGTCTAGGAATGTTAGATGGTGTGCTTCAATTAGAAAGGAAATAAGTCTGCCTTCTTGTAGCCTTGGGTGCTACTGGGGATTGTATTTGATCTAGACACAGGGTGTTCACACAAATTACTCTCAACAAAAATGTAACAAAGTTAATCTTCAGCTAGTCTTCATGCTGCTTCTTTGCACCTTTTAAATCAATCATTTAGGACTGCAACTAGACTGTTAGTTGTATTGGAAAGAAATAATTTCTGTCCCAATGACAGAGTAATTATTGGGTTCACATACCCTTGAGCTAAACAAGGAAAATAAGTATTCTCTTTTGAAGGTATAGAAAAGATACAGTATTTTGAATGACTTTAACGCTGCAATGATGCTTTGAAACACAGTCTACTGTAAGATATATCTATATATAAGCCCACACTTTCAAATGCATCTATACACAAACATTAAAATGGATTTTTATAAAAAAAAATAAAAAATAGCAAAATAATTTATTGAATTTGAAAGCCTTTGCATAGTTAGAGTTTAGGTTTCACATGGAATACAGTAGCAACAATGACATTTAAAGGTCATGAAATAATATTTAAACCAGTGGTCGAAGTGGTATACAGTGGTATGCCTTACTACCACTTCTACAACTGCTTTTGATTTCCATGCCGCCATTTTTAAACTTCCATATCACCATTTCTAAATCTCCACTTAAATAAAATATTAAATGTGCAGTATTCCACTTCTCCTAGCAAATACAGACTTACTATATGACAGGATATTAAAGTAATTTTATCGTTTTCAATAAGCATTGCCCAATCAATTGTATGTGTTTCCAAAGCACAAAGTGATTTATTTTAGCAGATGTAAATAGTCAACAATTCAATAAATTATTATATTATGATACAGTACAGTACAGCACAACCAATACCAAAAGATAAGTACATACCAATGCAATCGCTTGCGCACACTGCGCACCCACGGGACCCGGTGGACAGTATATCTGTTAGAATACTGTGTCAGAGTTGACTGAGGGCCAGGGTGTGTGCAGCTATGGTTATATACAGTACAGTGTTACACTTGAACAATAGAGATGACGTAGATTGTTTCTATAGGTCCAGACGTTGGGTGGGTCCAGTGTAAACAGATCATAGGTTGATTCAATCTAAGGAATCCAAAGGTGGGGGTCGTCTCTCCAGGGGGTCTGCTCCTTTCATAGCCAGCATCATACAAAGGATTATTCCCTAATATCAATAACTAAAGTATGCAATGTGCGATCTCTTCGCCGACTGCACCGGACAGCTGCTGATGATTAGGGGATCAATATGATATCAGGCATGACACCTTTCCTATAACCTAAACCTTTAATAACACTACAATGTACATATAATCACTATATATATATATATATATATATATATATATATATATATAGACTAATAATAAACCAAATACTATCTGCTCCTCAATTACAGTGTAACAGAACCAATATGAAATTATATAAATAACTAAATGTTGTAATGCTAGTGTGTGCGTGCGTATTTTACCGTGCGATCGCATCACGCCACGTGTTATGTGGCGTACGCTTCGCAATTTACACGGCAAACCAATATTAAACCAATATACTTTCGTTCATCCAATTATACGACTTCAACAGTCCACCCTTTGATAGTATAATAAACTATCACCTTAAAGATGTTATATGCAGGATCTCAGTACCACGTTTCATTGTTATGTAATACAAATTCCCCTTGGTGTATGACCACGCTGTTTGTAGATCTAAACAAGTTATCATAAGAGAGAGTCTTAATCCTCTAAACGATTTCTTCTTTTACTATAAACCGTACACTTCTGGAGCTTGGAGATAACCTTTTCTATGCCCTTCAAGGGTGCAATAAAACACTTAATACATTATTTGGAAAGGTACAAGGTACAATAGAACATGTATCAGCTATACAGAATTCTCTACTACAGTTCTTCAAGTTTAACAGGTTCTTCTGTCCAACGCATGTCTTTAAGCTCAGAATACATTTAAACACTTCATGTTCATCAATAGCATCATCCTATGTCTATCAATAATGTCATATGCAATCTCCTTCAGCCTGCGTTAATATACACACTTCTAATAATGTCATCAGTTCTTTTCATCAACACTTGTGGGCGGGCTATTGTCTGTTCGTTCTTCCCAGCCTCCCAATACTCAGATTTAACAGTGACCGGCTTGCAAAGCATTGGGAGACTTCAGACTAAGGGACCTAGGTGTCCTACTTTTTTTCCTTAGTGACCTCCCGCCTATAGTTCGGGTACCTCAAGAATATTTAGTGGAAAGAGAACTAATCCTACTTGATATAATCACTGAGGCACGTGTGAGCACGCCCAGCACTTTGTTTGGTCTAAAACCTTACCCTCCCAAGAATGATAATCATTCTCAAGGATGCCTGCTCAAGTCCGAATATTACTGGACTGGCATTGATGGGTGTATCTCTTTTCTAACCATGGGGTCGCCGTACTTATGGACGTAATGCTACTCAGACAATAGCCCCTCGTACTTTCTCCAAGCTCCAAGGTTTCTACATTTTCCTTTACCCCTGAATTGAATAGAGTAATTGGCTGGACTGATTATGCTACTAACTTCTTCCTCCCCAATACCTCCTTATCATTACCTGAACCAGTCTCTGTCACCTGCTAATAATCAAAATAATTAACCGCCCTGAGAAGAGAATGAAATGAGAGAACACAAAACAGGAAAAACTACAACTTCATGCTGGACAACAGTCTTAGCCTTTGGCTCAGGTGCTACTAACTGCATTTGAGGCCTTCCAGTACAGACTCATGAGCGCCCTTGGACCCTTCTCTGAGTGTTGGCCCCTCTGCAGTGGGTGGGATGGGCACCAGTGTGTCTCTGCTACCCTTGAAGCCGTGATTCTGGTAGCCTACACCTGGTACCTGTCTGTCAAATAACCTAAGCTTAAGAAATTTCTGCTCCACAACTTACTCTCCCGATCCAACATCCTGACAGTTAGTGTGACTTTTCAGGAAACAGTGTTTTGGACGTTCTCGGTTGCTGTCTCACTATTTACCTTCTCTCAAGATCTAACCTAGCCTCCCAGTTACAATCTCATCTCACGAGGGGTCAAGAACATTTCAAAAACTAACAGGTTAGGAGTCTGCCCAGGAGTGATCTTTTGGTAGCGGGAAAGGACTAGTGGTCGAAGCTATCAGTCACTTCAATCAAGTTCCAACTCTTTTTCTATTCAATTCGTTCTACCGAGTACCGTTACTTTATGTTCACACTGGTTTATGGCTAATTGAAAGTATGTGATTTGTTACCACTACTCATACATTATACATCTATTATTAATAACATGAATACCCCTATCATCTATTATAACTCTAGGACTATCACATTGAATAACAAAAGTTTTGAGTATGATGCAGTAATACATTAGACACATTTCAATACACCTTTACCCAGACATATTTCATTGGTACACCAGTGTATACTTGAGGATCCTGCATGGTGGTAATTGGATGACGTGTATTTGTTTTACCTGGAGGAAAACCTATCAGCAGGAGGGATATGGGATGGCTCTATTGGTCTACCTTGTCCATCTCTCCATAGTACACCAGACTTCTCACCACATCTCTTCACCTTCCAGACAGTTTATTCCTCAGGTAACACAAATCTTCATATATTAACCAATATATGTATGCGTGCATGTGTGTGTGTGTGTTCACATTTTAAAACTAAAACAATACAACGAAAAGCAAAACAAAACATAGATTTGTTAACTGTCACATAAAACCCTGCTGTCAATTTGACAGCTATGTTCGCCCTGGTTTGACAGCCATGTATGGTCGTGTGTGTAAGTGTGGACCTTACTAGCAGCTACTTCAGTTGGTAACTGTGTCACTGTGTAAAGTCCTCTATGTAGTGTCCTAATCATGTGCTGGTATTGCTATAAAACAATTTCTCAGTCACCTCAACATCGCCCCCTAGACTAGAAAAATGCTGAAGACCAATGTATATCAATCGATTTTCCCTCTGCCAACTCACATGTCATTCTCAGTACCTCACATTCAGCTACTTGACTAAGTGGGAAAGGCAAAGGGGTCTATTTCTATAACACTTTCTTCAAATATAACAGTATCCAGTACATGCCTGTCTAACAGTGAAAAAAATATAAAACATGAAAATTCTACATTTTCTAGGGTTTCACATTATGTCGTATCTTGTGGTAAAAATCCTACTCCAATGTTCTATACAGAGATGCATATCTGTATGCCTCACCTCCAGCAATCTCCTATCCACCCTTTGTGCCTCCATATAAAGGCACATTTTTGGTACAGGAGGCAGGAATCATAAAACAAAACAAAAAAACAAAACAGATATGCAATCTATAAAACATGAATCGTATTTCCACAACAGAACCTTTCTGCTTAAAATCAGCAGTTTCTATACACATGAAAACAAAACCCTGACTGTTTCTGTGACTCATGTCAATCTAATGTGTGTATCTCTGAATTTGTCTTATGTAAAAAAATAAAAATATGTTTTAGCCCCATTGTTGAGACTGTGTCTGATTTTATCTCTACCAGAGCAGAGAGAGAGAGAGAGAGAGAGAGAGAGAGAGAGAGAGAGGTACTAGCGTTTGTGTAAAGAATGAGAAATAGGAAAGCAATGAATGATGGGAATATAAAGATTTGAATACAAACATACATGCAGAAAGGGAGATTTTTTCTTACAACAAAATGACAGCTGGATTGGACTCTGACTCTATGGGGAAATGGCTGTATTCATTTAACTATGATCCATCCCAAGAATGACTAGGGGGTCTTAACCGTGCAATCCAGTGTCGTCTGTCATTTGTTCATTAAGAACTCGGTATCTCATTGACTACATACCTTTTCAATGGACTTTCCTAACTTATAATAGAGAAATGTAAAATGTAACTGTTGATGACTCATCTGAGATACCTAAATGATATTTTGGAGCAAAGTATGTATATACTTCATTGTTGGATAATTATTCTCAGCCAAACAAATTATCATGAGACACTGCAGCCTAAAACAAAGAGTGTTACATTTGTCTAGTGTTAATTAGTCTTTCAAGAGTAATTCTTCTATTTCTCTATCTCCCCCCTTTTAAACACTACGTCTATACTCCTTTTTTTGTCCCCTTTATCTGTGAGAAGAAAAACAAGATAGTTATCTTAAAACAGCAAACAAAACAAACATTTCCATTCTTTTCCATCGGCCAGCGATTTAGGAAAGCAAACATGTGACAACATAAAACAAACAAACAAAATCAACAAAGATTACATTTTAAATAAATTTCTTTCTACATTTTGCACCTTAATACTTACCACAGGTTAACTTTACTTTGTCTAGTTGTAGGATTACAGGTCTGATCTGAACTCTCGAGTTGATTATTGCTTTCACGAACAGCATTTGCTGCTATAACGTGTGCGGGCAGGTGTGAGTTTTCTAGTCTATGTGAATTCCTTCTTGGATGATATCTATGTGACCCACCCCTATGTGTATTGTCACTTTCCTTTTTACAATCTCTCCTAATGTGTCATTCTTCTCTGCAATTGTAACATCTCACTATTCTGGGTTTCCTGTTATGTGGGTTGTATGCTGGTGGTCGTGTGTGCAGTCCCTCTAGTGCTGGGATACTTACCATCATCACCCTATTACTTAGTGTCTACTTCTGTTTATTTTTATCATGTCCTATAGCTGACTCCCTGAGAACACTTACAGTACTTCCTCTCCAGTATGGTAATGAAGTTTGCACCCTTCTTTTCAAGTTTTCCCTGAGTCCATCCATTAGAACGTTAACAGCAACCTCTCTGTAATGTACATTATCTTTTATGTCTGATACCCCAGTATATTTTACCATCTCCATCAGAGCCCTGCAAATATAGTCTGTTGCATTTTCACTATCCTCTTGCCTGACTGTAAAAACTTTACTCCAGTCCACTATCACTGGAAAATATATGGCCAACCGTGTGATTATTTGTCTAGTATTGTTCTGATTATCATCCTCGGTTAAGGATTCATCCTCCTCCAACATACAATCCTTAATGAACTTTTGTATATCAGTATTGAGAGGAAAACAGGTTTTCAATAATACTCGCCAATCGTTATTAGTTGGCTCATACATATTACCATAATATCTAATAAACTGCTGACATTTGGTCAAATCTTTCCTAGGATCAGGGAAATCAGACAAAATTGAAAATGTTTCAGACCTAGTGCATGTATCATGCTTTGCTACATGTTTTAAGGGAATGTCACCATCTCTGTCCGCTTTCCCATTGGGAACTGTTGTAGTGCAGACAGGATGTAAGTCTACCAAATGACTATGTTCTGAACTAGTTGCTGAAATTGCTGCTGCAGTACAATGGATGTCCCCCCCTGTGTTAACCTTTTCATTATTCTCACCACTTTCAGCCGCTGCCCCTGCTGGTGGGACCGTCCCTCTTCTTTGTCCTGAAACATTACTTTTAACATTACTTAACACAACATACAAGTTACTAGTTACAGTTTTTAAATTTTTGGTATTGGCTGTACTTCCCGCCCTGACCGAATTTGTCAGGGGCGTGTTTGCGCTCAGTTCGCCAAGCTTTGCAATGCACACTTCCGGAATACTTGTTTCCGGTACGCTTACTTCCGCTGAACACGTGTTTTTCGCTACACTCACTTCTGCTGTGCGTTCGCTGCTCTGCCACGTGTTACCTTCCATTTGCCACGATTTTAAACAATGATTATATGCATTTCTCACTTTCCTTGGCTTAATCAACCGTACTTTATCTTTTACGGTATTTAACACCTCTGCTTCGAAACTACCTATGTTTGGGAAAGGTTTCACACACTCCCGGGTCATCTTGACCCATTTGTCGCAGTATGCCGTTGCATACGCACCATATTTATTATACATAACATACTTTGCCGAACCAACCGGTCCTTCCTTAAGCAGCACAACATCAACCATCTCTAGCGTTTGCTTCGCACCCATTGTGAAAACAACCTATTTCTCAACGCTACGCAAAAAGACTTTTTACCTGTTCTCCTTTCAAACAGAACTTACTAGAGATTTTTATCCGTGGACGGTTTCACAGGCTACGCCCACACACCTCCTAACCCAGAAATATCACTATGGACAACAGAAATATCAGCTCCTCGATATCCTGGCTCTCCACAAAATTCTGTTGAGTATTACTGAACTGGTAGTACCGGAGTTTACCCGTTTATACCAGAGTAATTCCTCTCAGCCGTTCAACCCAAGTCACAAGCACGGTTGCAAAACCATGCGGTCCGATCGCACCGCTTAGCAATACTAACTATCGCTAAACCTTGCGATTGCCCTTGGGGAGAAAGTTTCCAAAAGCTTTTTAACTGTTCCCTTTTCAAACAGGGCTTTTGCTGCCAGTATACCTGCCTTGTATACTACCTCGGTTGCAAGCCCGCCTCGTCAAACGGCAACCGATATCCCTGTCTTTTTGACAGTAAATCAACTTTCACTTCAAAATCATACAATCACCAAACATATACACCTTAGTTTTCTGCACAGAAAAGTACTTTCCCAAACAATGGCACTATCTTTTCAGAGACTTTACCAAGTGCTTACAGTATGCATATAATAACTATCAAAACGATTGTTCAACCACGTGGCAAATCTACCGGAAGTTCGCGTACGCACAGCAGGAAATACACATACGCTCAGCAATGCAATACACTTTAAAACGTAAAACGACAATAAAAAGAAACATTTTTCTTTCTTGTCCCTAGATTCCAAATAGCGTTCCTTCAGTCTATGCAACAACGGACATTCGGTCTCTCAACACAAAGTGAACCACAGGTCTTGAACACATTACGTTCTTTCCTGCCATGCGACGCGTCCGTCAATCCACCCTTTGTTGAGGAACCGAATACCGTGAGCGTTGCATACCTGCCGATAACGTAACTCCTAAACTCACGAGCCCCCAATTATTAAAGTAATTTTATCGTTTTCAATAAGCATTGCCCAATCAATTGTATGTGTTTCCAAAGCACAAAGTGATTTATTTTAGCAGATGTAAATAGTCAGCAATTCAATACATTATTATATTATGATACAGTACAGTACAGTACAGCACAGCCAATACCAAAAGATAAGTACATACCAATGCAATCGCTTGCGCACGCTGCGCACCCACGGGACCCGGTGGACAGTATATCTGTTAGAATACTGTGTCAGAGTTGACTGAGGGCCAGGGTGTGTGCAGCTATGATTATATACAGTACAGTGTTACACTTGAACAATAGTGATGACGTAGATTGTTTCTATAGGTCCAGACGTTGGGTGGGTCCAGTGTAAACAGATCATAGGTTGATTCAATCTAAGGAATCCAAAGGTGGGGGTCGTATCTCCAGGGGGTCTGCTTCTTTCATAGCCAGCATCATACAAAGGATTATTCCCTAATATCAATAACTAAAGTATGCAATGTGCGATCTCTTCGCCGACTGCACCGGACAGCTGCTGATGATTAGGGGATCAATATGATATCAGGCATGACACCTTTCCTATAACCTAAACCTTTAATAACACTACAATGTACATATAATCACTATATATATATATATATATATATATATATATATATAGACTAATAATAAACCAAACACTATCTGCTCCTGAATTACAGTGTAACAGAACCAATATGAAATTATATAAATAGCTAAATGTTGTAATGCTAGTGTGTGCGTGCGTATTTTACCGTGCGATCACATCACGCCACGTGTTACGTGGCATACGCTTCGCAATACGCACGGCAAACCAATATTAAACCAATATACTTTCGTTCATCCAATTATACGACTTCAACAAGGACAATACACAAACAAAGATACAGCATTAAAAATCATCCAAAAGATAAAAATAAACCTGGGAGATCTCCCTCTGATGAAATTACTTGGATGTAATGAAACGCATCAGAGATTTAACTTTTTCAGAGAACCCATTTGGACTGTTTTTCTTGAGCGCTCTTACGAGGTAACTGGATCCCCCAGTGTCCACAACTTTTGAAACTTTTTTCGATTTCAACATGAGGATTTTGCGATTTTTGAGTCTGACACGGCACCGGAGGCATAAGTGGAGGTCATACTTTGCCGTTATTAGCTAGCTAGTCTCACCATTCTACACATGCGCATAGAGCCTACTAGGACTTGGAGCACCCTCCAGTGGAACCTTCATCACGGGTCTATCAGTGACTCAGAGGTATTTTCACATTTGTTAATGGCACATTAGGGATCCGAGTGAATTTACTGGCTTGACAGGTGAGAAATGTCGGCAGGTTTCTTCTGAGTGGCCCCTACCGCTTTACACTTCTATTTGCTGATCACCTTTCCATATGCACTATAGGATTAATGCTCTGGTTTTATATACCATTAGACTTTTTTCTTTGGAGTAGTTAGTGGTGAAATTTGGATAACCCATTATTTTTCATTACCACCTTGAGAAACGAACAATTATCTATGAAGTGGGGTTCTCTTGCCAGCAGTGGGATACGCTCCTCTATACATTGCATCTATTTATTTTGATTCATCTATGTCTGGCTGGATATATTCATTTAGTTTTCTTTGGATAAAGATTAATGCTACATTTCTTAAACTGAATGCCTTTTTTTTCTGTGGGCCCGCAGTAATACTCAATTAAATATCTTTTAGGTATTCATTAGATATTTGGTAGCCACTTTATTCATATTTATTATCTGTTGCAATTATTGTCATGCTTGTACGATTGCAATTTTTAGTAGAGATGAGCGCCCTCGGATTTATGAAATCCGAGCCCACCCGAACGTTGCCGATCCGAGTCGGATCCGAGACAGATATTGGCGCCAAATTCAAATCTGAAACTGAGGCTCTGACTCATAATCCCGTTGTCGGATCTCGCGATACTCGGATCCTATAAATTCCCCGCTAGTCTCCGCCATCTTCACTCGGGCATTGATCAGGGTAGAGGGAGGGTGTGTTAGGTGGTCCTCTGTCCTGCTATATCTCGTGCTGTTCAGTTCAGTGCTGTGCTGTGCTGTGCTGTGCTCAGTCCAGTGGTGCTGTGTCCTGTGCTCTGTCCTTCTGAGGTCAGTGGTGCTGCTGGGTCCTGTGCTGTGTCCTGTTCAGTCCAGTGGTGCTGTGTCCTGTGCTCTGTGCTTCTAAGGGCATAGTTATTTCCCCAATATTCCCCTGTGTTTAAAAAAATAAAAAAAAGTTATTTAAAAAAATACCAAAAACTAATTTAATTTTTTTTTAATTACCACAAAATTTGCACAACCAATCCTGCAGTATAAGCCCATTGGTACTGCAGAATTACCAAGTTCACACATTCAGCAGTAAAAGTCCAGTGGTACTGCAATACTACAAAGTTCACACATTCTGCAGTATCAGTCCAGTGGTGCTGTGTCCTGTGCTCTGTCCTGCTGAGTTCCGTAGTGCTGCTGGGTCCTGTGCTGTGTCCTGTTCAGTCCAGTGGTGCTGTGTCCTGTGCTCTGTGCTTCTAAGGGCATAGTTATTTCCCCATTATTCCCAAGTTTTTAAAAAATAAAAAAAAAGTTATAAAAAATATTATAATTAAAAATTAAAAAAAAAAAGTAATTATAACCAAATTTGCAAAACCAATCCAGCAGTATAAGTCCATTGGTACTGCAATATTACCAAGTTCACACATTCTGCAGTATCTTGTGCTACATATAATGGAGACCAAAAATTTGGAGGATAAAGTAGGGAAAGATCAAGACCCACTTCCTCCTAATGCTGAAGCTGCTGCCACTAGTCATGACATAGACGATGAAATGCCATCAACGTCGTCTTCCAAGCCCGATACCCAATCTCGTAGTACCGGGCATGTAAAATCCAAAAAGCCCAAGTTAAGAAAAAGTAGCAAAAAGAGAAACTTAAAATCATCTGAGGAGAAACGTAAAGTTGCCAATATGCCATTTACGACACGGAGTGGCAAGGAACGGCTTAGGCCCTGGCCCGTGTTCATGACTAGTGGTTCAGCTTCACCCAAGGATCTTATCCCTCCTCCTCCCCCCCTACAAAAAATTGAAGAGAGTTATGCTGTCAGCAACAAAACAGCAAACAACTCTGCCTTCTAAAGAGAAATTATCACAAATCCTCAAGGCGAGTCCAAGGGTGTTGGTGGTTGTCAAGCCTGACCTTCCCATCACTGTACGGGAAGAGGTGGCTCGGGAGGAGCCTATTGATGATGTAGCTGGCGCTGTGGAGGAACTTGATGATGAGGATGGTGATGTGGTTATTGTAAATGAGGCACCAGGGGGGGAAACAGCTGATGTCCATGGGATGAAAAAGCCCATCGTCATGCCTGGTCAGAAGACCAAAAAATGCACCTCTTCGGTCTGGAGTTATTTTTATCCAAATCCAGACAACCAATGTATGGCCATATGTAGCTTATGTAAAGCTCAAATAAGCAGGGGTAAGGATCTTGCCCACCTAGGAACATCCTCCCTTATACGTCACCTGAATAACCTTCATAGTTCAGTGGTTAGTTCAGGAACTGGGGCTAGGACCCTCATCGGTACAGGGACACCTAAATCCCGTGGTCCAGTTGGATACACACCAGCAACACCCTTCTCGTCAACTTCCTCCACAATCTCCATCAGATTCAGTCCTGCAGCCCAAGTCAGCAGCCAGACTGAGTCCTCCTCAATACGGGATTCATCCGAGGAATCCTGCAGCGGTACGCCTACTACTGCCACTGCTGCTGTTGCTGCTGTTAGTCGGTCATCTTCCCAGAGGGGAAGTCGTAAGACCGCTAAGTCTTTCACAAAACAATTGACCGTCCAACAGTCGTTTGCCATGACCACAAAATACGATAGTAGTCACCCTATTGCAAAGCGTATAACTGCGGCTGTAACTGCAATGTTGGTGTTAGACGTGCGCCCGGTGTCCGCCATCAGTGAAATGGGATTTAGAGGGTTGATGGAGGTATTGTGTCCCCGGTACCAAATCCCGTCGAGATTCCACTTCACTAGGCAGGCGATACCAAAAATGTACAGAGAAGTACGATCAAGTGTCCTCAGTGCTCTAAAAAATGCGGTTGTACCCACTGTCCACTTAACCACGGACATGTGGACAAGTGGTTCTGGGCAAACGAAGGACTATATGACTGTGACAGCCCACTGGGTAGATGCATCCCCTTCCGCAGCAACAGCAACAGCTGCATCAGTAGCAGCATCTACAAAATGGCTGCTCGTGCAAAGGCAGGCAACATTGTATATTACAGGCTTTAATAAGAGGCACAACGCTGACAACATATTAGAGAAACTGAGGGAAATTATCTCCCAGTGGCTTACCCCATTTAGACTCTCATGGAGATTTGTGGTGTCAGACAATGCCAGTAACATTGTGCGGGCATTAAATATGAGCAATTTCCAGCACGTCCCATGTTTTGCCCACACCATTAATTTGGTGGTGCAGCATTACCTCAAGAGTGATAGGGGTGTGCAGGAGATGCTTGCGGTGGCGCGCAAAAATTGCTGGACACTTTCGGCATTCAGCCAGTGCCTACCGCAGACTAGAGGCACATCAAAAAAGCATGAACCTGCCCTGCCATCACCTCAAACAAAAGGTTGTGACGCGCTGGAACTCCACCCTCTATATGCTGCAGAGGATGGAGGAGCAGCAAAAGGCCATTCAGGCCTACACAGCCACCTACGACATAGGCAAAGGAGTGGGGATGCGCCTCAGTCAAGCGCAGTGGAGACTAATTTCCGTGTTGTGCAAGGTTCTGCAGCCATTTGAACTTGCCACACGAGAAGTCAGTTCCGACACTGCCAGCTTGAGTCAGGTCATTCCCCTGATCAGGCTGTTGCAGAAGCAGCTGGAGAAAGTGAGGGAGGAGCTGGTAAGCCATTGCGATTACACCAAGCATGTAGCTCTTGTGGATGTAGCCCTTCGTACGCTTTGCCAGGATCCGAGGGTGGTCACTCTTTTAAAGTCAGAGGAATACATTCTGGCCACCGTGCTCGATCCTCGGTTTAAAGCGTATGTTGTGTCTCTGTTTCCGGCGGACACAAGTCTACAGCGGTGCAAAGACCTGCTGGTCAGGAGATTGTCCTCTGAAGAGGACCGTGACATGCCAACAGCTCCACCCTCATTTTCTTCCACATCTATGGCTGCGAGGAAAAAGCTCAGTTTTCCCAAAAGAGGCGCTGGCGGGGATGCTGATAACATCTGGTCCGGACTGAAGGACCTGCCAACCATTGCAGACATGTCTACTCTCGCTGCATTGGATGCTGTCACAATAGAAAAAATTGTGGATGATTACTTTGCTGACACCATCCAAGTAGACATGTCAGACAGTCCATATTGTTACTGGCAGGAAAAAAAGGCAGTTTGGAAGCCCCTGTACAAACTGGCTCTATTTTACCTGAGTTGTCCCCCCTCCAGTGTGTACTCGGAAAGAGTTTTTAGTGCAGCGGGGAACCTGGTCAGTGAGCGGCGAAGGAGGTTGCTTCCTCATAATGTTGAAAAAATGATGTTTATAAAAATGAATAATCAATTCCTCAATGAAGTACAGCACTGCCCTCCAGATAGTACAGAGGAACCTGTGGTTGTGGAGTCCAGCGGGGACGAATTGATAATGTGTGATGAGAAGGAAGTACACACTGTAGGGGGAGAGGAATCAGAGGTTGAGGATGAGGACGACATCTTGCCTCAGTAGAGCCTGTTTAGTCTGTACAGGGAGAGATGAATTGTTTTTTTGGTGTGGGGGCCCAAACAAACCAATCATTTCAGCCACAGTTGTTTGGTAGGCCCTGTCGCTGAAATGATTGGTTTGTTAAAGTGTGCATGTCCTATTTCAACAACATAAGGGTGGGTGTGAGGGCCCAAGGACAATTCCATCTTGGAACTTTTTTTTTTGCATTATATGACCAATCAACAGTCATTTGTCATGTTCAAAAAGTAAAACCAAATTTAAACAAATTCAAGAAATTAAACCAAAAGTAAAATGCCCTGTCATAATTTAAAACAAGAGGTATTGTTGTTTATATTTTATAAACACTACACTTGAAAGCTTGAGTCTTTCAATGAAAAAGTAACTGTCCATTACACGAATATTTGCAACAGGGACAATTTTAGGGTTAAGAAAGTCAACTAATAACACTTCGACGCTGTCTGTCTTTATAAACACTACACTTGGAAGTTGGAGGAGGTATTGTGGCCCCGGCACCAAATTTACTACCGGGGCCACTCCACTGTGCAGTCCATATTTAGGTGTATCAGATATTAAACAACGGTGACAGTTGATGCCCAATTTTTTAATTATATTGTTGGCGCTGTAAAAAATTTTGTTCCGGGCACACCACACTACGCAGTCCATATCCTTTTTTGGTGGAATTCTGACCCCTGGAGGGGTTTTTAATTATATTGTGGCCTCGGTACCAAATTGTGTACCGGGGCCACCAAACTACGCAGTCAAGATAGATAGATGCATATCATAGATAAAGTACATTCAGTGGTGTGGGGCAAATTGAAAAATATTCAAAATGCACTGACATTATCAAAAACAAGAGGTTTTCACACGCTGAAACTCCAACATGTATATGATGGAGAGGATGGAGGAGCAGCCGTATGTGCAGTGTAATGCAGACCTGTTGAAGGTTTTTTTTATATATTTTATTGTGGTGCCCAGTGCCCACTACTCTACGCAGTCCAGATACTATTTTTGGGTGTAATTCTGACCTGTTGAAGGTTTTCTATATATTATATTGTGGTGGCCAGTGGCCAGTCCTCTATGCAGTCCAGATACTATTTTTGGGTGTAATTCAGACCTGTTGAAGGTTTTCTATATATTTTTTATTGTGGTGCCCAGTGCCCACTACTCCTCGCAGTCCAGATACTATTTTTGGGTGTAATTCTGACCTGTTAAAGGTTTTCTATATATTATATTGTGGTGGCCAGTGGCCAGTCCTCTATGCAGTCCAGATACTATTTTTGGGTGTAATTCAGACCTGTTGAAGGTTTTCTATATATTTTTTATTGTGGTGCCCAGTGCCCACTACTCCTCGCAGTCCAGATACTATTTTTGGGTGTAATTCTGACCTGTTAAAGGTTTTCTATATATTATATTGTGGTGGCCAGTGGCCAGTCCTCTACGCAGTCCAGATACTATTTTTGGGTGTAATTCAGACCTGTTGAAGGTTTTCTATATATTTTTTATTGTGGTGGCCAGTGGCCAGTCCTCTATGCAGTCCAGATACTATTTTTGGGTGTAATTCAGACCTGTTGAAGGTTTTCTATATATTTTTTATTGTGGTGCCCAGTGCCCACTACTCCTCGCAGTCCAGATACTATTTTTGGGTGTAATTCTGACCGGTTGAAGGTTTTCTATATATTATATTGTGGTGGCCAGTGGCCAGTCCTCTACACAGTCCAGATACTATTTTTGGGTGTAATTCAGACCTGTTGAAGGTTTTCTATATATTTTTTATTGTGGTGCCCAGTGCCCACTACTCTACGCAGTCCAGATACTATTTTTGGGTGTAATTCAGACCTGTTGAAGGTTTTCTATATATTATATTGTGGTGGCCAGTGGCCAGTCCTCTACGCAGTCCAGATACTATTTTTGGGTGTAATTCAGACCAGTTGATGGGTTTTTAATTTTATTGTGGGGAACACTCCTCTACGCAGTCCAGAAAGATACCTCGTTGCAACGTTTTGTACTAAAAAAAAAAAATTATTGTAAGGTGTTAGGTGTTCAGAATAGCCTTTAAATTAGTGGAAATTATTGTTATTGAATGTTATTGAGGTTAATAATAGCGTAGGAGTGAAAATAAGCCCAAAAACTTGATTTTTACACTTTTTAGTTTTTTTTCAAAAAAAATCCGAATCCAAAACCTTAAATCCGAACCAAAACGTTTCGGCAGGTGTTTTGCAAAACAAATCCGAACCCAAAACATCGAGAAAATCCGGATCCAAAACAGAAAACACGAGACCTCAAAAGTCGCCGGTGCACATCCCTAATTTTTAGGGATTTAATTTTATTCTTGCATTCATTTATTGTAATAAATAATTATCTATTTACTTCCAGATTCATCTCCCAGGTTTATTTTTATCTTTTGGATGATTTTTTAGCACTGCATCTTAGTTTGTGTATTGTCCTTGTATGTGAGGAGGGTTGCAGCCTCCTTTTGCAGCTGCTGTAACTAATATATCGTTCACAACTAAATTAGGGCGCCATTCAAAATTGTCGTTGTTTTTACTATATAACAACATTCCCGACACGCCTGATACACGGCTGATATATACACTGCGACTGTAGAAAATGCAGGCAGTGGGATTCTCGTCATTAAAATGGCCACAGTGAAATTGCTGGTTTTAAGGTGGCAATCCCACGACCCACCACCATTATAATATATATATATATATATTATATATATTTTTATTGCGAGAAAGTACACCATTCACAGGAATCAGACACAGGTATGCCTAACCATTTAGCTGTTTATTAGCAGTTATCAGGATGGTGAAACAGCTCCAATATTGGTACAGCAATCATATCCAGTAACAGTGCACAAAAATCCCCACCACCTACATCTGGCTAGACATTACTTCCCTGTCTACTCGCCAGCCACTTACTGGCATCTCTGGTCCCATCCACACATACAGACAGTGTCTTTATCCTCCACCCCAAGCACTACCAACAAATCACAGCAAACCAATCACACCCATGTAGAACCCTGTGTGTGTGCTAAGAGAGGAACCTAGGGAAAATGTAACCCTGTTTGCAGCCTGCTGCTGCAGACTAACTGTGATCCTACCTGTTCCCTTACAGGAACTGTGGCAAATAACCCTCTTCTTTGCCACATACACCTCCCCTTAGCACTACCAACCTTGGTGATGGGAACTTAGTCACCTGGTTGGAGAGTTCCAACTACAGGTGACTTATCGTAATTTCTTTTTCTATTGGGCTGGACTTTACATTGCGCTAAGGTATAGCCTCGGGATACCTGGTGGCATAGTCCACCATGACCCATACATACTGATGGCGGCAGGCCGACTTTTCTAATGGGCCTACCCAAATACTTACCAATACGCTTGAACGGGGTCTGCACCACAGGGATGAGAACTAGCGGGGCCCAATAGCCTGGCTTCGGACAGGTTCTCTGACATACTGGACATGTGCGGCAAAACCTTTTTATTGCCCTGTACACTCCTGGCCAATAGAACCTGAGCAATATCCACTTCCGTGTTTTATCTTCCCCCCAAGTGTCCCCCACACAAATGTGTATGTGCAGCTTTGAGAACAAGTGATGTATGAATTTGTGGTACTAACAAATGCGCCACAGTTCTACCCTGTACATTAGCAACTCTATATAACAGATCATTCTCTACCATATAATAGGCAATACCCTCTGCAGGCTTGTTAGCCTTCTCTACCCCATTAATCTCAACCACATTCTTATAGACATTAGCTAAGGCAACATCTCCAAATTGGTCTCGGCCAAAGTCTCTTAGTGGAAACAAGTTAGACAATCCTGCCCAGTCTGAGTCCTCATTCGGTGGCGTAGCCCCATTACCCGAGGTCTCGCCAATGAACGATGCCAGGGTCTGGTTCCACGTTGGTACTTGTGCAGCTCTCCTATGTCTAGGCTCCCACCTCTTAGGAGCTGTATTTTCCTGAATTGTCTGGTTCAGGTTTCGTATGTTTCCATTTTCTGTTCCCTCATGCTCCTCCATCAAGGCTGAACTTTCGCCCGATGCTTCAATTGCTGATGTGTCCGGCTGGATTTGCTCCTGGAGGATCTGCTTGAACAGCGGAAAGTCTCTGCCCAGGATTAAAGGGTATGGCAGTTTTGGGACAACGGCCGCTACCATTGTTACTGTCTGGCCATTCACAGTAACAGGCAATAGAGTCTTGTCATATTCCTCGGCAGTCCCATGGACACAAACTACCTTCACTTTAGGCAAATTATGCGTTAGGTTCTCTGGTAATATGGAGCTGGAAACCAAGGACAATTCACTACCCGAATCTACCAAAGCCAGCACCAGTTGGTGATTCATAAACACAGTCACGTGGAACAAGCAGGACTTCCCAGTGTTTGGACTCATTGTACAACAGCTCGGATAGGTTGGTTATGTGTGCGCTAGCGAACAATCCATATGCTCTACTAACGTTGGGCACTGAACCCTCAAATGTCCAAGCTCTTTGCACTTGAGGCAGTTTGGACTTAATGCAGGTTTATCAACAATCCCTCCTCACCAACATCCAGTCCACTGTTCCATATGCCAGTCTTTGACCGAGGCACAAACATTGAAGCGCGCAATGGAGGTTTGGGCATATGCTGCAAGGCGCTGTATCTCTCCACCACAGCAGCCAATTCCTCATATGACTGGGGATCCGTCTGCAGAGCCCATCTTTGGAGCCCTCGGTCCATACCCCGGATGCAATGGTCAACTGCCAGAATTTCGATCATTCTGCCCGCAGTGTTCTTTTCTGGCTGTAACCACTTCTTTAGTGTTCTACCAAGTTCAGCAAGCTGAGCCCGAACCAGTAAATCTTTGGAAAGTCTCCAGTCATGATATCGTTGGGCCTCCCCTGCTCTGGTGACTCCAACCCTCGCTAAGATGGTGGTTTTTAGCCACTTATAATCGCCAGCCTGGTCCTCATCTAGGTCTATATAGGTTCGCTGTGCTTCTCCTGAAAGATAAAGAGCCAGTTATTCGGACCAAGACCCAGGTGGCCACTTGGTTCAGGTGACGGCACGCTCAAAGGCTATTAGATATGCCTCCTTAGGAGTAAGGAGGCATCACATATATGATCTGCTATTGGTCCCCTGTATAAAAAGGATCCCTGGGATTTCCATATGCTGAGGACTTGTTCAGATAAGCTTTACATTTTATGTTTAAATGTACGGGCATTTATTTGCTTATGCATTTGGATGTGTAATAAAATATTTTAAATTGCTGGATGGGCATACTGCTATTTTTCGATTTCTAGTGTATCCATGGATGTGCCACACATCTTCTGAGCAGGATCTGGAATCTTCAAAAGAAAAAAGGGAGGTTACTGTCGCACTGATTAGGGAATGACCCTCCAATATAAAAATCTTATGAAAATTCCTATCTCATCTGGAGGGGTGCTACCAATAACATATTTATTATAGTTCAAACAAAAAGGAAAGCTAGAGGTTATTTATGGTGCACAAAGTTTCCCATATCTCATTTATTATGATACAACATTGATTAAAATATAACCTTTATTAGTATATTATATAAAATAGTCTTCTTAAAATAGCGCAAAATTGAAAGTGATTTAGTGAATATGTGAGTTAAAACTCTGGGTGCGCAAAAACTTCTCTGAATTAATTAATGACCTATGCAGTATTGTTAATATAGTAGGTATATACCATCCAAATTAGGCTATGTTTACTGTATCCCTCACCAATTCAGTATTGATGACAGGGATTTCTTGTAACATCTATAGAGAGTCAGAAGAATAATTCCAGTTAGATTCCAGGATCTGGAATCTAACTGAATTTCTAACCAGATAAGCCTGATTTATTTATTTATTTGGTACGCGGCTATTGAAGCACTTAATTTATGTATTATAATCTTATGGTACTACGCTATGTTGGTGCTTCTTCTCTTATGTATGTATGTATGTATATATATATATATATATATATATATATATATATATATATATATATATATATATACAAGTTAACCCGTGCATGATACTCATGCATTCTAGTCAAATCAAGCTACTTAAGGTGTTAAAAAGGTTCTTGTCATGAATTTGGGCCTAACCCAGGCCTCCTCAGGGGAAGAGCGTTACTTCCCGACGCAAGCGCCCTTTTTTAACGTTTGTCTACATGTCACCACCTCATCATTTTTCTCCATCACCTCATCCTTCATCTTCATCGCCACATCCTTCATCAAGGTACTTAAGGTGTTAAAAACTCCCCACTGTCACCCCCGGCAACCACCAACCACTCCCAACTGTCACTTCTCCTTCAAGAAATATATAGGTCAGTGTATAACTCTCACAGCAGGTGGCGCTGCAGCTTGGTTTTTTTTTTCCACACATGCCACTAGGCATTTATATAGTAGATAGATGCATGTGTTAATATAGTGCACACACAGTTTCTTCATGATTGTATACTTGGAATAAAAGATACACATCATGATTTTATAGGTGGTAAAATAACCTCTTTTTACCCTTGCATCCTAAATAGTGGCATAAATACATATATAAGATACATGTGTAGATAAGTTCATTGAAAACTTCAGGGTTAAATGAAGTCTTAAGTTTTTCCATACAAAAGTGCATTTTGTGTGTTTTTGTCAGACCATGAAAACTGGTTGAAGTATTTTTGTTAGTGTGCAGATCTCCAGGGTGCACATAACACGAAAAAGGTTTTTAATGTTTCTAGTTGTTAAAGTATGCTTGTTTCTTGAAAGGGTCACATAAAGATCAAGTCAAACTCACAGGAGAAGGAAGCAATGAAGGATGTGTGTTAAACCAGATTTCAGCATCTCTGCACATCACCTTATAAAGGCTATAATGTGTGAGATGAAATAAGTTCCCAAAACTGTAACACATTTATTATGGTCTTTCAACTAGACTGCTATATAAAAAGTGTTTATTGTTATAGAAAAAAATGATGATGTATAGTAACTGAAATGTGTTTACTGATTCTAATTTGCAGGAGCTCTTAAATTTTAACTTACAGTCACTCCCCTCTCCCCAAAAAAGTGCTTATATACCATCTTATGTCACCATAATTATCATCATCATCATCATCAGTTATTTATATAGCGCCAACATATTCCGTAGCGCTTTACAATTGGGGACAAACGTAATAAACTAATAAACAAACTGGGTAAAACAGACAAAGAGGTGAGAAGGCCCTGCTCGCAAGCTTACAATCTATGGGACAATGGGAGATTGACACATGAGGTTAAGTATACATTTTGCATCTTGGCCCAGCCAGACTGCAAAGGTAGGGTGACTCATAAGCTAAATGATCCTGTCACACAATAATGTTGGTCCGGGGGTAGTTGTCTTGTGTGAAATTGTGTAACAGGCTAAAGGTAGTGAGGTTAAGATGGTGGTTGAGGAATATTATACGCTTGTCTGAATAGGTAGGTTTTCAGAGAACGCTTGAAAGTTTGTAGAACAGAGGAGAGTCTTATTGTGCGAGGGAGAGAGTTCCATAGAGTGGGTGCAGCCCGAAAAAAGTCCTGTAACCGGGAATGGGAGGATGTAATGAGGGTGGATGAGAGACGCAGATCTTTTGCAGAACGGAGTTGCCGAGTTGGGAGATATTTTGAGACAAGAGAGGAGATGTATGTTGGTGCAGCCTTGTTGATGGCCTTGTAGGTTAGTAAAAGTATTTTATATTGGATTCGGTAGAAGACAGGCAGCCAGTGTAGAGACATGCAGAGTGATTCAACAGAGGAATAGCTATTTGCAAGAAAAATCAGTCTTGCCGAAGCATGCAAAATAGATTTTAGGGGTTTGAGTCTGTTTTTGGGAAGACCAGTAAGGAGGGAATTGCAATAGTCAATGCGGGAGATGATTAGTGCATGAATTAAGGTTTTAGCAGTGTCTTGTGTGAGATATGTGCGGATTCTGGAAATGTTCTTTAGATGTATGTAACATGATTTAGATATAGAGTCAATGTGGGGAACAAAGGATAGGCGTGAATCAAGGATTACACCTAGGCAGCGAGCTTGTGGGGTGGGATTTATGGTCATGTTATCAACAGAGATAGAAATGTCAGGTATGCTCTTGTTGGCGGGTGGGAATATTATTAACTCTGTTTTAGAAAGATTAAGTTTGAGTTGACGAGAGGACATCCAAGATGAAATGGCAGAAAGACAGTCAGTTACACGGGACAACACAGATGTCGAGATATCAGGAGAGGATAGATAGATTTGGGTATCATCCGCATAGAGATGATACTGAAAGCCAAAGGAACTTATTAGATTTCCAAGAGAAGCGGTATAGATAGAGAACAGCAGAGGACCTAGCACCGAGCCTTGTGGTACTCCAACTGATAGGGGAAGCGGAGCAGATGTGGCTCCAGAGAAATTAACAGTGAAAGAGCGATTAGAGAGGTAAGATGAGAACCAGGATAGAACTGTGTCTTGAAGACCTAGGGATTGCAGCGTTTGTATGAGAAGAGAGTGGTCAACTGTGTCAAATGCAGCCGAGAGATCAAGGAGAATTAGGAGAGAGTAATGGCGTTCAGTCTTAGCAGTGATCAGATCATTAACAACCTTGGTCAGCGCAGTCTCTGTGGAGTGTTGAGAACGAAAGCCTGACTGAAGAGGATCCAACAGGTTGTTTGCGGAAAGAAAGCGTGTGAGGCGAGTGTAGGCAAGTCTCTCTAGAAGCTTGGAGGGGCAAGGGAGCTGAGAGATGGGACGGTAATTTGAGAGAGAGTTTGGGTCGGAGTTTTGTTTTTTTAGAATAGGAGTAATCACTGCATGCTTGTATAGTGATGGAAAGATGCCAGTAGAGAGTGAGAGATTACAGATTTGAGTTAGAGGTGAAATGAGCACAGAAGACAGGGATCTACCAATTTGCGAGGGAATAGGATCAAGAGGACAGGAGGTAGAGTAGGAAGATAAGAAGAGCGTAGAAATTTCCTCTTCATTTGTGGGGTCAAATGAAGAGAGGGTGTCAGAGGGTAGTGGGAAGGAAATGAGCTGATGGCTTGTTGAGGAAGAGGATACCATTTCTAGTCTGATCTTATCAATCTTGTCCTTGAAGTAGGTAGCAAGATCCTGAGCACTGATAGTAGATGGAGGGTTCGGGGTGGGAGGATTGAGAAGATGATTAAATGTATTGAAAAGGCGTTTGGGGTTAGAAGCCTGAGCATAGATAAGAGATTGAAAGTATGTTTGTTTTGCAGTGTCCAGAGCATTTCGATAGGAGTGGTAGACAGAAGTATATGTGAAGAAGTCATTAGAGCTTCGAGATTTACGCCAGTGACGTTCTGCTTTACGGGACAGTTTTTGAAGATTTCGTGTTGCTTTGGTGTGCCACGGTTGACATCGAAGTCGACGTGTAGTATGAAGTGTCGCTGGAGCCACTTGATCAAGGGCCGTTGCTAAGGTTAGGTGAAAATGAGGTACTGCCATCTCAGGGGATGAGAATGTAGAGATAGGGGAGAGAAGGTGTTGGAGAGAGGTGGAAAACTGTTGAAGATTAATAGAATTCAGATTTCTACGAGTATGAGGAGGCTTGGTTGAGTTAGACAGTAGAGAGGTTAGAGCAGTGGGGGTGAGAGTGTAGCTGATAAGGTGATGATCCGAGAGGGGGAAGGGTGTATTAATAAAGTTAGAAACTGAGCATAGTCTAGAGAAAACAAGATCAAGGCAGTGGCCATCCTTATGAGTAGATGATTCAATCCACTGGGAGAGGTCAAGTGAGGATGTTAGAGAGAGTAGTTTGGAAGCAGCTTTGGAAGGTGGGTTATCAATGGGGATGTTGAAGTCACCCATGATGATGGTGGGGATGTCTGAAGATAAGAAGTGAGGGAGCCATGCAGAGAAATCCTCAATAAATTGTTGGTGTGCTCCAGGGGGACGATAGATCACCGCAACACGTAGGGAGAATGGATTAAAAATGCGAATAGCATGTACTTCAAAAGATGTGAACGTGAGTGATGGGACATTTGGTAGAACTGTGTATGTGCACTGTGGGGAGAGAAGTAGTCCAACCCCACCTCCTTGTCTGCCTTCAGGTCTGGAGGTGTGGGTGAGATGGAGGCCACCATGTGAAAGTGCTGCAGGTGAGGCAGTGTCTGATTGCATGAGCCATGTTTCTGTTATTGCCAGAAGGTTGAGGTTTTTTGAGAGGAAGAGATCATGAACGGAGGTAAGTTTGTTACAAACAGATCGTGCATTCCAAAGGGCACATTTAAAGGACTTGGGAAGAGAGGGTAGACAGGTGATGTGTTTGAGGTTTGCTATAGAACGGTAGTGTTCTGATGTATGTGTGTGTGAGGAGTGTGGGGGACCTGGATTAGGTGATATATCACCAGCTAATAGAAGCAGAGTGAGCGAAAGATAGGCAAGGGGATTGTAAGATGTGTGGCCTTTTATTTTCTGGCGACAGGTGGAGGCTGTACTTGTTAGAGATAATAAATAGGACAACAGTTCATGGGTGTTAAATAGAGGTGAGTGGAGTAATGCAGGTGCAATATGAACAAATTTGTGTGTTGGTGGAGGGGTGAAAGATGACACAGTCCTAAAGATCATGCCATGAAATGAGACTAAGAAAAGCAATTTGTGAAACATTGTGAAAAAAGGGGTAAAAGCAAAAAGCAAGGATATTTTAAGAATTACCTCTTAGCAGTATTCCATATAAATAGACAAGTAGTGCAGAAATAGGCTGTGGCAGATGTTGCTTATTGCTGGGAGTTAAAGCAAGTCAAATGTAGTCCAATGTTTGTCTAACTGTGCATTTTCGTCCACTTTGTGAGAAAATCCCACTTAGTGCAGAAATCACACACGTCTAACCCCACATACGTCTCCCCATAGAATGAAACTAAGATGTAGTCAGTCTAATTTAGGAATACACTACAGATGTGCTAATTGGTCAGCTAATCAAAGGAAAAGAAAACATTTGTGGGAAAGGATAGAGGAGGCCAGATACCTATCATAAATTAGGCAGCAATAAAAGACTGTGCCAACCTAAGTTTAAACAGATAACAGCTTCCTATAACATACTTAAACACAGATTGCAGGGATGAAATTCACAGAATAATGATCAGAGTAGTAGTAGCAGCATGGATGAACATACTTAAACACAGATTGCAGGGATGAAATTCACAGAATAATGATCAGAGTAGTAGTAGCAGCATGGATGAACATACTTAAACACAGATTGCAGGGATGAAATTCACAGAATAATGATCAGAGTAGTAGTAGCAGCATGGATGAACATACTTAAACACAGATTGCAGGGATGAAATTCACAGAATAATGATCAGAGTAGTAGTAGCAGCATGGATGAACATACTTAAACACAGATTGCAGGGATGAAATTCACAGAATAATGATCAGAGTAGTAGTAGCAGCATGGATGAACATACTTAAACACAGATTGCAGGGATGAAATTCACAGAATAATGATCAGAGTAGTAGTAGCAGCATGGATGAACATACTTAAACACAGATTGCAGGGATGAAATTCACAGAATAATGATCAGAGTAGTAGTAGCAGCATGGATGAACATACTTAAACACAGATTGCAGGGATGAAATTCACAGAATAATGATCAGAGTAGTAGTAGCAGCATGGATGAACATACTTAAACACAGATTGCAGGGATGAAATTCACAGAATAATGATCAGAGTAGTAGTAGCAGCATGGATGAACATACCTGAAGATGAAAAGAGAAGAGAAAGATGAGGATTAGTTGCTGTGTTGTCTAACTGTGCATTTTCGTCCACTTTGTGAGAAAATCCCACTTAGTGCAGAAATCACACACGTCTAACCCCACATACGTCTCCCCATAGAATTAATTTAATTATCTTTTTTGTAATACTTCTACTTAGTACCATTTATTAAACAATGTTTTAATTATATTTTAATATTACCGATGTTAGTAACAAATTGTTATTTTAATAACAGTAATGTGCTTACACTTATAGTAACTTGAACCCCTACCATAATGCTTTCATATTTACTCAGTTTTATATTTGTTTAATGTGGTTAATCATTCTTGTCTTGTTGTATTATTGTAAACAAAACTATCTTAAAAGTATGACACCTGTTGAAATCTGATATTGATACCCACTGACAATGCACCTTTCAAGGCAATCTAGAGCTGTCTAGAATTCGACATTAACAATGACAGCCCTGAGTGCAACAATGGCATTTCTATAAGTATGGTGAATGTCATCAAGATATACAGACATAGTAGACTTTATTGCATCATTAACCTTAGTCTTGATTTCACCAACTAAATAGTTGAAATTAATAGGATATAGTTGTGGTAGTTAACATGTTTAAACTCCACTCCATTTGTATACTTGTTTTTCAGTTACAAAAATATTAGTGACTAATTTTTTCTTACACTATATTTTCTCTACTTAGCGTTATGAAACTAAAAACAAGTCTGGGAAAAAATGTTTTCCCCAAAACAATTTTAGCTTTCCAGTTTCATATTAAACATGTCGAAAGTGAATCAGTCAGAGTAAGTGGAGAGCTCCAGGTGAGATTCTTGTAAGACTGAACTCCTTTCTGCCTTTCAGCATCTTTCTCTGACAGCTATGGGAGCCTCCAGTGTGTAACTATGAATATTCCTTGAAGCATAAATGTATTCTGCCAAGAAGCAGGAAACCCATGAATCAATTCAGTAGGTAAAGTCACAAGATGATTGCAATTTGACAGGAGATAGGACACATGGTGTCCTCTTTTTAACCTCAATTGCTGCTTTTAATTGGCTATTACTGAATAAATATTTAATTTATGCTGCAACAGCTGTCATTTTGTCTGTTTACAACACAGTCACAACACTTTTTAAAGTTTTACAAGGTCAAATAAGGAAAGAAATAGGCAAACTGCCTTATTTGGTAAGGAAATGACAATTACATTTTAGGTATCATTTTCAGATACATTACTGATGAATCTTATATAGCCTCAACCTATTCAACCAAATAAGATAAAGGATTAAAGAAAGACAAGAAAGAGACTAAAGTGGAAGAAAAATTAGAATATAGATGAGGGGTTTCAAAATGTAAAATCTATTATTATTGAGGATGCAAACAAATGTTACAGCGTGTATGAGGTGGGGTGGGTAAGCATGCTAATAATGCATTGCATGGATTTTAACCCTTTAGGAAACAAATGAGTTTTTATAAGTGAAAGTTTATCTATTATTAAAATATTTAGGAAATGTTTAAAATTAAAGATTAGCAATATTTGAAATGCACTTGATTGAAATATTTTATCATCTATTTTTGTATGTTGGCATGCTGACATTAAACATGTAAAATGTAACTCTATAGTTAGGTAAACAAACACCCTGAACTTCCTCCTAAATATTGTAGAACTGTGAAGGAACTATATTCTAGATCCCCTACAATTGTTAATCTCCAGATCCATTGATCTCCTAAAATTTGGCTGTCACTTTCTGCCACTGCCACTGCTGCAACACTCTCCCATAGAGGTCTGCACCTTATACATTGATGGCACCTAATGGCAAATCAGACAGGTGTGTGGGTCTTCTACTCTGACCCCACTGTACATACCATGACCTCACTCAACATCCCTCTCTCCAAGGATGGCTCTAGATTTATTTTTAGGAGGGGTGATTTAGTCTCTTCCCCCTTTTGACTTCTATCTATGGGGTTGTCTGTGGCTGTACACTATGTGCAGGTCCATGTCGGCAGAGACAGGCAGGCAGAGTATGCTGCCCGGCTGCACTGATTCTGAGAGCTACTGGACAGGACTCTCTGTCTGCCTGACTCTGCCAACACGGACCTGCCCATAGTGTTTGGTCGCAGACAGCACATCCCTCCTGGGGGTAGAGGGAATTTCCCCGTTCACCCCCCTTCCCCCTGGATCTTTCTCCTTTTCTTCCAATTTGTCCTTCCAGCCACTCATAGATGCAGCCATATACAGTTTGCTTGACCTTACCTCCACATTTTGTAACACTTTTGTTTCCTGGCTTCCATATATCCTCTGACATACCCAGCCTCATCCTTGGTGACTTCAACACTGTCAGTGATGTCCTAACAGTGACACTGCTTTTAAGCTACTCTCTTTTTATACCTCATGCAACCCTCTCACACCATGCTGGACACACCCGAATCTCACTTTTTTCTATATTGCCCATGTTCCACCAAACCACAGCCTTGACAAATTTATCTTTAATGATCACTGCAAAAGTCATATATGTTGCTTTATGCAAGTGGAGAAAATCTGGTTTAAACTACAAATCCCAATAGCATGACTTTAACTCCATCCTCAACCTAGCTAAACAAGGAGTTTTGTCCTTACTAATACACACACTTACTAAAACACTTTGGCTCCTATCTTATTCTAACTCCATCTACAGCAAAAGCACTTAGTGCCCAAGACATGGGCGATTACCTGAAGACAAAAAAATCAACACAATTGGAAATGAAATTACACTGTACCAACATCCCAACACATCACCACCCACACATTTCTGCATCTTCAGCGCAGTGACTGAAGATGAAGTTGCCTCCTTCCTTTTATCCTATCACCTCACAATTTATTTACTTTATTCATTCAATAATAAAATTTCTCCTTACCATACTGGACTCTGTCTTATCGGATAATGTATAGGTTATTTACAATTATCTGCATTTTGAGCATGTTCCATAGCTGAAAGAATATGGAAATAACAAATATAAAGAGCAGAGTCCTGAAGTGAACTGCCTCTATGGATTTACTAATTTCACTTATCCAAAGTTGCTGCCAATATAGTTCTTCTCTTTATGATCAGGAGACAGGAGTGGGAGTATTGATAATGAAAGATGCCCAGGAAATAATGCAAATTCTCTACCAGTAGGAGGATATGACATGCATGTGTCTCATGGCACTAAAAGTGAACATGTATCTCCTCCTTTAGCATGCTAGTCCTACAGAAGAAAAATCCTTCCACAGCATTGCAAGGCATTTTGACTTACTGAAATATTCCTTGCTAGGAGTTTATTCATCATACATATAATGGTGCACCATGAACAGACTTTATTCCTAGGCATGCGCTGTGTCTCTTTTTGTAGCTATGTCTTCCTTTTTCAACTTTTTTTTGTTATAGAGAGCTAATAAAGATTTAGGTTTTATATATGGATTTCCATACTTTTAATAATTTGGAGATAGCGCAGGGATGAATATAAGTTGTCACTTATCCCCATTTGTTTAGTTTCATTAGTTACTGGACAATCAAGAAAAGAAACACAGCGGATTTATATTGTGCTTGTGGTCTAATTAGTAATATTATATATAATGATGAACTACATTGGCTAGAGGTATATATTAAACACATTATTGTGTAATTTGAAAAAAAAAAAAGAAAGGTTCTCTTTTAACATGAATAAAGTGAATTTTTATTCTCACATAAAATCACCACATTGTTTTCCTTCAAATTACAAGAATGTATCTATTTGATCTCAAGTTAAAACCAGAAAAAAAATAATGCAAGTGTCCATCACAATTTTTGTGTTTCAACTAGAATGTCTAGTAAAATTTCACAATTACAGAAAAACAGCCTCTAAAAGAGGGAGACAGTGAGATGACTAACATGCAGTAACTGTAACATTCAGAAACAATCGACTAGCTGAATGGTTGAAAATATTCTTCTCAATTCAGGATTAGACAACTTCTATCCTGTGGATACATTTGTGCCTTGCCCAATGCACAAAATAAGCCCTTGTGCCTTTGGTTTAATCAGTGCCGTAACTAGACATTTTGGTGCCCTGGGTGAGACAGGGCACCGGCGCCCCCCATCTAAGTGGGAGTAGCATTTGACAAGTGGGTGTGGGAAACCTAATGTGTGGGTGTGGCTAGCACTTTACTGAAAGAATTTATATAATATATACACACATACATATACACACAAAACCCATTAAACCCTGTCATTGTGTGTTATATAGAAGAATTTGACCTACTGCCCCTTTTTTTTCGTGTGTTCCAGCGGTGGAACTAGTTAGGTCATGTCTTGTAGCTCACATATGTTCTACGATAAAATAGATACAATTAAATATAAATAAAATTTATATATATATGTATATATATATATGTATATATATATATATATATATATATATATATATATATATATATAGGTAAAGTAAGGATACGGCGCACAATGGTGTGTTGCTTGGATAAGTAACCCAAGTTCAGTAGAAAATAATAATAAAGTTCAATATAGTTCAATGTTTCAGGCATTCTGGGCGGTCCTCTAGGACCATTGGTATAAGTCCAGTGTCGTAGACATAGAAAGACAGGATGACATGAGCATAGGATTAATAAAAGCAGTGTGTTAGTGATAGCCCATCACCATAGCAAATACACACCCGGAAAAAATATATATCGCTTATCTGCATAAATGTGTCTTATCCAAAGACTGGAACGCAGCTTAAAAAACCACTGTTCTCTCAGTGATATGTGGTCAGCATTCTCTCCAAAGTAGCATAGTCAGCAAATCTGCATGTCTGTTCCCCAGTCATACATCAGCAGCATACTGTAAAACACCATATCTCTCCTCCACTCAGTGGATAGGAAAAAGAAGATAATACACTATATGGTGTAATATGGTGTAGTATTTCAATAAATGCAGTATTTAATCAGAATTAACATATAAAATGCACACTCACAATGAGTAATAAAAATATAAGCTTATCTGTAATTCAGGTAACAGATATACCAAAACCTCGGGTACATACAGAAACCTCCCACAGTCTTCTTACAAAAGAACTGATGGTATGATGATCCGATATAGCCCAGGGGTAAATGAACAGTGCCTCTACGCGTTTCATCCTCAACAGGACTTCCTCAGGAGGTAATAAATGTGGTCTGAACCAAGGATGTATTTATAGCGATGCGCATAGCCATTTTGCGCATGCGCATTGCGTTAAACGTACTGCGTATGCGCGTCCTATCGCTTCACCATACTTAGTGCATATTTTACGGACTTCCAGACGCAAATGACTATAAAGAACAAATTAAAACAAACAAAATAAAATACTAGAATTTAATAAGAAAGACTGGCGGTCAGGAGATGGAGATTTCTGAAAAAGAGGAACTGTTTTTCCCATGGATGTGTCATTGTGTTTGCATGCTAGGATGGCTTATATAAACATAAACAGTTGTCTTTTTGTCTGGAAGCAATCCTCTCCAATCTACCACATTTAGTTACTCTACGTCTAAAGCTAGGTACACACTATAAGAAAAACTGACAGAAAAAAAAAACCAGCCCCGATCAGCATGCCGATACCTGTGTACACACTAAAATGATTTACCTTCAGATCTGTGTGTCTCTCATACATGTGACAGGATCCCTGGCTGAAGCAATATGCCGGCAGCACCTGCAGTCTGCGCTGTCCCCTGTGTGTGTCTGTAATAAATCTCCTCCTGTTATGCAGTTTGTCACACTGTCAAGCAACTTTCTAGTTCCATTTGGTTAGCTGCAGCAGTGAAGGATTTACTTTGTATCACTAAGTAATACTGGCTGTGACAAAGCAGGAGCAGGAGGTTCATTACAGGGCCATGAGATAGGTGTTGTAGGAAGTCTCTCTTGCACTACTCTGTGCCACACTCACCATGCAAAGTCATGTGACTCAGCTTACCAACAGGAGGTTTGGCATTTGGAACGCAAATCCACTGCACTGCTTTTGATGCCTGGAATGAATTGTGACGTCCCGGATACAATGTAGGGGTGCTGGATTAGAGCCGTGGTTTCTTCTGGGCACAGAGGCAAGTATCGGGTGGCTGCGCCCCCTTGGGCTTGCGCCCTGGGCGGTCGCACCGCACGCATCGCTCTGGGTTTAATGTCTGATATACTGTGTCGTTTGTAAACCTGAACGAGCAAGACCTACTTACTGTAACTTCTCTGTTGCTCCCACTGTTTGTGTTTTATAGATAAAGAAAAATATAATAGGTATCAAATCATAGAATGTTAACTTTTTTAAGCTTACATTCATCTCAATAGGAGTGCATTGTAAACACAATAAGATGCAGTTAATAAGCTGTTCCCCATCGGTTTGACTTGAACAAGATAACAACTTCCTGTTTTGTTGCAGACAAGTTTAAAAACACAGATCCAACACACTTGTAAATGCATTTAAACTTATATCAAAAGCATACATACATGCAATGTTGTTTATCTACGTTTTGCATGTGTTCATGTAACATGCATGTGTTCTTCTAACATGGAGTAAAAAAGCACTATTAATACCCGATGGTACTCGTTACCACGGCACTGTGAACTCCAACAAGATTTAAAACGACAGGGGAATCACAATTTCTATAATTCCTACACTACTGAAATGACTACTTACCAAATGTCAGACCTGCATTTTCTTCGGCTTTTCAAATCGCTGTCCAGTGTGTAATCCGATTGGCCTAAACATGTGCACTATCAAATGACGTGTTTTACTGTGGAGAGACTGAAAATGCCGGTTTTAAAGCGGCAATACCCGGACCCTACGCCTGTATTACATTATACAGGCGTGGGGTCCGGGTATTGGATAGCCACCAAAACCCCCCAGTCATGTGGCATGCCACTAAAATTTTCCTTTTCATCTTTAGTCTGTAATTAATTAATAGCTGGTCAAAAATATTCTTGTGAACATTTAAAGTCTTATGGATCAGCATTGCATTGAACTATTATCTAGTTAATGTTATTACAGTAGGTGGCACTTTGCAGTCACTAGTCCTTTACTTTTTCTAATGCAAGGTCAAGCAATGTTATTTTTACTTTTCCTAATTTTCTTCTCTGATTTTGTTTGTCAGAAACATATAAACTGTAAATTCGGTAAATTATGTAATTTCAGCTTTTCAATAAAGCACTTTCCATGCTAAGACACAATAAACATGTCTAATTATTATTTATATCAATAGATTGGAGCCAGTGCTGAACATTACTGTGCTGCTTCCTGTGTGAAACGTGCTAATGTTTCTGCAGCAAAGCAGATAAGCACATTAATAATTCACAAAGGTTCTTTCCTTCTGCTGCACCTCACAAGATCAGAGAGTTATAAAAATGGAACAAATTAAAGCTCACTTTTTTTTTAGAGCAGACCGTGCAGTAAACATAAAGCCAAAATGGAGGCTTGTTTTAAACCTCTGTGTCTTCTTCTCTAAGCTATTCATTTTTTACATGTACACAGGTTTAGGAGTGGAATACATATATTATGTATGTCTATTTTATTATTCTTATAAGAAAAAATAAATCGCTAATACTGTTCTCACAATATCTATTTCTACTGTCGATTTGTAAAGTATTGTCATATTTAAATATATGTACTAATGTTATCTAGATGGACTTAAGCTATTGTCATTTCCATTTTAGGCTTTAAATTGATCCCTGTTGTATTCTTTGGTAGACGCACATGGAGGATTTGTGTGAATAATATATGCTTCCTCTTGAATTGCAATCTTATCTCCATTATGTTGTAACATAACTTTTTACATGTATATTTGTAAATACAGGTTCACACTTAGGGGGAGTTCTAGCTCCCCAGAAAAAACCCCTACACTCGAACTGCCACCACCTGATTGCAGCAGCTGCGCATATGCAGAATTACAATCCCAGTAACTCAACGTAACAGAGTTTTTCCCCTTAGCCCGGCAACCCTAGTGACATTATGGAGCCGCCTGAATCCCTCCCTTTGCTGTCAACCTGAAGGTAGCGTCTGTGCAGCCTATCAGTGCAGTGCAAAACCCTGCCTTCTGACATGCCACTGTGGAACCAGAGAAGATTAGAGTGGCATGTAGAGATTGGTTCATTTAAAAGGTACTTCTATGACTCATACTTCTCTAACTGTTTTGCTTCTCTACATTGCAGATGTATAGTACAAAACTGCACATACCGATGAGATGCCAAACAAATCCTTTGTTTAACGTATATGCTTGTTTTACCTGTATAATAATATATCAGACATCTTTTGTTGATTTATATTCTATTTTAAGGCTTCTGAATCCTAAATCTCAGTATATGTACCCTGTAGTACAGGGGTCAGAAGCCCCCGGCACGCATGCCAGAGGTGGCACGTGAGCCAATGTTGTCTGACACGTCGGAGCACCGCAGCTTCCTCACTATGGTAGTTGAGGATGACCGAAACAGAGCCACTGAGTTCGATCATTTTTGGCTGCTTTAGTGAAGCAGCTCCCATGTTCCATTGTCGAACGAAAGGCATGTTTGCTGACTCCAGAGATAAGTATGAGGCATTATATAGCCTGGGGGCACAACTATGATGCATAAGATGAACTGAGGGCACTATTGTGTGCTTAACGTTTATTTGTTGGTCCCACCGCTATTAATAGTATAATGATATTAGCATGATAAAATAAGTTACATCATATGTATGTATTTCAGTGTTTCTTACAGTTTCTACCTAAGTAAAAGAATAAGCAGTTGGTGTCCTTATAGACCTAATATGTTTATATAAATAGTTTTATATAAATAATTATTTATGCACCAATAATATTAATCAATATGATTTGTAATGTACATAAAATTTCTCCGCACCAAGGGCCATGAACCGCCTATTCAAATAGTGAAGGCAGCACATGGCTATTTAGTTAACATGGCACAGATCCTTCCTCCACCTATACTCAGATGAGTAGCACAGATCTCCTACCCCTGTGTGTCAGTTTCCAAATGTTATCTCCCTCTCTCTGTTTCTCCTTTCTCTTTTCTCTCTTTCTCCAATTTGGAATATCTACCTCTCATCCTCTCTCTCCCCATATATACCTCTGCTCTCCCTGTGCGTGTTTGCATATCTCTCTCCTTTGTGTGTTTCTTTAACTTCTGGACTTCCCCTTTGTGTGTATGTCTGTCTCTAAAAATAAAAATAAATTTTTCAAAGTTTAAAAAATAGATTCAATTTACTTAAAGAAAATCTCATTTATTATGAAAGCATTTTTTAAATTATATTAATATTTTATCTCCATCTTTAGATACCAAATACAGAACATTGTGTCGGTACAAGTTCTGCCACGATACTTTTTAAATTTCATTTGGAAACCCCCCTCTAGAATTCCTGAATTTGCCCCTGAAATACTACTGGGGAGCCTTCAAAATCCACTGGAAGTCCACTGCCCCTGAGACAATCTTGAACAGTCTGGTGCTTGGTCTAATAAAAGCTGTAGATATGCTGTCTGTTCCTCCCATGAGCAATACGATTTCAGTCAGTAACAAATGTAGAGTGGAGGGAAGAGTAGTGAGTAGTTTGGAATCATAATAATAGTACTTGAAGCTTTTGTTCCAAAAAAAGCTGCAGGTCCCTTAAATGTCAATCAACAGAGCTAGGACAAGCTCTAGGACTTTTCAGTATTTTCTTTACATTGGGTTGATGGTTAGAAAGAAATTAAAACTAAGAAAATTGAAACGTTTAATAGATATCTGAACACTAAACTGTTGCAACTTTTAACGCAAGACGGTAACTGTCAGCCTGAATTATGAACTTAAATATGTGCAATCTGTGGAATATCTGTTTTAATTCTTTAAATAGCAAGTTAAGCACCATTTAATCATGTATCTAATTTTACTTAGACAAATCATTATATCCTTTTCAAAAGCTCTCTGTTTGGCAAACAAAAATGGCTGTCAGACAATGACACAGTCAGATGTAGGCTCTTAGCTCTCAGGGTGTCATGTGATATCAGGGGAGGGGTGTCCTAGTGCAGATAGAGCTCAAAGGGTCATTCCAAAGCCTCTCTAGTCACTACTGCTTTAATACCTCTGCTTTAAAGGTTCCACAAATAAGTATTATCATACTTTGTAATAGCGACTGTTTAGTCATTTTCATTTAATTTTCAATTAAACTTTTAGAAGGCATAAGATTAAAATTAGTACTTCCGATATATATTGTGGTCCTTGTTTATATAAGGATAATGAGTCGAAATGCGTTGAAACGTGGAGGGGAAGGTGTCCTTTTGGTTAGACATTTCCGTGGTGCCCTTACACTGACAGCCGGAGTCCGGACGACAGCTGTCTTTATTGTTAAGGCTCAACTTTTGACCATCTGTTATGGATATTGATTGTACCATTTTCGGATACCTTCTATGTGACGATATGTCTATTGATGTTTTTTATCTGTGAGTGCAATAATATGCGCATATTGATTTTATCCTATCTACTAGATTGCACTATGTTCTTCTTTTTTTCCTTCTCTTTTTATATATAACGTTTGTGGAGAGATTACAGACAATTTTTGAATGAAAAACAGAAGCAAGCCACATATTAAAATAGGATTATTGAATTCCTAATTAAAGACACTACAGCCTACACATTATATTAATAGAACTAAGACTTTTTTCAAGGAAGATTGACACTGGTATCATGAGTACAATTTATATATGGAAGAAGAGACTCTTGCATTATCATATTATTGCAATACACTTCTTTATCCATCTGTGTAATATTGTTCTAATCTTTAAAGAGCACCTACATTTTATTCTCTCTCGTTTTGTATGTTATCATGCTGTGTATGGCATGAATGTTAAGCACATGTATTGTGTTCTAAATTTTCTTTTGAGGGTAACTCTGCAGTTCTAATGTAACATGTTGTTAGTAGTGGGGCATAATATGCTGGTTATTAAGTCATTTTATGCTGGTTAGTTGATCACTTATATAGTGGTATTTATAGAGTTCAAGATCCACAGTTGACTTTTAGCTTCAGCTCAATTGTTGCCCCTGCAAGATCCATAGCAAACTGGTATGATTAATAAACCACATAACAGCAAATTATGAGGACTTATTTATATGCCATTTTTAAATTATAAAATGTGAAAACTTTTATTTTAATATTACAAGATGATTCAATATTGTAATATAATTATAGTAAAAGACTAAGTATTATTGTGTAGATACTATACAATTGTATAAGTGTTCATTTAAAAAGCATAGATCACCTTCAAGGACATTGCTTTGCTCCATTCTTTTTTCCCTTTTCAATTCTGTAAAGCAGAAAACTTAGCATTCAATGCATGCTGCAAATTATTTGTAGCAAGATATATTCATTTAAAAATGCCTGAAGGTCACAGGTTTCCACATGACCTTATCTATTAGATGAATATGTGAGTGCATTCCTGAATGTGTATATAACAAGACAGATAAAGGTGCAATTTCACAGTATGATGCTGAATGTAAGCACTACAATGCCCTTCTATTTTGGAAAGTTATACAGTACGGGCCGTGTACCAATTTCACATGCGGTTATATGACCTGCCAATCTGAGCCACTAGCAGGTACAAACCACAGCCAAAAAAATATAAATATAAATATAGAATAAAAAAAGGCTGCCATGTCTGTCTAGGTTTAATTCCTATTATTTTTTTAAGTTACTTCTCAAACTCACCGTTTGAAACAATTTGGCCCATAATCAGTGACAAGGTTCATTAAATACACCAATGGAATGTGAAATGTCCTTTATATAGAAAATATCAAATTATCAAATACCACTATATCAAAGTAAACCTTAGCAGGAGTATTGCTAAGACCTGGTAATACACAATTTTTTATTGTTTTTTACTAAAGAATATACTTTCAGTAAATATATTTTCAAACAGAAATGTAAAGATAATAAACAGAATACTCTCCTCTCATTAGAATTTTTTTTTGTAAGCTATGGTGAAAGTGGGCAGGTATACGGTGGTATGCCATACCGTCATTTCTCCTACTGCCTTCATTGTAAAACTATCAAATTTCATTCACTTACATTTTCCATACCATCACTTCTAAATTTTCACCTTCTACCACTGTTGTCATGGTGTTGCTGCAACTACAGATTTAGTGCAGGTATTGGCACTGCTCTAGAAGGAGGTGTGGAGTCTAACGTACCTCTGGTCTTCGCCAGGGATCCCCATAATGAAGTTTGGGTTTCGCTGTGGTCCTCCAACAGAGTTAACGTTACCAATGAGGCAATGGAGTGTAGTGGGTAGTGAGGTGAACCGGTTAAATACTGTGTATAAAGGGATGATCCAGAGAGGTAATCAGGCTGGTCAAAGGCCAAGCACGAGAGATCAGGAACTGGCACAAGGGATAATCCGAAGAGCAGGTCAGGAGAGAAGCCAGTTCATACACGAGAATGAGGCAGGTCCCTTGGGAGCAACAAGAAAGTAACTGGCTCAAAGGTACCTAATACTCTGGTATCCTTATCGTGTCAGAGTCTGCCTCATATAGAGAAGAAGCCTCAATAAGATTGCCGATGGCGGGGCGTCACTGGATGCCGCCGGAGCTTCCTATAGCGTCCTGTTGCCAGCTCGAGGCCTGGAAGAGACGAATCTGGTTGCTAAGCGACCAACAGCATTGGAGCAGGCAGGAGGCAACCATCCCTGAGAAGGAGAGGGAAGGCTCCTAACAGCTGCATGTTAATATAAATAAATGGTGATGATGAAGATGATATGTCCATATGCATCATAGTCATGATTGTGAAAGATGTGAGGTTGGTTGGGGTGATGGTCCCTGGGTTCTTTTAAAAATTAATAATTCCCTTGGAGCTTAGACTGACACAGTACAAATTCTTCAGGTATATGGGTATATGCAATGCCTGCCCTACTTTAAAAATTGTCTTGCTGTTTTCCCCTCTACTATTTAATTATTTTCCTTCACCATAGCCTATATTTACTTGCAGTCTATAGTCTCATCTTCTGTGAGTGGACATGCTTGTAATAAAAATATTGAGAGCACCAATAACAAAGGTGTATATTTATCAATGCTGAAAAGGAAAAGTGGAGGTGTTGCCCATAGTAACCAATCAGATTCTATAGCTATAATTATCTAGTATATATGAAAATGGTGGTTAGTTTGATTAGTTGCATTGGGCTGCAACTCAACTTTCTCTTTATGGAAGTTTTAGTAAATCTACCTCCAAGCATCCATCTAATAGTTAGCAAATGGCTTTGGGTGGTGTGCTGAACCCTTAAGAGTTGAAATCCACAAAAATAGCATATTAAGATGACACACACAAAGTTTAAACTAGTACTCACTTGGTATTAAAAACAGTTATAGTAATGAAAAATATACACATGTGAATTATAATGAAGAGAAGAGATAAAGAAAAAATGGTACAGAAAATTATATTCAAATTGCAGCGCTGAAAACTTAAACAATAAATACAATTTAGCGGGATACAACGTTGCCACAAGCTGTAATATTGTTCAAACCCAGGTTTTGCTACTTCACATTCTGCTAACATTGATTGCCATAAAATATAACTCTTCAGAACTAATCCACTCTATGCGACTCTAGAATAAACATGAATATTAAAGAAATTACAACCATTTAAAAATGCTGACAGGTAGTCAGTGACTGTTCCTCCACTCTTGCCAGTTGAGGCAGGTAACTGCTGCCACAGTCATTTAAGTGGACAACAATAACCTTGGTATAGTTTCCTGAGCATGTCTGGGAGGTAGGGTCTGCTGATCAGGCCTGAATTAAATGTCCCCTGTTGCCATCAGGAGATTCATGAAGGTCATAAACAGTTCAAAGGGAGGTAAGTTTAAATCATTTAAATTAACAAATAAAATGTGACAAGTCTTCTCTCATTATCTTTTGCATTTCAGATACAAATTAGAACAGGTACCATGTTATTAATATATATTTCATTAATGATAATGTACTATGCAGCATAACATTTCGAGAAACAACAAAATGCAATTACAAGTCAACCAAGCTTTTATGTCTACATAAATCAACTTACAAGGAATGTGTAAGCTGATATACCACCTTGCTAAACAGTAACTTTTGCTCTTTTTTGCAATGCAGCAAGTTTAATTAATTTTGTTTTCTATGTGTGTCTTGCTTATTCATACAGCACCATATTTAATATACAGTATATATATTTTTTAATACCAAGTACTAAAACTATGTATTTGCTGCCACAATGCTGGTATTCATTAGTAAATTAGATATTTGTTCGTCTCTCACATGGGCTTTTAAGAGAGTGATTTTGAAAATGTTGAAATAGCTGTGAAGGGGTAGGGTCTAGAACATGTATTTTTTCCATTACAGCCATCCCCTCACTTTCAAAAATATGTGCAGTTTATTCCTGGAAAAAGGTTCAAATAAATACAGTACACTTCTGTTTTTTAAAAGTGTTGTATTTCTATGTTAAGCACTGCCCACCCACCAAACATATAATTTAGTTAGGTAGTAGTAGTACGATTTCAGATGAGCCCTAAATGAACAGAAAGCCTAAATGTGACCATACACTCACCGACTTTGATTGCTAATTGGGCTATTTTAGATTTAATGCCCACAAATTGCATTGTGTTTAACAGAGCTGACGATCTTTACCAACAGCTGATCGAGATCTACCAAATGCTGATTGGTATGGATGGTAAATCCGGTTGGTAGATAAATGTATTTGACTGTGTATGTAATCAGCATCACACTGTTGGTACAGAATAGTAGGCTGCGATTCTCCCGTTCCACCACATTCCAAAGGTGCTCTATTGTATTGAGGTCTGGTGACTGTGGAGGCCATTGGATTATACTGAACGCACAGTCATGTCATGCTTGTAGAACCAGCTTCAGATAACTTTATGACATGACATGTTATTTTGTTCAAAGTGGCTATTAGAAGATAGGTAGACTGTGGCCATAAAGGGATGCACGTGGTCAGCAACAGTACTGAAGTAATCTGTGACATTTAAACATGCTCAATTGGTATTAAGGGGCTTAATGTGTGCCACAAAATAATTCCCCACACCATTACACTACCACCACCACCGGCCTGCACCATTGACACAAGACAGCATGGATCCATGGATTCATGTTGTTTACTTCACATTTTGAACCTACCATGTGCATGTCACAGCAGAAATCGAGGTTCGTCAGATCAGGTGGGTAGTAATCATATTTCCAATGCTAATAATACTGGCACAAAGAATACTGACACTAAAATGCAGACACTTAAAATACTGACAAGTAGGAAATACCTAACATTGTAAACACTGATATGCAAAAAATACCAACGTCTTAAATACCTACATGTAAGAAATCCCAACACATATAAAATACTAACAGTGTGATTGCCAACAGTGAAAATGCTGACAATTACACTTCCGACATTAAGAGGGCAATGCGAGCGGACACGTTGGCTTTATACTGTTAAAAATAGAAGTGAAAAAGAAGTAAAAAAAAAAGTGTGAGTTCCCCCATATAAACACTATAACCCTAGTGCTGACAGTTAATAAAATCGGGGGTGGGGGAGGATGCAGGGTCTCCTAAATTTCATGAAAACCAGAACTAGCCCAACCAGCCGGGATGGGTGGCATTATAGCAGGTCCCCCTGCCATAGTGATAACCAACCCCAGGCTGTACAGCACAGTGCGGGGTCTCTGCACAATTTTTTCCCCTCTAGGAAGAACCAGTCCCGTGCTGAAAGCACTAAGGCTCTTACTACACCCCTTTGGCGGTTGGTGTAGGGTAAGAAAGTGAAAAAATAAAAGGAAAAAGTAAAAAAAACACCATTTTAGTTTGTGGAACTAAAAATCAAAGCCAGCCCGGGCTGCAATTAACAGTTTGGGCATGCTGGTGCTTGTAGAACTACAATTGCCACCATTCCCTGACACCCAGGGCTTGCTGTGACCTGTAATACCACAAAGTAAAATTTTAAATAAAACACAACACTCTCTTTAATACCATAAAATAATAATGAAAATAAATAAAGTAATAAAATTTAAAAAAAAATGAAATAAATCACACACCCCTCATCCAAACCACATATATTTATTAAAAATAATAAATGCCTAAATACTTACTCTGTGATGTTTTCTTCTGTAAGGGATCCAGTAATCTTGCAATCCAAAATGAACCCCAATAATATCTTCTTTTCTTCAGTCATAAAGACTCCTTTTGTATTTTCTACTTGTCAGCATTTTAAGTGTCGGCACTTTAGTGTCAGTATTCTTTGTGTCAGTATTATTTGCAATGGAAATTCATACTGCTCCCGATCACGGAACCTTTTTTGAGTTTTCAAGTGTCCAATTTTGGTGAGCCTCTGCCCACTGTGGCCTCAGTTTCCTGTTCTTAGCTGACAGAAGTGGAAACCGGTATGGTCTTCTGATAATGTAGCTCTCCTCTTCAAGGTTTGACGTGCTGTGTGTTCAGAGGTGCTGTTCTGCATATGACTGTTGTAGTGCATGGTAATTTGAGTTATTGTATCCTTCCTGTCTGGCTATTCTTCTCTGATCTCTCTCATTAACAATGCTTTCTCACCCAAAGAACTGCCACTCACTGGATGTTTTTTGTGTTGCGCATCATTCTCTGGACATTCTGGAGATAATTGTGCTTAAAAATCCCAGCAAAACAGCAGTTTCAAACCACCCCTTCTGACATCAACAATCATTCCATGGTCAAGAGCAATTCGATTACATTTCTTCTCAATACTAGTGTTTGCTCTGATCAACAAGTGAACCGCCTGACCATGTCTGCATTTATGCTTTGAGTTGCTGCCACATGATTGGCTGATTTCAGGGGCAGACCTAGTCTTTGTTTATAGAGTGGGGGGGGGGCAATTTAGCATAATCACGTCCCTCTTTAGATTTCTGATTGGCCGGACCCTGTTTCTGCGCCCCCTAACACGATTGGCACTGCGCCCTCCTCTTTTGATCGCCGGGCATTTTGGAGCAATTTAAAATTAGGTTTGTGCTGCTAGGGGAGGCGATTGCCACGATTGCCACCCTAGATCCGCCACTGGCTGATTTAGATTTTTGCATTGACGACCAGGTGCACCTTTATTAAAATTGCTGGTGTATATAATTTAAAGTGTAGTACCCTAATTTCTGAATCTCTCTTTGCTTATTATTGCGATAGATATAAGATACATAAGATTCCAACACAAAATTTCAAATAAGCCTTACTTTTATTGTTAAATATGTATATTTTTCATGAATAAATTGTGTGTGAAATATTACACTATTAAAGTTCATCAAGTCAGCTAACAAATTTATTGCTGGTAGTTGGCACTCATATTATAGTGTGATTCTGCACTACATAGCTTTTTTTTGTTCTATATATACATTGGATGCGACAAAAGGTTGCAATCCAGATAGAAAGAGACTATCAAAGATTTTCAAATAAGCTGATATCATGATAGATGAGAATGTTGTTTCCATAGGAAGAAGGACTCTCTACATAGAAGTTTCACATGTGTTGATTTTTGATATATATATATATATATCTATAATATAAATGTCTAGTGGCGTGTGTTAGTTTGTCTGTCTGTGTGTGTGTGTGGAAAAAATAAAACCAAGCTGCAGCGCCACCTGCTGGGCGGAGTTATACACTGACCTACTAAATTCTTAGTGTGTGTGTAAAAAAAAATTCAGAAAGGGCTGAAATTTGGTATACTAAGATGTTTTTAATTTGTTAATTTAATTTGTTAATTGTTAAAAGTGTTTATAAAGATTTAAAAAATATATATATATATATATTTATTGAAGGAGAAGTGACAGTTGGGAGTGGTTGGTGGTTGCTGGAGGTGACAGTGGGAAGTGGTTGGTGGTTGAGGCCTGGGCTATGGCCCAAATGCATGACAAGAACCTTTTTAACACCTTAAGTAGCTTGATTTGACTAGAATGCATGAGTATCATGCACGGGTCAACTTGTGTGTATATATATATATATATATATATATATATATATATACACCAATTCCAGAATTATTGGCACCTCTCAAAAAATGGGCGAAAACAATTGTATAAAGTAAGCAATACTTATAAGAGACTTTGCTTACCATTTATATATCAGTCATAATTCCTACAAGAGTGTTTTATTTTAAGAATAGTGTATTCTTTCAAAAACATATGTGGCAAAATTAAAGAGCATGTAAAATAAAACCAAAGTAATTTGCATCTTAGTGCAAGAAATTATGTCTATTTATTGATTCTAGTCTCCAGGAACTCCATTGTTGTCTATGACCATTTCCTGTTTCCCTTGGATATCACCATCATCTTCATTTATTTATATAGCACAACCAATTCCATAGCGCTGCACAGAGAATATTTGTTATTCATGTCAGTACCTGTCCCATTGGAGTTTACATTCTAAATTCCCTAACACACACACACACATACTTGTTTTTATTGCATCGTGAGGACCCATGTCTAGAACATGGCATATAGGGACACCCCTTTCCCAATGCCCTGTCGACAGAACAATCATAGGAGTATGTGTAGGAGCGGTTTGTCACCAGAGTTACCACATGAGATTTGCACTTTGACTTATAAATTACTGACTCGGACTGCAAGATGGAGAAGGTGTTATGTGTTGTGACTGTCTCAGGACATCCGCATTCCTGCATGCATAAATGAATAAATAATAACAATAGTAAGGAAAATTTTGTGTATCCTGGCCGTCTGAGGACATCCGCATGCCGGCTTACACCGACACTTAGCCATGAAGGCTACAGTGCTGTTCAACCACTTTGCATCAATTCAACAAGTTTGATCCCTCTTTAAAGCTGTCATACAGTTTATGAAGAATTTCACCCCCAATCAGCTCCGATCTTTGTCTATGGATGGTTCAGCCATGAGACACGCAATACAGTCTCGCTTTCTGGGCATCCAGCATGTCTGTTTTCACCTCATCAGGTGTTTCTCCACAGCCTGAACCTCCTCTCTGTCCCAGGATTTCCTCCACACTTCTTTGCAACCTGAAAGGAAGTAGAGTGGCCCGTTCTGGCTCCGCAACATACAGAGAAGGCAAAGTTCTTCTGCCTAGCTTGTGATTTCACTGCTGTTTGATTTCAAGTGCTGTTTGTTTAAAGTGTGAAGTTAGATCCAGTAAGGATTGCTGTGCTGTGTTGAGAATTATTCTGTGTGATTATTGAAGGAGATTCATTTTTCTGTGTGTTATTAAGTGTCCCTTTTTTCTTTTTCTTTTTGTCTGTTTTTTTTTTCTTCTCTCTGTTAGAGCTAGTGGGTGTGGTTTAATTGCATAAGTGATACAGCTGGGTAGAGCAAGCTCTATTTAAAAGGAGGTAGTAAGTGATTTCATTGAGCTTGTGATTTCGCTGCTGTTTGATTTCAAGTGCTGTTTGTTTTAAGGGAGGATATGCCTACCTGTTGGCATCCAGCAGGAGGAAACAAACCCTTTTGTGACATAAGAGAAAAGACGCAAGGCTGGTGTTGGCGTCACAGTTTTATTTAAAATCAACAAAAATGCAGGGAAAGCAGTGCGCAAAGATCTCTTTCCTTTTACCAATTCCTTCACCTTATGGGGGGGTGTTCTGCCCACCCTGTGAGCACCGCAAGCACGCCCCCCCAGGAATTATATCAAGAATTCCTTCACCTAATGGGGGGTGTGTTCTGCCCACCCTGTGAGCACCGCAAGCACGCCCCCCCCAGGAATTATGTAGGGCGTGTTCGCCCATCATGTGGGCACCGCAAGCATGCCCCCTGGAGCCCGCATCTTGTACACACACACCCTCTTTTCCCTTGGCACGCCCCCGTAGAGGCCCAACCATTGAAGCTGGAGCCGGGCAGACGGCCGCCTCTCTGGTGTGATTATGCACCGATGCTGGCTTTACCTCATATCTATACCCTGTGCGCCGCTTTCCACCGCCACACGAGGCCTTTATGAACCATTCATTAGGCCAAAGCCCCCACTGCCAAGCTGCGACACCAACCGGCCAACACCTCCAACACTTCCTGTATCGTGTTATTGAACAAGTCTAGCACAACCTCTGACAGGTGTACTCCATCTCTCCTATAAAAACCAATGCATTTCCTGCTAATGTCTTCATGCCGTATGCTGATGCCGCCACACGCGGAAATTAGTTTAAATATGGCCGAATTCACCCTCTTGCGAGCTCTGTCAATGCCCGCTCCCTTCCTTGCACCTCTCCAGGACAGGCTTGGGATGATATACGACCATACTAATGTAACGGCACCCCAGCGTTCTTTCATCCACACCAAGTCTATCCCGATACCTTCTACTAAATCTAATTGCAAAAGGCCTGATCTGAATGATTTATTGGATTGAGCTATCAACTCACTGACTCTGAAAGCCCCACTGTATGCCAAAATGAATGCAGTGGTAAACAGCATTGTTTCCCGTGCGTCCCTGCATACTGTAGGTGCTATCCCTACTAACTCCCTCAGCCTCTCTGCTGTCACTGGTTCCCGGGTATCCGGGTTCCGAGTCTCGTTCCTGGCCCAGCCTCTCATTACTGTATGCACTATGAATGCTTTGGTTATATCTGCTTCTCCCCTCAGCCTTAAGAAAAAGGCAATGCCGGTTAGTATGCTGCAAACACTGGCCTTCGAAGCCCTGGCTGTGTACAGCTCATCCAGGAATGCCAATAATATCTGTAGGGCTTCCTTACCCTCTGATGCTCTTCTGCCTTTAAACTGCTGCCACCTGTCCCAAGCTGCACTATAAGTTCTCCATGTCTTTTGTGTCAAGAACTTCGCCACCAGCTCGCCTAGACCGGGTTGACAATCTGCCAAAGATGGGAAGGGCATGGTAAACCTACTTGTTCCGCATGAGGAGCAACCTCCCTGAAAACCTCCCACTTCTGTCGCGAGAGCTATGGTATTGCGCTCACCCTGGACATGCTTTGCTCTGAATGTAATGTTCTGATGCAGGCACCTTGCAACTAACCACCTAAGCAGCCTAATCACAGGGAAGGAGAATGATGCTGAGTGATTGTTAATGGCTTGCACCACCCCTAGGTTGTTGCACCAGAACCTGATGTTCCTGTTCTCCAACCTTTTTCCTCAAATTTCTAACGCCACCACTATTGGAAACAATTCCAGTGCAGCTAGGTTCTTAGTGAGACCGCTAGCGATCCTCTGGCCACGTTTGTGCGCACCATTCCCCCTGCATATGTGCTCCAAAACCTATTGCCTCTGCTGCATCTGTGAACAGCTGCAGCTCACGGTTAGGCTGCTCTGATGCGGGCCATAAACGCACCTAATTATACTCGTGCAGAAACACTCCCATACCAACAGGTCCTCTCTGATCTCCCTGCTAATGCGAATCCTGTGGTGCTTCTTTTTTACACCTGCCGTAGCTCTCTCCAGCCTCCTCTTAAATATGCGGCCCATCGGTATCACCCGGCAAGCGAAGTTCAACAACCCCAGCAATGACTGCATCTGTTTTAGCGTGACCTTCCTAGCCTCTATGCACCTGCCAACCATCTCACTGAGCCTTGATATCTTGTCTGCTGGGGGCCTGCACTCTAATCTGTCGGTGTCAATTTCGATTCCTAGGTAAGATATGATTGGCTTTGGGCCCTCGATTTTTTCCTGAGCAATATGGACACCGAATTCTCTATACATGCACTGAAGCTCTCCCAACAATTGGCTGCACTGCTCTGTCTTTGCAGGACCAACTAATAAAAAATAGTTTAAATAATGCGCTATGGATTTTGACTCAGTACGGATTTCAAAACACCACTGCAGAAAGGAACTAAAAATCTCAAAGTATGAGAATGCTATTGCACACCCCATTGGTAAACATTTATCAATGAAAAATTTGCTGTCAAAATGGAAACCCATCAGCCTAAAACTGTGTGGGTGTAACGCCAAGAGCCAGAAAGCTGATTCTATGTCCAGCTTTGCCATAAGGGCACCCCTGCCATGTGCTCTGACCAATTTGATTGCACTGTCAAATGACTGATATTGGACTGAACACTGCTCGCTGTCGAGCGCCTCGTTAACAGATGCTCCTTCTGGGAAGCTCAAATGCTTGTTGAGCCTGAACTCCCCTATTGCTTTCTTAGGCACCAACCCTAGGGGGGGACAATCAAATCCTTTTTGGGGGGCTGCGCATATGGGCCGGTAACTCGGTCTAAGATCATTTCCTTGCCAATTTTTTCCCTAACCACTGCTGAGTGCGCATTGATGGACTTTAGGTTTTTACTCCCTATCCTTTGAGGAACTGGCCTCCTGACCGGAATTTTACACCCTTCCTTCAATCCCTTTATAAATTAATTTGTCTTCATACTGCTTAGGATACCCGGCCAGCCACACCCGCATCCTGTCTAGTCTTATTGGGCTAGTTGCCTTTGCTAGGCCCACTTGCGCCGGATAAAACAGCCTGACGGCCTCCTTTTTTTCCTTGCGCATTCGTTTGCGGAGCGGTTTCCTCCGAAAAAATTACACGCATGACTGAACTTGCATTGCCCAGCACTTAAGTCTATCTTGCCTTTGTAAACTAGGCCTCCCTGCCCCCGGCTTTGCTGATGCAACCCCTCTTTCCGTAGCTGCACTGCCCTGGGAGTTTAACCAGATATCTACGTCCCTTGACCCAAAATTAATTGGCTTCTGACCCTGCGACTTCAGGCGAAAGACCTCGTCGTAGTTCCTCCAGACAGTCTCCCCCCGAACTTCCTATAGACTGAGTGGATGAAATTTGTGTATTTCACCATACTCATAGCCATCCTGGGAAAGCTTCTAAGTAACACCCTGTGTAAACGAACATCCCACTCAGCCAATTATCCATAGTTTTATACGAATCAGCCTGCACTAGACCTTTCTCGCTAACTTCTCCTTTTTCCTTTAGCCCTGCTTCAGTCAAGGTGTATATATCAATGAATGAGGCTTTTACAATGCCCCTCCTTGTTTGTTTCGGCAAATGAGTTGCAATTGCTCCCAGATCGCATCCTAGTGATACCCCAGCCTGCTCGAACGCTGCAGCTTTATGCTCTGAAGCCTGCCCCATCTGATTTCTAACCACATCTACCCCAGGACCGGCTAACCTGCACTTCTTTCTCGCCATCCTCAGCATGCGCCACTGCTCCTTAAAAGCCTTATACGCTTATACGCCCTCGGATTCAGTAGAACTATCTAACCCCGAGCTGTCCTCTACTTCCACATGTACATTACAACGATCACCCCTATTCATAATCATATTATTAACATCATTAACATCAGTATCATTAATAGAGTTCTTACCAGTCCCTGCCGATACGCTCATCTCTGCGCTGGTAGTGGCGCCAGAGGTCTTGTCTTTTGCCGCGCTGGCCCTGGCGTCGGCTACTGCTGCTTCTGCTGTACCACTGACCGGGCTGGATGTGGCCACTGGTGAGCGATGTCGAGCTGCTGAAGCTCTACTGGAATTGGCGTGGACTTGGCGATGACCCTCTCTTGCTGCGGTGCTGGACCCGGCACCTGCAGCCGCCCTGTGTGAGCTCCTATCTCGATGCAATGTGCGCTGATGTCTGGTCTGATGCGATCTTCTGTCTTGATGCAATCTTTTTTCTTGATGCCTGGATGATGGGCAAGCTTCAATGCGCTGTGGCGAGTTGTGCCGACTGTGCTCCGTGCTTCTATGCCTGCACTCTCTGCGATCTTGGCTGCGTCCGCTTTCTCGCTGGTATCTGTGCCGCGGGGGAGAGGGTAACCGTGGGGATAATAGGGGTATGGAGCAGGCTGATGACCTAATCCGGTGTAGGGCCCCCATACTTGCTGTACTGGACCTGGAGGCGATGGACCATAGCTGGGTGGCTGCCCTTGTAATTGTGTTGGGGCAATGAATACCCAAGATCCCAGGTTCCCGCTGCCGTTACTGAGGCTGTGTCCATTCGCTCCCCATGCCTGTGAAACATAGCCTCCATTGGAGGGTAAAACTGTGGTCATGCAAGTCAGAGATGAATGCTGTGATGAGGGTGTATTGCACAGCCCCTCAAGTTGTTGCCCCATTAAGCTGCCTTCTTCTCTTGAATCATCATCATCTTCAGCCCCTTGACCATGTTCAGTAAGTTGTTGGGGGAGGGGGGACAGTTCACTCACCATGTGCTGCTGCTCTGTGATGATTTCCCCTGTTTGCTGGGTTTGTCCTGCTCCAGCAAGATAGTTGAGGTTTCCTTGCTGCATTGCTTCCTCCTGGCTGCTCTCTGACGTTTTGCTGTGCTTGTAGCTGCAATCCTTCTCTTGCTCACATGTGACCCATGGCCATTGCTGTGTAATGCTTGTGCCTGGTTAGGCTTCTCAATCTCAGCTGCCTTAATCAAATGCCTAGATGGGTTCCTCTGCCTTCTAGGAAGGCTGCTTGCAGTGTGTTTTTGGTTATTTGCAGGCATGTTTGTTGCTGGAATTCAAGTAATTGTGATTTTCCTGATCAGCAATGGCTATGAATGCTTCTCATTTGAATCTCTGCTCTATAATGACCCTTGACTTCCTGTACCTGTCCCTGCAATCACTTAACCTCCCCCCCTGGTTTTCCTAGTAAGTTTCCCACTGGCCTTCTTAGTCCCCAGGTGTGAAAGGGGGAGGTGCCTGCCTGCACGTCCCCCCCTTCCTGCTGCATGTGTATTTGAGTCAAATCTCCTTATCAGGCTTTGGTGCCAGTGAAGCACCTCTGCCCCTTTAAAATGTGGAGTTAGATCCAGTAAGGATTGCTGTGCTGTGTTGAGAGAGTGATATAGTTTGGGGAATTATTCTGTGTGTTTATTGAAGGGGATTCATTTTTCTGTGTGTTATTAAGTGTCCCTTTTTTCTTTTTCTTTTTTTCTCTTTTTTCTTTTTTTTTCTTCTCTCTGTTCGAGCTAGTGGGTGTGGTTTAATTGCATAAGTAGGGATGTGCACCGGCGACTTTTGAGGTCTCGTGTTTTGTGTTTTGGATCCGGATTTTCGTTATTTTTGGGGTTCGGATTTATCTCGCAAAACACTTGACGAAAGGTCTCGGTTCGGATTTAAGGTTTTGGATTCGGATTTTTTTTGGAAAAAAAACATAAAAAGTTTAAAAATCAAGTTTTTGGGCTTATTTTCACTCCTAGGCTATTATTAACCTCAATAACATTCAATAACAAGCATTTCCACTAATTTACAGTGTATTCTGAACACCTCACAATATAGTTATTAGTCCAAAATGTTGCAACAAGGTATCTTTCTGGACTGCGTAGAGGAGTGGGTCACCACAATATATATTAAAAACCCTGAACTTTTATGATTCGCACAAATAAATGTACCTGGACTGCGCAGAGGAGTGGGTCACCACAATATATTAAAAACCCTGAACTTTTATGAATCACACCAATAAATGTACCTGGACTGCGTAGAGGAGTGGGTCACCACAATATATATAATAAGAAAACCATCAACTTGTTTGATTCGCACCAATAAATGTACCTGGACTGCGTAGAGGAGTGGGTCACCACAATATATTAAAAACCCTGAACTTTTATGAATCGCACCAATAAATGTACCTGGACTGCGTAGAGGAGTGGGTCACCACAATATATTAAAAACCCTGAACTTTTATGAATCGCACCAATAAATGTACCTGGACTGCGTAGAGGAGTGGGTCACCACAATATATATTAAAAACCCTGAACTTTTATGATTCGCACCAATAAATGTACCTGGACTGCGTAGAGGAGTGGGTCACCACAATATATATTAAAAACCCTGAACTTTTATGATTCGCACCAATAAATGTACCTGGACTGCGTAGAGGAGTGGGTCACCACAATATATTAAAAACCCTGAACTTTTATGAATCGCACCAATAAATGTACCTGGACTGCGTAGAGGAGTGGGTCACCACAATATATATTAAAAACCCTGAACTTTTATGATTCGCACCAATAAATGTACCTGGACTGCGTAGAGGAGTGGGTCACCACAATATATATAATAAGAAAACCATCAACTTGTATGATTCGCACCAATAAATGTACCTGGACTGCCTAGAGGAGTGGGCACTGGGCACCACAATAAAATATATAAAAAACCTTCAACAGGTCTGCATTACACTACACATACGGCTGCTCCTCCATCCTCTCCATCATATACATGTTGGAGTTTTAGCGTGTGACAACCTCTTGTTTTTGATAATGTCAGTGCATTTTGAATATTTTTCAATTTGCCCCACACCACTGAATGTACTTTATCTATGATACGCATCTATCTATCTTGACTGCGTAGTGTGGTGGCCCCGGTACACAATTTGGTACCGAGGCCACAATATAATTAAAAAACCCTCCACGTGTCAGAATTCCACCAAAAAAGGGTATGGACTGCGTAGTGTGGTGGCCCCGGTACACAATTTGGTACCGAGGCCACAATATAATTAAAAAATTGGGCATCAACTGTCACCATTGTTTAATATCTGATACACCTAAATATGGACTGCACAGTGGAGTGGCCCCGGTAGTAAATTTGGTGCCGGGGCCACAATAAAATAAATACACCCTCAACTGGTCTGAATTCCACCAAACAAGTATCTGGACTGCGTAGTGGGGTGGCCCCGGTACCCAATTTGATACCGGGGCCACAATACCTCCTCCAAACATGGTACAGACAATTCGTCATTGAGATCCCATCAAGTATGTTAAAGACAGACAGGGTCGAAGTGTTATTGGTTGACTTTGTAAACCAAAAAACTGTCCCTGTTGCACATAGTCGTGCAATGAAGACTGACTTTTTCATTTAAAGGCACCATCTTTCAAGTGTAGTGTTTGTAAGTCTAAGTCATATTATACTTTTGGTAAAATTGGTTTATTTTGTTCCTCTTTATGGTAACTACTAATAGAATTAAAGTATTAAATAGAAGCGGCAGTTCCTCTTTATGGTAATTAGTAATAGAATTAAAGTATTAAATAGAATTAAAGTATTAAATAGAATTAAAGTATTAAATAGAGTGGTATAGAGTTGTAGTGTGGTATAGATAGAGTGGTCCCCACAATATAATAATAAAACCCTCAACTGGTCTTAATTCCACCAAACAAGTATCTGGACTGCGTAGTGTGGTGGCCCCGGTACACAATTTGGTACCGAGGCCACAATATAATTAAAAAACCCTCCACGTGTCAGAATTCCACCAAAAAAGGGTATGGACTGCGTAGTGTGGTGGCCCCGGTACACAATTTGGTACCGAGGCCACAATATAATTAAAAAATTGGGCATCAACTGTCACCGTTGTTTAATATCTGATACACCTAAATATGGACTGCACAGTGGAGTGGCCCCGGTAGTAAATTTGGTGCCGGGGCCACAATACCTCCTCCAACTTCCAAGTGTAGTGTTTATAAAGACAGACAGCGTCGAAGTGTTATTAGTTGACTTTCTTAACCCTAAAATTGTCCCTGTTGCAAATATTCGTGCAATGGACAGTTACTTTTTTATTGAAAGACTCAAGCTTTCAAGTGTAGTGTTTATAAAATATAAACAACAATACAGTAGTTTTAGAGCACGTCAATACCTCTTGTTTTAAATTATGACAGGGCATTTTACTTTTGGTTTAATTTCTTGAATTTTTTTAAATTTGGTTTTACTTTTTGAACATGGCAAACGACTGTTGATTGGTCATATAATGCAAAAAAAAAAGGTCCAAGATGGAATTGTCCTTGGGCCCTCACACCCACCCGTATGTTGTTGAAATAGGACATGCACACTTTAACAAACCAATCATTTCAGCGACAGGGCCTACCAAACAACTTTGGCTGAAATGATTGGTTTGTTTGGGCCCCCACACCAAAAAAGCTATTCATCTCTCCCTGTACAGACTAAACAGGCTCTACTGAGGCAAGATGTCGTCCTCATCCTCAACCTCTGATTCCTCTCCCCCTACAGTGTGTACTTCCTCCTCATCACACATTATCAATTCGTCCCCGCTGGACTCCACAACCACAGGTCCCTCTGTAGTATCTGGAGAGCAGTGCTGTACTTCATTGAGGAATTAATTATTCATTTTTATAAACATCATTTTTTCAACGTTCTGAGGAAGCAACCTCCTTCGCCGCTCACTGACCAGGTTCCCCGCTGCACTAAAAACTCTTTCCGAGTACACACTGGAGGGGGGACAACTCAGGTAAAATAGAGCCAGTTTGTACAGGGGCTTCCAAACTGCCTTTTTTTCCTGCCAGTAACAATATGGACTGTCTGACATGTCTACTTGGATGGTGTCAGCAAAGTAATCATCCACAATTTTTTCTATTGTGACAGCATCCAATGCAGCGAGAGTAGACATGTCTGCAATGGTTGGCAGGTCCTTCAGTCCGGACCAGATGTTATCAGCATCCCCGCCAGTGCCTCTTTTGGGAAAACTGAGCTTTTTCCTCGCAGCCATAGATGTGGAAGAAAATGAGGGTGGAGCTGTTGGCATGTCACGGTCCTCTTCAGAGGACAATCTCCTGACCAGCAGGTCTTTGCACCGCTGTAGACTTGTGTCCGCCGGAAACAGAGACACAACATACGCTTTAAACCGAGGATCGAGCACGGTGGCCAGAATGTATTCCTCTGACTTTAAAAGAGTGACCACCCTCGGATCCTGGCAAAGCGTACGAAGGGCTACATCCACAAGAGCTACATGCTTGGTGTAATCGCAATGGCTTACCAGCTCCTCCCTCACTTTCTCCAGCTGCTTCTGCAACAGCCTGATCAGGGGAATGACCTGACTCAAGCTGGCAGTGTCGGAACTGACTTCTCGTGTGGCAAGTTCAAATGGCTGCAGAACCTTGCACAACACGGAAATCAGTCTCCACTGCGCTTGACTGAGGCGCATCCCCACTCCTTTGCCTATGTCGTAGGTGGCTGTGTAGGCCTGAATGGCCTTTTGCTGCTCCTCCATCCTCTGCAGCATATAGAGGGTGGAGTTCCAACGCGTCACAACCTCTTGTTTGAGGTGATGGCAGGGCAGGTTCATGCTTTTTTGATGTGCCTCTAGTCTGCGGTAGGCACTGGCTGAATGCCGAAAGTGTCCAGCAATTTTGCGCGCCACCGCAAGCATCTCCTGCACACCCCTGTCACTCTTGAGGTAATGCTGCACCACCAAATTAATGGTGTGGGCAAAACATGGGACGTGCTGGAAATTGCCCATATTTAATGCCCGCACAATGTTACTGGCATTGTCTGACACCACAAATCCCCATGAGAGTCTAAGTGGGGTAAGCCACTGGGAGATAATTTCCCTCATTTTCTCTAATATGTTGTCAGCGTTGTGCCTCTTATTAAAGCCTGTAATACACAATGTTGCCTGCCTTTGCACGAGCCGCCATTTTGTAGTTGCTGCTACTGATGCAGCTGTTGCTGTTGCTGCGGAAGGGGATGCATCTACCCAGTGGGCTGTCACAGTCATATAGTCCTTCGTTTGCCCAGAACCACTTGTCCACATGTCCGTGGTTAAGTGGACAGTGGGTACAACCGCATTTTTTAGAGCACTGAGGACACTTGATCGTACTTCTCTGTACATTTTTGGTATCGCCTGCCTAGTGAAGTGGAATCTCGACGGGATTTGGTACCGGGGACACAATACCTCCATCAACCCTCTAAATCCCACTCCACTGATGGCGGACACCGGGCGCACGTCTAACACCAACATTGCAGTTACAGCCGCAGTTATACGCTTTGCAATAGGGTGACTACTATCGTATTTTGTGGTCATGGCAAACGACTGTTGGACGGTCAATTGTTTTGTGAAAGACTTAGCGGTCTTACGACTTCTCCTCTGGGAAGATGACCGACTAACAGCAGCAACAGCAGCAGTGGCAGTAGTAGGCGTACCGCTGCAGGATTCCTCGGATGAATCCCGTATTGAGGAGGACTCAGTCTGGCTGCTGACTTGGGCTGCAGGACTGAATCTGATGGAGATTGTGGAGGAAGTTGACGAGGAGGGTGTTGCTGGTGTGTATCCAACTGGACCACGGGATTTAGGTGTCCCTGTACCGATGAGGGTCCTAGCCCCAGTTCCTGAACTAACCACTGAACTATGAAGGTTATTCAGGTGACGTATAAGGGAGGATGTTCCTAGGTGGGCAAGATCCTTACCCCTGCTTATTTGAGCTTTACATAAGCTACATATGGCCATACATTGGTTGTCTGGATTTGGATAAAAATAACTCCAGACCGAAGAGGGGCATTTTTTGGTCTTCTGACCAGGCATGACGATGGGCTTTTTCATCCCATGGACATCAGCTGTTTCCCCCCCTGGTGCCTCGTTTACAATAACCACATCACCTTCCTCATCATCAAGTTCCTCCACAGCGCCAGCTACATCATCAATAGCCTCCTCCCGAGCCACCTCTTCCCGTACAGTGATGGGAAGGTCAGGCTTGACAACCACCAACATCCTTGGACTCGCCTTGTGGATTTGTGATAATTTCTCTTTAGAAGGCAGAGTTGTTTGCTGTTTTGTTGCTGACAGCATAACTCTCTTCATTTTTTTGTAGGGGGGGGAGGAGGAGGAGGGCTAAGATCTGTGGGTGAAGCTGAACCACTAGTCATGAACACGGGCCAGGGCCTAAGCCGTTCCTTGCCACTCCGTGTCGTAAATGGCATATTGGCAACTTTACGTTTCTCCTCAGATGATTTTAAGTTTCTCTTTTTGCTACTTTTTCTTAACTTGGGCTTTTTGGATTTTACATGCCCGGTACTACGAGATTGGGCATAGGGCTTGGAAGACGACGTTGATGGCATTTCATTGTCTATGTCATGACTAGTGGCAGCAGCTTCAGCATTAGGAGGAAGTGGGTCTTGATCTTTCCCTACTTTATCCTCCAAATTTTTGGTCTCCATTATATGTAGCACAAGATACTGCAGAATGTGTGAACTTGGTAATATTGCAGTACCAATGGACTTATACTGCTGTATTGGTTTTGCAAATTTGGTTATAATTATTATATATATTTTTTTTAAAAAAAAATTTATTTTTTTTTACTTTTTTTTTATTTTTTAAAAACTTGGGAATAATGGGGAAATAACTATGCCCTTAGAAGCACAGAGCACAGGACACAGCACCACTGGACTGAACAGGACACGGCACAGGACCCAGCAGCACTACGGAACTCAGCAGGACAGAGCACAGGACACAGCACCACTGGACTGATACTGCAGAATGTGTGAACTTTGTAATATTGCAGTACCAATGGACTTATACTGCTGGATTGGTTTTGCAAATTTGGTTATAATTATTATATATTTTTTATTTTTTTTAAATTTTTTATTTTTTTTTACTTTTTTTTTATTTTTTAAAAACTTGGGAATAATGGGGAAATAACTATGCCCTTAGAAGCACAGAGCACAGGACACAGCACCACTGGACTGAACAGGACACGGCACAGGACCCAGCAGCACTACGGAACTCAGCAGGACAGAGCACAGGACACAGCACCACTGGACTGATACTGCAGAATGTGTGAACTTTGTAATATTGCAGTACCAATGAACTTATACTGCTGGATTGGTTTTGCAAATTTGGTTATAATTATATATATTTTTTTTTTAATTTTTAATTGTAATTTTTTTTTTACTTTTTTTTTATTTTTTAAAAACTTGGGAATAATGGGGAAATAACTATGCCCTTAGAAGCACAGAACACAGGACACAGCACCACTGGACTGAACAGGACACGGCACAGGACCCAGCAGCACTACGGAACTCAGCAGGACAGAGCACAGGACACAGCACCACTGGACTGATACTGCAGAATGTGTGAACTTTGTAATATTGCAGTAGCAATGAACTTATACTGCTGGATTGGTTTTGCAAATTTGGTTATAATTATATATATATTTTTTTTAATTTTTAATTGTAATTTTTTTTTTACTTTTTTTTTATTTTTTAAAAACTTGGGAATAATGGGGAAATAACTATGCCCTTAGAAGCACAGAGCACAGGACACAGCACCACTGGACTGAACAGGACACGGCACAGGACCCAGCAGCACTACGGAACTCAGCAGGACAGAGCACAGGACACAGCACCACTGGACTGATACTGCAGAATGTGTGAACTTTGTAATATTGCAGTACCAATGGACTTATACTGCTGGATTGGTTTTGCAAATTTGGTTATAATTATATATATTTTTTTTTTAATTTTTAATTGTAATTTTTTTTTTACTTTTTTTTTATTTTTTAAAAACTTGGGAATAATGGGGAAATAACTATGCCCTTAGAAGCACAGAGCACAGGACACAGCACCACTGGACTGAACAGGACACGGCACAGGACCCAGCAGCACTACGGAACTCAGCAGGACAGAGCACAGGACACAGCACCACTGGACTGATACTGCAGAATGTGTGAACTTTGTAATATTGCAGTAGCAATGAACTTATACTGCTGGATTGGTTTTGCAAATTTGGTTATAATTATATATATATTTTTTTTAATTTTTAATTGTAATTTTTTTTTTACTTTTTTTTTATTTTTTAAAAACTTGGGAATAATGGGGAAATAACTATGCTCTTAGAAGCACAGAGCACAGGACACAGCACCACTGGACTGAACAGGACACGGCACAGGACCCAGCAGCACTACGGAACTCAGCAGGACAGAGCACAGGACACAGCACCACTGGACTGATACTGCAGAATGTGTGAATTTTGTAATATTGCAGTAGCAATGAACTTATACTGCTGGATTGGTTTTGCAAATTTGGTTATAATTATATATATATTTTTTTTAATTTTTAATTGTAATTTTTTTTTTACTTTTTTTTTATTTTTTAAAAACTTGGGAATAATGGGGAAATAACTATGCTCTTAGAAGCACAGAGCACAGGACACAGCACCACTGGACTGAACAGGACACGGCACAGGACCCAGCAGCACTACGGAACTCAGCAGGACAGAGCACAGGACACAGCACCACTGGACTGATACTGCAGAATGTGTAAACTTTGTAATATTGCAGTACCACTGGACTTTTACTGCTGAATGTGTGAACTTGGTAATATTGCAGTACCAATGGGCTTATACTGCAGGATTGGTTGTGCAAATTTTGTGGTAATTAAAAAAAATTAAAGTAGTTTTTGGTATTTTTTTAAATAACTTTTTTTTATTTTTTTAAACACAGGGGAATATTGGGGAAATAACTATGCCCTTAGAAGCACAGAGCACAGGACACAGCACCACTGGACTGAACAGGACACAGCACAGGACCCAGCAGCACCACTGACCTCAGAAGGACAGAGCACAGCACACAGCACCACTGGACTGATACTGCAGAACACAGCACAGCACAGAACTAAACAGCACAGCACAGAACTAAACAGCACAGCACGAGATCTACCAGGACAGAGGACCACCTAACACACCCTCCCTCTACCCTGATCAATGCCCGAGTGAAGATGGCGGCGACTAGCGGGGAATTTATAGGATCCGAGTATCGCGAGATCCGACAACGGGATTATGAGTCAGAGCCTCAGTTTCAGATTTGAATTTGGCGCCAATACCCGGATCTGTCTCGGATCCGACTCGGATCCGCAACGTTCGGGTGGGCTCGGATTTCATAAATCCGAGTGCGCTCATCCCTATGCATAAGTGATACTGTTTGTTTAAAGTGTGGAGTTAGATCCAGTAAGGAGTTGAATCCAGGAAGGGGTTTAATCTGGTAAGTGGATAGCAAAGGTTAGTACTCAAGTTCACTGTAGGCTATAAGAAGTTAGATTAGCCATAATAAGATGAGTGGTAGCAGGCTTGATGATCTCACTCATTAGCTGAGCAGGGTGGAGCAGATACAGAGGAGGATTCACAGGTAGGCAGCTGGGTAAAAGTTACTAGGGGTAGCAGAGGGAGGAAGAGGCAGGCCAGTTCTGAGCTAAGCAATCCCAGCAGATTTGCCAGATTGGATGAAGATACTGTGGAAGGCAGTTCAGAGTTGGATGAGACTGCTTCCTCAAGCAACCAGGGGAATGGTCTCTCCAGCATAGAGGAGACCAAAGTCACTCAGGGACCCAGGCAGATTGTGGTGGTAGGGGATTTAATTATTAGGAAGGTAGATAGGGCAATCTGTTACCGGTACCGTGCATGCCGAACAGTGTGTTGTCTCCCGGGTGCTTGGGCTCGGCATCGGGTGGACAGATTGTTGGGAGGGGCTGGGAATGACCCAGCGGTTTTGGTGCATATTGGCGCCAATGACCGAGTTAGAGGAAGAAGGGGTGTTCTAAAGAATGATTTCAGGGACATAGGTCACAAACTTAAGGCAAGGACATCCAAGGTAGTATTTTCGGAAATACTACCTGTACCACACGCTAGTCCAGGGAGGCAGCGGGAGATTAGGGAGGTTAATGCGTGGCTAAAAGATTGGTGTAGGAAGGAGGGTTTTGGATTCTTAGAGCACTGGGCTGTATTCTCGGTCAGTTGCCATCTTTATTGTCGTGATGGATTGAACCTGAACGAGGAGGGGGCTGCAGTGCTAGGGGAGAGGATGGTTAGAAGGTTGGAGGAGATTTTAAACTAGGCTCTGGGGGTGGGGGGGGGGGGAGGGCAAGCAAGTATTTATGGGATAGACATTGAGAGTAGTAAGGAGGAATTTAACAAGAGTCAAGGTGGTGGAGAGGGGGGAAAGGGAAGCATAGCCGATAAGGAGAGGCCCTTTTTAAAGCAAAAAGAAATACCTAAGGGATGCAATAGACTTAAGTGTATGCTTGCAAATGCAAGAAGCCTGACAGGTAAAATAGGGGAGTTAGAACTAGTAGCAATAAATGAGCAGTATGATAATATAGGTATTACGGAGACCTGGTGGGATGATACACATGACTGGGCAGTCAACTTGGAAGGCTATTCTCTCTTCAGGAGGGATAGAGTAAATAAAAGGGGAGGAGGAGTATGTCTTTATATTAAGCCAGAATTAAAACCAAGTATTAAGGAAGTTATATACGAGAATATTGGTGATAATATAGAGGCATTGTGGGTGGAAATATCCAGCGGAGGAAAAAGTTCAGAGAAGTTGCTGATAGGGATATGCTATAAACCGCCAGATATTAGTACGATTGAGGAAGCCCAACTTCTACAGCAAATTGAAAAGGCTACACAAGTAGGTCAAATTTTAATTATGGGGGATTTTAATTATCTGGACATTGATTGGAGTACTGAGACCTGCAGTACAGCTAGGGGAAATAGGTTTCTGAGCACGCTAAAAGACCATTACATGTCCCAATTAGTAGAGGAACCAACTAGGAACCGGGCTATACTGGACCTAGTAATAACAAACAATGTAGACGTAATATCAAATATTCAAGTAAGGGAGCACTTGGGAAACAGTGATCATAATATGGTCTCATTTGAAATTAGTTTCCAGAAGCAACGGTATAACGGATCAACTAGGACTTTAAACTTTAGAAAGGCAAATTTTAATATGCTAAAGGAGTCTATAAAGCCTTTGAAGGAAAAAATACGGAAGAAAAGTGGGCTGTCTTTAAAATGTTGTTGGAAACATATCAGTTCATTCCTATGGGAAATAAATGTAAAATAATTAAGTCTAAACCAATGTGGCTAAATAAAAAGGTAAAGGAAGAAATGCGTGCATTTAAATTGTTTAAGTCTGAAGGGTCAGAGGAGTCCTTTTGTAGGTACAAGGAATGTAATAAAACATGCAAAAAGGAAATTAGATTGGCTAAATTAAAAAATGAAAGGCACGTTGCAAAAGAAAGTAAGACAAACCCCAAAAAGTTTTTTAAGTATATAAATGGCAAAAGGATTAAAAAAGATAATATAGGACCCCTAAGAAGTGAGATGGGTGAATTGATAAATGATACTAAGGAAAAAGCAGAGGTATTAAACACTTTCTTTTCTTCAGTATTTACCAGAGAGGAACAAATGGTAGGAGTAATACATAAAAATGGAAATGAAACCATGCCATTAATTAATACTTGGTTGTCAGAGGACGAAGTCCAAAGGCGACTGAAGAATATTAAGATAAATAAAGCTCCAGGTCCAGTTGGCATACACCCAAGGGTCCTTATGGAGTTAAAATCGGAAATAGCTAGACCGGTATTCTTAATTTTCAGAGATTCAATCTCATCAGGGATTGGCGAATAGCAATTGTGGTGCCGTTGTTTAAAAAGGGGACGAGATCACAACCAGGGAATTATAGACCTGTAAGCCTGACATCAATAGTGGGGAAACTACTGGAAGGTATTTTAAGGGACAGTATTCAGGATTACCTGGTACGCAATAAAATTATTAGTGGGAATTTGGATTTGTGAGGGATAGGTCATATTAAACTAATCTAATTAGTTTCTACGAGGAAGTTAGTGGGAACTTAGACCAGGGCAGCACAGTAGATGTGGTCTACTTAGATTCTGCACAGGCCTTTGATACAGTGCCACACAAGAGGTTGGTTTACAAAATAAGGGAACTGGGTCTAGGAATCAACATTTGTACTTGGATCGAAAACTGGTTAGAGAATAGGGAACAGAGAGTTGTGATAAATGGAACATTTTCTAATTGGTCAAAAGTCTTAAGTGGAGTACCTCAAGGTTCCATGCTGGGGCCACTCCTTTTTAATATATTTATTAATGACCTTGGTGATGGTTTAGAGCAGGGGTGTCCAACCTTTTAGCTTCCCTGGGCCACATTGGAAGACGACGAGTTGGTTTGGGCCGCACATAAAATACACTAACACTAACGATAGCTGATCATCGAAAAAACCATTGAAAACATAGTTAACATATTAAACTTACTTGGAAATGAAGTTAGTAAGAGTTAGGAAACCTGTTGCAGAATCATGATTAAAGCAATAGTCCCATTACCAGCTGCAATTTAACTTACCTGCATCTGCTCCTTAGTGGAGTTCGGGGAATTAAATGCCAAAACCTTTTTTTTCCTCTCTTTCTGCACCCATGAATCATTTTTTTTATTGACCAGTTTGAAGTGGTCACCGATATAGGTAGCATTAGGAGGACTAATAGAAATCTACAGAGATTTAAAGATAGGGTGGTGGGAAAAATGGCTCATAGAGCAGCCTCCGATGAGGGTAACAGTGGGTGATATTTTTACCCTACTGAGCACTGCACATTTAAAATGGTTTAAAATATTAAAAATACAATTATCTCTTAATATTTATATTAGATACATCTTTCACTGCTGCTGATAGTTCGCGCTGGTGACTCCTCTGTGCTGCGCTACGCAATGGATGTCGGGTGTGATGATGTCACCCCCGACATTCACTGCGAGCGCCACACGGAGTAGGAGACCAGGGAGGGAGCCGGAGCGCCAGCTGACGTGACCGCAAGGTAAGAATTTTTTTTTTTTCTTTGCAGGATTTATTTTTTCAGCGCTGCCCCCTTGCCACAACCAAAACTCCTGCTGGGCCACATTTACAGGCATGCTGAGCCGCAGAGCTGTGTTCTCTGTATGTATCTAATATAAATATTAAGAGATAATTGTATTTTTAATATTTTAAACCATTTTAAATGCAGGCCGTGCCCGACCTTGAGTGCCATCGAGGGTGTCTTAAATGTACATGTCTCCTCATCATAGCCAGCTACCAGATTCACTGCATCTAATACGTGCAGAAAGTTTGATGGGGTGGTGAAGTCTTCCATCCTCTTCAAAGGAGTAGCTCTTCTGGCCTGTAGCAGTAGCCTGCCCATTTCTCTAAGCTTCTGATGGATGTTCTCGTGCCTGCCAACTTCTGATCCGACCTGTTTGAACAGATGCTGTCCCATCTGCATGATGCATCGATCAATTTTGACTGCGAGTAAGACTTCATCCTGGGTCATGTCACTCAAGAGCTTTCAAAAGCCTTCACTGATATCAGGTGGAACAGGCTGAGCAAAGGAGCACAGTGACTGGACTCTGTTCTTGCCAGGTGTGAGCTTCTTGCCCCTTTGGTTTAGCTTACATTTCTTCATGTGTCGCAGCAGGTATTTCCTTGCAAACAAGCCCTGGCAGGCTACACAGTACATGAAGCCTTCATCATCCATCTCTTTGTCTGGAAGTTTGCATGGGACCAGAACACCATGGCCTGCAACGGGGCATCACCGCTGGTGTCTGAACCACTCTCCTCCGAAATGTCAGGAGCATTCTCGTCTCCACTAATGTCCGGGCTATAGTCGAAGCTACCGGTGGGCTTTGTCATGCTTCAATGTCCCTGCTTTAACCTTCAGCAGCAGACGGATTCGACTGTGTCTTTACGCGCTTGGTGTACAAAGCGCTGGTGGGATGTAGCTATTTCCTTTTCCTGCTCCTGCTATACATTTGGACGGAATACTCGCCTCTATCGGATGCACACACACTTTCTCCCCTCCCCTCCACATTGGACACACGCACACTTTTGTTCCGACAAATGTGACTTGCGGGGACATACCAGATTTTTATGCTGAGCATATCAGCAAGGTCCCCTGCATTGATAAGCCTTGAGAAGCTTTGTGGGGACCTCAAATTTTGTCCACACTACGACTCAGGTCCTCACAGTGTTGGTGTGTAAATAGGTCAATGTCCCCACAAGCATATAAATGCAAGTAGACACACACACACGGAAACCAAAGAATAAGAAAAAACGTGAGAAACGCATGGAACATTTGAAAAGTGTTAATTGGTGTGCCAATATATTTGGGACCTATGTTTTTTTTAAAAAAAACTGTCACCAAAGAAAAGCTTTTTGTGGTTCCAAAACACAGTGGGAAAATAAAAACTATAAAGCTTAATACTTTCTTTACGTCTGAAATATCTCTGATTGCATGTGTGGCTTAATTCATAAATTGATTTTAGCACATTTCCATGACTGGTGCCAATAATTCTGGAGTTGACTGTATCAATAAGGAATACTCACTATCAGTGAAAAGTGATAACTGAAAATTGTTTCCACTAATGTATATGTAGAAATTAGAGAAGATCAATAGAAAAATGCAGGGGTTATGGGATAAGATTTATCAATCCTTCTAAAAAAGAAAAGTGAAGCTGTTGGTTGCCCATAGCAGTCAATCAGGTTCTAGCTATCATTTATCTAATACATTCTGGAAAATGAAAATTTAGAATCTGATAGGTTGCAATGGACAACACCTTCACTTTTCCATTGTAGAAGGCATGATACATATACCCCCAAGTGTGTGTTTGCACATGTGTATGTGTAATTTAGGTCAGACTAGCTCATTGTGATACAAAAAAGTTTGGCATTCTTCAATATGTTGTGCATATACTAGTTTTATTTAGTATACAAGGGATACAAATCAAGGCATACTGGTGTCAAGAAATCATCATTCCAGCATCCATTAGTAGGAATACTCATGAAGCCTAATAGATATCATTCATTCCTATAAATAAATTTGTAAAATATAATATCCAAAGTTGTACAAACATGTACTATACATTAGGAATGTTGTTCAGCGATTGTATCTGCTAAGTGGTGAAAGCAATGTAATTTGGAAAACCAGGGCTAGGGCATCAATGGGATAGTGAGTCTGTAATTGATTTGTTCTTTCACAGCACAGATGTTGCTGCAAAAGTGAACGAATCAGCAATACTGGCTGAACAATTGCCTAACAACTCCAGGTGTTTCACGCTGATCTATTGAGATTTCAGCAAGTGGAAATTGTGGCAGTAATGGAACATTTCGAGCACGCAAAATTTGTGGTAACTGGAAGTGGGAAGCATGAGTAAAGCACCAGACTGTTTTTTTAATCTTCCTATTGTTAATTGGAATAACTAAAATTAGCTTAAGAACATTGCAGAAATACTTGGGCTGTGGCTACAGACCTCAGAATAGAAGGTTTGACAGTCAGGCTATTGATGAGTTACTTACCAGAGGTGATCCTTATATCAGGGCCATCTTAACAACATTATGGGCCCCCGGGCAAAGCAGTGCACCAGGGCCCATATATATATATATATATATATATATATATATATATATATATATATATATATATGTATAGAGATACAGATATAGAGATAGAGATAGATGTACTTGCTCAGTGACCCTTCTTTTGCAGGCTTATTTATTCTAATTAAGAGCCCTGCCTCTGGGGCCCAAAAGATTGAGTCCTCCTTCACCTGCTTTTCCTGACTGCTCATTAGCTAGTATGATATTTATATTGTTACTATATGCCATTAGTTGAAGCATTGTGAGTAAATATTAAATATTTTTCCAGAACTTTCTGCCTCACTTCAATACATTTGTGGTATGTATTTTGGTTTATTTTTAATGAAACTGTGTTATATAATCAGTGGAATGAGATGAGTTTTGCTACAAATGTTAAATCCTAGCATTTGAACTAATAATAATTAAAGTGGCAATAATTGTCTTTTATGGTCTGCATTGCACTAATGTAAATGTTTGTCAGTTTGTGTAATTGGTGAGTGGATTTCCACTTCATTTGGATGGCAGAATTGTAAGACTCACTTTTTTAAAACCTTTATGATGTTCGTAAAGAATATTTGGATCACTTTTAGCCTACTCCTGTTTTATAGCAGAACAGGTACTATATATTATATGCTGTACATATAGACAGACACATTAATTTACCCAACATTTTTTTCTTCACATTGGTAAACATAACTAAAACAATGATTATAAGTAAATAATACGAAAAATATATATATATAAATCACTACAAACATTTTTTTGGTACAGAAACAATAATTATATTTGGCAGGTATAAAATGAGTTATTGCACATGACAATTCACGTTGTAATTTACCGCACAAAAAATTGCATTCTAGCTAGAATCGGTGTTTAGGCAAGGTACAGTACATGTAGAAAAGACTGTCAAATTGAATTCCTGACTTTTATGTTTGGTGTCATTTCTACTGCTTACATTGCTCTGATTTTGATTCTATTTTCTGTGCTCTAGTTCCACCACACATCCAGTTTTTAATTGATTCTTTTCACCATTCAAACTCTTATAATGTCAACACATTTTTATTATCAATAAATTATGTGGAAAACATCAATTCTGAGGATGTGCAGGGACACATAACTCACTAGAAGATTAAAAGCCTGCTAAAGACCATGCTCTAGCTGGTTCTTTTCTTTAACCAGGTTGGTTTAAATATTGCACTTGAAAAACCAATTAAACATGACAGTCTTATTTTTTGGACATAATAATATTAATTTGTGTCTGATATATCCAAGAGTATGAACTATGGTACTATGTCAGCAAACCTTTGGTAGAAAATAATTAATGTTTGAGCTTTTTAATTGCATGCACAATACTTGCTGACAAGTAATCACACTGTATAACATCAGATTGTTCTTAAATGGCTAAGGCAGTGTGCCTGTTAACACAAGTGTTTTGGAAAGTAAGCAATCACTTTGCTAGAGATTAGAAAGCAAAGCCAACATGATTTGCATAAGACCCAGTTTAATTAATGGAATAGGGCTGTCCATGTGTCCATATCCTAAAGCACTGCAGAATTTGGATGTCAGTATGATCCTGCTTAGGCAGTAGATCAGAGTGTCTCAAAAATGAATTGATCTAGGTCCAGTGCCTCTATCCTGTCCTGGGGGAGGTTCTCTGCAGGATTTATTTCACACACACACACACACTGCTTATATATTACAGGTTTAATTTTTTTGCTTTGCTTTTCATGTGTGCATTTTCAAATTAATATTAGACATAAGAAGTAGTATCTGAATAATAATACACATATGCCACGATTATATGTACTATAATGAGTGTTGTCAATTGTACTGCTGTTATAGATGAATTATGTTACTTGTGTCACAGCTTATTTTTATGTAATGTTTAACTGTCAGTGAACACACCTAGATCGGAAAATGATTTCATTCAAGCTATTTTTTTGTACTATATAATATAAATGAATGAAAGTCACATGGCTTTCCACGACTTGCATTGTAAATGAGTCCCTATATTTTACAGTAGGAAGTACATTTTCCCTATCTCTTTTATTAGCAAGATATCCCTTGAGCAGATCAAGCACAATTGAATGAGCATTGTTGTCTGTTTGATGATAACTGAAATATATCACTTCCTAGTGAAGTGGGCAGAATTCGGGAGATTGCCACACTCGCCCGGGATTCCGGGAGACTCTTGCAAAATGCGGGAGTCTCCCGGACATTCAGGGAGAGTTGGCAAGTATGATATTAATATAATGGGAAGTTGGGACAGTGAGATGTCCCCATTTAGGCCCCTTAATTAGTTTTTGTCATTTTCAAATCAAAGCATAAAAAAGACTGAAATAAAGTGGGCCACTGCTGCAACCCTTATTTTTTTTACCACACTACATAAATGTCATGTCTTATATGGGACTTGTAACCTATCTATTTGTATAATCTCCTATCCTGTGATCCATAAAACCAGTAAGTAAGGCTCTCGGGGTATCTTGCAAACTGTGGGGATCCTGGTCATGTGACCCAAATCAGTTTACATTTGGGTAAGGGTGCTTATTGAGTAACATTTAGGATGAGTGGAGAATATCTAATAAACACCGCACCATTTTATGCAGCAAATACCTGTTTTATACCAATATTCTTTTCTTACAGTGAAATTATGCCTTTCTTTTATAACATTTGTTTCAGAGTTTTGAACAAATTAAACTATTTTTAGTAGAGGGATAAATAAGATTTAATGGTTTAACAGCTCCAACAAGAGAAAATATTTTCTTATTTTTACGGTTAGTGATGCACACACTTTAGAATTTACATACTCTTAATATCTTGTGGTTTTTTTTCTCTAAGACTAATTCACGATTCCACATTACATAGAAAAAAGTAAGGGAAATTAATTTTTCAAAATGCATTTAATTTGAAAATATATTAAACAAGGCAATTATAATAGAAATAAAACACAAGAAACTTACTGCTACTGCCAACTTTAATGGCCTCCAAGCAATGTATGTGCAACAATAAAATTAAATAATTTATATTTTAGAAAATAGTATGGCCAAATGGAAATGACTATATGAATATACTTCCAAATTTCTCACTAAAACAAATATCTGGTACTAATGGTTTACTATAAACATAACATACGTAGCTTATATGTATTATATGTATAAGGGATAAATCATGACTGCAGTGTAAATATGTTATATCAAATGGATCCATTGATAAGTTCAGCTACTAAAGTGTAAAATGTGAAGACAGAAATTCTGTTGTTTGCATATTTGCACATTCCAGTGTGAAAGATAGGAGTGTCACCTATGGCAGCTTCAAAGAGCTCCTGCTGTGACATATACCCTGGCCTGGAATGGAGTTGTGACACCTGAATAGACTTTTAGGAACCGCACAGCATGTTGTCTGGTTCAAAGAGGCCATGTGCTGACATAGGCTATATGTGATATATACAAAAAGAATTCAGTTTTAAAATATGTCACTTAAAAATAATAAAAGTAATGATCAACCACATATTCCTCAATAGGATAATGAAGGGCAGCTCATTAATCAAGACAAGAATTCAGCCCCACAGCGAAGTTAAGAGAATGAGTGTAAGTTCTGCGAATACACTGTATTTAGGCGTGTTTGGTATTACGGGGAGCGGGATCGTGACAAATTGGTGACAGCAGTGGGATTATTTAATTCTTTAGAGTATTAAATGCAAGGTTTAAGCAATTGACCCTTGCACTTATAAACTGATTGTAACCTTGCGAGGAATACAATAGTATTACAAGGACAAAACTCAGGGCTTAATATTATATTTTTTGAAGACATATGTGCAAAGCGGTTCCCTTCCCTCTCTCTGTTTTTTCTTTTCTATCTTTTATTTTGTAAGTAACTGAGGAGATGGCTGCAGCATATAAACGCATGACAATGTGAGGATGGAGGAATTCCGACTAGTGGCAAAAGCAAGGAGCAATTGATTGAAGCTCTCGTGCAGAGAGATCAGCACCAAATTGTAGATTCAGGATTCAGAAGCAGACCTGACTGTGGATATTGCTCAAAACAGTGGACTGTTAATTTCAGATGATTCTAATAGTTCATTTATGGACACTGCTCTGGACGTTTATTTTAAAACTGCCCTAAAACATTTGGGCCCCGCGGACAGTACAGCCACAATGCAACTTATACAGCAGTTCCAGGAAAAGGAAGCTGCTGACCGTCAGGAGAGGCGCACTGCTATGGACGCAATATAGAGACGCACTTCTATGAAGGCAGTAGAAAGGCGCGCTGCTATGGAGGCAGCAGAGCGCCAGGCAGAAAGACAAGCTGCCGAGCGAGAGGGGTAGAGGAGATACCAGCTGGAGCTTGCCAAGCTCCTACGCCAGCCAGAAGCCAGAAAGATTGTATCAGCAGATCCCGTCCAGAGAATTTCCCTTTATTGAAAAAAGAGGGGCTATGGATGCTTTTTTGTGAGGATTTGAAAAAACATGGCAACACTATGGACTGGTCAAAGATCAGTGGGCGCACTATTTTACCCCTGATTTGCGAGGTAAAGCATTAGAGGCCTTTGCAAATCTTCCACCTGAGATGTAGATTAACAGGCAATCAAAAGTGCCTTGTTGCCATTTTAATATCACGCCGGAGGCGCACAGGCAGAAATTTCGACATTTTAAATGCAGTGCCTCTGACACTTATTCAGATCTTGTGGCCCAAATGTTTGCTTCCTTCAGACAGTGGATTGGAGGATTAAAGATCACCACCTTTGATGCTCTGAAAGATTTGATGATCCAGGAGCAGTTTCTCACTTTGTGCCCAGCTGATGTGAAGAAATGGGTAGTGGATCGGGACCCTGAATCATCTGTGGAGGCAGCTAAACTGGCTGACAAGTATACTGTCACTCGGACACCTGCAGCTAAAAGAGGGACTTTTGCACCAGGGCAGTCTGCCGGGAAAGTGGGACGGCCAGTAAGATCAACATCACCCCCCTCAACACCATCACCCACTGTTTCTTCATTTTGTGGGAGGGTTGGGGTAAAGCCTGTTATGAGCGTTTTGTCGCTATCCAATAACAATTGTCGAATCTCGATTTGTGTTTCCATGGCACAAAGATTTATTCTCAAAAAATAGCAGTATATATATCTTAGCGAAATAATAGTAAGTACAGCCGTTACTTATCGCAGGCGCTCTGGGTCCAGTGAACAGTCATTCAGTCCTGAAGTCTGTGGTCTAGGTGACTGAACTCTGGATGAGGAGCTGCTGCTTATATGCAGAGATACAGTAAAACAATGCAAAGGTGTGGCTTGCTTCTATTGGTCCAGGCATCAGGAGGGTCCAGGGGGTTGCAGATCATAGGCTAGTTTAAGCTCAGGAATCCAAAGGAGGGGGTCATCTCTCCAGGGGATGAGCTCTGATCTTCCCGCCAAGATTTCTAATCATAGTAGTCTATAATTCCTTAACATCAATAACTTGTGTATGCACATTGCAATCCCTTCGCAGAGTGAACCGGTCCGTCGCAAATGTGAAGGGGATTAGTATGATACCACACATGATATGATTCCTTCAACGTGTACCATATGTTTTACTGATATGCATATAACTTATAATAGTAATGTGTACTATTTTACAAGTGTGTGTCATTGTGCGAATGTATGTAAAAGACTAAATACTGTTGTTGCCACGTGTTGCAGCTGCGTACGCCCTTCCACGCCGTAGCATGCCCTTTCACGCCGTAGCGTGCCGTACGCATCTTTTCAAACAAAGACAACCAAGTTTGCTCGATTTTAATTGAAATGACTTTATCCAATTTGCTGACTTCGACAAGCCTGTTTTGGGAGACACCCGCCGATGTTTTGTGTGCAACCAGGTGGGACACATCAGTACCGCCTGTCCAGAAAAGAAGAACACTTTACACTCCTCTAGGGGGGTACCTTCCCTGCAATCTTCTCCAGCTGTCCTGTGTGTTGCTGGACCACAAGGGGGCCGGAAGAAAAACCTGCAAACAGTCACTGTGGGTGACAAGGTAACTGTGGGGTTAAGAGACACTGGGGCGGGTGTTACAGAAGTGCGTTCAAAACTGGTAGGGTTAGAGGACTTCATTCCAGGAAAGTGTATTTCTGTGCAAGGGGCAGGTGGAATTCACCTGACTGTGCCTGTGTCCAAGGTTTACCTTGATTGGGGTGCTGGAAGAGGTCTAAGAGATGTAGGGGTGTCAGATAATATGACTACAAATGTGTTACTGTGAACAGATCTAGGAAGGATGCTTTCTCATTATGTCTCTAATAATGATGTTAATGCCACATCTGTTACTGTGTCAGAATCTGTTGAGACTGCCCATGGTTCTTCCCACGTGCCAGGTGGTGACAGGGAAAGGGAATGTCGTATTGTACCTGATGCATTTAATGAAGATAATGCCACACATGCCACTGTGTTAGAATCAGTTGAGAATACCAACGTTTTTTCCCAGTTACTAGGAGTTGACAGGGAAATGGAATGCCATATTGTACCTGAAGTGTGTAATGATTTTAATACCACCAATGTTACAGTATCAGAACCTCCTGAGAGTAACCACATTTTTTCCCAGGCACCAGGATGTGACAGAGAAAGGGTACCTTCTATTTTACCTGACGTGAGTAAGGATGATAATGCCAAAAGTAGTATTGTATTAGAATATACACATGTTCTTTCATTGACAGCTTGTCATGAGGTAGGGAAAGATGACAGTGTTACTGCAAATATTGGTGTTGATTCTGGTGTAGATATTATGCTTGCTAGAAATGGGACAGATGATAAGGTGATTAATTATGTTGTGTTAGAGAAAGGCAATGTTTCTACCTAGGTAATATGCTTAGAAGATAGGGTACAGTTTAAATGTGAGGGAGGCTAGAATGAAACTGTGTGTTTTGTACCTAAACCAGCTGTAAGCAGGGGTGTTGAGAATGTGGGGGAGACACATGTCCTGACCAACAGGAAATAGCAAGTGACAGCAATCCTTTCATTGCTGATGGGACCTGTAGTTTGAATGTTCACCACTCAGATCTACATCTGAGTTCTGATCATTCACCTGAGTTTTCTATAGAGACTGGGGGGTCAGTTGCTAGCCCACACTCACTTAGTCAGCCATCTAATGGCTTAGAGGAGGTAGATGAGGGTGTTAAGGTACTTTTTCTTTCAATTATCAACGTCCTTCAGCTTTTCTGTGATTTATTATAAACCAGTTAACTGGGAGTCCAGTAATCAAGACACACACGCGTATATCCTTTTAAGATTCTGAACTAAGGTAATTTATTTTGCATCACCTTTTTATACAGCTTATTGCATCACTACATTAATTATTCCTCCCATGTCTTTTAAGACTATAACATACATTGCTGCTAGCTACAACATAACATATTCAACGCCCCCAATCCTTATTTGGATATCAGTAGTTTTCTTTCTCCCATGTACAGTCACGAGTTGAATTTCTTTTATCTGTATGCTTCAGTTCCCAGCTTGCGATTCTGTGAGGGGAGGGGGGGGGGGCAACCACACTGATACTAGCAAGGCCACAGCTGTAAATTGGTTCTTAGAACATCAACTGATTTGTCTGTTAAGGTTGCACAACTCAAAGTGTTTTTTTTATATTATTACCATCATTCTGCCTTGTAAGCCTCCGCAACCTCCACGTTATCCCCACTTCTTATGATATAATATAAAATGCACTTTCCCATCATTACCCAACAGAGCAAGTCCCTGTGTCAGCAACTACTTTTAAACACTCTAATTCCAGGGCTTCAAGGGTCATGCCATTCACCACTGACAGAGCAGGGTCATCTCTACCTGAGCAACAAATTCTCCTCCTGGGTGCGTCACAATCTGAGTAATGATTTTCTAAATTTGTATGACATATAGCAATTAGCAAACATCATAATGGTTAATGCAAGTAAAATCAATAACAAGGGGTGAATTAAAATATTCATTGTTTTTTTTTCATAGAATAGGAGCTATTAACAAATATTCTAATCTATACATGTTTACTTATTTAGTTGTCTCTGGTAAAACTATGTATGTGTGGTTTTGCCACTCTAACAGTGACACATTATATAAGCATCCCGAGAATGGACTTGACTTTCCTAATAAAGCTAAATCATTGATTAGTACTGATTATACACACAGTTTGTGTAGCTATTTCTATAAACATATCTTTACCTGATTTATGGAGCGTCCATATACAAGCACTAGTAGGGTGCTGTAACTGACATGGCTCATAAACTACTGAATGCTGATTAAAAACTATCCCTACATCGGTTTCAACACACAAGGATATATCATGGGTCTGATTATTTTCTATTTCAATATAATTACTCTTCATAGTTGGGGTCCATAATTGTACTCCTTTGCTCTGGGAATACAAAGGAACTGGTAATATCAAGTACTTGCATGTTGTTGTGTTTCAGGTTATATTACATACTTTTAATGTTCCAAAACATATTTGATTAGAACAACTTATTTTCATCTTATCTGTATCTGGCCACAAATTAGTTGTCAAGTTAAACAAGTAAAAGTTAAAGTATATATATATATATCTCCTGACTTACTAAGCAATCTTGTTTGTGTAATTTGTTTAAAATCTGTCCGGGAGTCCAGCCATCTGATAGGACCCCCAACAATAACATGAAAAGGATATATTGGTTCATGGTGCTGCTTCAATGGTTATAGATGTTTTCTTGCAATGTGAAGCATGTACCAAGGCATCTCGATTTTGCAGTTTCACTGAGGTGGGAGTGGTTAATAAAACTTGATAAGGCCCGTCAAATCTAGGCTCCAGAGCTTTCCTCACATGCCTTTTAAGATACACCCAGTCTCCAGGCTTTAACTTGTGTAGCTGCAAATCTGAATCAAGATCTGGAAGTGAAGAAAACGCTAAAACATGCAAATGTTTTAGATGGTCAGTCAATGCTTTCATATAACTTGTCAAATCTCCATGTCTATGTTAGAATTCTTGAGGATAGTAACACCTTGTTCTGGGAATTACAGCAAACAGTATTTCATATGGAGATAATTTACTAACCCTGTTTGGGACTGTTCTAACATTGAACAAGGCTATAGGGAGACACTCATGCCAAGTTTTTTTGTTTCTTCCATAATTTTTGGGATTTTCAGTTTTAAAGTACCATTTATTCTTTCCACCCTACCACTAGCCTGTGGCCTATACGCTATTTTAACACTAGGACTTCCTAACTAAGAAAAACCTTTAATCTGTTCTGTCATGAGGACGATGGGCACACTCTAGGAGTACTTACACAGGAACATGGATGCAAACAACGGCCTGTAGCTTACTATTCAGTAAGTCTCGACTCCATCATTAGAGGTGCACCTACTTGTGTCAGGGCAATGGCAGCAGCAGCAGTTCTAAAAGACAAGTATACAGACATTGTGCTAGATCATAAATTGGTCATTCAAGTTGCTCATGCCGTTGTTGAAATATTGCACCAAGCAAAGACAAAACATCTATCAGCGGCTAGACTCACCAAATATGAAGTGGCACTTCTTAGTGCATCAAATGTGATCATAAAAAGGTGCACTACATTAAATCCAGCAACACTACTTCCAATGATATTTGAATCTGAAGATTCAACAAGGGGGAATAAAGATAATCCAGATGGAAATGTTCATCAAGAGTGTGATGATTCTGAAGATGGAAATATTCATATTCAAAATTTTTTCCATGACTGTTTGGCTCCGATGGACATTGAGACTCAGGCATTGCCCAATGTACAGGATGTACCCATACTAAATGCAAATGGTGATTGAAAAAGTATCACAGACACAACCCCTGGGGGCAGGGACAGGTGTGGAAGTGTCTTTAAAAAACTGAAACTAGTTACAACAAATTGTAAGACTTATTGGGAAATCAATTCACATTGATAAGCTGTCCATCTTCCAAGCCAATTTCCCTTGGCCAGAAAAGGCAATTCATGTAAGTGCTACTCTGAATGTAACCCCTTTTATTTTAAACTGCTTTGCTTGTGTATGTCAATCTATTTATTGTTTATTCATTATTTTTCTTTATATCTGAATGTCCTGTACTTTTGTATATTAAATCTATAATTTAATATGTGGCGTCCTTGATACTGTAACAAATCCATTATTCTGTTAAGAAGAATATAGCTCGACCCTTTGAATGCCAGTGTGTGATTTGTTGATACATTTGATTAACCAGCTGTGCATGCTTGTATTTACATTTATGTAGCAGTCTGGAGGTGTGAAGAGTTAACTCTTTGCTTGCTAGTGTGGGTCTTGCTAGTTTGTGAGCAGCTAGACGCATTGTGTGCCAGTGTGGGACAGTATATTGGGGTCCTATTGCCCATATTCAATAGGTGGTGGCATAGGGATTCAGGGCCCTGGTACAGCAACTGCATGGGGTCCCTCCGTTATAGTGGAGCAGTGTAATTTTTTTTGCAAAGATGGGTGTGGCCATACAATTGGGGGGCGTGCCTATGCATCATTGGGTGCATGCTATGCATCATTGGGCGTGTGCTATGCATCATTGGGGCGCATGTCTGCCAGGTTAAAAGCGCTAGTCCACCCTCCTACCGAAAAAACCTGCATTGCTGCGTACACCATTGGCATAAGGGTGCAGCGCCCGCTTGCCGGAGCATGACTTATGTCCCAGCAATCCTGACTTTCAGAACAGTGAGACAGTGACCTAGAAACATCTTTTTCAGTGTAAGATATGCAGATGTTATAATGAAAAAGACAAATATAAACAAAACATCTTTATTTTATACATTTCTGATGTAAAGAACAAATAAATACAATAAACAATATACATTTTTTCAGAAAGATGGAGAAACTTAACTTTGGCATGTTAAAACTTTAAACATAAATATCAAAAAAAATTTGGTGAAAAAAACCCAACTAATAATAAATCAGTGCTACTGTAAATACCTTGGCCATACAGACATCTCCAGTTACACATTGACATGATGAAGTATGAAAGAAAACCAACATACAATATACATTTTCAAAACTGCCATTACATCTGACAGGTAAAGTACCATAAAATATGTTAGGAGGTAGGTTAGGAACATATTAATCCCAATACAAAATTCTGATCAGTGTTTTATTGAAGCAAAAAATGAAGCCTGCTTCATTAAGTACAGCAAAGCAAAAGAAGCAATACATTTGCACCTTGACAAAACCATGTTGCATTGGAGGAGGAGTTAAATTTTAAATGGGGGGACAGATTTATAGTTGGAATAGGGCATGTCCTAGATCAACGTAAAATTTCAGTGTAAAAATTAAGCTTTTGGTGTGCTACATGAAAAAACAGCCAGTAATTTCCTTACATGCCAAATAAACTAATTTGCAACCCTTTGCATTGTACCATGGTTTTACCAAGCGCTAATTTTCACCTTTTTTTTTAATACATTGAAAAATATAAAGTATATGTAAATTTTAATAAATATATAAATGAAAGTAATAAAGATATACATGAAATTGTACTTTCATTTACATCTTATTAAACTTTACAAATACTGCGTTTTGATTTAATAACCACCACCTTTGAGTGCCAGGGAAAAGTATAAGGGTTTACAATTATTACAATCCCAATTGTAAAGCGCTACGGAATTTGCTGGCGCTATATAAATAAATGTTGATGATGATGATATAGGTAGTGGACAGCCTACGGGCTGTCCGTTACACAACACCAGGAGACAGTGCTAACAGTCTAAAAGACCCTTTTAATTCTTAATATCTAGGTGTCCAGACTTTTACCAGCAATGAATTATAATATCTGTATCCATTACAGTGGAGCTTTGCGAGCTTTACAACTTGCAGATAAGTTGATAATACTTGAGATATCGCAATTTCTGGCAAAGCTAGCCTCTATTGATAGCATATCTAAATCATTTAAACGATTCTGAGTCATTGTCGATCTTAAAACATCTTTTATTCTTGAGAGACAACTGAAAGAGCATTCAGCTTGAGCCACTGTTAGGGATATGGTACAGAACAAACTTAAGGCAATAACAATATTCAGAAACATGGGTTCAAGCTTCAGGTGCTTCAATTTGTTTAGGAGTTGGATAGGTGAAAGAGATTCTTCTCCTAAATTCGAATGATATATTGATTTAAGGTGTATTGGCTCATGATAAATAGCTTGGCCAATATCATCTTCATATCTTTTTTGAAGCTGGTTTGCCTTTTCTCTAACTTCTTTATCCTCTACCTCAGGGAAGATTCATAAAATACTGAATAAAAAATGTATGGCTTTTGCTGCATCAAATCGTGTTGTCATATTGCCTATGACGCTGTCCAAAAGAGTGTGAAATACTTTGCACTTGAACATCTCTTCTGGGGTTGAATAAGAGAAATATTCTTCAGTTGATGTTTCATCAAAAAAATCTTCTCCTTTTTCTTTGACGTCTTTCCTGAAAAGATCTAAACTCAGTTGATATGTTTAAATTTTCAGCAACCAGTCTGAATTAATTTAAGAGAGCTTGCCAATTACTTCTGATTACTTTTAATTTATCTACCAGACTGGAAAGATTTTCAACTTCTTTATCAATTGTGGTCTTTCGTGTTTGCAAAACTGTGCTTCCGTAATTTATAGTTGTAAGGACTTTTAGCCAAATAGATGCCATCAAAACACAATCAAATGACTATAAATAGATGCAAACAGAATCTAGATTTCTACCCTTGCAACGTGTATTTGATATGGATTGGAGTGAAGCACCAATGTTTTCTTTCAATATTTCCCACCTCTGAGGACTGCCACTAAATATATTATACAGCTTTTGTACAATGCCAAAAAATGTCACAACCTCAGGACAACATTCTGCTTCATGGACACAACACAGATTCAAACTGTGACAGGCACAAGGAAAAAAAATAGCCAGTGGATTTACTTGTAAAATTCGAGCTTAGAAACCTTTGTATGCTCCACTCATGTTAGAACTATTGTGTCACGAGCCGCGGCAGTACTCACAGCCGCCGCGGCTCGCTTCCTGCTCCTCCCGGCGTCCCGGCCGTCACCATGACGACCGGGACGTCACTTTCGGGATTCGGGCCGACCGTTGCTAGGGCAACGGCCGGACGCCAAAAGTAATCAAATCCTATGTATTTAAGGCAGTGAGGTCTGCAGCCTCACTGCCGGCTATAGCTTCTGTTATCAGTCTGCTGACCTGCTCTGCTCCTTGCTCCTGTCCTTTGGATATTCTGTTGGATTGCCCGTGTATGACCCCTTGCCTGGATTTGGACCCTACCTGTGTTTCTTGTGACCCCGACCTCTGGCGTGTTTACCGACTTTCCAGTTTGCTCGTGACCCTTGACCTTGGCTTGTATATTGGATTCGTTGTCTGCTGCCAGCCCTCGACCCTTGTCTGGACTTCGCCCTGCTTTCCTGGGTTCTCCCCAGCCTGTACGCACTTCACGACCCTCTGTCAGTCTGCGGCCAAGTCTGTCCCCACCACTAGGGGCTCCAGTTAACACCTGACTGGCAGAGCAGACTCCAGGTTGTGCTGTACCGGCTAGAGGGGTTCCTAACATTATAACCAGCCCTACTGAATTTCCAGAGACGGAATATGGAATGGATGAAAGCGGAACCAACTTGTCTCCAGCTCAAATGCTGGCTGGCCAAATTCAGACGCTATCACAAATGGTTCAGGGATTGTCTCAGCGTTTGTCCGCTCAGGAAGAAGCCTCAAGAACTTCACAAGCCACTTCAGGTCCCACCTGTGAACCTAAGATGAATCTGCTGGACCGGTTCTCCAGAAATAGATGCTTGTTCCGGAATTTTAAGGAGAGCTGCAAGCTCTACTTTCGGTTGAGACCCAGGTCTTTCTGGGTCAGAACAATAGAGAGTTAGGATTATCACCTCCCTCCTACAGGATGACCCCCAGTCCTGGGCCTTTTCCCTGCCACTGACAAATCCTGCCATGCAGTCGGTGAAAGCTTTCTTTGATGCATTAGGTCTGCTATACGATGACCCGAATCGAGTGGCCTCCGCTGAGGCTCATCTACGGGCCTTAAAACAAGGCCGGCCATCGGCAGAAGAATACTGCGCTGAATTCCGCAGATGGTCGCCTGACAGTGGATGGAATGATCCAGCGTTACGCAGCCAGTTTCTCTTAGGACTGTCAGAACAGATCAAAGATTAATTAGTGCAGTACCCTTCTCCTACCTCATTGGAGTATCTTATGCAGCTCGCCATTAAAATTGACCGGAGAATTAAGGAGAGGAAGTCTGAGAAGGAGGTATCTTCCTTTCCATCTGCTTTGATTCCTGTTTCCACGGATGGTGAGGAGCCTATGCAGTTAGGAGGGTATCACCTCTCCCCTGAGGAAAGAGACAGAAGACGGTCACAAGGCCTATGTCTCTATTGTGGTATTAAGGGCCACTTTGCCTGCTCTTGTCCTAATAAACCGGGAAAAGAGCATGCCTCGGGAATGAGGGGAAAGTTCACCTAGGTCTGCAAATTGTTTCCCCAAAGAATGCAGTATTGATTCCTGCACAAGTCACTTTCGGTGCCGGTTCTGTGGCCCTGTCGGCCTTTATTGACAGTGGAGCTGCAGGCAATTTCCTCGACATCAGGTTTGCCCGCTCCGCTGGGATTCCAATTGTGAGACTCAAATCCGCCATTACAGTCTGTGGCTTAGAAGGGAATCCATTGCCTGGAGGCAAAATTAGTTGGGAGACTCCTCTACTACAGTTGAACATTGGAGCCCTTCATTCAGAATCCATAACTTTTCTCCTTATCGACTGCTCATCGTTCCCATTGGTCCTGGGCCATCCTTGGCTTTCACGTCATAACCCTGTTGTGGATTGGGAGAAAGGAGAAATTGTCCAGTGGAGCTCTTATTGTTCACAGTCTTGCTTGACTCCGCCTCTGCGAATGATTCAGTCTATTCCGGAGCAACTTCCCTCACAATACCATGAGTTCTGGGATGTGTTCTCCAAAAAATTTGCTGATTCCTTACCACCTCACTGTGACTTCGACTGTGCCATCGAGCTTATACCTGGTTCCAAGTTACCCAAGAGACGCTTGTATTCTCTCTCTGGTCCCGAGACCAAATCCATACAGGATTATATTGAGGAGAATTTGAAAAAGGGGTTCATCAGACCATCTAAATCTCCAGTAGGAGCTGCATGTTTTTTCGTATCCAAAAAAGATGGGGGACTAAGACCTTGTATCGACTATAGAGGACTAAATCTCATCACGGTCAAGAACACCTATCCCCTTCCTCTTATCTCCGTACTGTTCGATCAACTAAGAGGCGCTACTGTCTTCACTAAAATCGACCTTCGTGGAGCCTATATCCTCATCAGTAGCAAAGAAGGAGATGAATGGAAGACGGCATTCAACACACATTCGGACCACTATGAATATCTGGTCATACCGTTTGGTCTTAGTAACGCACCTGCAGTGTTCCAAGATTTAATTAACGAAGTTCTTCGTGAATTCCTTGACCACTTCGTGGTTGTCTATTTAGACGACATTCTCATATACTCTAAATCGTTACCTGTGCATCGGGGTCATGTCAAACAAGTACTTCAGAAACTACGAGAACACCACCTGTACGCCAAACTAGAAAAAATGTGACTTTGAGGTGCAGAAGGTATCATTCCTGGGATACGTAACCTCTTCTGAGGGGTTCCCCATGGATCCTACCAAGGTCCATGCTATCCTTTATTGGGTGCAACCTAATAATCTCAAGGCGGTGCAGAGGTTTCTGGGCTTCGCCAATTATTATAGAAGGTTCATTCGTGACTTTGCTGAAATTATGGCTCTTATTGTCGCCCTGACTCGCAAAGGGATGGATCCAACTAATTGGTCGCCCCAAGCAGTAACTGCAGTTGAAACCTTAAAAGAAGCTTTTGTATCTGCCCAGGGCCTTAGACACCCAGATCCCGAAGTATCTTTCGTTCTTGAAGTCGATGCCTCCGACCTCGGTGCTGGTGCCATCTTATGTCAAAAGGACCCTCCTACTCATCGCTGGCATCCTTGTGCCTACTATGATGTGGGCAACCGGGAACTGTTGGCGATTAAATGGGCCTTTGAAGAGTGGCGACATTGGCTCGAAGGCGCTACACATCTAATTTCTGTTATAACGGATCACAAAAATCTACAATACTGTAACGATACTTACCTCTCCTCGCTCCCCCGCCGCTCCGTCGGACCCGGAAGCCGCACTTCCGGGTTCGCCAGACCTAGGGCAGGGAATTAAAATCTGGGACTTCCTATTTAAACAGCGCTCTGACACTCTAGGAGTGTTAGAGCAACTTACCTGTTCCTGGCTCCTGATTACTGTGTCCTCCTGGTTCCTGCTCCCTGTGTGTATTGATCTCCTGTGTACCGACCCGGCTTGCTGACCCTCCTGGGTTCTGTTTCTCCTGTGTACTGACCCGGCTTGCTGACCTTCCTGATTGCCTGTGCTCCTGACCCGGATTGTCTGACGCTCCTTCCTCTATACGTTTATCTGCCATTTCTGTGTACCGACCCGGCTAGCTGACTTCGTACCTGTTATGGTGACCTGTGTACCAACCTGGTTTGATTGACTCCGAGATTGTCTCCCGATTCTGTCTGCATTGCCTACCTCTGTACCTACCCGGCCTGTCCAACTATTCTCATCCTGCTCCTATTCCGCTGTACTACATCTTGAGGCAAACCTGAGGACCGCGACCTGCGACTCCTGGCAGCAAAGCCCATCCCGCCTTGAGGCGGTTCTTGGTGAATACCGGGGAGATCGTTAGACTCCGCACCTCAGGTAAGCCAGCGCTAATCAAGATTAGTAGTGTATCCAGTAAACCGTTACAAATACATACAGTCGGCCAAATGCCTGAATCCCAGACAGACCTGTGTGTCACTATTCTTCACCCGTTTCAATTTAATGATCACCTACTGACCAGGTTCTAAAAATGTCCGAGCAGATGCTCTGTTTAGAAGCTTCTTGGTACATCATGTTCCCGTTACAGATCCGGAGCCTATCATTCCGTCTTCCAGAGTCCATGTCGGGTTAACCCAAGATCTGAGCATCACGCTTCAAAGGTTTCAAAGATTAGCTCCTGATAATACTTCGATAGGATGCTTATTCATTCCAGTTCATTTAAGGAAAGCAGTCCTTGCTGAAGCGCATGGTAGTCAGACTGCTGGACATTCTGGAATTTATAAAACATTGGAAATCCTTTCCCGCACTGTATGGTGGCCATCATTGTCTGCTGACATCAAAAGTCATGTCCTCTCTTGTGAGATTTGTGCCAGGAATAAAATCCCCAGGACTCATCCAGTAGGTCAGTTGGTCCCATTGGCCATTCCTGAAAAACCTTGTACTCACTTGTCCATGGATTTTATAGTCGATCTGCCACTCTCTGCGGGACACAATACCATATGGGTCGTGGTAGACCGGTTCAGCAAAATGTCACACTTCATACCACTAACCAGGCTTCCTACCGTTCGAGATTTGGCCGTCCCGTTCATCCAACATATTTTCCATCTCCATGGACTCCCTACTGATATCGTTTCCGATTCATAGCACAATTCTGGAAATCCTTTTGTTCCCTTCTCGGAATCAAGATTAGTCTGTCATCTGCATATCACCCTCAGTCTAATGGGCAAACTGAAAGGGTTAACCAGCCATTAGAACAGTTCTTACGGTATTATACTTAAGAATTTCATGACAACTGGTCCTCCTTGTTACCCTGGGCAGAGTTTACCTACAATAACTCATCCCATTCATCTACTCAAACCTCTCCGTTCTACTGTAATTTTGGTTTTCATCCCAGGTCCAATTCTCTATATTCCCTCAAATCTGCTGGTATCCCGGAGATTCGTTCCACAGCCGCTGATCTCAAGGTCATCTGGAAAAAAGTGCAATCCTCTTTAAGACGGGCCTCATTCTATGCGAAAAAAAAATTGGATCGCCACCGTACCACCTGCTCCTTCAAAGTGGGCCAGAAATTGTGGCTTTCTACAAAAAATATTAGGCTAAGACAGCCTTGCAGGAAATTGGACCCTAAGTTCATCGGTCCGTTTCTCATCATCAAGCACGTTAATTCCGTAGCATTTAGGTTGAAGATTCCTGGGTCATTGAGGATTCCCAACACCTTCCATTGTTCCCTGCTCAAAGCTGTACTTTATCCAAGTCAATCCCAGTTTCCAAGTTCATATGGACGGAATCAGGACAGGTCTAAAAAAAAATTTTATTCAGAAGATTCTTGACTCTAAGAAGGTACAGGGCCAGGTGCGTTTCCTGGTACAATGGAAGAATCGAGGTGTGGAAGAGCGGTCTTGGGTTCCGCAAAGACAACTCCATGCCTCTAAACATCTGAAAGAATTCTTCAAGAAATTCCCTAGGAAACCAGGGTGTCAGGGTTCCTTAACCCCTCCTCAAGGGGGGTACTGTCACGAGCCGCGGTGGTACTCACAGCCGCCATGGCTCGCTTCCTGCTCCTCCCGGCGTCCCGGCCGACACCATGACGGACGCCGAAAGTAATCTTTATGCGCTCCGGCAGGCTGTGTAGCCGGGCCCATGCTCTGTAGGTCCTGTGGGCTGATTAAGCAGGGCATATTATTCTTTAACCTACACCTGAGTGTAGGTCCAGGGGCAAGCCCTGATTGGTTTAGCAGCGTGGCAGGCAATTAGCGCACAAATGTGTACCCAAGCCCTGATTGGTCTGCCTATGTATTTAAGGCAGTGAGGTCTGCAGCCTCACTGCCGGTTATAGCTTCTGTTATCAGTCTGCTGACCTGCTCTGCTCCTTGCTCCTGTCCTTTGGATATTCTGTTGGATTGCCCGTGTATGACCCCTTGCCTGGATTTGGACCCTGCCTGTGTTTCTTGTGACCCCGACCTCTGGCGTGTTTACCGACTTTCCTGTTTGCTCGTGACCCTTGACCTTGGCTTGTATAATGGATTCGTTGTCTGCTGACGGCCCTCGACCCTTGCCTGGACTTCGCCCTGCTTTCCTGGGTTCTCCCCAGCCAGTACGCACTTCACGACCCTCTGTCAGTCTGCAGCCAAGTCTGTCCCCACCACTAGGGGCTCCAGTGAACACCTAACTGGCAGAGCAGACTACGAATTGTGCTGTACCGGCTAGAGGGATTCCTAACATATTGTCATAGCCTTGTCCACGACAATCATTTATTGGAATATTATGTTTTTTTATTGCAGTTGACAAATTCCAAAAATCGTTCTAAAACTTGATATTCATTGTTTACGACAAGAACATAACGCAAAATTAATGTAGTTTGTTCCATATGTGCTGAGTCTCGTGTTGCATCTACAATGATAGAAAAATACTTTGCAGTTTCTCTTTCCTTTAATATGCAGTTAAACACATGTTAGGCACAACATGATATAAATTCATTTTGAATTTCTGCTGACAATTAATGTACTTGTAATATTTTTTTCTCCATTTGCGCCTGTTTTACTTTTTCAAATGCTCTGCAAGCAAAGGGTCGTAGTGGCTTACAACTTCTAACATTCTTTGAAAATTGCCATTTCTTGGATGTCCAATTAGGTTGCTTGATCCTCTACATGCCAGTACACGTTCTGCAAGAAACAGAACTACATCCAGAAATCTTCGCAACAAAGCTTTCCAAACTTCTGTTTCATTCTGGATTTTGTGCCATAATAAACTATCAACTGTAATGTTTTTTTCAAGAATGGATTCCAAATTTCGCCACTCTACATAACATGACTGATGGTTATTACTATTTGCATGTTCAGGTATTTCATTGTACAGTTTTTTATAATCTTTAGAAGGTCCCCAACTGATTTCTGTTGTCAAAAATGAACGATGTGTTACTGGGAGTTTGCTGAATAAAAAACAGGGAAAGCAGAACAAAGCTTGCTTACTCTTTCTCCAAACTAACCAGTCACGAGAAAATGTTTCTTTGTTTTTTAAGTGACAAATTAATATATAAAAATGAAATTGGCTGCCATCTTTATCAGGTGGGAAAAATGTTGTCGTATGGCATCTTCTATTTGGGTCACTGAGAAACCTGGATTGAGAAGGCCTGTATCACATTTCAATAGCTGCCTGTTGCTATCTAATTGGATATCAGATGCCCCCTTTGAGTAAGATGTGTAACAAACCTCATTGACATCAACTTTACGTGCAGAAGTTAAGTGTGCAGAATTTGTATATGGTTCTGAAATCAGTGTAGTGTCTGTGCCAGAAGCACGTTAGCATACTACTTGAACCACTAACATCATCATTATCATCATCATCAGGAACAATAACAGTTAGATTTTCATTAACTTCATCAATTTCAAGTCCACTTATTATTGTTGAAGATCCAGTCCCATCCTTCTGACCTTCATGCTCAGGCAAATGAGAGGAAACAGTAAATCCTACACTTTCAAGAGTTCTCCGACATTCAGCGTTCTTTTTCTCTCTTGCTTTTTTACTTCACGTTTCTGTGCACCAGATTTATGATGATACAAATCCATGGCAAAGCTTCCCCTAAAATGAATATATATAAATATATATATTAGGGGTATGGAGGAAGGATTGCTGCTTAGTTTCTGTCTGCCTCATCAAGACTTGGGCACACCAAGCCAGCTACATGGAAGCTCAATGGCATCTTAACTAATTGCAGTATACACATGATAATGGAAGAAGCAGTCATGGGTTTGAATCGGATTTCTAAGTATACCTCTAAGCAAAGCAAATACCTTATTCTTTATAATAAAACAGCTTACCTTGTTTGTGTTTGTCTGAAGTCACCGAGCTGTGCTCTTCCTTGTAGTGGTGGATCTCAATTCTGCCCGGACAAAAATAAATTGCATTTTTTGCATATATAACACATACATACAAAAAGACACAGTTGGGCCTGATTCATCTGCCTGCTGTATCTTGCGTGAATAAAGGTCTGTGCATGCGCCAGAACTGAACTTACACCAGTGAATTGCATGCAATTCATGCCTGAATGCAGCTAACAACTACCTGCAAATTGAAGAACAGAAGGGGTGTACGGAGGTAGGAAATGTACATTAAGGGCATACCAGGGCTTACCTATGCAGATGCAGTAAATTCAATTTCAGGGCATCTTGTAGGTACATGTGTTTTAGCAGTATCATTTGCCCAAGCTATATGGCAGGTGTAAGTCAAACATGAAAAGTGTGATGAGAAAGTAAGAATGGAGAGGACAAGGAGGAGTGAAGCTGGCAGGAAGGAGGTGAGTAAGATGGAAGGTAGAAACACAGCAGTGGATGAAAAGGACATTAAGGAAGGTGAGAGGACAGTTAGAGGTAGAGGTAGGAGAGGTTAGTAAACAAAATTAGCAGGGCTAAATAACCAGACTGTTGGTGAACTGTGTTGCTCTATCCTACCTGTTATTGCAGCTTTCACAGTCTGTTAATGGTTTATTGTCCGGACCCTGGAATGTTGGGTTCTGTTTGGGAAATTTATGGTACATGAAATATGGAAAAGCAGAGCAATAACTGAACACAGTACATAACACAGATCACGCAGTATATGAAACATGCATCCAATCTTCAAAAGGGCAGCACATTGCCCTTAATTTTAAGAAGAAAAACAAATCAGAGAAAAAAAAATGCCCGAAAATGGAAAAACGTAAATTGATATTTTCTGTACAATACAATCAGCTGTGAAGCAATCTATAAGTAATGTAAAGATATTTATAGCAACATTTTATTAAGCATAACAATTACTAATACTTGCGAAACGGATGATTTGTGAGGTGAGTCACACACACAGGTGTCTAAGCAGACATTATATTAATTGCAGCACTTATGTATAGCATATTAATTGGAGGCACTTATGCGTGGCATAATGTGAATTGGGGGCACTTATGTGTGACATAAAATGAACCTGAGACATTACTGTGACATAATAGGAATTGTGGTACTTATGTGTGGCATAAAATGAACTGGGGACATTACTGTGGCATAATAGGAATTGTGGCACTTTAGTGTGGCATAAAATGAACTGGGGACATTACTGTGGCATAATAGGAATTATGGTACTTATATGTGGCATAAAATGAGCTGGGGGCATTACTGTGGCATAATATGAACTGTGGGCACTTATGTGTATCAGAATATGAATTGGGGGCATTTATGTGAGCATAATGTGATTGGAGGCACTAATGTGTGTTTCTATCATGCTATTGATGCAAGTTACAGAAACAGAATGTACCCTGTGATTACAATTAAACTAGACATGTGTTTTACAATCACAAGAGGTGTTTTGTCAAGGTGTTATTTTTAAAATTCTTTATTTAACTTAAACATTAACAAATTAGCAGAAAGACAATGGGTTATACTGGTGATAGAAATTTTTAAAAGTAATACTTTTAAAATACTAATCTGTGTAAAACAGGATTAAGTATCTGTCTTTGAATCCCTCTTAGTTTTTTTCTCCATGTCTTTATTTCTTTAATTCATCTCCTCCCTGTTAGGACACAGGATAGTTTTGTTTCCTCCAGTATGGATATAACCATTTTATTTACATTAACTTGGATTTAGCCTCTTTAACAGGCAAAATGTTTATGTCCTCTAGTCTGGATATACCCATTTCAGTTACACTAACCTGGACTTTAGCAGCCAAAATGTGGAAATTCTCTTCATTCCTCCAGTCCTGACTCCTGCTGCACCAAAGCCAGCCTTGTGACTCACGCTCTTTATAGGCGAGGTCACAGGCTGCAGTAAACAGGATACCAAGTTCACGCGAGAACACATCAGGACACTATCGCGTGACGTCATCGCATCGGTGGACCTGCAACAAGGAACGGGTGCCACGGTGCAATGTTCCACCCTGCATGGGGCAAATTACTTTTACACATGTGACATGATTGAGCACCACCTGAACCACTATGCCAACTTTTTTGTAGAACAAGGACATTGTGATGTTGATTGCATGGTTTTTCGAATACAAATGTGCTCCATCTGTATGTGAGGTTAATATGTAAGGGGTTGGGTAGGGTTGGTCATAAGATTAGAATGACAAATGACAGAAAGTCTGTTTCCACCAGACATTGCCTAATTATATTGTTTACCTTTCCCTATATTTTATGTACCTATGTGTCAAATCTTGTACACCTAGTTTAAAGGAACATTACAATTGTTGAGCTTATTGACTGTCCAGAATAAGTTGGTGATTTGTCTTGACTATGACAAAACTGGACCTGTGAAATGTGTGTGGTTGAATTGGTGGCAGATCAGGTTGTTCAGATATTGTGCAAAATTCAGATGAGCAAAATGATTTAGCAGTTAGGGTTCCCGGAGTTTCAGTGAATTCAAAGCAGTGAATCAGATTGCTAAGTTTGCCCTGGAATCAAATTCAGAGTTTAAAAATTAGAAGCTGAAATGTCCTTTTTAAACACACTTGTCTTTTATAGTCTTGCTTTTGAATGACTAAATATATTATGATAACATCACACTGAACAACAATAAAAACATATAGGTACAAGTTAACCCGTGCATGATACTCATGCATTCTAGTCAAATCAAGCTACTTAAGGTGTTAAAAAGGTTCTTGTCATGCATTTGGGCCATAGCCCAGGCCTCAACCACCAACCACTCCCCACTGTCACCACCGGCAACCACCAACCACTCCCAACTGTCACTTCTCCTTCAAGAAATATATATATATTTTTTTAAAATCTTTCTAAACACTTTTAACAATTAACAAATTAAATTAACAAATTAAAAACATCTTAGTATACCAAATTTCACCCCTTTCTGAATTTTTTTTCCCACACACACTAAGAATTTAGTAGGTCAGTGTATAACTGTGCCCAGCAGGTGGCACTGCAGCTTGGTTTTATTTTTTCCACACACACAGACAGACTAACACACGCCACTAGACATTTATATATTAGATATCCTGATATTTGTAAATTACAAGTATTAAAAATATTTGTGAATTTGTTTACCAAACTAAAACAATTGGCCCAGTATCACAAATTGTTCCTGAAACAGAACTGTTTGCCAATCTCTATTGATAAACAACACACATTGACCGCTGTGTGGACAGTTTTAATATTTATTTGAATATTCAGAGATTAATAGGTAATATACAGTGTAAAATGTATTATGGTCCTAGGAAATTTGGAAAGAATATTACCTATTTTGTTTCCAGATACTTTGTTCCTGATGTGGGAGTCACTATATTGGACTCCCTGAAAATGTGCACAGTCTTCACTTTCAAAATGCTGTCCAAAACAACTTATGGTCTTTCAGTTGCCTGCATTTCACATGTATTGCTATTCAGTCACAGTAGCTGGAAATGCTTAGTGGTACCAGATCAGTCATAGCCCATACGCAACCACCACAAAGTCCCTAAGGAGGGCCAGGCCTGGGTACTTTGTATTCACCCTACCATCTCTTGACATCATGGTGCATGGTAATGAACCACGAACCATGTGTAATTTATGCATGTCCACATTGCATGGTCACTCTGTTAACCCCAAGACTACTTAATTGTATTACATTTATCACCTGTTTTCTTGTGATAGAAAAATAAGGTAGAATGCTTACTAAAATCCTGCATAGAATTATTTTTGACCGTGCTGTAAAGTCACTGCCAAGGAATCTTGATAAAAGTCTGTTTTTCATGTTTTTGGCTAACCTGCCTAGTGAAAATACCTTCAAATGGAATAAATAAATTGTCAATACAACCTGGTCTTGGGCTAACCGAGGTTAAAATGATGCATGTATCAGTGATCTCAGTGTGCTCTTGTCCTTTTTATTTCCTACTGGATATTTAGTAAATGCCGAAACAAACGTTTACAGTAAGATGCAAATGAGTATGCTCAAAATGGTGTTAATAAAATACTATAGATGCACCAAAGTAAAAGTAATCCTCAAAATGGAAAAAGAGAATAAGAGTGTTTCCAGCCATCTGTGGAAATAAAAAAATGGATATATTATGCTGAAATATCACTTAGGTAACAGATTTTACTAAGATGCCCCTCCCCCTAACCAGACCCTTTATTCAAATGGTTCTGTAATGCAGATCAGATCAATAAAGCCAACCAACTTTACATGAAAGGAGTGTGAGAGGGAGAGCCAATCACTAGCTGAAATCTCTTGATTGCGTCTTGTTATTGGAATCTCCCCCTCACAGTTCCCCTCCCTGGCTTTCGACTGGGAGTTGTAAGGGAAATAGAGGAGCATGAAGCAGCTAGCCAGGCTCCACTTTGAGAGTATGGCAGCTTAGTAAAATATTTTATTGTTGGTATAGCAATCTAAAGTCACTCAAAATGCAAGAAAAACATAAATACAAATTCAGAAAAATAGACAAATGGATATAGACTTGCTCCTAATATCATTTTTGAGAATATAGTCTTATTATATATTAGTCTGATTAAGCAATATGCAACCATTATTATTACATTATGTGCTTTGAGGGGATCATGATACAAATAAATACCATATCTTGAAGTTGAAATTAAATATTACATTACTGCACAGTTGCCTACTCTCCCGGAATGTCCGTGAGACTCCAGAATTTCTGGGAGTTCTCCCGGACTTCCGGAAGAGCAGACTAACCTCTTGGTTCCTAAAGACCAGAGTAGTAAAGTGGAGGGGGTGGGGCTTGGAACGTAAATTGTGTGTCATCGTGCCCCCCTCCTCCCCCCCTGCTGCATTCGGACGAAAAAGTGATTGACATTTAGAGGCGGAGCCGGATGACGCAATCCACTGGGCCCCACTCCCGCCACACCCACCTCCCCCCAATCTCCTGGAGCAGGCCTTACCAAAGTTGGCAAGTATGCATTATTGTACCTCTCCAAATCAAACAAATTATACTGAATCCATCTCTTAACTTAGTTGGGTCTAAGAAGACTATAAGCACAAACACATATCCCGAGAAAAATGTCCTCAATTTCTTCTATGTGTATCCAGATTCAAAGGTATAGTGTTAATCATGCAGCAAATAAAATTGATCCCTCATTAAATGTAATAGTTATTAAGGCTCTGTCACAGTAAGTCATATATTTTTAAGTGAGACATAGTCATAATACAGTGGTTTATTGTTCTATATAAACCTCTATACAGTATGATTAAAAGAGATTACAGAGATTTGGATCAGGGGTTTGTAACAAGATCCCAGTTGGCAGCTGTCACTGTACAGATGGTAAAAAAATGTGTATGTTGGTTAGTTGTTGCTTGAATATTGCATCTAGAGGATATATTAGAATTGGTCAGTGTATATAGCAGGCCTGGACAGCATGTGTCTCTCTAGGTGTTGTGAAACAATAAGCACCAGCATACCTTGCAGCAACAATAGTTAGTAGGGCATGCTGGCACTGGTAACACCTGGAGAGCAACAGGTTGTCCAGGCCAGGTGTGTCGCACACTATTTTGTTTTACGTTACTTGCATTTTATAGTAGCCTTCAGTGTCCTAAATGGTGACATTCTGCTAATGAGAAGGAAAGAGAAAAATGCTGTTATTAATCTAGGTCACCATGACCTCTAAGGTCATATTGAGTTCAGTTGTTGTAACAGTAACTATTTGTAAACTGTTTATATTCCAGTTTCTTAAATGAGTTATTCCTTACATGTTACCTTAGTTTTGTCTTCCCTGGCTGCATAATTATGTAATTGAAGAAATAATTGTGCAACACAGGTATACTAATAAAGGTATCCGGATAGCACAATAGGTGCTTCTTGTCTTTGACAAATCAAACTTAACATGAGCAAGGCATTTTATTATTTGAAAAAGGCATGTACTTTGCAGCAATCATTATATATTGTTTGTGCCCTTCATATAAGCAGTGTATTGCCTTCTTTCTCTGTATATTCATAATTATTTTTGGAAGCACTAATATTGTTATTGCTCACATACTAAAATATCATCTATAGATTAAAGAACGTAGAAGAGAAATTGTGCTATTTTTTATAAGTACAATTTATTTTCAGGTATCAAAAAGGAAAGTCAGTGACCTGTATGTAAGTATATCCAGTATCAAAGTTGCAAAAGACGTTCAGTGGTACAAAAATGTCAAAATCCCCTCATAAAATATACCCACTAAATAATCACATCCAAACAAGAAAAATAGTAATATAAAAATACTAGTTATTAGCTGATGATGCAGAACTGAAGCAAATAACAAAGTTTGTAAACAATCGCCCCACCAAACGTCAAATGCTATATATATATATATATATATATATATATATATATATATATATATATGTATATATATATATTTTATATATATATATATATATATATATATATATAAAATCTATCTCGTGAAATATGACCTCTAACAGATGAATTAGGTATTCAGCTGACAGTCTGCAGGGCAAGACTGCAAGCAGGGTTACAATTTTGTGCAGCAGTGCTCCTAAAGATATACAGGTGGAGGACATATGTGTGAAAAAAATAATAGTATAGAGTGTGATTTAACTTACATAGTTTGAAGTGGTTTAGAGGTACCTTTTTCAACAGCTGACAGCAGCTTACAGGATGTGTCCGCAGTGAGAATAATCAAACAGAGCACTGGAAAAGAAGTCCTCTATAAAAACCCAGTGGGTGTGTCACCTGTCCATGAAGCTAGTGCTGTTGGAGGAGTGTAAAGTATTTAAGCCTGAGTTGCTCATTATGCTATGTAATGATGCCAAGAAAGTTGGCCGATATCTAGGGAGTTGTTCTCTATTAATGTAGCATTAGGGTCACTAGAAAAAGTCTGTGGAATTTTGTGCTATGAGCTACTGTGCCATCCACACTATAAAAGCAAAGTACAAGCATATATTGCCCATGTCACAATATACACAATATACACTGATCAACCACAACATTAAAACACGCCTATCTAATATTGTGTAGGCCACCAAAACAGCTCTAACCCATCAAGGCATGGACTGCACAGACCTTTGAAGATGTTCTGTAGTATCTGTCATCAAGAAGTTAGAAGCAGATCCTTTAAGTACTGTAAGTTGCTAGGTGGGCCCTCCATGGCTCTGACTTATTTTTCTAGCACATCCCACACATGATCAATCTTAATGGAGATCTAGGGAATTTGAAGGTCTTGAACTCTTTGTCATGTTCCTCCCACCATTCCTCAGCATTTTTTTTCAGTGTGGCAGGGTGCATTATCTTGTTAAAAGAGGTCACTGCCATCAGGAATTACCGTTGCCATGAAGTGATCTGCTTGGTCGGCAACAATGTTTAGGTAAGTGGAACGTGTCAAAGTAACATCCATATGAATTCCAAGACCCAATGTTTCTCAGCAGTACATATGCCATCTCTTTCCAAGGTGAAGGACACAGATGCACCCAGCCATCTACATAATGCAAAAGAAAACGTGAGCCATCAGAGCAGGCCATCTTCTTCCATTGTACCATGGTCCAGTTCTGGTGCTCACGTACCCCTTTTATAGGCTTTTTGGGGATGTGGATAGGGGTTCATTTTGAGCACTCTGACAGGTCTGTGACTATGCAGCCCTATAAGCAGCACATTGCAATGCTCTGTGTGTTCTGACACCTTTCTAAGATAGCCAGCATTAGCTTTCCAGTAACTTTTGCTAAAGTTGCTCTTCTGCAGGACTGGGACAGACAGACCAACCTATCACTCCCCACACGCATCAATGAACCTGCGATTCCCAAGACCCTGATGCCAGTTCACAGGTTGTCTTTCATTGGACCACTTTTACTAGGTACTAACCACTGCATACTGGGAACATCCCACAAGACCTGGCGATTTGGAGATGCTCTGACCCAGTAGACACATATATATATATATATATATATATATATATATATATATATGTCATAAGGTAATGTCTATAATATATGCAGTTGTATCCAATTAGAGAAGTTGCTATTAGAAGTAATGCAAGCAAATGTAGGAAGATATTTCAGTGTACTCTCCCCAAGTTTATTAATTAAAAACAAGTCGGTAACTGTAAATGAATGTAAAAAGTAAATGAATAAATCAAAGGTAATAAAATAACAGCATACCATTAACATACATGATAAGTTACAAATGGACAATAAATAATATGGTGATGGACTGAACAAACAAACATTCCACAGGACTGATATCTGTTTCATAATTGCTTTAAACATTTAACATTCTGACTGACCCATTGATTTCTTGTGATGAATAAAAAATATTTAAACAGCTAGAACATGCAAGCATAGGCTGACCTGCACAAAGAGCCTTATTTCTCTTCTTAACCATTTTTATCAACAAAATGAAAGACTACTAGTTTACTGCTTTGCTATGATGAGGTGGAATGAATTATTCAATTGTTGGCGTTACAGCAAAATTTAACATGCGCACTATTACTGTGATTACGGTAATAGTGAGCGTAAATGCCGGTACATTTCTCACTGGATTTCAGCTCACGGCACAGGGAGCTGCGAGCTGAAATCCGGCTTACTATTACCGTAATAACGGTAATAGTTTTAATGACGCGGGCATATTGAACAATTGAATATGCCCTTAAGTAAGTTATAAATAAATATTGCAATGAAAAGCAATAACTATTGAAGCATTCATTAAAAAATAAATTTTATTTCTGGCCTTCCCTCCCCTTTTCCCTTAATATTTTTTTTTCTGTATCCCTTAAATTTGGAGAAAAATAAAAATACTATTGAAGTTAAAAAAAATTTTTTTTATCTTCAAGCTATTTTGCTAAATTGTATCCCTTTGAAATTGCCAGATTTGGAGTTAGTCTTGTTAGACCATAATATATGATACATGTTTCTGTGTACCATTATTATATTGGAATCCCTGGAAGCATATCATCATCATCATCATCAGCTATTTATATAGCATCACTAAATGCCATATAAATTAAAGCATGCCAATCAAGTTTCAATCTGCAAATAGCAAGAATAAATATGAGATAGTGATAGAAATATACACACCAATTGATTTTCAGCCTTCATTTCCTCTATTCTATATTTTGACTCCACTGATGATTTTCATTTGATGAGCATCGTTGCTGTTCAGTGATAATTCAATTAGTGACCTCTTTCTTGAGATTCCCACCTAAGGTGACAAATGTCAAATAAGTACTTGTATCTAGTAGTGGATATAGGGTAAAAATTGGATTGCAATATTGAGTCTGGGGGGATTTTCAAAATTGAAACAGATGGGCGGTTAACTACTCTGGATTAATTTCAAATATAAGTGCAGGATCGCCGGAGATCCAAAATAGGTTGAACTTGATGGACTGGTGTCTTTTTTCAACCTCATCAACTATGTTACTTTCATGCAGAGTTATTGACAAGTGTCTGTTGGGAACAGAATAGAGGGCTCAAGTGTCACAGTAGGGTTTCATTGACAATGCTTCTATCAGACGCCGTCCCCGTGCCTCCTCGCTAATCGGGGACGGACGTCTGTTCTCTACTGAGCGCCCGTTGCTAAGCAACAGGGATGCTCCTTCCGGCTTTACAATGCGTATGCGCGCCCGTCGCCATAGCAAGGGGATGCGCATTGGGGCTTCCTGTCGGCGAATCACTGCCCAGCAATGAGGGATCGCCACTTTCCACTAGGGTGCCAGAGCAACTAGTTCTTCTAGCCTCCAACGTTTGTTCGTTATATATCATCATCATCATCATCATTTATTTATATAGCGCCACTAATTCTGCAGCGCTGTACAGAGAACTCATTCACATCAGTCCCTGCCCCATTGGAGCTTACAGTCTAAATTCCCTACTATATACACACACTCACACATAGACAGACAGAGAGGGAGAGACTAGGGTCAATTTTTGATTGCAGCAAATTAATCTACCAGTATGTTTTTGGAGTGTGGGAGGAAACCGGAGCACCCGGAGGAAACCCACGCAAACACAGGGAGAACATACAAACTCCACACAGATAAGGCCATGGTCGGGAATCAAACTCATGACCCCAGTGCTGTGAGGCAGATGTGCTAACCACTAGGCCACTGTGCTGCCCATGTATATATATACATATATATATACCCTGTCTGATTCCTGTTATTGACCCGACTCTTCCTGACCTCGCTCTTGGATCCTCCTGTTGTCCTGCATCGTATTCTCCGGTTTGACCTCGGCCTGCTGACTATTCTTCACCTCCTAATTTGGTACCTTATCTGCCCGCTTGGTTCCTGACTCCAGCCTGTACGACCACGAATATCTCCGCCACCTCGCAAGTAGCTACCTGGGAGGGCCACGACCTGCACGTCGTTCGCTGCAAAGTCCAAACCTCCTTGCGGGGGTCCCTGGTGAAAACTGGCGGCGTGTTAGACTCTGCGCCTCCTTGTGTAGCTGTGCCAATACTTGCAGGTGCCGATATCTTCCTCGTGACAGCTTCTCTTTCCTAGCAAACTTCTGGATACTTTACTCTGGACATCAACCAACAGGACACAAAAAAAAGAGTACAGTAAATATTAATAATATATAAATACATCATATGTACCATTTATTTTATGTATTTATAAACTATAGCATAAAAATAATGATCAGAAAGTAGAATAAATACCAATAGCTTTTGAATCTGAAAATTATTTTACATTTAAAATGTCAGATGCAATGATATTAAAATTTTACTTTGAATAATGCAATTAATGTTTTGGTGCTACAAATCAAAAGGACTTATCCTTGCAAACTCCTCTATAAATGCTTTATACTTATGCTGCTTGTCCTCATATTGCAATCTGGGTGTAAGAGGAATCATACAGTGTCAGCATCAAGTGTATCTACACATATAACTACCCGTTTGGATGCCATTTTTATGTTGTCACAAGCTGTACTTTAACTATTGAACGCACTGTTGTGATTTCACCAAGTGCAACATTTGACGTAAATAATATAACATTTTAAAATGTCAGGAATGGTGGGATGCAGAAGGGGAAAATGAATTGCTTTAAAAATTAAAACAACAAGTTGATAAATTGAGATATACTAAGGTAAATTTCTGCAAATATGAAGTATTTGAAAACATGCAAAATATATTTGAAATGGCTCTTTCAAAGAAAGATATATACATCTATTTTTGCAAAATAATGAACCAAATTTGAAAAAAATCTGAAATTATTTAACTTTATCCCAATTAAATGCAAGTTATCTCACCTGACTCGAAAGTGATACTATGCAAGATCCATTATGCTATGCTTCTAATGCAAAAGTTGTATAGGAGTCTTTGAAGCTTACTATTTGAATAATTGTAATCTTAAGGTGCTACTTTGGTAACACAAAAAGTAATTCTTAATACATTTTTAAATTTGAATAATTGCCCATTTGTTCTTGAGTGCTATGCTAAGTATATTCTTGGAAAATTGGCTTTTGCTTTCTCTCCAAATTTTGCTTGGTGGTAGTAATTTTCCGAGACTACTATAAGAATGACAGATATGCCTACAAAAAAATTACGATGGTGAGAAATCAGACATGTATAGAACACAGACTTACCAAAACACAGGCACACATTATGCTGCCTGTGTTAATTACGTCACTTAACAGCCCGACAATGGCATTTATAACTATAAATCAGCAATGCGAGGATCCAACCTCAACCTTAGGGTTAGGATTAGCAGTTCTAGATATTATAGCCACCGTTTGTCGTTTTAAAGTTATAAATGTCAGTGTCAGGCTGTTAAGATTCGTCATTACCCCAGGTGGCATTTATCCTCCATTCTAATGAATATGAAGCTTGCCAGATTTAGTGTGTGGCTGTGTTCTTGTAAGTCTGTGTTTTATACATATCTGATTTCTCACCATCATAATTTTTTGTAGGCATATCTGCTGTCGTTCTTATTGTAGTCGGGAAAACGTACCCAACCCATTTTGCTAATAGATCAGCAACTTTAAATGTGATAGTGTAATTTGGCAATAAATACATCAACAGCCAAAGTCAAATCTGTGGGTGCCAACCTACTCATGTCAGGTGGATGGAATGATGGTGATATAATAAAGAATATATCTAACAAACAACCAAATAGGCAAGTGTTGTGTAACTTACAAAACGTACTTTTTGTGTTATTTACATAAGTTAGCTTTATAAAAGAAAACTAGTCCACAAAATTGGATTTACCTTTAAAGAATCATTAATACATTCAAAGGTTTATTTGCATTTAGCATCCAACAAAACCACATCAAATAACAATTGCTTACAGGCTATAGAATGGCTGATGTAAGATGCACTCCAAATGAACCTATGTAACAGTCGCTGCTCAATAATACATGTTTGTTTTCTTTCCATCAGTAGACTGACATGAACACCTTATGTTGTTTCACCGATCTATATCTTAATAACGAACAATATGTTTAAATTACATGTCATGAGTGACCTGGCTGTCACCCGTTTGACCATTAATTGAAATGGTCCCAGAAACAATAATGGCACCTTTGTAGCCTTGAAATGTCCTAGTACTGTACATTACGCACAAATCTGTGTTATATTGCTTTTATCAAGTAATGTGTGAAACAAAGTGTTACATTGTGACTTAAAGAGCCTTGATATTGGTTCATTGGAAAACTGTTTAGAGTTGAATGCTACCTTTCAAATGAAGCAAGTGGATACGGCAGCAATGTATTTATCTTAAATGAAAGAATACAGTTTGAATAAGTGGAGATGATTGCAGAAATTTAGTGATAGATGCAAATGTTATATACTCAAAGCAGAACACGATAACTATTGTCCTATTTTTGTTAGTGTGATTTGTTCTACTATAGTGTATATCTTTAGTTTTATTCAGTGTTCTGAGTAGCAGAGTAAATAAATACATATTTCATATACTTAAGTTGGATGCACATAAAAAATTTAGAAAAGAGATCATTTTCAAAGTTATGTGAAGTGGTCGGATAGGTGCTGCTGAGTGGTGATGTGAGGTGATCCATCCCTCAAAAGTTACATAATAAAGTAAGGTAAAATGTCCCTAGTGTAGCTGCGTATGTATACAATTGGTGTATGTATTGTCTAAGTACGAGGTTTAATTCATTGTAAAAGTGGTAAAAATTCATAATTCACAGTCTAAGTACATGCATCTCAGGATATCACAGAGATTAATTGTAGTTCCAACAGTATCTGAATGATATTAAATCAACAAAGGAGCATATTTATTATCCAACACTATCCAACAATGTTGAGGAATGAAAGATCGTGAACATTTATTAAAAGTGTTCTGCCAGTACAGCAGTCATGGTAAATGGCTGTTCCATTGAAAACACATTTTAACTATATCCTAAATGTTTCTATGGTCACTATTCAAAGTATGCACTTTGTGATAGTGACCGGAGGGAAGAATAGGTAAGATGTTGTGAGGGTACAAAGATCCCTCTACTGCAATGTTCTCCTCATAGGCTTCGATGGCTAAAGCCATCTTCAGATGGCATTAGCCATCAGGCACATGTTCCTAAAATCTTTGATTTTTGGAACCTGTTAAATGGTGCAAAATAGCAGTCACTATAGAAATTTATGGGGACTGCTTTTGCGTTTGAAGACACTAGGACCTCAGCAGACATTTCCAATATCTGCTGTGATGCCCTAATAATAATTTTAAATGATCCTTAAATAAGTGCGTATCCCCCCAAAAATGCTGTTTTCAGGAAATTGCAATGGAAATAAAAAGGATTAATAAATATGCCCCAAAGTCCTGCAACTTTGGCTAATCGAAAGTGATATTATCCAAATGTCAGGTCTGAGACAAAGTTCAATCCTCTATACACATGTATAAAGTCCTAGTGAAGAATTAGTCCATCATGATAAAGAAGTCTTTCAAAAAATATTGGTATTACAGCGGCGTTGATCACAAATGAAAGATGAAAGATGAATTAGTGAAATCACAATTTTAGCTTTCCATCAGCCATTTTTGTTGTGGATGGTCCAAGTAATTGAAGCAGTCCTTACCTCCAACTGTTCTTTCAGAGACAGTGCTTGTGTCTGTGCTGCTCTGTTTCCTGTTCTTTCAGTATTGTTCAATCACAGGACCACTATATTATTTAATTAAGCTGGTATGGTATTCGGTATTGCAAGTGATGTCTTACTTCTGAAAGCAGCATCTAAGGGTACATAGATTGTGTACATAGGGCAGCTTCTTCAGGGATAATGAAAGTGTTGGTCTCAATGACTTAGGCATGTTATAGATTGTAGAATTCATGAATAAAGATCTAGAAATGCTTCCTGGTTGGCTGTAATCTTGAGTGTGTGGGTAAATGGTTGTTGTTCATTAGAGAGGCAGAGCTCATTGAAATGTGTGTTGGTTGAGCTAATGAATTGGTCTAAAGTGCAGCCAGCTTCCTTTATTGACCGTAGGGGTGCTGTTTGTAGTGGTTTTAATAACAGAACACAGTTTGTGTCAATATCCAGCTGTGTTTTGAGTTAAAGTGAGGTGTTGTTTGCCCCATACCATTGTAATTATGTTGTGTTGGGCAGGGGTTAGATTAGTAGAGGAATGGCACATGTAGCTTTATTATTCATCATTAGTTTATTGCTCTCTGATCTCATACCAGTTCATCAGTAATTCATGAAATGAGTGCTGGTATTTGAGTGGCTGGTATTGCCAAACATCATTGAAGCTTGGTTCCAATCTAAATCTGATAAAATATCTAACTATGGTTAAAGTAAAGGTACTAACATTACCAATACTTGAAAGCACCAAGAAATAACCGCGCCACGGAAACAACAAGAGAAAAATTGCATTCTAGTGTGCTTATTGGCTGCCTCGGGAAGATTTGTTATTATAGACAATGCCAAATACATACAGATACTTTCAAACACTAGTCATCGGCAGGACAGGTTATTCTTAAAATATTATTGTCAGTGGCTTAGACTGGCACCAAACCTATTTGTATTCTGCAGTTATAATTTGTCTGTGTTACTGTTAAAATATTGTATAATAAATTTAAATATAATAAATCAATATAAACTCCTAGTGCCCATCAATATATAATACGATTCAAATCTGGTGATAGTGTGGTAGTCAGTCCATCAAAGACAGTGCTCTAGATCCCTATTTCTTCACCAAATCGTTTTTGCATAGCTTAGAAGTATGCTTCAGATTGTTGTCCTGGTGCATGCTGAAATTTGCACCAATCAAGCAAAGACCATATGGGATGTTGTAAAATAGATTGGTAACTTTTCTGGTTCATTATTCCTTCACTCTGTGTAAATCTCCCACCTTACCAGTACAAAATCTGCTCCATACTATTACATTTTCTCCAAGATGTTTGACAGAATACATCAAGCACTCCTCCAGCATAATTTTATTTGCTCTACAACTCACATATGTTCTGCTCTTCGAGCCAAACACCTCAAACTTAGACTAATCCATGCATAATTCTCTCTTCCAGTCATCCATGATCCAATGTCTTTTCTTTTGCCCATTTTTACCTTTTTTTTTTATCTCTTGCCAGCTTCAAATATGACTTTTTATTTGCAACTTTGCCTATAAGGCCAGTATCCCAGAGTATTTTTTTTACTGTTGCAGATGATAATGTTATTTGTCATGTACTACTTAAGGAAATTTACAGCTCAGGACATGTAGGGCATCTGTTTCTGTAACTGCAGACTTTAATGTCTGTGTATATAGATCTTCTGCTTCTTTTTCTAACCTTGTTAGATCAAGTTTGCTCTTTTATCTCAATACAGTAGTGGGCACCTTTGTATAAACTCTTCAGTTCTCAAAACAACAATAGACAGTTGTCTTTCTTGAGGGAGCTGTATTTTGGCCATTTATGAGCCCAAAATTGAGCTTTTGTAATGCACACTGGAGTAATGGCTACTGAAAATGGGCCTTTGCAGTTATATATGAATAGTACATTGTAAATTAGTTATTTCAAGCAGTGATAGCCATTTGCAACATACTCATTTCTTTGAAAGCAGGAATGTATTACACTTATTACATCACGTTTATAAATGTCAGGTCCTATTGTTGCCAGGTACCATAAAACAGTTCTTGCTAAAATATTTACAGTGGTAAAAACAAAAAAGATGAAAACTAGAAGTGTGTCTCATATGCAGCATGTTGGCTATTTCCTGGTTTTCAGGAAGGGCAATGAAAAATGCTGGAAAACAGCACAGTGCACAGAATTAGCACATGCTCTGACTTGCTGGTAATGAGGAGGTTTTCTCAAATTCTGGTATTTCTGAACTGAGGCAAACTTCTATTACCCTTGGAAATACATATTTTGTTTAGGATAACTTCAGGTGCCAACAAAAGTCCAGGCTAGATGTGGTCTATATATTTTTAATACAAACTAGGTGATTACATTTCACATGCTTAACATGTATCTCTTGAATTCACAGCTTGTAGTTAGAAGCCTTATATTAAAATACCTTGTTAGTCACGTTTTACCAATATATCCACACAAGTGCCCCAATTCTGTGTACTTTGCTGCTTTCCAATATTTTCCATTGCCCTACTGAGTGAGGTTTTCTGCCTCATTTCAGAAGTACCAGGACTTGATGCTACCTCCTTTTGAGTAATTACCAGCCTGTCAGATCATGTTCACGTAATCCTACCTGTAGAAGAGAGACCAAGGTCATTGAGTAGTCCGCTTCATTTCTTAACAAATGATATTGATGTCATTTTGTCACCTCAATTTATCAGCTATATATGAGGTCATTTCAATAGGCCCTGTGAGAATGACTGCTAGTGAAACACAATAATGAACACTTTATAAAATCTTGAAATGTATTTTTCTCTTTTTTGAAGCATCATGCTGTGATATTCATGAAGTGAAATAAAGTATTTAACATTCAATATTTGCTGTTTATCCCATTGATAAGTTTAAATAATATAAAGCTTCAGTTCTATTGTACTACAATGACAACAAAAGGATCTTTGTTTTTATACTTGCATGTATGCTGTTCCCTATTTTATTTTACCTGCTAGTACTTTATGCAATTATGTCAAAATACTTTAATTTTCTGGTTAGTAGAAGCAATATAAAGCCCCACTATAAAGGAGTAGATATGGTGATGCTTTTTACAAACTAGATTTCATACATTTTAGTCATTTTCATTATGTTAAAATATTATGAACTTTTTGCCTTTATCTATTGTGTTTTAAAAACAATATAGCTTTGTATGCCATTTACTCTTATCTGTTAATTCCTTGTCGTCCTGCCATTATGTCTTGCTGACCCTGGCAATCATCTTTCAGACAATGGGACACATTTATGAAACACAGCATTATGTAGAAATTGGGGAGACCTGAATTCCATCTAACATTAGTCATCTTCTCAAATGACAATTCTAAAAGAAAACTGTACCACTACTATAAATGGTCCAACTGTCATTATTTGTGCAATTATTTGTCTACCTTAATAATTGTGTGCAAAAGTAATAGGACCACATCCGTTTAGGCAATGCAATGATCTGCACTTCCACAAGAGCCCTTTCTTTTGTGGAAGTGCAAAGTGTTTCTTTTTATTACCCCCAAGGAAATAAATAGAACCTTACACTTAAAAAGCTTACAAATAATATAGGTTTACTTAACTTTGTTTTTCACTGAAAAAAAATGACAAAATGCGGGTTATAATCTTATTCTCCTAACACCAGATAAGACCTCTCACGTCCTTCTTGCACTGGAAAAATCTAGGGGAGTAGCTACTATAGATAGATGTTTGTCTTGTGCACGTACTGCCAGTGCCGTAACTAGCCATTTTAGTGCCCTGGGCGAGATAGGGAACCGGCGCCCCCCATCTAAGTGGGAGTGTCAATCATCGCGTGGGCGTGATCAACCTACTGTGGGGGCGTGGCAAGCGCTTTACAAGTTCTAGACTGCACTAAAACCCTCTTCCTCCCCATTCTTCACGGTCTGGCTTTGTGAGGATCTTTATGTAATAAGTCACCATAGAATCAAAGTACTTTAAATGCAGCTATCACATGCTAGCTGTATAAAAAATGAATTGGTTATTGAAATAAACCTCACTGAAACAAATTAAAACATAAATGTAACGGTACCATCTGTATCACACTGCCCCTTCATCCCACTGTGCCCTCCATCACAGTTTCTCCTTTATCACACCGTGCCATGGAGCCATCTTTATCACATTGTGCCCCCTTATCACCATCACACGAAATGAATAATATATATATATATATATATATATAGACACACATATATACACACACACACATACAATATAAAGAGCCTCCTAGTGTCCGCCATACCTTAGAGAGCATTCCTGTGACCTCCATACAATACAAAGAGCATTCCTGTGACCTCCATACAATACAGAGTGCATTCCTATGACCGCCATACTATACAGAGAGCATTCCTGTGACCGCCATACTATACAGAGAGCATTCCTATGATCACCATACTATACAGAGAGCATTCCTATGATCACCATACTATACAGATAGCATTCCTATGACCGCCATACTATACAGAGAGCATTCCTATGACCGCCATACTATACAGAGAGCATTCCTATGACCGCCATTTAATACAGAGCATTCTTGTGACTGAAATACAGATAAATACCTCACCTGAAATTAATAGACCCCACCATTAAATTAAAAAGCCCCATCAATAAATTAAATTGACCCACCAGCCCCCCACAAATAAAATAGTACTCATTAAGTAATTAGCCCCCACCTAAACGTCACCATTAAATTAATAGCCTACCTCCCACCCATGTACTAAGACACCCAACCTCCCTACCCACATATCACATATTATATTAATACATCCCCCCTTTCCTCACACATTATGGCAGCATACCCCCCCTTCCCCCATAAAGCATAGCAGCATGCCCCCTCCATAATAGCAAGATGCAGCACACATTCCTCCCCTCCATAATAGCAGCACACATCCCCCTCCCTAATAGCAGCACACACCCCCCCTCCCTCCATAATAGCAGCTTAAATGCCCCCCTCCCCTCCCTCCATAATAGCAGTTCACATCCCCCCTCCCTCCATAATAGCAGCTCACATCCCCCCCTCCATAATAGCAGCTTACATGCCCCCCTCCCCTCCCTCCATAATAGCAGCTTACATGCCCCCCTCCCCTCCCTCCATAATAGCAACACACATCCCCTTTCCCCTGCTTTGAAGCTTACCTTTGTTGTCTTTATTCCTGACCAGCCGTCGCTGCCTGGCTCCTCTCTGCTTCTCTGCTCCTCTGCTGCCTAGCAACGTCATGACATCAGACGCTGAGGCAGAGGGCAGAGTTCAGAATGGGGTGGAGCCATTTTGGATTCGCCGGGCGGCCGGCAGTCTGAATCTGAGGTCTGTTTCATTTTTTTTTTCACTCCTCACACAGAGGCAGGTGCGGGCGGCCACTGCGCCCCCCTTGGGACTGTGCCCTGGGCGGCGGCACCGCCCGCACCTGCCTCGTTACGGCTCTGCATACTGCTTAAACCATAGCTCGGTTCTCTGGCTCAATGTCTATGCCTTATATAGTGTTGACCACTGATAGAGGTCAGTAACTGATCTCTTGAATGCAGTTTAATAAGTTCTTAGTTTGATAATGTTTGAACCTTCCTCTAAGAAAATACTGTTCATGGTCAATGAAATTTATGTATGTGGCATTATTTGATAAGCTTTCCTGTTCATTTGTCTAACCTCAAGTCTGTTCCCCTTGTGCCTTGCAATCTCTAAACAAGATGTGAGCTCATACATGTCTCTATCTCTGGATGAGCTATTATACTGTGTGAAGCTGTGAGAGGTAGATCAAGTCAGTGTGTGTAAGTCCCATGTGTAAGTTCCCTTTCTACTCCTTGGCTTCACAAACTTTATAACATGTTCAAGTGTTTAATACAGCTCATGACAATATGTGAGTTATTACTTAAAGATATACTAAACTCATGCCACAATACACAAATGTACAATATGACATATATTTGTAAATATATTATCCTTTACATGATTACAGGTGAACATATGTGGATATTATGTGTATAAAATGCACAATGATATTAGTGTGAATCATCATCTTAATCATTATTAATCACTAATTTATCCAGTGCATTACATGCAAGTAAATAATTGCTAACTATAGGCAAGTTAAATCATGAATAGTAATTATTGGAGTACTGTAACCAGAATAAAAACTTTGTTACAGCACTCGCCATCCAAACCCTAGTAAAACAGTGGTGGAATTGTTGTCTGGAAGCCATTAGTGAGATACTTACCCTTGATGCTTGATCAATGGCCAATTCTCCATTCCTTGGAAACAGGAAGAGTTTGAAATTGAAGCACCCCTAAGCCGCATAGCTTTTTCGTGTGGTGAGCATGGATAGGCTGTGCAAGAGTTGATTTAGCTCTCTTGAGAAATGAAGTATTGGATTGGCTAATATTTAAAGTTCTCCTGCTTTTTAGCAGGAGAAGTTTGAATATTAGGCTAGGCACTCCAATACTATTAGGAGTTGATAATTTTCCAAATGCTTCTTGGGAACGAGCAGATTATAGTTTTGGGTGGAGTTTGTCTTTAATATTTCTGTTGAGAAAAAAGCATTACAAGTAATATGAAGATACAAAAATACTTCTTTAATTTAATATATGCACACCACATAAAACATATCCTAGATTGTAGCAGGTTCCTTATTACCTTACGTCTTATGACTGCTCTTGTTTGTCCTCTCTTTGTCTACCCCGCTTGTATCTGTTATGATTTATGCTGCAATTTTATTTAAGTGAGTGTTATTTTGTTACTTATACGTACTGGCTGTTTGTGACATGTCGTTGTACCTGTACATCTCATATTTGCATTTGTACCGCACATCTTGTTATCGTGCTTAATTTGTTCCCATGTATTTGTATATTGACTGTCTGGTGCTGCGGAATTTGTGGTGCCATACCAAAAAATGATAATGATAAAAAGTATGTAGTGTAGTTACTATGCAGAAAAAGCGTGTCATATACACTTGTTTGAAAGTCTCTGTGTATTCATAGTAATTTATATAGTGTAATATATCCACTAGCGGGACAATATTAAATAAAAAGGACAGAATTTGTTTTTATTACTGTTGTGCCTTTGGTGTACTTTTGATACTATTCTGTTCATTGTGTATTCTTAAGGTTTGCTTTTTATCATAAAATAATTGTTGTAAGCTGTTTAAGAAAATACAACTGCAAGTAGACTCACATATCAAATCAATTAGTTCAGTAGTCGAAGTGAAAATGTAGAAGTAGGGCTATGAAAAATGTAATGGGAATGTAAGTGAATGAAATGTAATAGTTGTACAATGAAGGCAGTAAAACAAGTGATGGTATACACCAGTGATGGCTAACCTCTGACACTCCAGGTGTTGTGAAACTACAAGTCCCAGCATGCTCTGCCACTTATCAGCTAGTTATCTACTGGCAAAGCATGCTGGGGTTTGTAGTTTCACAACACCTGGAGTGTCACAGGTTAGCCATCACTGGTATACACCATATACACCACCACTTTCACTACTGAATTATTTGCTGATTTGTAAATTGTTACAAGTAGCATTGAAGATCTACTTAATCTAGGTGTGGCTAAAGCTGGCTACATGTGGGCCGAGTTTCCACTTAGTTTGAGCAGTGTGTAGTGTAAAAAGTGCTTTTATATAGTATGTAAACCTTTGAACACAGGAAGTTTCACACTAGCAGGTTACAAAATGTGCTACTCATGCTGAAAAAATATGTGCCACATCTAAACAAAAAATATTACTATATTATATGTATAGCTAATTGCAAAGTTCAATTACATTTAATTTATCAGAATAAATTAAATAAGATAGTTTGGTAATAATTAACACATTTATATTAAAGATTTTGCATAAAACCATCTGGAAGAGTGATAGAATGACAATTTTTAAATGATTATCATTTTAAAAACAATTACTTGAGAGTTTTGCAATGAATTATTACATTTCATTAATTTAAATTAATACATATACTGTGATATTTAATGAATACACTTATTAAGTTTGTGAAAAAAAAAATCTTTGCAATTTAGCAGAGAACACATGAACACTCTGTGATGTTTTGTACAAATGAATGCATACAATTAATATGTTTATCACCACAATGGCTTGAAATTGCAATGAGTACAGAAGTCCCATCTCTATTGTTGCATGTAAAATCCATCAATCCTCTGCATAGCATAACCTGATGCATATTTCAAAACAATACCAAGGTCCTGGGCGTAAAAAATGGATGATTCTAACAAGAGTCATCTGAGCATTTCAAAAGCGTGTCTTTTTAGCATTCTATGCTTATTTTGTTATATGAAACTGTTCCCTGCAGTAGGATTTTTGTAAATCCAGTAGTAAGTTTTGTCTCAAAAGAACAATTAATTTGCAGTCTGGATCTCTGTGCGTGAAAACCAATCTGTCTTTTTCTATTTACAGAACTACCAGGGGGCAGGAGACTAATATATATATATATATATATATATATATATATATATATATATGTATATATATATATATATATATATATATATATATATATATATATATATATATATATTATAGCAAAGTGGTTGACATGGGCTGGTATATGGTGGAATGGTGGTATGCCATATTTCCAGTTCGCCTATTATTTTAATTGTAAACCTATCAAATTCATTTGCTTTTTCCATATGGCCACTTCTAAATTTCCACTTCGACCATACTTAAATTCATGGCCAGATGTGTGCATGGTCTGCACATTCAAAATTGATATAGCTCACTGCTAGAACTGTAAATAGAATACTTAGCTCCTAACAATATCAAAATATATATAACATACAGTGAAAGAGAATAATTTGACCACAAATGATATTGCTGTGGATTAGTCATGAGTTTTTCCTGCATATGCTGCCATTTGGTTATGTGCTGTCTTGCTTTAACAAACCATTTAATGATTTGTTTGTGTCTTTGCCTTTGATGTTTTTAAAGCAGTAGGGTCTAGAACAAGGCAACATGTTTCTTAATTGCAGTCTGAATTTTTGGTTTGTTTTAAGATCAAATAATAATTAAAAGGACGATATTAGTTCTTTACAGAATATAGTATAATGATATAAATGTAAGCTAATTTGTGTAAGCGATAAGAACAGCAGCATTTCATTTGCAAGAGCCAGCAGAGTGACTAGGTGACGTTGGGCATTTTTATATGTACCTGAAACTTATACACCCCCTCAAAGAGGTGAGAAATTACTCATTACATTTGCAAGTGATTTAGAGCTTTGATCCACTGAGGGGTATTCAATTGACCGCAAGTTGTTTTTTTTCCCCGCAGCGTGGAAAAAAAAATTACATGCATGTTTTTAACTGCTATAGCGCAGCGTTTAAACTTGTTTAATTCAATTGATAAAGAGGGAACGCTGCCCCCGCACGTTAATCATTGGTGTTTGCGAGTTTTTAAGGGAGTGAAGGGGAGTGTTTAATGCAGTCATGTATAACACAAAAAAAGGATTAGCATACATTTTCATACTGGAGAGCTTTTGCAACAGTACGCAATAATGATAATGACTATCAGCAGCAGAATCCAGATACTTCCAATTGGCAGATTATTTTGCGTATATAATTGATGATATATGAAGCCTTGGCTGAATATTCACAATACTTAATTGCCATTTCCATTTTGACTACTGCAGGAAATAAGATTCCCACTTGATTTTTAATGGGGTAAACAACAGGTGTGTTTATATTTCGTTACATTATATATTGAAAATGCAGCTTTAGCATTTATTAATAACTGTCAAGACACTATTCTCTCTTGTGTATATGACACTTTATTACATTATTATATTGTGTACAAATAGGGTAATCCGACTTTAATATTTACTACTAACACTATCAAGACGCGTGTATATGTAATTGTTGAGTGCACACTTGTATGCATGGTGTAAATACTACTGTTTTTGTGCTGAGTGCATCTTAAGATACATCTAACTCAACATATACCTGTAAGTACATTTTTCTTGTGTTCACATTTTCCTATGTGTTTTTGGAATGCAAATGCATCCACCTCTAAATGAGCCCCCATGTCTATGAATATGCACTAAGAAAAAAATAAGTAAAAAGAGTTTAACATACTGGTTGCTTGAAATGAAGACAGCACCAATATCTGCTTACAGTGGGGGAGTACAAAACATAAATGAAGTTCATTTGTGAATCAATTGTAGGCTTTCTAGTGTCGTTTTTGTGCAAGTCTTGTGAGTTTGATTGCCAACATCTGGCATTAATTGCCTATATGGGAGGCACAGATGGACAATGGGGAGGTATACCTGTATATGTGTGAACCTGTTGAAAAATTAACAATTGCCTCCATATACATCTGATATGCTGCACAACACAAATTCTGATCATAAATGACCCACACAAAATTGCAAAAATCTGGGTTTATTGCACACAACTGTTTTAAAGCAATAAATCAGGAGGAGGAACATTGGAATATTCTGCTATTTGAAGCACTGTTTCCCATAAGTTGTGGCTACTCATATTCTACAACAAACCCAGACAGTCGTCTTAATTTTCTGTGCAGAGTACACAAGTAATGCTGCAGTCCTCTGACTACTACTGCCATCTCAAGATGGTGTTAGCAGAGGCACAGTACAGGAAAAATGCTTTTTTAGCAACACTAATTTAACATATCATCCCAGGACCATCCAACAACCCTCCAAGCCCTTTAAAAACCTCCTTACTCCCACTTGCATCTTTAATCTGTCAGAATTATATTAATTTAATAAAGCCCCCTTACAACAATTTTACCTTAATAGATAAACCCCCTTTCCTCCAAGGATTCCTTTACTTGACCCATCCATTTTTTTTTTTTGACAAAAATATTGTACTCACAATCAGTCCCCAGCATCTGATGGTGACTGCATTTCCAATGCTTCCTACTACCTTAGGAGGAAAATGAGGAGGAGATGATTTCAGGAGGATAACCAATGAGGTCCAGGCTAAAGCTAGGCAGCAGATCGGTCACTCATAAAGTGACATTGTTTCCTGATTGGTGGGTACAAACTGGGTAGGTGGGCTCTTGAATCCTGACTTCTGGCAGTGCCAAATGCCTGGTGTGGTTCCAATATCATAATCATAGTTGAACTGGGCTATTTTGCATAGGTGCAATGTTTCAGTAATACAATCTTAATGTTCTGCTTGTGCTTTGCCATTCCACATTCCACATAATTTATATTCTATATTGACTGATGATTGTATCAATTTGTCCTACTCTGTGGTGGTGTTTTAACCCAGAACACCTAAGGCCAACGTTTGCAGGAAGCACGGGTGAAAATCTGTACCCTAAGACAGAATGAAGAGAATATTACTAGGACAGTTACCAATAAAAATATTAAGTATACTTTTGACACTGTCAACTGTTCAATAACTTTGGAAACAAACAATGTCTTGATCAGGAAGTATACATTTCTACTTGGAGCAGAAATATGTCAATAAAAATACGTATTTAGCTTGAGCTTATTTCATTATTTTTAGTATTAGTAATGTGAAGTGCGACCATGGCATTTAATAACAAGACAGAAACATCAGAGAAGCAACAGACAATGTCTGAATTATCTTTATGTTGTATACAAAAACTAGAAACATTTTAAAAGCAAATAGAATTATTAAAAGCATGACATCTGACACAGTATTGGAGTTAAGGAAACATTCATCTAAAAGATTAATACTCAGGAGGTATACATTTCTAATTCGAGCAGAATTATTTCAATAAAAATGCATGTTTAGCTTTTGCTTATTTCTTTTTTTTTTTTAGTATTAGTAATGTGAAGTGCAGTGACCATGGCGCTTAATAACAAGACAGAAAAGCAAGCAGGCTGAAAATAGAGCCCAGTTAATCTCCATGTAAACAAGCTACTACAGCCACAGAGAAGCATCGATATGAAACAGAATGTGCTTCTGATTTTTCAAATATATGCGCATAACGAACATAGCAAATTATTACAGAATAGGTGACTCTTAGAAGTACTAAAAATCTACTTAGCATTTTAATACCATAATGTAACTCTTCTGACATACCATAAACCTTGTATTTTTAAATGGTATACTGGAAATAGGTGGGCTAATTATTCCACATATCTACATTGTTCTACATATTCTTAGATTGTAAACTCATTTGGGCAAAGCTTATATTTACCTTCTGTTTTATGTTATGGCATTTAATTATTTATTTGTATCATGATTCCCTCAATGTACAGTGCTGCACAACATGTCACTGCCTTATAAATGAAGGATAATAATATTAATAATACTGTTAGATCTTCTTTTACATTGGTGTGTGTTTAATATATTTGTTTTTTTCTATGTAAGTGATTTCAAGAGGGCTTTGTTAGAAAGAAACCGTAGCCCATCAGTGTATTGTAACATTTAGAGGGTTAGGCTTAACTATTTCTAGAGATGAGCAAAGTTGCAGCAACATTTTGCACATACAGGGCCTGATTCATCTCGGATGTATGTTTCGTATCTTGTGTAAAATAGCTCTACGCATGCTCAAAAATGGACCTTACATAAATGAATGCAACTCATGTCCGAACGCAAATGATACTTAGGACTACCTAAGACTTAAGAGTCAAAAAAAGGAGAGAAGTGGCGGACTAGCGTAGGCACTGTACAGTAAGAGCGTGCCGAGGTCATTCCAAAGTAGATGCAGCTGTTTCAAGACATTAGTTTCTTGTAATTATGCTTGGTTTCAGGGCTCCAGGGCAGGTGGAAGTGCCAACTGATAGTGATGAATAACATGGCTTACTTTTAAAAACTACACATATGCATGCAACTAACTAGCTATCTTACTTGCATACATATGTTCTGTGCTAGACTATAAAAATGCATTTTATACCTACTTGCCTACTCTCCCAAATCCTGAGTAAACCTCCTGGACTCCTGGCAGAGCAGAATGGGGGTCTCATTGGCGCGATTCGCATAATTTTGGCCAGCCCCGGGCTGCAAAATGACACTTTTGTGTCTTTGCGCCGCAGGGCCAAAATGATCATTCACCACACCCCGCCCTTCTCCGACCTTACTCTTCACACCCCCCCTTCTGGATCTCCCGGAGGGACAGACTAAAAAGTTTGTAAATATGATTTTATGTACAGTACTCATTACAAGGATCTTTATGCTTTTAATATAAAAAAAACTATACATTTTTCTTTCAAAATCAATGATTATACTGTTAAGAGTTGTTCATTTATTTTACAAATATACCTTTCCTTTCTATGTCCTGATCACTCAGAAAGAATGCTCTTTGACATTAATACACATGATAAAAAGGAGAAAAAACTGAAACCAGGATACTCTCTAATGAAACTACAGTGAAGAAACATGTAAGAGTTTGGAACTTATTTTTATTTCCAAGACAAAAAGTATGTTTTCCTGATTGATTGCAAGAAACTTCAATTATCTGGTACCAAAGAAGAGAAGTTTGTGGCTGTTGTAATAGAGGATTGGAATTCTTGATCTCTATATAAGCTGACAAACCTGCAATATCATCTGTTTTAACCTCTAAAACCACGGGGTTTGTTGAATATAATCAACTGCTGCACAAAGGTCAAACTGTCACATACAAGTTGGTCATTTAAACAGGTTACCTCATACTTGCCAACTCTCCCTGAATGTCAGGGAGACTCCCATAAATAGGGGTGATCTCCCTCACTCCCTGAAGAGTCTGGCATTCTCCCTGATGCTGAGCCAGTACAAGACGTGGTTGGCTTCGCCATCTGTGGCATGATGACACAGTTCAGAAATTGTGTCCTATGTCCATGTATTGATGCCTATGGAGGTGGCCATTTTCATTGAGACCAAGATTTAATTAAAGACTGCGCAGGTAAGACAACATGACTTCAGTAATGGAGACAGAAATGTAAAAGACACTTCAGTCTCTAGAGATTCATTAGCTGTTTTTCTTTAACGCATAGTTGGCTACTCTCCCGGAATGTCCAGGAGACTCCCGCATTTCAGGGAGACCTCCTGGGCTCCCGGGAGAGTGGGACAACCTCCCGGTTCTTGCCCCTACAATAGATAAGGGGCAGGCTTAATGACGAAAACATTGCGTCATCTTAGTGCCGCCCCCTGCTGTAATTGGCCAAAATTGTGACAATCGTTTAGGGGTGGGGCCAAAATGATGTGATTCATCAAGCCCCGCCCCCGCACGCCCACCTTCCTTGGGGTCTCCCTGAAGTCAATGTGGAAAAGTTGGCAAGTATGGGTTACCTGTGCAAGAAAATCTGCATAACTATCCGTGCAAACCTTTGAAAACACAGGGACTTGTGAATAATTTCAGCTACTGCCTGAAAAGTGAATTGATATAGGCAAACCAATAATTTGAGCATGTTATTTGGTTTCAGGTTTAGATGAGCAGAATTTATAAGCCCAATATAAACTGTTGAAATAAGTGACTCAAGATTTCATTATACTACACAGCCCGAACTTTACATATTTTGGGAGATTTACCTGTAATTTGTCCTAAAATACACATTCTTTGTGTAATGTAGGAGATATTTAACCGGGAGTGTTGAATATGCGGATGTTGACTCCTAAACAGGAAAACATTATTTCTTTAATAAGGTTGAATGATAATATATTTTTTATGTTTTGATATGTTTTTTAAATGTGGCAATATTCTTTATGATTAATTTTGGTCATTTAATATTAGAATAGCAATAATAAAAAAATGTGTTTTTATTTATAAAATGGTTTGGTGGTCAATAATATAAGATAGAAAAAAAGTGCCGCTTTTTCTTTTTCTTTTTGTTTGTTTTGTTTTTCTTGGCATTGGTTTTACAGATTGTAAGCTTGCGAGCAGGGTTCTCTTACCTCTCTGTCTGTATGTATTACCCAGTATTGTCTTATTAATGTTTGTTCCCTATTGTAAAGCGCTACAGAATTTGCTGGCGCTATATAAATAAATGTTGATGATGATGATTGGTTTAGTACATACTAATTCTATAAAAGGGCTGCATTTTTTCTTTTTCTATTGTGAATTGTTATTAAATGTGATATTTCTTTTAATGGTTAAAAGAAGTTAGAGGTTTTTGATTGATTCATATAAAGTGAGCGTTAGATTTATTTAAACTTTACTCACCTATTTGTACACCCAGATAATTCCCCCAGATCCAAGTCTTAGGGTACTTTTTGTCTGTTTTTTCACTTTGTAATACACTGGGGCGTCCTATTATTCCGGTTATAGGTTCACTCACTTATAATTTGTCTGCGTTTGTTGATTTTCATTGACAGAAGTATGTGGTCTCTCTTAGATACTATGCACCTTCTCAATATTAGAGATTTTCAATGGCAAATATCTTATGCCTTCCTTACCCTTGATGTACAAGCATTGTACACAAATATTCCCAATTTGAAGGGAGAGGAGGCAGATTATTATTTTTTTGTCTCAAGATGCTGTGTTCTCAGAGAGACTATGAAAATTCTTATTAGATTCTATTTTGTTTATGTTAACCTTCAATTATTTTTTTTAGATTATTGGGATGGCACTAGGCACTAGGTTCACCCAGACATTTGTCAATCTTTATATGGGTCTATTTGAGGAGGAATATGTGTGGGTAAGGAATGTAGTAGCTGTTTACTATTACAAAATACCCTCCAGTAATGGGAAAATTATTGTTGTTATTGATATCCCTTTGAACTTTGGAAAACATACAAGTGATTATTCCAGGAGTTTTTAACATAAAGGAATGCTTATGATCCACTTTTACTAGCCCTAATTAAGTCTATGGGTAACTATAAGTCTATGGGTATTGGTGTTAGATGTTATGAACTCTTATTGTCTACTATATTTGTATATGTGATTGATTTAGTTGATTTGGCTTTTTTTGCAGCTTCCGTTTCTGCCCACTGTGTTGATTGATTTTTTATCTATTTTACTAATGTAATAGCATTCTAAAGTGCAATCTATTTGTTTTAAGATAGTTTTGTTTCTTGGGATACTGACAATCTCTTTGCTGATAGCTGCCTAAATCTATTGTTTACTGAAATATTCTTTCTGCGCCTGAATCAATATTATTCAATATTGAATAATTATCAATATTATGGTGTGTTTTGATGTGACCTTATATTGCACATATGCTTGTGCACATACTTCAGTCACTTCTGTCTGTCTATATACGGCAAGTAATATTGAGGCAGAGCGTACTTACACCCAGATTTAAGTCAAAATGCACCTGATATTCGATTTGATCTGAATATGATCAGATGCCCACACTCCGTGCTCTACTTTTAAACGCAACATCCCTGCAAGGTGAGTTTAACCTTGAATCAGGCCTGTAGAGTTTTTTTGTGCAACAGGACTTTTTCAGATGTTTAGTATCCTGGTGATATAAACTTTGAGTTTCACTTTTTCTTTGATGTTTTGTGCTGTTTCCCTCTGGAATATATTTGTAAATTAGCATTTTGTAGAATTTATAGTTGAGAAGACAATGATCAAATGATTCTGTTGTGTGGCATGGTTGGGGTGAAACTTGAACATTTATGCTCAAACTCTGGTGGCAAAACATGTGAAATTACACTGCCAAATGTGAAACAAGACAAATATTTCACATGACAGCTTTGAAGACTTAGTTCATTTCTACCTGTAGCTAATCAAAGCATATGAACAAAAATGAAATTGGTTCTTACTGCAAATGAATGAGCATCGTAATATATATCTAATCTATATGCCACTATATTAAATGAGGTTCTTACATCCAACTTAGTATAACCATTGTTATTTCTAGAGATGCTCACTGACCCCCGTGTTTTGGTTTTGGTTTTGGATCTGGATTACCGTCGTGTTTTGGTTTTGGTTTTGCCAAACCGCCCTTACGTGTTTTGGTTTTGTTTGGTTTTGTTTTGCAATGTGTTAAAAAAAAAAAATTTTTTTGGGCTAAAATAACATAATTTAGGTATTATTTGTACCTAAATTATTATTAACCTCACTAATACTAATTTCCAGTCATTTCCATTCAAATTTGACCACCTCCTAGGTCACAATATGATTTTCATACACTTTCAAAGAAAAATTGCTGCAGTTTTTGCCAGTGATAAGAAAAAGGCCATTGTCATGCCTGGGCATAACACCAAAAATCCATGTCTTAAGTGTGGAATTATTTTTACAGAAATCCTGACAACAGTTGTCTAGCCATTTGTACCGTTTTTAAAGCCACACTCAGTAGAGGCAGGGACCTTAACCATCTGGGATCCTCATCCATGTTACGTCATTTTTCAACAAGTTCTTGAAAAGCTGTTGGGAAAATTAGAAACTTAGGTTAAAAAAAATAACAACAAGATGTCCAGCATCATCTGCCTCCCTTCTCTCATCTACATCCCAGCACCTGCAATCTACCCCCCAACACCTTCATTATCAATATCCCCAGAACCAATAATTTACAGTTAAACAATCCTTTGCAAGAGGAAGCGAGTATGAAATCTGTCACCCAGTCGCAAAGCGGATCACAGACACCATAAGGACTATGCTATTTAGATCTGCATCCAATGTCCATTATTAATGCAGCTGGTTTTAGACAGTTACTTAAGGTCTTCTGTCCCTATTACCAAATTCCATCACGACACCATTTTACTAGAAAAGATATTCCTCACTTCTACCAGAAAGTTCCTAAAAATGTAATTATTGGGCTACAAAATACCATTCTACCCACTGTACACTTAACCACAGATATGTGGGCAAGCGGAACTGGGCAAAGTAAAGATTATATGACTGTGACAGTCCACTGGGTTGGTCATTCGCCTTCACCAGCAGGGACAGCAGCAGCATGTACCCAAGTACGTCACATTTTTCAGAAGTAGGCTACTCTGTTTATCAGCGGCTTCACTAAGAGGCATACAGCTGATAATCTGTTCAAAAACTAAGGGATGTCATTGAAACGTGACTAATCCTGCTTGGACTCTCCTGAGGATATGTCATTACGACCCCAATATTGTTCAAGCATTACAGCGGGGTTGAATTCCATCACATTTCCTGTTTCGCACACACAATCAACTTGGTGTTACAGAACATTTAAAAAATTACATGCAGGAGATGCTGTTTGTGTCCCGAAAAATTTAGGGTAAATTTCTGGTTTCTGCAACAGCATGTAGGAGAATGCAGCAGCTGCAAGAAGACTAGCATTTGAGGGGAATGTACTTTAGTCCAGCGAAGTAGTCACCTGTGAAGAGAGTGCAGACACGGTTAGCTTGAGTCAAGTGATTGCCTTAATAATACATTTTGACAAGGAGCTACAGGAATTTAACGTGTGAAATAAAACAAAGTAAATGTGCTAACTATAATTTAATTGTAGATTAAATAGTTAATTTGATTCGCAAGGATTCAAGAGCTATCAACATATTGTTTGGACGTCTCCTCCTTCAGTTTCTCTGGCAACTGCTTGTTGTACAAAAAATTGCTTTCCCAAGACACCCAGTGCTGATGCAGATGATTCTGCACAACATTTTGATATTTGCTCTGCTGTAAAAGAATTGCTCAAAAATCGTGACAGCTCTGCCCTAAAATGAACTACTAATTCCATTTGGAAGGCCATTATCGGCAATTACATCATAGTACACAGACTTCTATGATGGTGGGATGAATTAGTATTGTTTGAGGAAGATTAGCACTGAACCCTGCCACCTCTTCTGTTTCTGAGTGAGCTATGGTACAATAAAATGTAACTGCAGATTTAGACCGAGACTTTCAGCCCTATTATTTCTATTTCAGCAATTACAATTGGCAATGGAGTTCTTCTCTTTGGGTGTCACCTATATAACACAGTAGAATTTGCCTGCAAATTCTACAGACAAGCCTGCTTGTCTTCCTCTTCATCAATGACTCTTAGCAATTGAGCACTCGTCTTTGGGTGTATATTAAACCCAAACCGGATTAGTGCAAATTAGGAAAAATACAGTTTAATCCCTGCTAGGCCCTCCACCATCCTTTGCATGTTAATAGTAGGATTGGTTGGAGTTATGGGCACACATTTTTTTGTCAAATCCTTCAAACCAGCCCAGATGTCAAACTGTTGTGGTCTGCCACCTGCGTCATCCCTGCTTTTGTTTGGAAAGTGCAAATTGGTGCAAGAACCTCACATGCCAGAACTGCTGCCACTGCCACTGCTGCCACTGGTGCCACCTTGCTGCCACTGGTGCAGGACTTACACAATCAACCGCATCCTCATCAGCACCCTCGTCTGCTACCCAAATCTCCCCCTCATCCTCTTCTAATTCCAAAGTGTCATCCTCGGTGTATCAACGGCTACACTCGGGCTGTTCAGGCACACATCAGCAGAACTGCTGAAAGGGCCCTTCTTTATGGGTACATTATCAGATTGCTCACGATTAGACATACCACTGGTGGATGGACTCTCCACAGGGATTGGTGTCATTTCTGATTCTGAGCATACATTATCCTCTAATGCCTTACTGTTTTGTTGCAGCTCGCCTTTCATGCGTAACAGTAGTGCACCACTTCTAGACTCCAAATTACTTGGTCTTGCTTGGTCACGAGTGACCGTACAAGAAGAAGGCTCAGTAACATTTTTTGATCTGGCACTAATAGAGAAATACGAAGGTCTCATTCTTTCTTTGCCACAGCGTTTGTTGTTGGCAATTTTTTGTTATCGGCAGTTAACTTTTCCTCAGTTACACTTCTTTTTCGCTTCAACACGGTAAAATTTTTTTGGGTGTGTGTTTTTTTCCATGATTTTAAAAGACTATGTACTTTTACATCGGCTTTATCAGATGACGTACTAGAAACACTACCATGAGGACTGGTGCCAGAACCTGCTTACTGATTCTGCTCATATGTGGACTCCTTTGAATTCATTTTAATGAGCCCAAACCACTTATAGTGCAAAAAACTGTATAGATACTGCTGATAAATATTACTTTTGACAGCAAGAAAAATTATTGTTTCACACTGGGGAATATGGGACACCCCAAAGCACTTGTAGTGCAAAATATTCTATAGATACTGCTGCTAGATATGACTTTTTGCAGCCAGAAAAATTAGTGTAAAACACTAGGGAATATGGGACACCCCAAAGTACTTGTAGTGCAATTTTTTTTAAAAAAAGCCTCCTCTATCCTCTTCTCTTCCTGCTCTAACAATTGCTAATAGAATTGGAATTAATATTAGAATATAATAGATTAGAAATGAAATAATAATACAAAGAATAAGGTGTACAATTATTGCTCTGTCCCTGCTCTAATACAGCCTGTGACCTAACCCTGCTCTCTCCCTCTGTCAAATGGCGATGGATTGCTGTGGAGGCGGGTATTTATGCTTTTCAAATCTCGCGAGAACCGAGCTCAGAAATACAAATACGTCACGATGACGTTTTGCCTCGATTTCGATACCAAACGGGCGGGAGATTACCGAGCCTGCTCGGCTCGGTACTCGGATAGGCGAAGTTCGGTTGGGTTCGGATCTCGAGGAACAGAGCCCGCCCATCTCTAGATATTTCTGTCAATTTTAATAAACTGCTCCAAATTCATAATGTTAGTTTTATTGAAAAAGAATAATGAAAAAAAATATTATTGACAAACACATTCCAAAGTCATTATTAATTGATTACTTGATTTGGGTATGAGAGAGAATCTGACATTAATTTTGATTGGAATTTGCACAAAGATATCAAAGTAAAAACATAATTGATAATGTGATATGATCATAATGTGTGCTTTAACTGAGTAGTGTGTGTATTATGTTCTGTAATGAAAAGAGAGTGGACTGATTCAGCACTGGTTCTAATGTCTTTCCCTTTTAAGTAAATGTGCACTTTTTTGTAATTTTTGTCTATATTTCTCTTTCTAATGACAACTAAAGTAATGAATATCTGTTTTCATAGTTTTTTACTTAAAAGTATATGATATTTAAGTAGGGATGTGCACCGGCGACTTTTGGTGTCTCGTGTTTTGTGTTTTGGATTCGGATTTTCTCGATGTTTTGGGTTCGGATTTGTTTTGCAAAACACCTGCCAAAAGGTTTTGGTTCGGATTTAAGGTTTTGGATTCAGATTTTTTTTGAAAAAAGCATAAAAAGTTCAAAAATCAAGTTTTTGGGCTTATTTTCACTCCTACGCTATTATTAACCTCAATAGCATTCAATAACAATCATTTCCACTAATTTACAGTGTATTATGAACACCTCACAATATGGTATTAGTCCAAAACGTTGCAATGAGGTATCTTTCTGGACTGCGTAGTGGAGTGGTCCCCACAATATAATAAGAAAACCATCAACTGGTCTTAATCGCACCAAAAAATGTACCTGGACTGCGTAGAGGAGTGGTCACCACAATATAATTTAAAAACCCTGAACTTGTATGATTCGCACCAATAAATGTATCTGGACTGCGTAGAGGAGTGGTCACCACAATATAATAAGAAAACCATCAACTGGTCTGAATCGCACCATAAAATGTATCTGGACTGCGTAGAGGAGTGGTCACCACAATATAATTAATAAAAAACCCTCCACGGGTCTGAATTCCCCAAAAAAAAATTCTGGACTGCGTAGTGGGGTGGCCCCGGTACCCAATTTGATACCGGGGCCACAATATAATAAATACACCCTCAACTGGTCAGAATTCCAGGGAACAGATGGCGGACACCGGATGGACGTCTAAAACCAACATAGCAGTTAAGGGCGCAGTTCCTCTTTTTTGTGACTGCACAAACAATTAACGTAGTAATAGAAATGACAGGTTTTTTTTTTGTTTTAAATAGAGAAAGAAAGAAGGTAGTACTAGAAATGGCATTTTTTAAAAAAAAAAATATAGAAAGAAAGAAGGTAGCAATAGAAATGGCAGTTCCTCTTTTTTGGAACTGCACAAACAGTGATGAAAATGAAGGTGGAGCTGGTGGCATGTCACGGTCCTCTTCAGAGGACAATCTCCTGACCAGCAGGTCTTTGCACCGCTGTAGACTTGTGTCCGCCGGAAACAGAGACACAACATACGCTTTAAACCGAGGATCGAGAACGGTGGCCAGAATGTATTCCTCTGACTTTAAAAGACTGACCACCCTCGGATCCTGGCAAAACGTACGAAGGGCTTCATCCACAAGAGCTACATGCTTAGTGGAATCGCAATGGTTTACCAGCGCCTCCCTCACCTGACTCAAGCTGGCAGTGTCGGAACTGACTTCTCGTGTGGCAAGTTCAAATGGCTGCAGAACCTTGCACAACACGGAAATCATTCTCCAGTGCGCTTGACTCAGGCGCATCCCCACTTCTTTTCCTATGTCGTGGGTGGCTGTGTAGGCTTGAATGGCCTTTTGATGCTCCTCCATCCTCTGCAGCATATAGAGGGTGGAGTTCTAGCACGTCACTACCTCTAGTTAATTTAGATTGCAAGGCTTGTAAATACTTTGAAGATAAAAAAGCAGGCTGCACAGACTGTGGAGCTAGAAAGTGAAATTAAATGGACCACGTTACTTTGGTGGCTATCTATGCCCCCCCCCCCCCCCGCCTTACACTTGTAGTTGAATATAAAAAAAGCAGCCTGCATAGACTGTAGAACTAGAATATCAAATATACAAAGAAATGGACAAAGGCTGTTTGGTATCTGTCTGCATCAGATCCCCTCTCCACTAGGAGTAAAATAGAAAACTATTCAGCCGTTATATAATCTAGAATATAAATAGAAATTGAGATAGGCAATTTGGTATCAGTCTGCATCATAATCATCAACATCCTCCTCAGCGCCAGCTACATCAATATCCTCCTCCCGATGTACAACATTCACACCTTCATTAGCCAAATCTGTAACTGGACTGTGGGTGATCCTTCCAGCATATGCAGAGGGTGTGCTACAAATGCTGGATGGAGTCACCTCTTCCCGTACAGTGATGGGAAGGTCAGGCTTCACAACCACCAACACCCTTGGACTCGCCTTGGGGATTTGTGATGTCATCTGTTTAGAAGGCAGAGTTCTTTGCTGTTTTGTTGTTGTTGCTGACAGCATGTCACGGGCACTAGGAGTCTTTACCCATGGATCACCAGGTGATGGACTTACCAGAGTAGTATAGATGGTAATATGGTACTCTGGTAGCGGGGTGATCACGGAACAGGAGACAGCAGATGGTAGAGAATGCTCGTGGAAAGTCTATGACTAGCAGCACTGGTAATATACAGGTAGTAGTACACGAGGAACTGAATGGACAAAGGAAACGTGAGGGTAGTCAGTGGTCTGCGGTAGCAAGTTTTACCACTGCTATAGTGAGGAGGAATGTCCAGCAGCAACGAGGAGGTGATGAGAGTCAGCGGTCTGCGTTTAGCAAGTTGTACCGCTGTCTATGTGAAGGAATGGAATCCAGGTGGAGGTATCCGGGAAGTCAGTGGTCTGCGTTAGCAAGTTGTACCACTGCTATGTGAAAGGATACTAGAAACAGGTGACTCGGGAAACAGGGATCAGTGGTCTGCCTCTAGCAAGTTGTACCACTGAATATATAAGTGAGGAGGAGCATGGGGAGAGAAATGCAATACAGAGTCTACACGGGCACACTGAACTTGATCCCACGATGATATGCACAATATAGTAATGACTGAACAGCACTGCACAATAATACAAAGTCACAGGAACTATCCGGGCAACAGGTAACACAGTCAAATGATGGCAATAGTCTCAGCGGATAGTAAACTCCAGGGGAGAACAACTCAGTCCAGCAAGATATGCAATACACCAGCACAGTCAATGAGAAGTATGCATACCGTGGTTCAGGAGCAGGCTGTCAGACAGGAGTGCAGAGATACCTGAACGGCTGGAGGCCGGCAGGATGCGAAGTCCCAGGAGGGCAGAAGCGGTAATCAAGTAGGTGCAGCGCACAGGTAGGTAGACCAGCGGAGATGGGAACAAATACTCAGGAAGCAGTAGTATATAGGACTGGACACCTGGAGAACACTGACGTGTAGAGATGGTCTAGACGAGATGAAAGCAGCGAGGCATTGATCCGATGCAGACAGGCGAGTTGACACAGGCAGGAACGCTGTAGAAGCACGGAGAGCGGATCAGCTGGCTGCAGACACGAATAGAACTGAAGGGTAGCGGCAAGCAGGATACTGCAGGTACACGGAGGCAGCGGATAGAAGTCAGTAGGTGCAGTCTCGATGGAACACAGGAGAGTTGAAGTGAGCTGATAGCTGTAGTGCACGGAGGCAGCGGATAGGAATCAGCTAATACAGTCACGATGAAACACAGGAGAGTTGAGATGAGCTGGAACTGTTGAGCACGGAGACAGCGGATAGGAATCAGCTGGTGCAGTCTCGATGGAACACAGGAGAGTTGAAGTGAGCTGATAGCTGTAGTGCACGGAGGCAGCGGATAGGAATCAGCTAATACAGTCACGATGAAACACAGGAGAGTAGAAGTGGTCTGGAAACCACAGGAATCAGCAGAGCTGAATACACGAGGAAACACAGGAACACCTTCAGAGGCTCATGGGAATGAGACTCCAAGATCAGGCAACGTGGTATTGACCACTGGTGCTTTAAATAGGGAGTGTTGCCTGATCAGCCAATTAACTAAAAGGAACATGAACTGAAGGTTTGAAAGGGCTGCACATGCGCAGACCCTCAGGATGGTGGACGGCCACGGTTCCTAAATACACGGGAAGAAGCACTCACAGTCTGGTGAGTGACACAGCATAATTCTTTTACATTTTTTGTAGGGGGGGGAGGAGGAGGGCTTAGATCCGTGGGTGAAGCTGGAACACTAGTCATGAACACGGGCCAGGGCCTAAGCCGTTCCTTGCCACTACGTGTCGTAAATGGCATATTGCCAACTTTACGTTTCTCCTCAGATGATTTTAAGTTTCTCTTTTTGCAATTTTTTGAGAACTTGGGCTTTTTGGATTTTACATGCCCTGTACTAGGAGATTGGGCATCAGGCTTGCCAGACGACGTTGAAGGCATTTCATCGTCTATGTCATGACTAGTGGCAGCAGCTTCAGCATTAGGAGGAAGTGGGTCTTGATCTTTCCCTACTTTATCCTCCAAATTTTGGTTTTCCATTATATGTAGCACAAGAGAGCGTACCCCTAAGCCACACACACTCGGCAAAGCCTTTAAAAATTATATGCGGCACAGGAGAGTACCACTGGACTTATACTGCTGAATCAGTGAACTTTGTAATATATCAGTACCACTGGACTTATACTGCTGAATCAGTGAACTTTGTAATAGCAGTACCACTGGACTTATACTGCTGAATCAGTGAACTTTGTAATAGCAGTACCACTGGACTTATACTGTTGAATCAGTGAACTTTGTAATATATCAGTACCACTGGACTTATACTGCTGAATCAGTGAACTTTGTAATATATCAGTACCACTGGACTTATACTGCTGAATCAGTGAACTTTGTAATATATCAGTACCACTGGACTTATACTGCTGAATCAGTGAACTTTGTAATATATCAGTACCACTGGACTTATACTGCTGAATCAGTGAACTTTGTAATATATCAGTACCACTGGACTTATACTGCTGAATCAGTGAACTTTTTAATAGCAGTACCACTGGACTTATACTGCTGAATCAGTGAACTTTGTAATATATCAGTACCACTGGACTTATACTGCTGAATCAATGAACTTTGTAATATATCAGTACCACTGGACTTATACTGCTGAATGTGTGAACTTGGTAATATTGCATTACCAATGGGCTTAAACTGCAGGATTGGTTTTGCAAATTTTGTTGTAATAAAAAAAAAAATGTAATTATTTTTTTGTATTTTTTTTTATAACTTATTTTTTAAACACTTGGGAATAATGGGGAAATAACTATGCCCTTAGAAGCACAGAGCACAGGACACAGCACCACTGGACTGAACAGGACACAGCACAGGACCCAGCAGCACCACTGAACTCAAAATTGACAGAGCACAGCACATAGCACCACTGGACTGATACTGCTGAATGTGTGAACTTTGTAATATTGCAGTACCACTCGACTTTTACTGCTGAATGTGTGAACTTGGTAATATTGCAGTACCAATGGGCTTATACTGCAGGATTGGTTTTGCAAATTTTGTTGTAATTAAAAAAAAATTAATTCGTTTTTTGTATTTTTTTTTTTATAACTTTTTTTTAATTTTTTAAACACTTGGGAATATTGGGGAAATAACTATGCCCTTAGAAGCACAGAGCACAGGACATAGGACCACTGGACTGAACAGGACACAGCACAGGACCCAGCAGCACCACTGAACTCAAAATTGACAGAGCACAGCACACAGCACCACTGGACTGATACTGCAGAACACAGCACAGCACAGAACTAAACAGCACAGCACGAGATCTACCAGGACAGAGGACCACCTAACACACCAACCCTCTACCCTGATCAATGCCCGAGTGAAGATGGCGGCGACTAGCGGGGAATTTATAGGTTCCGAGTATCGCGAGATCCGACAGCGGGATTATGACTCCGAGCCTCGGTTTCAAGTTTTCATTTGGCGCCAATACCCGGATCTGTCTCGGATCCGACTCGGATCGGAAACGTTCGGGTGGGCTCGGATTCACGAAATGCCATATACCTTACTCTTCTGTTTCTTAATGATTTTTCTTAAAATAATACGATTTAAGGGTAACAAAATAAACAAAGACTAGCTTCTAAATGACAACACTCTACTGAAACGGTCAGTTGTAAGGTAGTGATTTTGGAAAATGGTAAGAACCACTGTCTGCTAATCAGTATTATGGCCAGTGCAAGCCATAACCTCCCTTCACTCATAAGCAGCGCCTTCCTGCCTCGGGAAGTCATTAGAGGTGGATATGGAGGTGGCATTTTAAGTTCCTCAGACTGGAATTGTAGTGCTTGGCTGTAACATCATAGACAAGTGCCACACGCCCAACATAACATTCACATGGAGGAGCAGCATCCAGCAGCTTCACATGTCAGCAGCTGGTGTCAAGTGTTGGGGCACTAGGGGGACATTAAAATCACTGAATGAGAGACATTATGGTACTCATTCTGTGTTTTGCACCCCACTTCCCAGCCTTAGGAAACAACCTAGGTTCACCTAATGTTAGTACCGGCTCTGATCTGCAGACACACTAGATCCCCAATAAAAATTCTTATTTACAGCAATCATGACAGCAATACAATATTGGATGCTGCTGGTGTTTTTACAGTATGGCTAATTGTACTATGGTGTTTTTGTCACATATCAAAGAAAATTACAGAAATTGAAGTGTTCTTAAATGTGTCAACTTCTGCTCACATAATTCTTTAGAACTTGACAGTATAAATATAAAGCCTGTATTGTTGCAGGCAACAGTTTGAAACACATTATCCTATATTCTTTTGATTTTCAAAGTAACATCATTCCACACATATTAGCTGCCTATTAAAAGTAATAACACTGACTTTAAGAGTACAGCAAATACATGAATGTGCATTAAACTACACATATTCACACACATATATATGTGTGTGTAAAGATGTATATATATATATATATATATATATATATATATATATATATATAAAATATGTGTGTCACATACCAGAACTAAACTGAACCTCATGAAACTGCAGCGACATAAAACCATCCCAATAGTTTGCCATTGCTGCTGCACATATTTCAGAGTTGAGCTCTCTAATGGCCATATTCATCATAGGGCTAAAAGCCCTATGGATGGCAAAAACAGATGTCTTCCCACCCAGTGATAGAGCTTCGCTCTTTACATTAAGAGGTCAATAGCAAAATTTAATTCTGTAAATAAAGCATTTTTTCAACGACCAACATTAATATATAAATATATATATATATCCTGCATGAATTGCAATACTACTTATGTAATATATCTGTTGGAATGTGGGTGTGGAAAGAGATATGTGGAAAAGACTAAGAGATCAGTTAAAATACGAGTGTTTGAACACCTACGAAATATTTTGCATAAAGTAGACAACCATAGTGTTTCTAAACACTTTACTGCTTGTCATAATGCTAATCCAGAATCTCTCCGTTTCAAGGCGATCGAACATGTAGAAATGAATAAAAGAGGAGGTGATCGCTTATTGAAGCTAGCTCAGAGAGAGACTTTCTGGATATATACTTTGAATACTTTTGTCCCGCTGGGTCTTAATGAAGGGTGTGAGATCACACCATTTTTATAATCTTATTACTCTGTATAACTTTGTACATATTGTATGCTCTAACTTTATAACTTTGTATAACTCTGTACATATTGTATGTTCTAATTGGATGTTTATAACGTTTACAATTATTGTAAAAATTATACTGATACTGTTTAATATGTGCTTGCTGCTCCGTTATGTGAGCATAGATGTTCCACCTGAGCAGAGATGTTCCACCTGTGAATCAATTAGTAAATACTTATAAATAGCCAAACCTTTTGTAGAGAGATCCACACCTCCTGACGAAGTCCTCAAGGATGAAACGCGTACAGGTGATTGTGGAATACCTGTGAGGATCACACTGATATGATATCCCCACTTGGATGCTAGATACCTACTGATTTATGCCTGAAAACTTTTCAGTTCTGGTACGTGCAATTTTAATGTTTTGGGAATAAACATTTTACTTGGATTTTACACTATGGAAGCGCCCCTGTCTTTTTGATGTTATAGGTGTGTTGCTGTTTCCCCGTGGAGATCGGGTGTTTGAAGGGAATGACGCGCAGAGTACGGTCTGCTGGAGTTTAAAGTATCGTGGACTTATACAACGATTAAGAATTAGCACTACTAAATATTGAACTTTTAACTATTGTGCGCACCGTTTCTGTATCTAATATATATATATATATATATATATATATATATATATATATTTATTCTACAACAACGCTTAGCTAGGTGGCACGTGTTAAAGTAACATCCACATGAACGCCAGGACCCAAGGTTTCTAAGCAGAACATTGCACAGTGCATCACACTGTCCCTGTCAACTTTCCTTCTTTCCATAGTGACTAGGGGTAACAGGGTGCTAACCCTGTCAACTTTGTATTGGTCCTGTTTACAGTTTTTTATGGTCCCGCCAAAGACCACCAAATTTTTAGAATTCCGCTGTAAGTTCCCAATCTGCCCCTGTTTGTCTCTGCAATTTTGTATCTGTACTTCTCTCTCTCTGTTTGTCTCTCCCTCTACCCCTTGTGGATCTCTGTCTTCACAGGGAGCAGACATCGTGTCTGGGGAGGGGAGAGTATATGCCAGTATTGCAGTAAACTATGTTAGAGTCATTGACACATTGGGGTCTATAAGGTCTGTTGGGAATCATCTTTTTATGTTCACACTACTAAAATAACTTTATGTAATTTTAAGAGGAGAATACTGTACATTAAATATATAATTATACACTCACTTGGTCTTGTTAATTACCCACACATTTTTCACTCTTTCCCTCATCAACCACGACCACTTCAGTCATTTAACACTTAACACTATAACACTTAATAAAATAATCAAAGCCTTTGTATCAATACCGAATATACAATAGAAAAGCCACAATAGCAATGCAGACATATATAATATATCAAAAACAAAAATAAAAAATACTCTCTGATGCTTAATGGGCTGATACCAATACCACACTAGTTGCAAGATGTCTGCAGTCCCCAAGAAAAGAGAAAACTAAGATAAAACAGCTGCAACTAAATGGAGTGCTTTAAACTCTATTGTGGCAGCTTGTGGCTAGTTTCAATTGCATCAACAATATATTAAAGTTTGGCTGCTTATCTACAGTCCGGATGTGGTACTGAGTACAAATGGTGTGAACAAGCCTTCACAGGATTTTCTGTGTGTAGAGGAGAAGGAGCCGAATTTACACTGGATAGCAATAGCATTGTGGGATGGTATCAAGTTACAATTGTAGTGCACTTGAAGTTGTGTGACACGTTGATCTGCCCCTACTCAGGTATCCTGGTAAGCACTTCGGCTGTGGTTGGCTCTGATCTCCAGTAAGAGATTTCTGCACATGTCAATTTATGTGGCTGTTCATTGATGCATATTAACATCTTACATCAGGTTTTGTGATTTTTTTTTTAACCTACACACTAGCATCTTTTTCCCATTCCATGGTTTGGCCACATGTGGAAGAAAACGCACCAAGAACAAGTGTTTATTTATAGCTCATAAATTAAGCATATGGAACAGAGTTATTAAGTGTGATTGAATATACATCAAAGCACAGTTTACTTTCAGTTTCACAGTTCATGCTATATATTGAACCCAGTATCTACAATTTAGGAGCTCCTTTATAGAGCTACTTTACATTTTTTGGGCGTGATGCCTGGATATATATATTCATGTTGTATTTTATTTTAGTATATTGGTTTTATGTTACATTTGTTATTAATACATTTGTTTCATTTACCGCAGTCCACTGACCTATTGATTGATACCATACACACAGTTGCAGCTGTTTTATCTTGATATATAATATATATATATCTTCCCTAACAATGTTATATATATAGCATATATCTTCAATAACAGAATCACAGAATTTATACACAGTGCATATAATATAAAAACGCAGAGACAGGACTCCCCGTCAGGTTACAAATTTCTGAAACACTGAAGTCCTAGATTTCTATCTCACCCCTTACTTAAAGCAGCCTAAGGGGGGTATTCAATTGCCCGCGGGTTCGAGCGTGGAAAAACTAATACCGTTAATACGGTAATCTCTCGCTGGATTTCAGCTCGCAGCTCCCTGAGCTCCCTTTTCTCTTAGTTTATCAGGTTTTGTGATGTTTTTTTATATTTGCTTCTTTATAAAATTTATGTTGAAAAATGTAATAAAAAATATTACTGGATCACTTATAAATAACGTATGGTATATATTTATTTAAAGGAAATTACACAGGGCGCTTATTTATATAATTGTGGTAAAGGTAATATCTTTATTCTAAGACCAGGGGAAGAAATTTATTGTTTTGTTTTAACTTTACTAGAGGAAATGCATTATTTCTGAGGTATATACCTGATGCAGTAAGCCTTTGTTGAGGAAGTCTTTTATGTATTTTGGTAGGGAAATGACTTGTTTGGGGTTTTGTAACTTGTCTTAGGGAATGTGTATTCTGCAACTGTCTGAAGAAAGGACCCATGTTAATCTCATGTTAATTAGACCTTTTGATGTGTGAGGGTCCAGAACCTGAAAGCACTGAAAGGTTTAATTAGACTTGCTGCTAGATTCCCTGTGTCTAAACAAGATGCAGGAAATCACAGCAAGTTTCAGGATATCACCGTTAAGTGTAAATATTGTTAGTCTTGCATTGCATGTAAATTCATGTTTGAGTAAACAAATTGCATCCTGATTCTAAAAATACCTCTGACCTCAGTGGGCTGGCTTACCCTGTGAGGCTGAATCGAAAACTGTATAAAAAACACTGTTTTGTATTGAAAATGTTTCCTCTTGTTTCATCTGACCTGCTCACTGGTACCTTCAACCAAGGTGAGCAAATAAACATCACTTGATTCAAAGAACTGCTTGGAAACTTGTCTATCCCTGTGACCTACTGATTAAACCCAACTCTAATCTGTTCCCTGCTGTTCAGAGATTTGGACCCAGCTTTCTGGTACCACCGCTCTGTCTGCTACCAGCAGCTCGGGCCAGTGTGATAGGCCAGGGGGTTCCATCCACAGCAACCCTGATCCATAGAAAGAGGTAAGGGGTACCAGCCCAGGTACACCAGTAATGGGGTACACTAGCAGCGTCAGTTACCCAGAAGAAACCCGGTACTGGATGCCTGCAGGGAGTCCAGTGGTGGCAGCATTTGTAAGCCCCTCCTACTGCAGGCAGAGGGCACATTTGGGATAACGAAAGGGAACAGTGGTAAAGTAAGCCGGTTCCCAGCAACAACAGATAGGTTGGCATAGGCGGTCCATCCTGTCACAAAAAGTATTTAAAAAAAAAATCTGCTTTGAAAAAATTAAACAGGAACAAATAGGAATCCACTTTGGGATTGGTGCTATGATATTGCAATATTTTGCATTCAGTAATTAAAATGCCATTGTAGCAGCTGGTATCCGGAATTACCAAGAGCCTTCAAGAAAATGAAGAACATCTTTAATTCAGGGAAAACAAAAATGAAAATTGTACCAGCTAACTTTGTGATATAAAATATATATAATTTAGGGTTGAACAGAGATTTGGCAGATATTGTTGAGCTATGAAGTATCTACAGAGTCAAAGATGATCTAACAGTGCTGTAGATTATCACATACATATTCAACACAAAGGCATTGTTAGAAAATTGGAAAGCATTTATTATGACAATCAGCTGGACTTTTCTGGCACAAGGTGTTGACAACATGACATACTTTAAATGAAATTGTACACTTTGGGACTATACCTCTTTTGTGCAAGTGTTCTCCTTGTGCAGTAATTTGGTAGGTATCTTTCCTATGGGGCCTCGCTATTGTCTTGTAATTGAGGCCAGTCCCTGCCATATGCGATCATAGAGAAGAGATCTTCCAGCTTTTTAACTCTCTGGGGGTGGGAAATTAAAATCTGCCAGAATGATGATAAAAAATAAGCCTGATTGCATCACCCTCTATACCATATTCCTCCAGGCATGGAAACTCTTTTTTTTCTCCATGATGGTAACTAGTGAAGCCTGGCGCTAATTACCATTTAGGGTGGGGTACGAATTTACGGAGCTGCTATAAACGACAGGCAGTAGGATAATAAAAAATTCACGAAACTCACTTGGCCGACTCCTAATAAATGCTGACTGACCTTAAGATTGACAAAACAAGTTCCCTACAGTGTGTTAAGAAATCACGAGCATCAGTAATAACGGCAGCTGTTTTCACGTAATTTTCCATTGCAACCTCTATATCAGTATTTTTAAAGCGGCATTTATTAGCAGTCGGGCAAGTGAGTTTCGTGCATTTTTGCTCGTGGTAGTAACTGTCGGTGTTATCAGCACCATTAAAGTGACGGGTTGGGTACCATTTTCCGTCCGTGGGAAACCGGACAGTGCTTATCCCGGCTGGAGGAAACCGAAGAGCTGCTTGCCGACTGACTGAAATGATTGACAGCTCACAAGGATGACTTTTGTCAATTGCGGCCCCTGAAGAAGCTGGCAGCGGTGGCTGACGTCACATTAACTTGTTCAGGTCATAATTTAAGGAGGCAACGCCTGTACAAGGTTCATTACTATACCATGTACCTTGTACAGGCATTGACTCCTTAAATTATTACCTGAAGAAGTCGGATCACATTGAGTCTCTTAAATGTTACGTCAGCCACCGCTTTCGGCTTCTTCAGGTGCCGCAGTTGAGAAAAGTCATCCTTGTAAGCTGTCATTCATTTCAGTAAGTCGGTGAGTAGCTCTCCGGTTTCCTCCAGCCAGGGTAAGCACTGTCGGGTTTTCCACGGCCGTAAAACTGACTACCACCGAAAGTGACTACCACTGACCATTTAATGGTGGGAACCCTAGCAAATTGCTGCACAGGGAAGCAACCTATTATAAAAGTAGGTTATCCAAAAATTCTACCAGCCCTTCAAATGAATGGGGCACTGGAAACGAAAATTGCAGACACTCTTTATTTATCATGGTTTATGTGTGACAGAGTAATTTTGCATTTTTGTACCACCAAGAGTGTAACTATAACCTTAGCAGTGACTGAATAGGGGTTGGGCAGGAGACACAATACTTATTCCAAAACTTATGCCTCCAGGCACTTACTAAGAATAAAAGAAATGCATGTTATATTTACTGTGGTAGACAAATAGTATTGAAATGATGGATATTGCTTTGGCATAAGACTGGTTTTGATGGTTGGATGAGAAATTCTTAACAGTGACGCTTACTCTATCTGATTAAGAATGGCATCATCATTCGCATAGTCAACTAGAATAATCTTTTGTTACAAATCTCATTGACAGTAGCAATCTTTCAGGTGATCACTGTTTCTTGTAAAATTTATAGTTTCTTATTTACAAGAAAAATAATGTTTAAAGTTTGTTATTACTTGTTATTACTTTTTTATGTTTTAGGCATCATACCCATTTTGCTTAGGGTGCTTTTAATGCACTGAGATCACTCAGAAAATTAGGGTTCATTATACCCTTTGGTGAATGGTCACTGTGTCTGCATAGGCAGCCATAGTGAACTCGAATCAACAATGCTTTTAGCAACATTTTTGCAAGTTTAATTTCTGTTTTGCAGATTGTAGCAGCAATAAGTTTAAAAATAAACAGTAGTCTTGACTGCCTTAGAAGTTCTCCTTGCTTCAACAGGGGATCAAGGAGGTTGAAAGTTTCTGTTATTTTCAAGTCACTTTTGATACATGTTATTTTAAATCCTAAACTCAGAAGAAGCAAGGTTAGAATATATGTCAAAGCATCAGCAATATTTTCTAGCAATCCACAATCTTATAATATATTGGGAAACATTAATTTTTAAAAAATGTGGCATTTCTCTTTAATTCCAGATCAATATAATGAGTATGAGTTTACAGAATATTTGTGATTTCCTAAAATCATGTGTTTCTCCAATAGTCGTAACCACCGCAAGGTCACATGTCAGACCTTATCATAATCTTACAATAGTTCCCCAGGACTACTTCTGTCTCTGCACGTTGTAGAGGTGAAATAAAGAATATCTCATTATATGGGTAAATGTACAGCAGTAAGTTCCATTATTTTATTTTTTTTAATTTTGACAGGAACATCTTGATAAACCTGAGACCTTCTTACATCCTCCTTTTCTGTAGAACTACAATGTCTGACTCACTTGGAATAAATTTTACATTACACGAGTATAATAGCACAAAATGACTGCAGTACATAAGTTACAATGAGCAGAATTTAGATGAAATGATTCAAAAACAACCAATATTATGGGAACAGTTGTGAATTCACATTATTTCATGTTCATAGTCAGAAAAGAGACAGGCAGAACTGTCTAAGCAAAAGTTATGATTTATATAAGTTAGCTTATATATCGGAAATCTGTGTTGAATATAACTCATTGTTAATGAGATGTAATTATCGTAACTGAACACTTATGTATATTTCATTAGTATGGGTATGTGCAGTATATTTTATGTGAATGGATTTTGCTACTTGTAACAAAAGTTATAGGCCATATAAGTGATTTGGTAAAAGTATACATTGTGTTGCCCTAGAAACTCAAGGTGGTAATGATAAACGAACCTATAGGACTCACTCCAGATATCTCTGAATGAACCATCTGGTATCTGCAAACACCTTCAGGATGTCTGTCCAAAGATCTATGTACATGCCCAATTTTCTATAAAAGCTCTTGACACCTTTCTCAGGATCAGAGAAGGTAGATCTCCTATATATACATATATATATATATATATATATATATATATATATATATATATATACATATATATATATATATATACATATATATTTATATATATATATATATATATATATATATATATATATATATATATATATAAAAATCGAATAATTCAGATTTAATTTCAGCCATAGACGGGGAAGTATGTGAGATCCATTTACTCAGAATAACTTTTTTAGCTAAGGTTGCAATAATGCTTAGAAGAAGTATAGCAAAAAAATGGGGAAGATCACCTCTCCAATTATTAAAAGAGGCAAAAAGCAATGCTTCAAAGTTTATTCTCAGTAAAGTTGTTCACTGACCCCCGTGTTCTGGTTTTGGTTTTGGATCTGGATTAACTTTGTGTTTTGGTTTTGGTTTCGGCAAAACCGCCCTAGCGTGTTTTGGTTTAGGTTTTGGATCCCTATTTTTTTCTAAAATCCCTAATTTTTTGGCTAAAATCACATAATTTTGCTTCCCCCCCATGCATTATTATTAACCTCAATAACACTAATTTCAAGACATTTGGAGTCAATTTAGAGCATCTCACAGGTCGCAATAATATTTTCATACACATTTGGACAAAGACTGCAGCGACCTGGTTGGATGGTAAGCGACAGAGCAATGGCACAAACACACGGCAGTTCATAGCACATCTAGGAAACATTGTCACACAACAGTGGCAGAAAAAAAAAGTAGTGCAAGATGGAAATGTCCTTGGGCCCTCCCAAACACCCTTATGTAAGATATTGAAAACGACATGTACAAATCAAGCACTCAAGCGACAAGCAATGCCACTTTTGTGGCTGAAGTGCTTGGTTTGTTTAAGCCCCCACAAAACAAGCTTACAATAGCTTAGCTGTCTTAAGCATAACAGTGCTGTCAATGAACTCTACATTATTAAACCATGTCTGATCGTGCTGCATTTTTAATCTCCTTCTCCTCTGTGGATACCTCCCTATCATCCATGAAGAACTGCCAAACTTATGTAGACACAGGAATGAATATTACAACTGGAGTGGCAATAGATCTGCTTCAGACAGACTGTGACACGAAACATGTGGGCAGCATGAAATCTGTCATGTTGGAATATGTTGCATTGAACAGAGATTTAAACCAATATATAGATGCAGTTGAGGAGACTGTACTTAAGTTACAATGTGACCCACCGGTTGAGATCTCGGATTTAAGAGAGCTTGTGCACGAGAGATACACTGCGCTTCAGAAGAATAATACAGGAGACCCTGAGGCAGGACGATACATTTTAAAGTTTAAAGAACAGCTAAGAGACCTGAGAAAATAAATGGGTGTGTCACTGGCCACTGGAGACTAAGCTTTGGAAGATGTTGACGAGGAGATTGCCGTCACCCTGATCACATGGCCGGTACAGTGAAACTGAGAATGAATCATGAAATCAGCTATGGTTCATTTGATCGCTCCATCCGTTCCTTGGATAACTGTGGTAATTCTACAGCTAATACATAGACACAGTGAAGTAGGTGGTCATGTACAAGGAGACTCTCAAAGGTGGGAAAGGGATCCCGGATATCCCCACCATGCTGCGAGCGGTGGTAATCGGTTTTCCGATTACCACAATTACGACACCAATCCCTACAAAAAAACCATGAAATAATCGGAATGCCTTGCTGTCATTATGGTGCTTTCTTCGGTCATCTCCAGCATCGTGTTCAAGCTAAGTCTCATTGTTTTCAAGTCGATTTTTGATTATTTTGTATTTTTTTGTAGGGATTGGTGTTGTCGGACTTATCAGAATAGTTAAAACCTACACAACCCGCTGCAAGCCTTCTTTGTCTGCAACTGCATCCGCAGAACTCTTATTGAAAAGAACATTTGCTCTGCTGGGAAGTCCATGTCTCGCTTTTTCTTCATGCATCGTTGGAGGACCCTTGGTTGGGACAAGTGGGACAGCTGCTTCCCTTTCAACCAGACTACACCTTGGGTTTACCTGGATGTTGGACTATTTGTGACCGAGCACCATCTGGAGGGACTTAAACCAGACTTGTGGAAGCCAAAAACTGTCCACAAGCTCATCAGAGCTGAAGACATTATGGAGTCTGTTCCAGGGCTCCCTGCTGCAACAACAAAACATGTGTGGAAGAATGTGGTCTCTAAGAGGTTGACTAATAGACACAAAGACATTACATGGATGGCTATCCAGGGGGGTCTGCCTCTCAGGACATTCATGCACTCCCTGAACCTGTGGCGATATGTCCACTGCCCCTTCTGCATCACCTGAAGGGAAACAGCACAGCTTATTTTTTGGAACTGCCCCACTGTACAGGCATTGTTGGATGCCTTGGAACATGAACTTAAGGACAGTGTTCCCAGAACTTGCCTTATATACCATTCAATATTTTATGGATTATTTCCTGGGACCCACACAATTGGGGCAATCCAGGAGGCCTGGAGCCTTATGAACTGCTTTAAGGATGCTATTTGGCTTGCCAGGAATAACCTCATCTTGAAAATGGAGAAGATGACTATCCAGGACTGTTGCAGGCTGATCCACACGATTGACAGTACTGAGGAAGATGGTTAATTTTCTGTATCCCTCTTCTCCTTCTCCCCCTATGTGTCAGTTTATTCAATAAACCCTTGGGCTTGTGTCTCCCCCTTCCTTACCCCCTCCAACCCATTCCCCCATCACTGTTTGAAGTTTTGTTGAATGTCTTGCCTTAATTTATGCTCCCTTCCCTATATTTGTTTCTCTCTCAATAAAGCTTTGGTCTTCTGTGTACTGCTGTGATTCGATTTTGATAACACAGTACAATTTGGCTGCAGATTTAGACCAAGACTGCCAGCTCTATTATTTTTATTTCAGCAATGACAATTTACAATGGAACTCTCCTGTTTGCATGTTACCTATATAACACTGTACATTTTGACTGCGGCTTTAGACCAAGACTGCCAGTCCTATTATTTCTGTTTCAGCAATGACAATTAACAATGGAGCAATGGACCTCTCCTGTTTGTGTGTTAGCTATATAACGCAGTACAATGTGACTGCAGATTTAGAAGACCTAGCCTGCCAGACTTATTATTTCTATTTCAGCAATGACAATTAGCAATGGAGCTCTCCTCTTTGTGTGTTACCTATATAACACAGTACAATTTGACTGCAGATTTAGAAGACCAAGCCTGCCAGACCTATTATTTCTATTTCAGTAATGACAATTAGAAATGGAGCAATGGAGCTCTCCTCTTTGTGTGTTACCTATATAACACAGTACAATGTGACTTCAGATTTAGAAGACCAGCCTGCCAGACCTATTATTTCTATTTCAGCAATGACAATTAACAATGGAGCTCTCCTCTTTGTGTGTTACCTATATAACACAGTACAATGCGACTGCAGATTTAGAAGACCAAGCCTGCCAGACCTATTATTTCTATTTCAGCAATGGCCAATAGCAATGTTGCAATGGAGCTCTCCTGAATGTCACTGGAGACTTTTAAGAACACTGCTACCCCTCCTCCTTCTTTTCTACCTATGACGCTGCCCAACTACACTAGAGACTGCCAAGAACTGTTCTACCCCTTCTGTGTCCCTCTGTGAAATGGCGCTGGATTGCTGTGGAGGTCGGTACTTATAGAGTCCAAAACTCGCGAGATACGACGACGTAACAATGACATTTTGCCTCGTTTTCAATTCCGAGGGCGAGTGAAATTACCGAGCAGCTGGCTCGGTACTCGGATCTGCTAAGTTCAGGTGTGTTCAGTTCTCAGGGAACCGAGCCTGAGCATCTCTAATTCTCAGTTGCAAGTGAAAAGTACATTTTATTAAAAATATAACCATATTCCAATATTTATTTTTTTCATGTCCAAAAGTTACGTATAAACATATCTCATTGTTCTTTACATATTGTACAGGTACCCGATTCAGAGGTGACCAAATGCTTCCTTTGTGCTTGGGAGATATAAGCCCTGTTTATCGCTTTCAGGTGTACCGCTTGTAACTTAGCAGAGCTTAAAATTTCATAATTCTCTCTAATACTCTTGTAGAATCCTAAAGGTCTGGGAAATCTTTCTGCCACACTGACCATACTTTCGACTATAATCGATCTGTGTCAATATTAATGAAGTCCAAGTACAAAAATATGATCTTAAGCTTATGTATACAGGAGAAACTATGCAAGGAATCATGAGTGTCAGAAGGGGGGGGGTGTAATGTTTTTGTGATAAAGAAATCAGCTTGCCATGTACATAATGTCTGATTTGTCAAAAGAGATATAAATGAGCTTGAAGAAGGTCATATTTTCCTGCAGTTGTTGGAAGCTGCTAAGATAGCCTTCCGGGTCAAAAACGTCTATCACAGCCAGAATACCCTTTTCTCTCTTAGTCACAAACATTGGGTTAGATAATGAAGCCTGAAATATTCAGGCTTATGCCAGATTGGTAGATACTTAGAAAATGAAGGGTTCCTGGTGAAGATTTTATTAATGATTAGCCAAGCAGAAAAGATAACTTTCAATAATATATATTCTGAGAAAGAGAAAGTAGAATATCAGTTCTTGACATATGGAGGAGAGCCGCAGGACACTAAGGAAAAACAAAATCTTCATTTTTGGCTCTATTTGTGAAATGCTCAAGGCATAAGAGATAGTCTGAGATGTACCGAAACAATACTGAATTCCAGGGAAACCAACCCCTACCTGTTTCTTCGGTAGATATAATCTAGGCCTCACTATTCTAGGTTGTTTCTGTTGCCAAATAAATTTTGTTTAGGCAGTGGTACATTTAAGGACATCTGTTCTACTAATATTGACAGGGAGTATTTGTATGTAGTTTAAGAGTTTAGGGAATATAACACTGTTTTGAACTGCCGTTCTGCCCAATAACGAAAGCTTGATATGCTTCCAATTATGTATATGGGAATTAATTTTGTTTATAGTGGAAATAAGTTACATTTATACAACTTGTGCATATCACAGTAATAAAAATTCCGAAATAATTTAGCACATTCCAAGTATTCCGAAATTGGTCGTACACCATAGTAGAAGTTAATGCTGCAGGTTATGTAAAAGAAAGAAATTCCGATTTGTGGAGATTCACTTTATGTCCTGCATTAATGGATGAATAGTATCAAGAATCGCTGAAATAGAAATCGATGGATTGGAAACAAAAAGTAACATATCGTCAGTGAACAGAGACAACTTCACTTCTCACAGAAATTCCAGTGTATAGGCAGTGTATAGTATATGGGCACTGGTTACAACACTATGGCAAACAATAAGTGTGATGTGGACAAACCTGCTGAGTCTCTCTGAGAATGTGGAGTGGATATATGCCCATTAACCTCAACCTGAGTCGAATGGTTGGTGTAAAGGGTTTGGATAATTTGAACAAATTGTAGGGAAACCAAACGTATGAATCGTTTTGTAATGGCGATCACATACCACCAAATCAAAAGCCTTTTCAGCATCTAAAGAAACAAGTAGACTGGGCTCATCGCCACTTCATGCCACCAAAGATTGTATATCTTTTAAAACTTTTAGAATATTGGAATTCCTGCCCCAATTGAAGCCTGTCTGATCTTTGTGTTTGATACTAGGCAATAGTAATTTCAATCACTCTGCCAGGATCTTGGTAAGTATTCTATAATCAGCATTTAAAGAAGAAATTGCTCTGTTAAGAACCAGGTATGTCCATTTCTCTTGCAGGCTTAGGTAAAACTTTTAGGAGTGCTTTCATAAAGTTTGTTGAAAGAACTTGTTTAGTGATAATAGTCTTATAAAAGGATTTCAACATATCTGTGATTAAAGGTAGCAATATCTTGAAAAATTCCCCCGTATGTTCATCTGGACCAGGGAATTTCATAGGTTTCAAATGTTTTACAGTGAAGATTATTTCCTCTTCAGTTATTGGTTATATGATGCTAGACATTCGCTGCACATATATTTGTGATAGCAAAACTTGTTACCAGAAGCGATTCTTATATGCCTCATTTTGTAGATCCTGAGAGTACAGTTGCTCATAAAGAGATTTCAAAATATGTGTCTCCTTACAATTATATTTAAATTCACCTGTGCTGTCCTGTATTAACATAATCATAGTGGAGGATCTCATACCTTGCAATAAAATGGAAAGCAGATGTCTCACCTTATTGCCGTATCTGTAGAAAAGATATCTCCCATTTTTAATGTATTTGTTCCCTATTTGGATGACTATGTTTTCAAAGTGTGAGTTTTTGTCATTATATTGTGATTTTGTTGCAGGGGTCAAATAACCTTTCATTGTCTGGAAAGACTGTGTAAGCTCACGTAGAGCTGTTTGGTATTTCTCGGACTGATTCCTTTTAAGTTTAGTGCCATATGATATGATCTGTCCCCGAAGAACTGACCTCATCATCTGACAAAACAGAACTGGATCAGTCACATGATCTGCATTATTTTGCATATATATGATCCAAGCAGCCTCCAGCCTATGTTTAATTTTTATGAGGCAGTCAACAAAATTGTGAAATGCAATTGCCTATAGTCACCCGATATATGAGTCTTTTCCATTGTGAACTAAATAGAGGTGTGATCAATTAGACGTGACAGTTCAATTTCCGACTTTAATAATTTTTGGTTGTCAAAGACTTAAAAAGTAGTCTATCCTGGAAAAAGTATTGTACAGTTGAGACAAATATGTATATTCTAAATCATCAGAAATATTGATAACTTGTAACTGTTTTGCAATATATTGGATACCCACTTTATATTGGCAATGTTGGCAATGTTATCCTAAATATGAGGTTTGTCTATCTAAGAGCTGTGAGGCAACCATATTAAAATCTCCCACTATTATTAATTTATAATCCAAATGTGTATATAACTTACTAACAATATTTAAGAAAAGGATTTGTGCTAGATATTTGGTGCATAGATATTGCAGAGTGTATATCTAGTGCCTATGATAGTGACCTCTAATATGATATACTTCCCTTCAGCATCGCTATAGTGATTATCAACATCAAATTGGATACTTTTAGGAATCTAAATAGCTACTTCTCTAAATTTGGAGTTACAGGACGAGTAAGCCACCACCTGTTGTCTTAACATATTTAATTTTTCGTGCTGCAGATTTGTCAGGTGTGTTTCTTATAAGAAGATGATGTCAGAGTTTAATTTATTAATATAAGTCAAAAATATCCTCCTCTTGATTGTAGAATTAATGCCCCAAGCAGTCCACAATTTTTTTTTTTTATTTATTCATTGCTTATTGGTTCCTTGTGAAAATTTCAAAGACCAGAGGCACATCATGCCTCCCCCTGCCCTGACTAGCCGAATAAAACATTATATATATATATATATATATATATATATATATATATTGTATATAAGTTTGCTGAGTGATCTCTGGATTAGTGCCTAGAGTAGTATCCATTAAATCTAAGCAAATTTCATACTCAGGTTCAGGCCTGGTATGGTATGGAGAAAAGGAAAAAGAGAAAACAGCGGTCACTGAGCTGCATGCAGGTCCTTCAGCAATTTATTCCCAAATTCAATTAAAGGGATTACATTCCCAGCATAAATGCCAGAGAGAACCAAAGCTGATCTCAGGTATTAAACAAGTCAAAGTTGAAGCTGAGTACAACACAGAAAGCTTAGCTATGCGAGGCTAGGAGATCAGGATACGGATTAAATCGTTGCATTGAGTCAGTCTCTCCAATTCTTTTTCGGGTAGGAATGCCCGAAGATCCTCTGCATTGTTATAGTCTTTAAAGTCTTTCCCTTTTAAAAAGCGTATTCTCGCTGGGTATAGAAGAGTACATTTCTGACCAGCATGCATCAGTTTCATACAAATGAGAGTCATTTCCTTCCATTCCAGTAGTGAGCGCATTAATTCTGTAGAGAGGACTGGCTAAGTAAGTTCAGTGGCAGCAGGTTTCGCAAATAGGGTGGCAACCGTTTTGCCTTTACATCTATCGGCTTTAGAACACTGCAACTTTGTTTTAGTAGACAAGCTCATAAATTTATCCATGGTTTACAAAAAGGAAGTATGAGAAGGATTTTCACTGTCAAATTGTGTTGTTGTCAGAAAGCAAGGAACATTAACTAGGAGTCCTTCACATATTTAGATTACGAAAATGATAGTGGCCTTTGTGGTAGATAAGCTTGATAGAGGCAGGTTATAAACGTCTACCCAAGAATAGCCTCGAGGTGGTTGTATATCATTAGAAATATATGAACTATAATATGAAAAATAAGTCTCAACTTAGTATATTTATGAGTATTGTAATACTCAGCAGGCTCTGGAAATTAGTGATAACCTAATCATCCACAGGTGTGAGGTTTGTAAAGGGTTTCTTTGTGAACCTCCAGCAACCTCAATGTAGAATCACACAGTGCTGAATAACATATATCCAATGTTAAATGGTGCTGATAATGGGAACTCATTAATAAAGTGTTATCTGCTTAAACAAACAACCGTATGGTGTAATAGAAGATTAGACTCAAGGCAACAAATACCTGTTTCTTCCACGTGTAGTCTGCATGTCTGAGATATTAAAGATGGCAAGTTGTTTGCGCCAATCTAAATGTCCAGCAAGCAATTCTGGGTCCTTACTCCAAATGTGCATGATGGTACTTTTAGGGCCAGAAAGCTGTACCGACTACTCAGCCCAGCAGAATAATGCTGACACAAACAGCTTAGCAAGAGGATCAGAGCCAGCGGCAGTAGGCCACGCTGTGCGCCTATGCCTCGCAGCTCCCATCAGTTCTATGTTGCTAAGAAACAATAGAGATGCCCAGCAGTTGTTCCTTTCACACCGGGGGGGGGGGGGGGGGGGGTAGATGGCGTGGTGGCAAGAGAGCCAATAACATTGGACTGACCAGAACCCAGAGACTTTCTCCTCAGGAGCTGAAGGATCCAGTCTGGTCGCTTCAGCTTCCAAGCCATGCCCAATTGCATTTCCTTTTATGTAACATATTAAACACAACATTCCCTTTAAAAATATTCCCAATATTCCCAATGATAATGTTTCAGTAGAATGAGAAAGACAAGTGAATTTATATGGCTTGAACCAGGGATGAGCGGGCTCGGATTATCGCAATCCGAACAGCCCCGAACAGTGCGGATCCGAGCCCGATCCGAGCACGGGTTCGGGTATTCCCGCCGATGGCCACAATGAAAACGAGGCTTTGATGTCCTAATCCCGCCGTCGGATCTCGCGAGATCCGGATTCTTTATATTCCCCGCTTGCCGCCACCATCTTCACTCGGGAATTGATCAGGGAAGAGGGAGGGTGTGTTAGGTGTCCTCTGTCCTGCTCTTTCTTGTGGTGCTGTCCTGTGCTGTGTCCTGCTGAGTCCAGTGGTACTGTGTCCTGTGCTTTGTCCTGCTGAGTTCAGTGGTGCTGTGTCCTGTGCTCTGTCCTGCTGAGTCCAGTGGTGCTGTGTCCTGTCCTGCTGAGTCCAGTGGTGCTGTGTCCTGTGCTCTGTCCTGCTGCGTCCAGTGGTGCTGTGTCCTGTGCTTTGTCCTGCTAAGTCCATTGGTACTGCAATATAACTACGTTCACTGTTCCTGCAGTATATAAGTCCATTGGTACTGCAATATAACTACGTTCACTGTTCCTGCAGTATATAAGTCCATTGGTACTGCTATATAACAAAGTTCACTGATCCTGCAGTATAAGTCCATTGGTACTGCTATATAACATAGTTCACTGATCCTGCAGTATAAGTCCATTGGTACTGCTATATAACAAAGTTCACTGATCCTGCAGTATAAGTCCATTGGTACTGCTATTAAAGTGCGCATGTCCTATTTCACCAACATAATGGTGGGTGGGAGGGCCCAAGGACAATTCCATCTTGCACCTCTTTTTTTTGCATTATGTGCTCTTTGGGGCCTAGTTTTTCAAACTGCCATCCTGTCTGCCACTGCAGTGCCACTCCTAGATGGGCCACGTGTTTGTGCCGCCCACTTGTGTCGCTTAGCTTAGACATCCAACTACCTCTGTGCAACCTTTTGGCCTAAAAACAATATTGGGAGGTGTGAGGTATTCAGAATAAACTGGTAATGAGTCAAAATGAATGTTATTGAGGTTAATAATAGCGTAGGAGTGAAAACAAACAAAAAAACTTTTAGCGGTTTTTATGCTTTTTAAAAAAAAAATCAGAACCCAAAACCCAAAACCTTGAGGGGGGTGTTTTGGCAAAACCCAGTAGAACCCAAAACCTTAAGGTAATCAGAACCCAAAACCCGAAAAGTGGCCGGTGCACATCCCTAGCTTGAACCACTAGAATTGTTGTCTTAATTGTTGCATATTCCATTAAATAGTGCTCACAGCACCCTGTTGTGTTCTCATTGTAACATGATAAGGGAATGAGATTGTGAAGCATGCATTCAGTTCTACTTGAGGCAAAGACACATTAGGCAAGAAAAACCCCAAATTCAGTAAAGAAAGTAGTTTATTAAGGACAGCTGGGGATAAAACACACAAAGTATAATCTAATAAACTTAAAGAGTGTTTTCCTTTTATAAATGTTTTATTTTGTAACTATTTTATTAAACAGTTAATAATTCTCTTATGTATATGAAAGGAAAATGTTGCCTACATGTAATCAGGGATTGCTTTAAATAACTGTTCTGTAAAAGTGCAATATGTTGAATTTGTTTACACAAAGACAACTATATACTGGCTATGATATGATATGTTAAATGATGACTAGATGCTTCACTTGTATCTTATGACTGGCTAAAATACAGTCTTTTCTGAATAAAGGGTGAAGTATTCATACTTTTGACCTAAACCATGCAAAAAAATTCTCTCCATCACACACACAAGGATGAGTCTCTCTCCCTCCAGAGTGTAAGTTCTCACAAGCAGATCTCTCTCTACTCTATGGGGTAAATTTATCAAAAGTTTGAAAAGTGGAGATATTGCATATAGCAACCAATCAGAGTCTAGCTTGTTTTTTGCAGAATGTACTAAATAAATGATAACTAGAATCTGATTGGTTGATATAGTCAACATCTCCACTTTTTGAAACCCACGGCTAGATAAATTTACCCTATGTCTCACGTCTGCACCTTTTCTTCAATCTCCTATGTCCTCCTGTTTATATTCATGATTTGGGTTTTTTTGTTGTCTGATAGAGTTTTTTGGTACTATATAAATAGTTGATGATAAAGATAAGTACAATTTTATTCTGTGATTTTTTTCTATTTGAACTACTGGTTAATATTTAAAGACAACGTTCAGGGAACCTTCAGGTTGGACCCTGAGTGCACCTCCACGATATGATTGTAATATACTATATTTAATATGTAGTGCGAACTGAAAGGACCACTTGTATTTGAATCTTTATTTTAGTCCAATTAGTGTATTAGTGCAGTCCTATCTATTTGCCCAGTCAGTGGTTAATGATGAGGCTTTTCACACTAATTCATGCCCATTTGGCTTTAGACACCTGGGGGTAAATGTATCAAGCTGAGAGTTTTCCGGCGGGTTTGAAAAACCAATCAGATTCCAGCTATCATTTATTTAGTACATTCTGCAAAATGAAAGTTAGAATCTGATTGGTTGCTATAGGCAACATCTCCACTTTTCAAACCCGCCAGATAACTCTCAGCTTGATACATTTACCCCCTGGGGTATATTTACTAAAATGCAGGTTTGAAAAAGTGGAGATGTTGCCTGTAGCAACCAATCAGATTCTAGCTATCATTTATTTAGTACATTCTACAAAATGACAGCTAGAATGTTATTGATTGCTATAGGCAACATATCCACTTTTTCAAACCTGTATTTTAGTAAAAATACCCGTATTGTTCATTATCATACTAGCATGCATCATATGACTATCTTATGTTATCTTAAATTGTCAGTGAACATAAGGGCTCATAAACATGATAGCACAGAACAGTAGAAGAAAATAACCAGGCTGAATGCTGGAAGAAGCATGGACACAAGCCAATGGACTATGCTGCATCAAAAGTCTGCCCAGTGTTTGCTCTAAATGCTCATATTTATTATTAACATGAAATTCATAAAGTACATTGATCTCTTTTTGCTGGCCTAAATTTGTCCCCTTAACCAAGCAGTGGATGCACCTCAGAACAAATGTACCACATGTGCATAGAAAGTATCTGTGTGTATAAACTCTAATTGTGGTCATGATGTGGATGAGGGGCAATGCTTGATGATGTGCACAGCTGTAAGACAGTGCTGGTATAAAGATTTTTGTAGGCACAGGACATTACTGGTATAATCACAATTGAAGACATGGCTTGAAAGAAAAGTATTGCTTCTTATGAATGTCAACACCAAACAAAATGTACTTATGTTTTTATACCAGCATACAAAGTGCACAATGAATTGAAAAGGTATTGGTATTCTAACTATAATTTATGTCTTGCATGCACAGTTATTCATTTCAGTCATTTAAGGCCTAATAAATGTACTTTGACTTTGATAGTCCAAAGTATAATGTAAGCACTTGGACCTGTACCCATACACTTTCTGACAAATGTCAAGTTTCATTGGTGCCTGTAATATGGTTCGAAATGTTAATTCTCTGTTAAATACACTGGAGTTCTAAGTGAATGCTCACTTAATACATCTCTGCAGGGAAGCTATGCGACATGCTAATAAAGTTGCTTCAAAAGCTCTGGTATAGTAAGGACAAGCGACAAGATATAGTCAGAATAAACGCAATAAGATAAACAAACATAAATGCTGGAATGTGTCCAATTACATGCTATTTTTAAAGGGAACCTGTCAGGTTAATAATCTTAATATAAATATATTTGTCTACTCTCTCCTTATAAAGAAACATATCCATTTATTATATAAATTTAGCTGCCTATCTCTGAATAATCTCAAGTTATTTTTTGTCATATCTGTAGATAGGTGCCTCAAACTGTACCCCATACTCAAAATATGATTTGACAAGGGATTTTTATACAGAGGCCAAACTACTTTTCCATCACATGCATTTATCCCTTTTCATACATTGCAGTAGGTAAATGTATCAAGCTACGATTTTTTTCAGCGATAACGTGCTATTTTAAGGGCAAAATCGCCATATGCATTAACCTGCGATTTTTACTCCAATCTCTGGCGAATTGTGTTGTAGTGAAATTTGTCGGAGATTAAACACAAAGTCGCCCAAGTTTCAACAGAAACTGAAACTCAACTGAGATTGAACAGAAATAAAAGCATGTTGTTTGAGCTGTCTGGTCATTGCTAATATAACAGGAGGTACAATGCAAGTTTAAATAAAGCATGTATTTTGTTGTAGAGGGTGCAAAAATGATTATTAATTTTCTTACAGGGAGAAAATATTTTATGAATAATTAAGTAGGCCAAATTGAATTAATTTCTATATGTACGAGATTTTTTTTAAATGTTATTATATTACAGTGGCTTAATATTTCACCACCAGTGGGGCAATATTTATATTTTTATGATGTGGCAACACTTAATATTTCCTGATGGGGACACCATTAAAAGCACATTCTTGTGGCACTACAAGTGTCAGCATGCACATGAACTCTTGTAGTGTCACAAGTATGTAGGTGTCTCCATCCGGAAATATTAACATTATGAGAAAAAAAATTATTGCCCCACTGTTAATTAGATAGTAAGCCAAAATAGTAAAATAATTTTAAAATATTACATATATTTTGCACCCATCATGTGTAGGCGTTGAATTTGCTCATGGCAAGGGACATATTTCAAAGATAAGTGTATGTCAAAATAAGATGCATCTCAAGTGGAAGGGTTGCTTAACGTGCATCTAATGCCCCTTGCTATACTATAATGTATTTGAGCCTGAATGCCCCTTATCTGCCTCTTGAACAGCAAGAGGCTGCAGGTGTTAGATGCATGCATTTTAAAATAATGGTGCAATTTGGGCATATGGGCAGTGCAACACATTTTGAAAAATGTACAAAATTACAACATTTTGAAGCATTTACATCCAACTCTAAATTAAACTAATGCAAATAGGTAGACACATACCGATTTTGCACAGAAATGTCAGCCACCAATGTCTATTTTTGTCAGAGGATGATAATGCAGATGGCTAAGAACAGCCACAGGCAGGCCCTTTCAGAGGTTCATAGAGGACTAGGGTGTGGAAGTCAAATAATTGGATGAAGTCAGCTGAATTATTTAATATTGATTTATCATGCGATTGCGATTAGAACGTCATGTGTAATGACACAATCACACGGATTAATAATACACACATTTACATTCATACTTGCACTTGTAAATAGTACACATTTATTAAGGTTCTAATCCACATTTATTTATTAGTAAAATGTATTAGAGATTATTTATACATAGATAATACTACAATAAGGGTAATTATGGTTCAGGTCCACAGAAATGTGTGGAGTTTGGTCTCATATTAATCTATATTTTACTAGCTGAACTCTGGTGTCAATAGAGAAATGTTTGCATATTGCAATAGCAAGTTATGAATGGTATGAGATTAATACTCAAAAGAATTTTGTTTATGGGTCAGTGTAAACTGGTATTTCCATGGGAAGACATGTAGGCAACAGTTGGAGTAAGTTGCCCCCACCTTTGAGAAGAGATCATTAACCTACCTATGACCAGCAGTCTACTGGAACATCGTTAAACCTGGACAAATGAAGACCTCTCTTAGTGTTATCTGTGCATATTTGTGACATCATCACTGTTTATTTTAATTCAAACTGCATATAAGCAAGTCCCTGGGCCAGTGTAAAGCTCTTTCTTCCTGACTGCAGACTACAAGGCTGAATATGAACTTGACCCAGGAAGCGCTTGCGTAATGTAATGTATTCAGTTTGTTTATACTTTCCTGTTTATTGTTATATTTTATTGTTTATGCATCATCATGGTTTGCTGTTATCCTATTATCTTTAGCTATTAAATCTCTTTGTGCGTTGGAATCACAATAATCGCATTGAACAATGCTTATTGGTAGCGACAAAATGAACATTACAGGGGAAACCCAAAGGGCCCCCACTCCTCCTTCTTAAACAAAAAAAACATTAAAAATGTATTTTAAATTGATTGTAATGCTTAACTTTATTAAAATGTACAAATAAAATACTTTATACATATACTGATTTACTGGATTATTGGAGAATTCAAATTAGAAGTGCTTTTCTACCTGTTTTTGTTCTGCAAATGCAGCAATCATTTTGGAAAAATCCAATTTCCACGGTTAATATTGAGCATGGCCAGCCCATTCAATCGCTTTTGTCTGATAGTTGAGCGATGATAGTTATTTGCGTTCTTCAGCACACTGAACGTTCGTTCACCAGAAGCAATAGATGCTGGCAAACTGAGGAAAATGCGCAAAGCAATTGTGATGTTGGGAAACACCCCAGAAAAGTCCTAGTTCTAGGATTTCTGTAAGAAGTTCCTTTTGGCTTGTTTTCTATAAATTCACTTCACGAAATTAGTTTGTCACTGAAATATTGGGCAAAATCTTTCTTGCTGAAAGTTTTCAGCTGCGGAGCACAGGTCTTACTCATTTTGTTGAACTACCAAAAAAACTTAAACAAGTTATAAATTACTTCCAATGAAGTCAATCGACAATGAAGACCACACAGAATGGAGTCTGCAACTACATAGAAAACGTTGACCCTATAGTGCTTTTTCGGCATCGGATTGAGTAGGTAAGTGTTGACTGCGGGAGAACTCTGTTGGAATCTTAATGGTTTTTGTTATAATTTTGCACTCTATGACAATCTCATCCCATTTATTGCGCATCTGTTCAATGTGTTTGATAAGACATTTGATGATATCCAGCTCAACATCCAATATAGCATTGTGTGCTTCAATAAGGATGGTTATTTGGTTGATCATTGTAAATAGCTTTATCCACAAAGATGACATTATAACAAATTCATATTTCAACAAGTACTTCTTAATGGACTGAATTTCTGATCGAGTTTGTGCAGTGAGATTATGAATTTCAATATTTGATAAAGCCATTCCCAAAGACTGCAAATGATGTAGAACTGGTTTAACAGAATAATACATGCAGACCATCTAGTTGTGGATATATTATGAAGTGAAGCAGGGAAATGCTCTTTCAGAAATTCCCACCTTTGTGGAGAGGAACTGAAGATATTGTACATTTGTTGCACTGTTCCAAAGTATGTAATTGCCTCCTTACAGGATACAGCGCAGTCAATACATACAAAGTTTAGTGTGTGGTTTCCACAGCTGGAGAAAATACAGTATGAGTTTTGCTTAAGCAGAATTTTTTTGTACTCTACTGTATTTCCCAGCCATGTTAGATCCATTGTCGTAGGCTTGGTCAATGTATGCTTGAAAATACAACTTTAATTCTACCAAATTTTTTAATACTCGATCAGCAATTTATTTTCCATTTTTTTGTGAAATTATCAAACATGATAAACCGTTTTTCAATTGGAAATTTTGAACATTTTACAATCTTTACATAACAAATCATCAGAGAGGTCTGTTCCTTTGGAGAACTATCAGGAATGGTATCAACTAAGATAGCAAAGTATTTTGCAATTCTAGCTTCATCAAGAATTGTTTCTTGTAAGAATGGCCCACACAGCTCAATAAATTTGTTTTGTATGCGCGTTGATAGTTAATGAACTTGTAGGCATTATTGGCTCTCTTGTGATCCATGTACAAGTTGAACATGCCTCTATAAATTTGGGTATGAAATGCTGGTAAGCTCGATTATACCTAGAAAGCTTCCATTGTGAGAACGGAAACCAAAGAATGCTAATCCACTCTCAGAAATATAAAGAACGAAAAGCAGGATGTGCTCAAGAATTTGTTTGCAATAATTAGCTTCCGTAGTGACTTTGGCAAATAGTAAACTGTCAATCGAAGTTTCAGATAATATTGCTCTGACGGTTGACTTCCACGCCACTTAATTTTCTTTGTGCAGCATTGAACTCTTGTGTGATGGTATTCAGTCATACAATTTCTTACAACCTCTACTCAAGGTCCATCCACTCATCTCCTGAAGTATTCTGAGCTTCTGTTATCATTTTGATGATCAATTGCACAATACCACTTCTAATTTGCGTGTCAAATGCAATTCTTATGCTTGTTATCTTTTAAACTGAATACATTTTTCTAAGGCAAGTATTTATTATATGACAGAATAGCATTAAAACCCAATAGCCATGTCATATTGGGGTCTAATGTAGTGCTGCATAAGATGTATACCTGTAAAAGTCACTGTATATTACAGTGGTTATATTTTTCTGTAACTAGTGGGTTGGGGACTGAGGTCATTTTCAATTTCATACATTTACTTTACTCTCCCTACAAGGCTCAGAGCTGACATGTTAAGGAAATGCCATTTTGATTTTTAAAAATAAACTTGTGATTGTAATAATACTCAAACTGGAATTTTCAGTTTTGAGTAGCTATCCTTAAAAAATAAATTCACCCTATTTAATACTTAATACCTACCTGCTCCCCCCCACATATACTGTTTGCTCCACTAGTACTGTACATATAGATCACTCGACCCACAGTATTGAAAAGCTTTCAAAGTCATGTCTGTGACCTACAACTCTCTTCAAAACCTCCTAACTATCCAAATTTAGGCACAACAGTCCCGATCAGGACAACTTTGTCCTGATTGCTGGGAATGTTGGGAGAGATTCTGGCAACTGCTGCTCTGCATGGCAAAGCAGCGGTGAACGGGTGCTGCGCACGACAATGAAAGGGTTTGAAGTGGAGGGGAAGAAGCAATGGGGCAACCTAGCTCTTCAAAAGCTCTAGACATGCCCACACCCTGGCTTGGCCACACCCCCAGAGTGCCGTGGCCACGCCGCCCATCCCACTGCCAGAGGCACCAACATTGAGAATTATGAGTATATGTTGAAAGTCCCATGCAAAATTTGTAGAAAGCAAAAAGTTTTGTAGAGAACCCACAGTAACTATTTACACATTTGCTTTTATTTTATTTTCCCAGAGACAATGACAGACTGTAATTGGTTTCTACAGGGTCTGAATCTTTTTTGCATCACAGCACCATTTTCGTATTGTTCTTCACTGTGACGCAATTCCTTTAATAATGTAATATCAAGTTCAATAATGACAAGTGTGTAATGTAAATGAAATAAGAAAAACATGAAGTGTGTAAATGAAAATCTGCATGTTAAATTAAATTCAGTGTTCAGTCAAGATTCAACTATCCATCCAAGGTATAAAAAAAAAAATCACAAATGATGAAAAAAAGCAAGAAACAAAATAATCTCAAATAGATTGACTAAAAAATAGAGATGGGCGGGTCCGGTTCCCCGAGAACCAAACCCACCCGAACTTTGGGTAGCTGAGTAGCTCGGTACTCTCCCGCCCGCTCTGAATACAAATCGAGGCCGAACGTCGTCGTGATTTCGTCGGATCTCGGGGGTCGGTTCTCGCGACACTTGAAGATTATAAATACATGCCTCCACAGCAATCCATCGCCATTTAAAAGAGGGAGAGAGCCGGGTGTAGTCACAGGCTGATTAGAGCAGGGACAGAGAATCCAATATTCTGATTCCAATTGTTGTAACAAAAATCGCTAGAGAAGAGAGGAGGATAGAGGTTTTTTTTCTTTTCAATATTTGGCAGTCCCCAGTGCTTTTGGGGTGTCCCCCATAATTGTGCATAAATATTTCTGGCTGTCAAAATTACTATCTGTCAGCAGTATCTTACCAAATAATTTTTAGCACTACAAGTGCTTTGCGCTCAGAGTGGATTCAAAGCAGTCCACATATGATCAGAATGAGCAACCAGGTTCTGTCACCAGTCATGATGTTAGTGTTCCCAGTACGTCATCTGGGCAAGGCGATGTCAAACTACACAGTGTTTCGAAATCAGTCCAAAACCCCCAAAAAAATTACTGTGTTGAAGTGAAAAAGAAGTGTTACTGAGCAAAAGTTAAGTGCCGATAAAAAAAAAATTGCCAACATGCCATTCTACATACGCAGTGGCAAAGAGAGAATGAGGCCTTCACCTTTGGCTATTAGTGGCAGATCCAAAAATGTTACCGAGCCTACAAGTGGTGCACAGCTACTGTTACGCGTCAAAGAAGAGCTGCAAGATAACAGTAAGGCATTAGAGGATAATGTTTGCTCTGAATCAGAAATGACATCAATCCCTGTGGAGAGTCCATCCAACAGTGGGATGTCTAATCGTGAGCATTCTGTTAGTGTACCCATAAAGAAGGGCCCTTTCAGCAGTTCTGCTGATGTGTGCCTGAACAGCCCGAGTGTAGCCGGTGATACACAAATTGAGGATGCCACTTTGGAAATAGAAGAGGATGAGGGGGAGATTTGTGGAGGTGACGAGGGCGCTAACGAGGATGTTGATGATTATGATGCAGACAGATACCAAATTGCCTTTCTCAATTTCTATTTATATTCTAGATTATATAACGGCTGAATAGTTTTCTATTTTACTCCTAGTGGAGAGAGGATCTGATGCACACAGATACCAAACTGCCTTTGTCCATTTCTTTGTATATTCGAATTTCTAGTTCTACAGTCTATGCAGACTGCTTTTTTTTCTATTTTACTACAAGTGGATGTGGGGGTGGGGGGTCTGATGCACACAGATACCAAACTGCCTTTGTCCATTTCTTTGTATATTCGAATTTCTAGTTCTACAGTCTATGCAGGCTGCTTTTTTTTCTATTTTACTACAAGCGGATGGGGGGGGGTCTGATGCAGACAGATACCAAGCTGCCTTTGTCCATTTCTTTGTATATTCGAATTTCTAGTTCTACAGTCTATGCAGGCTACTTTTGTATGTTCAACTACAAGTGGAGGGGGGGGGGGCATAGATAGCCACCAAACTACCGTGGTCCATTTAATTTTACTTTCTAGTTCCACAGACTGTGCAGGCTGCTTTTTTTAATATTCAACTGTAATATACACCCAAAGACAATGGCTACGTTGCCAATAATCAAAGATGGAGGTGGTAGACAACCAGGTTTGTCTGTATAATTTGCAGACAAGTGTTCGAATTAAGGACGGCCTACCAGGGATTAAACTGTTTTTTTCATAATTTATTAGCTTTAGAATTACCTCATTTATCTAAGAAACTGGTGGAGCACTAAATTAGGTTATTTTAGACCAAAAAAATTGTAGTTTTTTCGAAAATAGCAAAACAAAACCAAACAAAACCAAAACCAAAACACGCAAGGGCGGTTTTGCAAAACCAAAAGCAAAACACGAAGGTAATCCAGATCCAAAACCGAATACAAAACCAAAACACGGTGGTCAGTGACCATCTCTACTAAAAAATACTAATTTTCAAAGAATGTTTTAACTTTAATTGCGATGACTAATGTAGTTGATTTTAAATATTCATTTGTATTATGAAACAAAACCAGAGAAAAATAAGCCAGCGCTCGGTATATCCCATATTATATGTGGTACCAGCTGCGTGGCAATATAAATGCCCATATATGTATACAAAACAAAAAGACAGTTGTCAGCGCTAATCCTTTAAACTGCATATCTGTGTGTTTCTAGCAAAATGAAAACATGAGGTTAAAATCAGATGCACTCACCTCCCTATACCTGGGAGGTGAGTGCATCTGATTTTAGCTGCATTTTAATAGTATTTAAAGCATATAGGTCAGTGTAGGACCTGCATATAATGAGGTATCCTTGATGTTTGGATGCAGGCTTAAGTCTTTTGATCAAAATATGAACTAATACCTCGGGGTAAATGTATCAATATGCGGGTTCTTCAACACCCGCGTGTTCAGCCTCTTCCGCAATTAAATTTCAAGCGGCGCTGCATTGTAAAGGGAAGTTAACCCTTTACAATGCAGCGCCGCTTGAAATTTAATCGCGGAAGAGGCTGAACACGCGGGTGTTGAAGAACCCGCATATTGTACATTTACCCCCTCATGTTTTCATTTTGCTAGATACACACAGATATGCAGTTTAAAGGATAAGCGCTGACAACTGTCTTTTTGTTTCATTTGTATTAAGCTGTTAATTAGCTCAAACAAGAAGGCAGCCATTTAAGATTATGGCTACATTCAAAATATAAGGATTAAAATATACTGTAGGCATTTGAAAAACAATTGTGTCTTCAAATTGGGGCTTATCATTCTCCTAGGGAGACATGGAGTAAGTGCAACTTCACCTACTGAGTAACCACCCAGCCTGTGCAGGTGCAAGGATCCATCCTGAACTTTTCCTGCAACCCATCTCCATGTTCCTGCTAAATCCTGGTGTTGCTTGTGTTTAGAGATGAGTAACTGTGTTAATTAAGGGAATAAAGGGGTTACATTATACAGAAATATTAGGAAAATCTGGCTTTAAATTGATCAGGAAACACAGATTATCCTGTTTAACATCACATTCATACAGGGTATGTACTCACAATCAATTCTACAGCCACCAGTGCTGCACTGACCTACAGGGCCGTCTTTCCGACTGTGCATGATTGGCAGGTGTCCGGGGGCCCAGCAGGAAAGGGGGCCCTAGGCAGGACGAAAATTAAAATTCCTGTTAAAAAAAAAAAGTGAGGTGGTCAGGTCATGTGGCGATCTGGCTCCCTCCCTGGTCCCCTCTTCCATGCTGCGCTCACAATGAATGTCGGGCATGATGATGTCATCACGCCCGACATTCACTGCGAGCGCAGCACAGAGGAGCGCAGCACGGAACGAGGAAGAGAAGGGGATCGGAAGGTAAGTTAAGGGGATGCTAAGTGAGCACATGTAAAAAAAAGTTACATATATATATATTATATATATATATATATATATATATATATATATATATATATATATATATATATATATGTTGATAGAAAAAACAAGTAAGGCGCCCAATGTGTAATATCAGATAGAAATGGGGACGGTGTAATAAACTGCATACCGTAAGGATTCAAGGATCATGTAGTATGGTAGGAGTTCCTCTTCAGAGGTAATACCTCCCCCTCGCCCGCAGGATGACGACAATGTGGAAATATAAAAAGCACATATAGTGTAGTATGGTCGTATAATGTAACACCAATTGTGATGAATCCTCCACCAATATCAATAGTGGATGCCCAAAAACCAATTGACTTAGTATTAAGTATACACCTCCAAATGGAAACAAAAAATCTGTGTACCAGAAATCCTGTTATGTAAGCGATGTTAGTATGCTCAAATTCAGCAATCCATCATTATGAGATCGATCAGAGAGATGTTATATGCATACAGACAAAAAACAGAATTGCCATGTCAAAGTATAAAATGACGATTTAATAAAAAGAGTAGTATAAACTCACATGGAATACAGAAATGATGCCAGTAGAATCAATAGCTCAACGCGTTTCGTCCCAACACCGTGGGACTTCCTCAGGAGCAAATGTATAATGACTGAATCAGTCAAAAGCACCGGCTTTTAACTGGACGGCCGCGCCATATTGGCGCATGCGCAGAACCAACGTGTATCGCGCAAGCGTGAGAAGAACTTTATTAACAAACACACTAATGGTCAAAATGGAGTTTCAATAACTTTGGCTTTTTTGTTTATTAACCCGACTGGAAGGGGCGTGACTAACTGGGATGGGCGGAGTTAACATGGAGAGGGGCGAGGCTACTCGGACACCTATGTCAGAGTGCTGCTAGGACATGAAACTTACTTGTCTTAAACTTTCACTAATGCATGTCAGCAGGTAAGTACAAGGGGCCAGAGGGTGTTTGTGTATTGCATTAGATTTTGTATGTATGTGTGTGTGTCCCTATGTGTGTGTGTGTTCCTGTGTCTGTGTCCGTGTGTGTGTGTGTGTATACCTGTGTGTGTGTGTGTCTGTGTCACTGTGTGTGTGTCCCTGTGTCACTGTGTGTGTGTCCTTGTGTCCGTGTGTGTGTCCGTGTGTGTCCCTGTGTCCATGTGTCCGTGTGTGTCCATGTGTCTGTGTGTGTCCCTGTGTCCGTGTATGTGTGTGTCCGTGTGTGTGTCCCTTTGTCAATTGCTTCGTTCTGGCTGTATGTCCAAGTTACTTGGGCTCTTTAAAGCTCACTGACTTGCCATTCAGGTTTCAATATTGATGCAAATCATGTTGACCTATACCAGGGGCGGAGCTAGAATTTTTTTCTACCCCGGGCGATATGGGGGGGGGGGGCGGGGCGATTTAAGCCTCGCCTCCTTTCTAACTTCTAAGGCTGCCGGCGGCTGCACAGTATGTGCAGGTCCGTTAGGCAGTGATAATGTGCTGTCCCGCTGCTCTGATTGTGTTTAAAACACAATCAGAGCAGCCGGGCAGCACATTATCACTGCCTAACGGACCTGCACAGTGTGCAGCCGCCAGCAGCAAGCCCCTGCTAGGGGGGGCGATCGCCCCGATCGCCCCCCCCCCCTGGATCCGCCACTGACCTATACTGCATTTTGTTATGTCTTTTGTCAGTGCACTGATTTATTTTTTTGTATGAATGTTATTCACCATAAATATATATGCTTTTTAATTCACAATCAGCTTGATTGTTGTAACACACACTGTAAACAATCATAGACGCCTTGGGGACTCCATAGTTACTAAGGCTTATTTTGGCGTGTGTGTGTGACATTTGCATGTGTGTGTGCTGTTAGCGTGTGTGCGCATTTGTGGCCTTTGCATGTGTGTGCGTATGTGGCCTCTGTGTACATGTATGGCCATGGGTGTGTGTGTGTGTGTGTATCACCTGTGCGTGTGTGTGTATCACCTGTGTGTGTGGCCTTTGTATGTGTGTGTGGCCCGTGTGTGTGTGGCATCATTTGATGTGAAGGATGGAAGCACTGTTGTAATTGGTATCATAGAGTGCGGTCAGCTGTATTTCTGTAGTCCTCTATGGCTATGAAGTGATCTTCTCTGCTTGTCAGTTTTCTCAATCTGTCCATTTGACTGCAGATTAGTAGGGATATAAATTGTGTTCAAATCATGGGCACTGGTAAATCGTGGAATCTCTGCTAAAGTATACTCAGAGCAGTTTTGTTAAAATATATTGCCTTTAGTTTATCAAGGACATTGGAGGTCAATGTGTGTTTCAAAGGTTCCAGTTAAAAAAACAAAAAAAATGCCTCATTCTGCTGAGATCTCTTGAAAGTCAGAGGCTTTCCTTACAAAAAGCAAATACCTGCAACATGCCAAATATTTTTTTCCCTTGATCTCATGATCTGTTGCCGCAATTTTATCTAGACCTGGTTTTAAGTACTTGAGCTCATGGTAGGAAGGTTGCTGTGTTTCTACCTTCCATGTTACTCACCTCCACCCCGTAACTTTACCCTTCCTTCTCTCTATCTTACCCTCTATGTACAGTGGGGTGTGCTGAGCAGGAGAATTATCTCTCCTCTTTGAGGAAAAGGAGACAAGAATGTATTTTATTGATAATTTTAAGGTTGCTGACTCTGAGTACTTGTGCTTGCTCCACCTACCAGTGTAATGCTTTGCCTACTTGTGTGTTAGGTCGCCCTATTATTGTTATAATAACTATTATTAATCTTTATTTATAGTGTGCCATATGAGGTCCGCAGCGCAATACAGAGGGCAAATAACAAGATAGTACATGGTATAACAATACAGTACAGTAAACAAATAACACTACAACTCAACACAGCTACTGGGAAAAAAGGTATAAGTAATGGGAGCAGGAAGGAAGATGGCCCTGCTCACAAGAGCTTACAAACTAAAGGGAAACTTTAGATTTAGATGCCCACCGTGACAGGCTCCGTCCACTGTGACAGGCTCCGCCCACTGTGACAGGCTCCTCCTTGCATTGCTGTGACTTCACCTACCATTGCTTATGGCATTAGCCTTGTCTGCCACTGACAATGGTGTGCTAACCCTGCCTACATTTCAGTTGGTCTCACCTACAATTGATTAGGTCTCGCCCACATCAGGCCACTTTCAGATTTTTTTTCGTCCAGGGACAGTTTTAGTTCCCAATCCGCCCCTGGTAAAGACATTACGTTCTGGAGGGCTCTGTCATGGACTTCGTTTACCTTTCCCTCTCCTATCCAATTGCTTGATGTTACCGGTAGTGACATGCCAGGCCCCGGGTGCTGTGAATGGTGATGGTGACTTCAGGCAGCCGGAGATTCTTGGTTCTGCTGCTTCTAACAGCTGTTTGGCCCTTTTATCTCAACACAGAGCCTTCCCTATGGTGAGTCCCATTGTCCCTGGACAGAGCTTCACAGTCAGCGTGGCAGTAAGGCAGGATTACACCTTATGGGGGGAATTCAATTGGCCGCGTTATTGGTGAGAATAATGCAGATAAAGTGGAATTACAAATGATTTGGGACATGGTTTTTAAACAAATTTGGATTAAAAGCTGCTGACAAAAGAGGAAGAATTCAGATTGGTAAGTATATTGGGGTTTTATTATTTTTTATAAATTTTTGTGGTATGAATGAGGGTGTTTAGTGTATTTATTGGGGTTTTATTATGTTAATAAAAAGTTGTGGTTGTAAACAGGGAGACGTGATTTTTTTTAGCATGTTGTTTTGTGGAACTACAGGTCTCAGCCAGCCATGGGTGTTAGGCCATGTTGGCACTTTTGGTTCTCCAAGTGCCAGCATGACCTGGCTGCCATGAGTAGGCTGGTGCTTGTAGTTATACAAGCATTAGCATGCCCTGACTGTTTATGGCACCCTGGCATGGTTGGGACTTGTAGTTCCACAAAACAAAATGACGTCTGACTGTTTGTTTTACTTTATTATCGCCAACATTACCATACTACCCACAGCCCACAGGGATAGGAAGAGCCCCAGTGCTTTTAGTACTGGGCTGGTTATTCCTAGATGGGGGGCCTGCTCGTTATTTTGCCGGACCCCGCTCTCTAGGGAATCTAGCACAGCGTTGAGCAGCCTGGGGTTGGTTTGTTATTATGTCAGGGGGATCCCTGCTGTGTGTCCCCCTGCTATAGTGCCACCCACCTTAGGCTGGCTATTTGAAAAATGGGCGGACCCCACGCAAATTTTCCCCCGATTTTCACGCAACCAGCCGTAGGCTGACAGCACTAGGGTTAATAGTACTCGGATGGAGAGACCCCACGCTATTTTTATCTATTTTTAAACTTTTGACAGCAGCGGGGACCTGCGACTGTATAGACAGGCAGTGTAACGGTAAGAGGCGGCGAGAGGGGGCGAAAGATAATAATTACTGGGGCCCGGGCATGTCAGGGGGCCTGGGCCCACACTGCAGACAACAAGCTTATTTTTTTTTTCCCATTCACCCAGCTGGGAGGGGGTGGGGCTAATCGGGAGATGGTGGGGCTAATCGGGACGGCCCTGTCAGTGACAGGCTGTCACTGAACTAATGGAGACAGGCAGAAAATCAGACTGCTGCCAGGCTGCCTGTCATTTCAGGGTACGGCCGCAGAGCTATCAGCCCCTGGAGATGTGGGGAGTGCAAGGGACTGGGGGTGGGGGTGTTATAGCCTGGCTTTGTGAATATATGTGGAACTGTGTATGGCAGTATGTATGTATATATTGCATTATGTGTGTGTGTGTAGGTATATAGCATTATGTGTGTATGTATATGGCATTGTGTGCGTGTATATGGCATTGTGCAGGTGTGTGAGGTGTCTGGGGGGGTGATGTGGTGTATATGGTAGTGTACAGTGCTGTTTATCAGGGTAACACAGAGGAGGCAGCACCTGAGGTGAGCAGGAGATAGCAATCTATCATTGTACTCAGATAGTGTATATGTCAGTAATGACCTGGTACATGTTATTGTACAGTGCTGTGTATCAGGGTAACACAGAAGAGGCAGCACTATTATTGTACTCAGACAGTGTATATGTGAGAAGTGACCTGGTACATGTTATTGCACAGTGCTGTATATCAGGGTAACACAGAGGAATCTATCATTGTACTCAGATAGTGTGAAAATCTTGTGTGCAGGGCTGACATATGAGAGAAATCTGGTGTGACATGAAGGAAAAGTTTGTGCACAGTAGGTGATGTGTTTTAGAAAGGTTGGTGCGCAGGGTGTGAAATTTGAAAGAAACGGTGCAAAGGGGGTGACAAGTGAAAATAAAGCTTGTGCGCTGGGAGGTTACATGTGAAAGTGAAGCTGGTAAGAATGGGGTGTCATGTGAGAGACAGGTACACAAAAAAATTCACAAGGATTAGTGAAGAAAAGATCAAAGAGGGAATCTTTGCAAGATCTTAAATAAGAAAACTGATTCAAAATGAGAGCTTCGATGGTCAGTTGAATTCAGCTGAAAAAGCTGCATGGGAGTCTTTCAAGAGTATTTGCTGGAGCTTCTTAGGAAAACATAAGGCCGACAACTACGAAGAAATAGTGGACAATCTTTTAAATGACCATGGAATGTAACATGTCTTTGAAAATCCATTTCTTGGACTCCACCTCGATTTTGTCCTGCCAGATCTTGGATTAGTGAGTGATGAACATGGTGAATGGTTCCACCAAGATATTTCTGTAATGGAAAAGTGGTACCAGGGCAAGTGGAGTCCAAGTATGCTTGCTGATTATTGTTAGACCCTTTAAAGCAGGGGTGTCACACCTTTTAGCTTCCCTGGGCCACATTGGAAGACGACGAGTTGGTTTGGGCCGCACATAAAATACACTAACACTAATGATAGCTGATCATCGAAAAAACCATTGAAAACATAGTTAACATATTAAACTTACTTGGAAATGAAGTTAGTAAGAGTTAGGAAACCTGTTGCAGAATCATGATTAAAGCAGTAGTCCCATTACCAGCTGCAATTTAACTTACCTGCATCTGCTCCTTAGTGGGGTTCGGGGAATTAAATGCCAAAACCTTTTTTTTCCTCTCTTTCTGCACCCATGAATCATTTTTTTTATTGACCAGTTTGAAATGGTCACCGATATAGGTAGCATTAGGAGGACTAATATAAATCTACAGAGATTTAAAGATAGGGTGGCGGGAAAAATGGCTCATGGAGCAGCCTCCGATGAGGGTAACAGTGGGTGATATTTTTACCCTACTGAGCACTGCACATTTAAAATGGTTTAAAATATTAAAAATACAATTATCTCTTAATATTTATATTAGATACATACAGAGAACACAGCTAGTTCATAATTGCATGGTGCAGAAAGTCCAATTCAGAGTAACAACAATAAGATACTGGATAATCTTTCGCTGCTGCTGATAGTTTGCGCTGGTGACTCCTCTGTGCTGCGCTACGCAATGGATGTTGGGTGTGATGATGTCACCCCCGACATTCACTGCGAGCGCCACACGGAGTAGGAGACCAGGGAGGGAGCCGGAGCGCCAGCTGACGTGACCGCAAGGTAAGAATTTATTTTTTTTTGCAGGAATTTTTTTTTCAGCGCTGCCCTCTTGCCACAACCAAAACTCCTGCTGGGCCACATTTAAAGGGATGCTCCTGAGGTAAAGTACAGCGGAAAATCCAATAATTCTACATTATAAGTGAGTTAATACTTTACTATGTATGTATTGTTAATAAATGTAATATTGTAAACTTTAATTGGGTGTCACTCAAAATCATTACGTGATAGAGACATTCTAAAATGATGTTTGAATTCAGCACATAAATAATATTAGATTCACCTACATTCACTGTTGTGAAAACACAGTAATGCAAATGTGTTATGTTATGAAAATCCTGCATTTTACAGTTGATTTGATTTTCCTTCCCAGCTTAAATTTGCTTTTATTTCAGTTTCACTGTCTCAGTGTTAATGCAGTTTGTTATTGCATAGTATCAGTGTAAATGTAATGAATCCCTTGGCAACAGCTAGTACATGCTTTGTAGATAGAAAGCTGCAAGTGGTTAATTGGTAATAGCTTTGCAGAGTACAGCTGTCAGTCTTCACAAGAGGGCATATTACAAAGAGGGAGAGCACGCTGATACATATCTAGTATTCTTGCTGTCCTGGTGACTGTTTAACTGTGCTGAACATACTGTTTTTATTTTGTTTCCTTGAAAGTGTAAAAAAAATAGAAAGAAAAGAGAATTGATAATCGCTGTAGCAGTTTCTTTTCTGTCAGGTTCATTATCTCATACATGTAAAGTAGAAATAGGCAACATTTTCGTGACTGTTCAACAGAATATACGCCTTTGGTGGAATATTCTTGCATTTGGCTGTGGAATTTTAAACCAGTGGAACTTGTCCTTTAACTTCCCCATGGAGTTCACCCTATCATTTTTGTTTTACATGGATTTCTCTCTTATTATACACTGACTACAGCACAGAGCATAAACAACTGAGATCCTGCTCTATATACAGTCAGGTCCATAAATATTGGGACATCAACACTATTCTCATATTTTGGGCTCTATACACCACCACAATGGATTTGAAATGAAACTAACAAGATATGCTTTAACTGCAGACTTTCAGCTTTAATTTGAGGGTATTTACATTCAAATCAGGTGAACGGTGTAGAAATTACAACGGTTTCTATATGTGCCTCTCACTTTTTAAGGGACCAAAAGTAATGGGACAAACTAAACAATCCTACATCAAACTTTCACTTTTTAATACTTTGTTGCAAATCCTTTGCAGTCAATTACAGCCTGATGTCTGGAACGCATAGACATCACCAGAAGCTGGGTTTCATCCCTGGTGATGCTCTGCTAGGCCTCTACTGAAAATGTCTTCAGTTCCCGCTTGTTCTTGGGGCATTTTCCCTTCAATTTTGTCTTCATCAAGTGAAATGCATGCTCAATCGGATTAAGGTCAGGTGACTGACTTGGCCATTGCATAACATTCCACTTGTTAGCCTTAAAAACTGTGTGTCGATGTCCCAATATTTATGGACCTGACTGTATAGACTATAAATTCCACAAAATGCACAATTTACAAATACATTGTGCAATGCCATCATCATCATTATAATTTATTTATATAGCACCACTAATTCTGCAGCGCTGTACAGAGAACTCACTCACATTAGTCCCTGCCCCAATGGAGCTTACAGTCTAAATTCCCTAATACACACACACACACACACAGACACAGACTACAGTTAATTTGATAACAGCCAATTAACTTACCAGTATGTTTTTGGATTGTGGGAGGAAACCGGAGCTCCCGGAGGAAACCCACGCAAACAGGGGGAGAACACACAAACTCGACACAGATAAAGCCATGGTTGGGAGTTGAACTCATGACCACAGTGCTGTGAGGCAGAAGTGCTATCCACTAAGCCACTGTGCTGCCCATACCATGGAATGGCAAACCAAAAGTGGAACTCGAACATTGCATCGCTGGATCTTAGCACCTTTTGAAATACATATACATGTAAAATGTTTCTTATTATTAGAGATGGACGGGCTCGGTTCCCCGAGATCCGAATCCTATCGAATTTAGCCTATCCGAGTACCGAGCCGAGCACGTTCGGTACTCTCCCGCCCGTTCGGATTCGAAATCGAGGCAAAACGTCATTGTGACGTATTCGTTTTTCTGAGCTCGGTTCTCGCGAGATTTGAAAAGCATAAATACCAGCCTCCACAGCAAACCATCGTCATTTGACAGAGGGAGAGAGCAGGGTTAGGTCACACTGGCTATATCAGTGCAGGGACAGAGCAGTAATTGGACACATTATTGTTTCTATTCAATACCATTGTAATCTTAATACCAGTTGTTACAGCAGTAAGAGGAGAAGAGAGGAGGGTTTTTGTTCAGTTTCTGGCACTCCAAGTGCTTTTGGGATGTCCCCCATTCTTTTGCATACATTTTTCTGGCTGTCAAAACTAAAGTCCTATTTGGCAGCAGTGTCAAAAAAAATATATTTAGCACTCCCAAGTGCTTTTGGAGTGTCCCCCATTCTTTTGCATTAATTTTTCTGGTTGTCAAAACTAAAGTCCTATTTGGCAGCAGTGTCAAAAAAATATATTTAGCACTCCCAAGTGCTTTTGGGGGGTCCCCCATTCTTTTGCATTAATTTTTCTGGCTGTCAAAACTAAAGTCATATTTGGCAGCAGTATTTCTACAATTTTTTGCACTACAAGTGGTTTGGGCTCATTAAAATGGATTCATAGCCGTCCACATATGAGCAGAATCAGCAACCAGGTTCTGTCACCAGTCCTGATGGTAGTGTTCCCAGTATGTCATCTGGGAAAGGCGATGTAAAAGTACATAGTCTTTTTAAATTGGGGAAAAAAACACACACCAAAAAAAAAATTTACTGTGTTGAAGCGAAAAAGAAATGTAACTGAGGAAAAGTTAAGTGCGGATAAAAAAATATTGCCAACATGCCAATTTACACATGCAGTGGAAAGATTGAGGCCTTCGCCTGTGTCTATTAGCGGCAGATCCAAAAATGTTACTGAGGCTTCTTCTTGTACGCACACTCGTGACTAAGCAAAAACAAGTAATTTGGAGTCTAAAAGTGGTGCACAAGTTCTGTTATGCGTGAAAGCCGAGCTGCAAGAAAACAGTAAGGCATTAGAGGATAATGTATGCTCTGAATCAGAAATGACACCAATTCTTGTGGAGAGTCCATCCACCAGTGGTATGTCTAATCGTGAGCATTCTGTTAGTGACAGTGTACCCATAAAGAAGGTTCCTTTCAGCAGTTCTGCTGATGTGTGCCTTAACAGCCGGAGTGCAGCCGGTGATACACCAATTGAGGATGCCGCTTTTGAATTAGAAGAGAATGAGGGGGAGATTTGTGTAGGCGACGAGGGCACTAATGATGATGTTGATGATTATGATGCAGACAGATACCAAATTGCCTTTCTCAATTTATATTTATATTCTAGACTCTATAACGGCTGAATAGTTTTCTATTTTACTCCTAGTGGAGAGGGGGTCCGATGCAGACAGATACCAAACTACCTTGGTCCTTTTATTGTTACATTCTAATTCTACAGTCTATCCAGGCTGCTTTTTTTCTATTCAACTACAAGTGGAGGGCGGGGAGGGGGGGGCATAGATAGCCACCAAACTACATTGGTCCATTTATTTTTACTTTCTAATTCTACAGTCTATGCAGGCTGCTTTTTTTCTATTCAACTACAAGTGGAGGGCGGGGGGGCCATAGATAGCCACCAAGCTACCTTGGTCCATTTATTTTTACTTCCTAATTCTACAGTCTATGCAGGCTGATTTTTTTCTATTCAACAAAGAGTGGAGGGTGTAATACCCAAAGACGATGGCTACATTGCCAATAATCAAAGATGGAGGAGGTAGACAACCAGGTTTGCTGAATCATCATTTAGGATTTTACGTTTCAATTATTCAGAGGGGTTATTCAATTTTGACTCAAACTATTCCACCACCCTCCATGTAGAGCATTGGAGGAGCATCATGAGATCTACTTTACCTGAAGTTGGTACATCGAGCATCACTTCTCCTGAAGGACATAACACATTCACTCTTGTTCAATTGTGCCCATTAGAGCTGCTGAAAAGGATTGGACAGTTTGTAATACCACAATGTGAGATCAGCAATCTAAAAGGTGAATGGCTCTCAAGTTTCAAGTAATGTGAGACCCTACCCTATTTTCTTTTGTGGGGAACATGGCTGGTTATATTAAAGGTGTGTTTATCACAAGAGGAGGTTAAATGCGTTTTTAAAAAAGAGGAGATATTATGAACAGAGTGGGAATAATTTTGTAATTTTACTGACAGACAGATGAAATCTAGTGAAATATTCATCCTTCAATAGAAATAAATAAATAAATAAAAGTTGTGCCGGTAAACATCAGACATCTTCCTGATATAAATTGCACAAAGAAATAACCAAACCAATTATTTTAAGACGCAGTTGTCTTTCCTCTTTCTTTCGCAGATATTGTAATCACTTTCACTTTTGGAGAAATTGTGGTATAACCTAATCTCTCAGTAAAAATAATACCCTTCAGTATTTTTTATAAGCTTGTCAGTAAAAATAATATTTACAACTGTTGTCAAACTTGATTACAAGCAAGAAATAACAGGTATATTTGTGAATATCACTGCATGTTTACAGAAATGTACACTATGCAAGCATGCTAAACATTTTATTTTACTCCTGTAATTATGATTATACTTTTCAAGTCTGCACGAGAATGGACTGTCACTGAACAACGCAGAGTGGCAGTTTTAAGCAGTTTTTACAAATGTATTTTTTACTCATGGAGAGCACTAATACAGCCATAACATTTTGAGAAACAAATCTCTTAGTGAATTCTATCTGACAAAGAGATTTGTATCTTAATATGTTATGGTCTTAGTGCTTTCTGCTTAAAAAACACTATGTTGCATAGTGCTGATTTATCTTGGAAGAGGTTGTTGAAGTTTCGGTAGGACAGAGTGCTTGCACCTTGAAAGGAGTAAGCACCACGGAGGGTGGGTGGTGTGTCATGTTTCATGCGTGCCAGTGTCCAGTAATTTACTATTTTCGTAAGCCACACCAAATATATAAGTTCTTGAAATATAGTTTTCTCATATCAATCGTAATACCCATGTACAGAACCATCGTGGTGCCAAAAAGTCCCATTGTCAACGAATCCCATGCCCTGGTGTACTATGATTCTGTTCATCGATAATAAATTTTATGCTGCTAGCAGCCAGTGCTTCTAGTGTAGTTATTCTAGAGTGGATGGAGCTTATTTTTATGAACTCCATTCACCTGATGACTGGCTGATATGATCCCAAAAAATGTGGCACGCTTTAGGACTGAGTGAGTTGACAGGTATGGTAAACATCTTATTTGTCATATTGATAAAATAATATTAAATACTAGAATTATGATTCAAAAACCCTTAAAACTATTAAATTGTTTCTGCTTTATTCCTTAATATTTATTAGAAATGTTCACTGACCCTCATGTTCTGGTTTTGGTTTCGAATCTGGATTAACTTTGTGTTTTGGTTTTGGTTTTGGTTGTGACAAAACCGCCCTTGTGTGTTTTGGTTTTGGTTTTGCTTTTGGATCCCGATTTTTTTCTAAAATCCTTTTTTTTTTTTTTGCTAAGATCACATATATTTTTGCGTTTTTTCCCCCTACATTATTATTAACCTCAATAACACTTATTTCAAGTCATTTTCAGTCACTTTTGACCACCTCACAGGTCACAATATTATTTTCATACACTTTCAAACAAAGACTGCAGCGACCTTGCTGGATGCTAAGCGACAGAGCAATGACTCAAACACACAGTAGTTCCTAGCACATCTAGGAAACATTGCCACACAACAGTATCAGTAAAGAAAAGTGGTGCAATTAGCAATGGTGCAATGGAGCTCTCCTATTTGTGTTTTACCTATATAACACAATACAATGTGACTGCAGATTTGAAAACCAAGCCTGCCAGACCTATTATTTCTATTTCAGCAATGACAATTAGCAATGGAGAAATGGAGCTCTCCTGAATGTCACTGGAGACTTTCAAGAACACTGCTACCCCTCCTCTCTCTTTTCTATCTATGACGCTGGCCAACTGCACTAGAGACTGCCAAGAACTGTGCTTTCCCTTCTGTGTCCCGATGTGGGCAGTACTTATAGAATCCAAAGTTCGCGAGATCTGGCGACGTAACAATGACATTTTGCCTCGTTTTCAATTCCGAGGGCGCTTGAAAGTACCGATCTGGCTCGGCTTGGTACTCGGATCCAGGGCTGCCAAGAGGAATTCAGGGCCCCGGTACAACAAATTCATGGGCACCCCCTCTTATAGTTGAGTAAGCAAAAAAATTTTGCGCAGGTATGGTCACACAATTGGGGGCGTGGCAATGCGCCGTTGGGGCGTAGCTAGCACAATAAAATCAATAGGTCCTGAATTCCGCGGAGAGTGACATTTGTCCTGTCCAAGCACTCCTGACTTTCAGGACATCTAGCACCCTTGTGTAGTATAGGAAGAATGCAGTGTGTACAGAAAGAGTTCAGTCTTGGCCTGTGCCCACTGGGCTCACCAAACATTGACATTGTTCCTACTAGAATCACAACATTTCACACACTATGCTGCTCTGTCCTACCTGTTCTTCTCACTTTTACCACATGTGGCTGCTGGTTTCTTTAGTTGCAGCTTGTCTGGATCATGGAATGTTGGAGGACCTATTTGGAAAAAAATGGCTACATTTAGAAAATTACAGCCAGCCCCACCGTTAAATCAATAACATCCATTACTAATAATTAGGCCTTCCTCCAGCCCCAACATTAAAATAGTATTCCCATTACTCCGCAAACAAAATAGCAGCCATTAATTAGCCACCATCTACCTCACACACACTACATTGCCAAAAGCGCCGTGCCATCACATACACATTACTGTGCCCCGTTATCATCACCATGCTATGCCCCCTTATGATCACACTGCACCCTCCATGCTGCCTTTGCCCCTTTCTTTAACCCCCTGTGCCATGCTGCTTGTCCCTCTTTTCTTTAACCCCCTGTGCCATGCTGCTTGTCCCTCTTTTCTTTAACCCCCTGTGCCATGCTGCTTTTGTCCCTCTTTTCTTTAACCCCAGTGCCATGCTGCTTGTCCCTCTTTTTTTTAACCCCTGTGCCATGCTGCTTGTCCCTCTTTTCTTTAATCCCCTGTGCCTCTCTGAGTTTCTCCTTCCTTTCTTTAACCCCGTGCCATGCTGCTTGTCCCTCTTTTTTAACCCCTCTGTGTCATACTGCTATTGTCCTTCCTTTCTTTAACCCCTCTGTGTCATGCTGCTATTGTCCCTCCTTTCTTTAACCCCTCTGTGTCATGCTGCTTGTCCCTCTTTTTTTAACCCCTCTGTCATGTTGCTATTGTCCCTCCTTTCTTTAACCCCTCTGTGCCATGCTGCCATTGTCCCTCCTTTCTTTAACCCCTCTGTGCCATGCTGCTATTGTCCCTCCTTTCTTTAACCCCTCTGTGTCATGCTGCTTGTCCCTCTTTTTTTAACCCCTCTGTGTCATGATGCTTGTCCCTCTTTTTTTTAACCCCTCTGTGTGATGCTGCTATTGTCCCTCTTTTTTTAACCCCTCTGTGTCATGCTGCTTTTCCCTCTTTTTTTAACCTCTCTGTGTCATACTGCTATTGCCCCTCCTTTCTTTAACCCCTCTGTGTCATGCTGCTTGTCCCTCTTCTTTTAACCCCTCTGTGTCATGCTGCTATTGTCCCTCTTTTTTTAACCCCTCTGTGTCATACTGCTATTGTCCCTCCTTTCTTGAACCCCTCTGTGTCATGCTGCCCCCCCCCCCCCGTTTTTTAACCCCCCCCGCGTTTTCCTCCCTTCACTTACCTTTACTTCTCTCTTCCTTCTTGTCTTCTCTGCTGCTCTGTGCTCCATTGCTCCAGACTGACTGAATGCTGGGCGCGACATGATGATGTCACACCCGGCATTCAGTCAGTATGGAGCAATGGAGCACAGAGCAGCATAGAGGAGGGACGCCGGCGCCGCAATCACGTGAGTATGGTTTTGTTTTTTTTTAACTACCCTGCTCCCCCCACCAACGACTGAGCCCCCCCCCCCCCCCGCCACCAAAAAAAAAAAAATTAGTTTGGAAAAAAATCAGGGCCGGGCCCCCTGACATGCCCGGGCCCGGGTAATTAGTACCTGCTTTCCCCCCCTCTCGGCGGCCCTGCTCGGATCTGCTATGTTTGAGTGTGTTCAGTTCTCGGGGAATTGAGCCTGAGCATCTCTAATATTTATGTACTTTCTTGACTATATTTCATTTACACTTTCCTTATTTGGAGTCCTTATCAGTCAGATCAACATTTTCTTCAAAACATCATTCATGATAATCTAGCTGTCAAAAGATAGCTACTCCACAAATGCAATCTATAAGAAAATTGAAAGGGCTATTTTTGGCAATGAACTCTACCTTTTCACTATACAGAAGTTGAGACTCTGAAATTGCAGACAAAATAGAAGTCTTTATTTATGTGAATCAAGTGTACTGATATTGCAGTTCCTTGTTTTTTAACGCTGGCACACAATTTAACATTTTAAGCTTTTGTGTTTCTCTAAACCAGTGTCAGCATCAATAACTGTACCAAGGAGCCCATGCTAAAGTTCTTGCTTACCCCAGATCTCACAATGTATATGTAGTGCATAATAGTAAGAACATTTACAGTCCAAGAAAATATTAATTGGCTTTCTTGTCCCTAGAAAGCTATTGTTAAAACACATCTTTAACAGTTTATGTAAAATTAATAGTAATAAGTTAAACAGTTTGATTAGATAAAAACATAGAGTTCTGATTAGAATTCTTTCTTTACTATGTTGTTCTACCTGTTTACTATACTTCTATTTATAGCAAAGATGGGCAAGGTCGCTTAGCTTGAAGGCCACATATGATGCCCTCTATCCTTCAAAAGGGCTGCACAGAAGGGAGTGCACACTGTATTCCTTTTTCCTGATATGCCGTGTGACCTCCTTGCACTGCATCACATGATCTGGAAGTTGGCTTCTCCTGTTCTACTTCATTCAGATTGGGTGCTCCTGTGGTGGTCGAGTACTGATGGGAAATCCTTCCCTTACCTTGTCTCCCAGATACGAGTCAGGTTCTTTTCTCTTTTGGATATCCGGTGGTCAGGAGATAAATACTTCAATGAAAGGGACAAAGATTGGTCAAACAACTTGATTTTATTGAGAATGCGGTAAGGATAGTTTTGGTAAGCCACAGCGCCACTGACCCCTTCAGCTCAATAGTAAAGACAAAATAATGCGTCTGATCAGCATAGAGCACAATAGCATTTAACATATAACATACACCTGGTGAGTATAAGGCAGAATAACGATAACATCTTCAATACACATTGTCTAATAAGGCACACTGGTAATCACAGTTACTACTTTCACATTAACAATATCTGACTGGTGATGATGCAATAACCATCAATAATAACCCATCAAGACTCTTACGGTCACTACCGCGCCCACTAGAGGGCTACTTCTTATTCAGGTGTTTGGGGTACCGTGCTATTCCCTATGGGTCAGGCGCCCCACTTTTAGCATCTACTGCTGAGTTAACTTGAATTGCTGCGGTACCACTAACACTGAATGTCACACCTTCAATATTAATAAATCAATTCTTAGGTAAATCACATAACATTAACACATTAACATCATCTAAAACATTTGGTGCACCAATATTATCCCCGGTAACGTTACCATATTTTACACTCAGCCCTGGGCTGACCTGTGCACAGGAATTTGGTAGTGTTCCAATGTCCTGCAGAGGTTTCCATCAAGGGTTAAGTATTATAGTAGAAAGCAGGGCTGTTGCTCAGTTCAGCCACAAGATGGCGCTGTTCTCTCAACAGTCAATGAATCTCTATCAGCACACAGGATATAGCTGAAACGACAGTCTTAATTGTTCCCTGCAGCCTGTGTAAGGTATGATCTGGGGGAAAAGCTCCCAATAAGGGAACAGTAGCATTCCTTGTACAAGAATGCAATGTCAGTTGTGGATAGATTCTCTCATCACTCTTCCCTCTGACACTGGGGTGTGTGCAGTACACTGCAGGCTGAGGTTTTACCTTGAAAAGAGTTCTGTAGTTAGTGAATACTGTCTTTGGCGCCCCACTGCGTGTCCCCAGCTGTTCTCCGTCCGCTTTGCTGGCAATGTCACCAGTTCTGGCAGCAGCTTATCTTCTCTCTGTTCGGCTGCACCTCAGCCCCCCTTGTTCCTTCTACCATACTGCTCTCTCTTTCTCCTCCTTCCTGCACAACCTCTTCCTGTTACTCCCCCAGCCAATCAGGGCCTTCATCCTCCTCCTGTCAATCACTCCTGGGCACAAGTTATCAGGAGCACAATTAACCCCTTGTAACCCTGCATTTTAAAAGCGTTTATGCACTCCTCTGTGCTGTTCAACTGGGCTTTGGGGTACCACACTCCCATTTCGAGGGACACAGGTGAATGCTCAGTGGGCCGTTGGTCGTTTGTTGCTCAACACCGATTTATAGAAAGCTTTTTCCTTGACATTACCAAAAAGACTTTACATCTGTAGGTTTATTCCAATATTGTCTAATGTGTAGACTGAAAATAAGCACAATGTATGAGAATCCAATTGAAAATGATTGGATTATTTTTGTGCGTATTCATTTTCCACCCAAATCTAGCTGCTCAGCTTAAGAATCAAATAGGCCAATCTGTGTGGGGGCAAATTTAAAATGAATCCTGCTGCTCGGTGCTGAATCAATGATTTGGCACACGTATTGCCAGCTTCAGTTAATTCAGTTAATCACACTAATCCGCATAAGCGCTTATATATAGAGCCCAATGAGGGCTTAAGTTATTTTTTATATTTGTAATAGAATTGCTAGGACTTAAATAAGATCTCTGCCTAGCGATGGTTTAGCTTAGTTGTATAGCCTGGCACTATATTGCTCTAGTAATTCCACTTGTGTGTTTAATTGATCCGTCATACTGTTATCAAACAGGCATCTAATGTGTCTGTTGGAGCTCCTTCTAAATTGGAAGCCTGCCGTTTTTATATACACACACACACACACACACACACACACACACACACACACACACACACACACACACTCTCATGCTCTTATATAACCCATACAGGGTTTTGTTGGTATCTTAGAATACTAAATTAGGACAAATAATGAGGAGTGATTAAGCACAGTAGCGAGGTAAACGCCAATGCGCGTTTTGCTACATGCTTTTTCAATGCGCGTTGGCGTTTACCCCGCTACTGTGCTTAATCACTCCTCATTATTTGTCCTAATTTAGTATTCTCAGATACCAACAAAACCTTGTATGGGTTATATAAGAGCATGAGAGTGTGTGTGTGTGTGTATAAAAACGGCAGGCTTCCAATTTAGAAGGAGCTCCAACAGACACATTAGATGCCTGTTTGATAACAGTATGACTGATCAATTAAACACACAAGTGGAATTACTAGAGCAATATAGTGCCAGGCTATACAACTAAGCTAAACCATCGCTAGGCAGAGATCTTATTTAAGTCCTAGCAATTCTATTACAAATATAAAAAATAACTTAAGCCCTCATTGGGCTCTATATATAAGCGCTTATGCGGATTAGTGTGATTATATTGAGAGTGTGTTTTTGATTTATATGGAGTTCCTATTACCTCAAGATACCCCATTATCGATAATACAGTTACTATAAAGGATTATTGGGATACTGGATTGATGTAATAACTGCCAGAGACTTTATTTAAGCTCATTACTCACATATTGTTGCAACTAAGGTTATCATGACAATTATCCAATTTATACCACACATACTTAAATCATTTGATTTGGAGTAGTATCCAATTGTGAGATTGGTTTAATATAGGAGTGATTACTATATTATACACTGGTAACTTATATATATAAATATAAAGTAGCGGGGCATAGCAATTTACCTTGCTATTTTAATTCACTTTAATCACTTTGGTTTTAATATTTCGCTATTCAATTAGGAGGGATTTTTAAAGTATACTAATAAAGAAATAGATATTTTAATTTATCAATGATATCGCGGAGTGCCTTCGAATACACAATTTCTCCCTATCCTCCTCCCTTTATCTGATGATTTTACAATTTGTCAGAAGATTAAGTAGGAAAAACTATACTATACTATAAAACATTTGTAGAAACACTGAAAACAAAAGTCAATATCTACGCTAGGATAAAGCCAAATATAAAAGCTACCCTAGACACGGTTGTATAGCCAACCATACATTAAACATTTGGCACAAACACAGCAATCTTGAATGGCAAGTTTCAATCATATGACCATTACAGCCTATTATTGTCCTTAGTATCTAAGGATGTTATTTGGACATTTTTATCTTTTGAAGCTTTAAAAATACATATTGTGATCACTTGTGTCAAGTACGACTTTATTTGTCTACAATTAATAATTTCTATAACATAATTTAACCATTTATGCATATTATTATAATCAAAATACAAATTTAAAATATGAATTAATTTTACTTATAGAGGTGCTTTTGACCCATTGTTTTGCCTCGTATTACTATTCTGTGCTGTTGGTGAACCCTGCTCCTTCCATGATCTAAAGTGGTACACACTGATGCAAATATCATGCAGATCATATGGTAAACGATATTGCATTAGTGTGTATGGTCCCAAAACCATGTTTTATCATACAAAAGCAGGTCATATCTGTTGAGTCTGCTTACGAAACTTTCTAAAAATCATGATCAACAATGGAACAATGTCGGGCAAATGTGGAAAACTGTATACACTTGTGACCAGCAGTGTAGGCAGCTCTCTATGTTTACAGAGTGACAATCTTTTCAGCAGATGGTTATAACAGATGAAGATCAGTGACCTGAAGGTAAATTATATAGGTGTGAACACATGCATCTGCATGCTCATTGGGTCTTTCAGTCATTGATAAAATCATTACAGAGATCACATTTGAAGAAATTTCTATAGTGTGTACCCAGCTTAACTATCAGCATGTGAGTTCCCTCTTGCCACAATTTCCCCTATTCACATCATGACCCTGCCCCTGCCGCATGTAGCCTTGTTCTCACTAACACAATCCCACAGGTAGACAGGTTACTGCTCCCACATGATCAACACACTTATGTCTTGAAATACTTTATGTTGCTGTGATTGTTATTATAATCTAATTGGATGCAGTTTATATTATCTTGAATGTGCTGGAGATGGAAATTAAGTACAATTATGAGCCCATATCTAGTCAAACGCCTGAAATAAGAAATTAAGAAATAAAATACTTTTAACAAAATATAACAACATATACAGCTTTGGAATCTGTTTGTAATGCACAAGGTTAGCAAGCCTTGTTATACATTCATTGTTTCCAGAGGGGAGAGCAAATTCTGAATGATGCAGAAGACTGAAACCAAGGGATCCCAAAATTAACATTTATTCAGCTAATTTCCATATCTAAAATGAAAGCCCTTTACATTTAAGATGCATGTTTATGCATAAAGAATAAACTGAAAAGCTTATGTGATCTATGCATGAAGCATTCTAAGTAGATGCTTTGCAATTAAAATTAATTCAAAGGCATCATTTTCAATGTTGGTTAAGCAATGCCATCATAATTGTTTTTATCTTGCTGGTCATTCATGTTCCGCGTTCTGAAGTCTATTCACATGGAAATGGTATTGGAAAGTAACAGTATATTGTATCATTACTTTACTTACCATTATTGAAATTTTTCACCAGTTTTATGGCTATCAATATTTTTGTATTGACAATTCACCCCAACTCAAATTTGTGGCAAATTAAAACTGTGTTCAAGTGACGCGATCATGTGCATAAGTATAATCATGGAGATCTAATATATAAAAGCTTAGCAGCGTGTGTTAGTGTGTGTGTGTGGAAAAAACTACCGGGTGACAGAGTGCTCAAGCTGCAGCGCCACCTGCTGGGCGGAGTTATATACTACACTGACCTCCGAAATTCTTAGCATTATCTAATATATAAAAGCCTAGCGGCGTGTGAGTGTGGTGATGAAGATGACAAGAACCTTTTTAACACCTTAAGTAGCTTGATTTAACTAGAATGCATGAGTATCATGCACGGGTTAACTTGTATATATATATATATATATATATATATATATAGATAGATAGATAGATATATATGTATAGTCCCATACGCTGTACACACCTACATTTGATTCTGACAAATCATCAAAAGTGCCATCCTTTCTGTTCGAATCTCCAGTACTACCAGCACTATCATTACACATAGCTGTAGTTGTCCCAGAAGAGATAGCAACCTATAGAGTTCCCACTGAGCTTATTTCAACCTTGCTCAGGTCCATCAAGTGCATATTTCAGAAAGATTGGTGGAGGCTGGAGGTGCCCTCTTGTCACAGAGTCTGACCCCTACAAGCAATGGCCCTATATATAATTTTATGGAAACTTCTTTTGGCAGTGTGACATATTGTTAAGGCAGAAACAATTGAGGTCAGAACTCTAGGATACCTGCATCTGTAGAAGATTGTGAGGATACCAGGTTTATCTGGCCCAATTCTACTCAATTCACACTGGCTGGCCACCCAGGGGTGGCTTATTGTGCCAGGGAGGCCTACCCAGTACCTTCTAAGGTTCCTGTAGTCAATCAGGCAAATGCAGTTAGAAAGTTAAACAATATATTTATTGCAATAAAAACAATCACTAGAATATTATACACACACAGTAAAGTTGCCCCCCTCGAGTGACTCCTTCTATCCAGAGTCAAATTTCCACACTGTTCTCCTTCCCTGGGCAAACCCCTGGCTCTCTGCCTTTTAAATATTGGTGGGTGCTGGACTAGGGGGTTCAAAGGAGAGTGGAGATGAACTGTAATTCCACATGGGCTCCCCTGATGGGTTCCAGACAAATGTCATAGTCCTGTGGAGGACAATGGATAGTAATCACCTCCAGAGATAGGATAGCAGTCATCCCCTCCTGAAATTAACTCCTTACACTACTTTTTGATGTCACATGGTACCCAGCTGTTCCATGCTTCCTGTAGAGAAAGTAGGTGGAGAATGAATTTAGCTACAGCCCCCTCACCTGTATCCTGGAACTTGATCCTTACCCATAACCCCCATGGCTTCTCATAAAGAACAATGAATAACAGCTTCACTGCAATATCAACAATATACAACAAACAATATACAGTACATATTTACAATGAGCTACAATTTCCACTTATCCACATGTAATTTGACACTGCAGTTGTACTCTAGTGAGCTGGGGAGCAATCACAGGGTTATACAATGTACATATTGTTATACAAGTTAACCCGTGCATGATACTCATCCATTCTAGTCAAATCAAGCTACTTAAGGTGTTAAAAAGGTTCTTGTCATGCATTTGGGCCTAGCCCAGGCCTCATCAGGGGAAGAGCGTTACTTCCCGACGCAAGCGCCCTTTTTTAACGTGGTTTTGTCCACATGTCACCACCTCATCATTTTTCTCCATCACCTCATCCTTCATCTTCATCGCCACATCCTTCATCAAGCTACTTAAGGTGTTAAAAACTCCCCACTGTCACCCCCGGCAACCACCAACCACTCCCAACTGTCACTTCTCCTTCAAGAAATATATAGGTCAGTGTATAACTCTGCCCAGCAGATGGCGCTGCAGCTTGTTGTTTTTTTCCCCACACACGCCACTAGGCATTTATATAGTAGATTCCACATTTTGTGACAAGCAAAGAACAGACTGGTTAAGGTGTTATCAAACTCGTTTTGTCACACTGATGAATCAAACATTGGAGCCAAACATTCATGTGCACTTACGAGACTCTGCTTTCTTCACAAAATGTATCCAATGTCAAAGTGTCAATGGCAGCCTATACAGAGGCATCAGTCTGTACATGTCTAGTTGTACAGTAAAAGGGGAAAAAGCAAAAGGGAGGAGGTCCTCCATTGAAGGAAGCAATAATGTAGGAGCACTACTAATTAGGTTAGTACTGTCTCTGTCATACACCACATGAGCAGGATATATGTACAGTGATGCTTCCATTTCTGTCACAGACAATGCTTGCCAAGTGTTTTAAATTGGTTCATAATCGCTATCAACAGTGTTGGGGAAGTCTCCACACTGTTCAATACTCAAAAAGAGATCAAGGCTCTTCCTGCTGACAATGTCATCCCCACAACTGGGATTACTGCAAGAGATTAGTTCCCACGGGATTGACTAACTGAACAGTCCTATATATAATTTTCAAAGACAGTACTCTATATGACGAGGAAATGTGTATACTTTCTTTTAAACCTTTGATAATCTAAAAGCAACCCTGACTCCTTCTGCTGGCTTATCCACTTACTTAAATATAAGGATTTTCCATCTTTTGTGCATACCTTTTGTGCTTACTAAACCTCTGCTTTTATTTTGCCTTTATACATTCATTTTATATGTCTTGAACTCTCTACTTTACTGTGTGTACGGCGTTGCAATCTTTGTTAGCTTTGAGACTGTACAGCCATGATTTCTGAGAGGAAAATAGCCAACAAGATTGGTAGCAAAGAATACCATTATTTATATTCGCTTTCAGACACAAGTCAGTTTTTTATCTCTTTATATGAATAGGGAATCCCAAATTCATGTTTGCCTGGGTCTGCATGTGCAAAATATATAAGGACTAAAGTATAGTATCCCATGGCAACGTATTACTTAAAACATGTCTACATACATTGCATGGCCAAAAGTATGTGAACACCCCTTCTAATTAGTGTGTTTGCCCATTTCATCCACACTCATTGCTAATAGGTGCATAATATTAATCATACAGCCATGCAATGTCCATAATCAAACAATAACAGTAGAATGGGTAATACTGAATATCTCAATAACTTACAATGTGGCACTGTCATTGGATACTACCTTTGCAACAAGTCACTTTGTGAAATGTCTGCCGTGCTGCCCCAGTCAACTGTAAGTTCTTTTATTGTGAAGTGGAAATATCTATTATCAATAACAACTCAGCCACCAAGCATAAGGCTTTGCAAGCTCACAGAATGACAAGTGCTGAAGCGCATATCATGTAAAAATCGGTCCACAGTTTCAACACTCTACTGTGTTCTAAACTTCCTATCGATGCAACGTCAGCACATGAACTTGTCAGTAACTTCATGGATTGCGTTTCCATGACCAATCAGCTGCACACAAGCCTCAGTCACCATGCCAAACACCTAATGGAGTGGTGTAAAGTGGTGTAAAGCACACCTCCATTGGACTCTGGAGCAGTGGTAATGTGTCATCAGGAGGGATGAACCATACTTCACTACCTGCTAGTCTAAAGGACAAATCTGGGTTTGCAGGTGGCAGGAGAACAATTTCTACCTGAGTGGGTACTTCCAACTGTAAAATTGACTGACTGATTCACCGGCTGTTGCCTTTTTTGTTGATCCCTTCTATAAGCTGTCCAAGCAAGAAGAACCAAAGATATTTATGAGTAGAATATTTGATGATCTTACTTAATGGGATGGTAATCCCCTCCCAGTAAACTGATACTGCAAATGAAACCAAGTCAGTGTAAGAGGGGTGGAGAACCAAGCAACGACTTTCTAAAATGGTAAACTAAGTAATGATATCTAATATTGGAGGAGCCTCTGCTCCCACTTGTGATTGGCCACTGATGTGTGGGAAAGCTAGTTCCTGGTTCCTCTCCAAGAAAAACATTCTAAACATTTATAACTTCTAGGATGAAATTAGGGAATTACAATGGCATTATCTGAATAAGATAAAGAAGTCTCGAGAGTTAGGTTGTTTTAATCACAATTATATTACCCAACCATGATATAGCCAGTTTTTGTCAGTTGGATAGATCAGACTTGATAAAAGTGAGATCAAGGGAAATTTTCTTTGTGGAGATTTACCTGATAGTGATAAATATTCTTATTTATTTTATTTTGTTGGACTTCCAAAATGCTGATGTGGGTGGTTAACACATTGTTATACCAAAAGGTGATGAATTCAAGGCTTGGATCCCCTTGAGAAAATCTCTGCCAAACACAAACTTTTGTGCAGGCTATTTAGCATAATGGGTCTTTGAATTCTGTCAAATGTGTTCTCCACATCAAGTGAGAGAAGTAGGACTGGGGAGATCTAAGATTTTCAACATTCTTTGCTTTTCTTACAAAGGATTTTGAGCTGATTAGATGACTTCAAATGACCTACTTATAGGAATTCCACAGCAGCATGGGTAAAATCTCTGGAGATGAGCTGGTTCCAAGGTAGCATTGCAGTTCTGTTTCTATCTGTGTTATAATTTGGGGATTAGACGAGATTCTACTGTTAAGGCTCCAAGGCTGGACATTTCCTATATAATGGAGGCCTACATTATTTACTGTAATGGGGCCATGGTCTAATTAAGTACATGGGAAAATAGTGGCACCAATTATATTTTAAGCAAGTTCTAATCTAAGGATAATCATAATGAACCTTGAGTGGACATCCAGGGTCTGATTCACATGTGAACGTAAGTCCCTTTGCATGCCATATCTTGCGTGCAAAAGCTCTGCGCATACTCAGAAATGGATTTTACACCAATGAAAGCAATTGCAGGTAATTCATGTCTGAACACCTGAACACAAATGACACTTACTATTGCCTGCGACCTGAAGGGTAGAACATGGGAAGGAAGGAGTGGATGAACGTATGCAATGTACAGCATACCAAAGCAAATGCGGCAGATTCAATATTTGGGATTTTCTTAAGTTTGTGTTTTTTAGCCATTATTATTTTACAGGGCACTTGTAAGTGCCGACTGATAGTGATGATTGTCATGACATCATCTTTGTATTAGAGACTACACATATACATGCAACTATATAGCACAGTAAATGTGTATGCAAGAAAGAGAAGCTATAAAAATTGATTGAATGTACAATACACATTACGAACATACTGATTTATATAGTTAATGTAAATAGAAAGAATTATTTTTTTTTAACACATTTTTATTTTTTATTATAGCTATATGGTTATTTCTATTACAGATTTTTTTTTTGCATGCGTTCTGATTGGAATTGATATTGCAGATATGCATGTGTATATCCTGAATTCTGTTCTGTCTGGTAACATACAACAGGTACTGTTTAGGCAGAGAGTACTTATATGCAGATTCAAATTCAATTGTATCTTAAGATCCACTTGGATTTGAATTCAGTCGCAAGTATGCTCAAGTTCCGTGCTCGTTTTAAGCACACAAGTTGCGCGCAGGTTGCGTTCGAAGATGAATCAGGCCCCCAAGATAAAGTTGAAAGCAAAGTGACAATGAATAGCTGCTAAATAAAAAGGTTTGGTCATTTTTATATGAAGACATTTGCATGGAAAATGTCTGAAGATCACAATGTATGAAGTTGGCTCCAAAATACATTTTTCATCCCAAATTCATACCATCCACCATCTGTCATCTATTTTATGCTCACAAAGTAGCATGTGTATTGTTCTGCAATCCTGTCAATGCATTTGATTTTGATAGCATATAACACAAGCGAGCATGTGTATGATGACAGTAAGGTTACAAAAGGGAGATTAGAGCTCCAAAAATTGGTATCTTATGCTTGAACAATGTTGGTTTGCACTGAACTACACTGATTGTACAACCTACCCATAGTTTTGTTAATCCATTTGACAGAAGACGTTACGTTAAAAAGCTAGCTGTGAAAGGTCTGTATTTGTGATTTTCAAATCTACAGGAAATGTTAGGCTCCTTTAAAACACTTTAATGAAAAACAAGATGAACTTCTATTTGCTTCTGTTTGATTAAGTTTTACCTTGCTATCTGTGCAAGCGATTCTTCAGGATTCATGCAGATTCACTTCAAAGCTGTAGTGATGTTGGTGGTAACCCAAAACCTTCTTGATGGTGCTATTGTGCAACCAAGTATAATATTGCACATGTGAATTTTTTTTTATTTGACTTTAAATTATTTATTTACAGTAGATGATGGTTAGACTTTGGATCAAAGTAGACTTGGTTGCTTCATAAGGTTAATCGTCAGGCTTAAAAATATAGATCTGTAGTTCATTTTTGAGACCCAGGCTTAGCGGAAAGAGATAAAAAAATAAGGCCTGTGTGTCCTCCTTGTACTGATCCACAGTTTACATAATTGTCAGGAACCATGTTATTGCGGTCAATGTGCAAAGCGTTATTACTGAATATTTAGCAAAATGCAGAAGCACAGTTATCGTTCGTGGTTAAAAGCAAATCCCTAACAGACTGCAAGAAAAATGTCGTGAGTTGAAAACATTTTGTGAGTTGAAGAGCATGAAAAGAAGCATGGATTAAAATAGAGAGGCAGTCTGGATCTCTACCAGAAAAAGAGTGTCTGGTCTACATGTACGCAATCTAAAAAAGTTGTACACAGCAAAATTATAACGTATGACATATTTACTGTGTGGTCCATATTTTAATGCACTTGTTTACATACGTCTGGCACAGAAGTGATATCCTTGATCCCTGTCCACTCAACAAAATGTAATTGTGAAATTCAGTTTTTGCCCTTTTTACTGTTTGTAATGGCTCATGACATTTACTGAGCACGAATAACATCAAAATACTTCCTGTTATTGGTTACTAAAAACTGATATCGTGCACCACTAGTTTATAATTCACCCTTCCTCTCTGTCAAATGGATACAATTTGAAAATACATGTTTCTTTGAATTTCAGAAAATATGTGTAATGTGGGTTTAATTACCATTAAACATTCTCTGTACAGTAGTATATATGGAACACAAAATGTCAACATATTTAATGTACACCTATTGCATAAGCAACACTGAGTATTCTGCATTATAAACCAAGGGTTAGCATTATGTTAATACCATGCAAATTGAATACATTTCATTGCATTGTTTAATGAAGCTTTTATTACAATTATATGTCCTAATTTTATTACTGACACTGATAATTAGTGTACCGGGTAAACTTGTTCTAAAAATGCTTCTCATTAGAAGAACAATCAATTTACTTCAAAGCTGGAGAGGCCTTCAACTCATTGCGATTCTGATTCCCAAAGCAGGCATGGAAAGGACATTTTGACAATTATTTTGATTTTAATCATAGTTTGGAATGAGAGAAGGATTTTCCTCTCCATTTGTAACAATGGTAGCACATGATATGTCAGGGCATACTGATTATGATTAAACTAAATGTGAATGTGGCATAAGAAGAAAGAATGTGAAGGCTTGGAGGGCCACATGTGGCCCATCATTGACTTGCAATATAAGAGAACATCAACAAGGCTTTTATTAAACTACATAGTATGATTGGGATAGATGAGCGATCACATGACCTGTAACCTTGCATTGCATGTGTTCAAAGTTTTAAATTATTTTCAAATTATATGTGTTCAATGTGTTACTTTAATTTTAAATTTATATTCAAAGAGGTTAACAAATAAATTGAGGTAGAATAAAACAGCTCTTAAAACATTTGAAACAGTATGATTTTTTTTATAGCTAACATGTAGGATAACCAGGGGCTATTAGAATCACTTAATTTCACTGATTATTTAGTGATTCACAATTTGGTTACCTGACCCATTTGAACTTTGGGACTGGTGAAAAGTGAGAACAAATTTCAAATCCAAACTTAACTCTTTAAGAAACAACATAAACCTATATCATAGTTTAAAATAAATTATTAAGAAATAAGTTTTGCATTGTGAAATATGGTATTTTTTATCCATATTTATTTTTGTTACTTCTGACCACAAAGGTAAGCATTCTATTGTAAGTATTACTATTATTATTGTTTACTTATATGGTGCCTCAAAATTCTTCAGCACCATCCAGTGGCAAATTAAATGTTGTCATAACTAAAGACTGTTGCTAGAAGAATAGGGAAAGTTTTTCTAACATGGATGTAATTTCTGAGGTCTTTGCTCAGTCTTAATTCCTCTACAACTCATCTTACAATAAGCATAGAGATCAGAGCAGCACTAATTATTGATGTCTTACCAGCATAAAAAGACAGGGCAAATAGCAAAGTTTGACAATATTTTCTATTGGACAATCACTGTATACAACTGGAAGTAAATCCTATTTAATTTCAGTGAATTAATTGGTGAATGTTTTTAAGATTAATGGACAGTATGGAAACTGTAGACACTTGCTGAAGTTCACTATCTATAAAAATGGATTTTACATTATTTGTAGCCATATCAACTTTAAGGAGCTTCTAAAGATTTGGCATTTGTTATTTTATTAGTAATTATTCTTATTTGGACAGAAGCCAGAAGGCATAAGATCTAACTAAATGGGCAAAGGCCGGTGCTGCATGGGTACAATAAAACATGGTTTTGCACAGTACTTGGATACTACTTAGAAAAGCTCTTACATATGCTCTTGTAATGTGAGGAAAGAAATAGCTGCTTTGACATTAATTATACATGTCCTGGCCTCTGTGATTGTACATTGCAGGGTAGATATAGAGTACATATAGACAACTAAAGAGCTCCAGGTGTTCATTAACTTCTAAGGGGGGAATTCAATTGGAAATGATGTGCCACTGGACATCACTGTGATGTCCAACTGCACACATTACCGCTTATTACAGTAAGAAATGTCCACATTTTCCTGCACACCTCTATGGGGTGAGAGGAAAAAATGAGCAGAGATACATCGCCACAAAGAGCCTTCGCAGACCATTCCATTGGCACTCCGCAGAACATCATCTCCAATTGAATTTTCCTGTAAATTTAATTCGTAGGGCGTGAAGTCCTGTCAGATCCTCATGTGATGTGTTCTTGTGCTCATTTCCAGGTATTATGGTAAGTAAAACATTGTTGATTTTTCTGCGAGGTGTGAGCAAAAATCAGCGATATTTTAGTACCCTAACATCCCATGAGGCTCCGATGGGACTTTGCAGGTAAGTGGATTCCCCCATTTGAGATTGATGTAGTAATATAGTTATGTCAAATCTCTTGTAAGAAAAAAACTTATATTTTTATTCATAAAACATAATAAGCAGTTCAATTACAAGAGCAATCACCTCTGTGAACACTATTTATATTATTGCCCTTTCAGTTAATGTTTAACCCTTTGGGTATTTGAGTATGAAATAAGTGCTGTGAAGATACCGGGTTTTCTGGCCCAATTCTACCTACTTCACGCTGGCTGACCACCCGCGGGTGCTTTCCTGTGCAAGGAAAGTCTACCCAGTACCTTCTAGGATTTGTATAGTCGCTCAGGCAAATGCTGTTAGTAAAGTAAAGTAAAGCAATACATTTATTGTAATAAAAAAAAATACTAGGGGCCTGACTCATTAAGAATCTTAACTTGAGAAACTTCTTATTTCAGTCTCCAGGACAAAACCATGTTACAATGCAAGGGGTGCAAATCTGTATTCTGTTTTGCACATAAGTTACATACTGCCTGTTTTTTCATGTAGCACACAAATATCAACTTCAAATTTCAGTGTACAAATAAGCTATCAAGTATTTGGCCAAACCCCTGGGCCTCTCCTTGTTAAACATTGGTCAGTGCTGGACTAGGAGGGGTTGGAAAGGGGAGTGAAGATGAGTTGTCCTTCTACAGAACCTCCCCTAATAGATGGCCTGTCTGGACTAGTCTTCTGAGAGCAATGGACACTAATTAGTTTTCCCCCTCCAGTATCTTGCAACCTGATTCCTACCCATAACCCCCTGGCATCACTTTAAGGACAATGAATAACAGCCTCACTGCCACATCACCAATATACAATAAACAATATGCTTATTTACAATGAACTACAATGTCCCCTTATCCACATGTAATTAGACACTGCAGTGGTATTCTGTTGGGCTGGGGAACAAAAGCAAGGGCTTTAAAAAGTATATGCTTTAATCCATATTTGGTAAGAAATGAGGGACAGATTGGTTATGGTGATATTAATACTTAGTTTCACCATAAGTGCCAAGACCACATCATAATTACAGCAGATGTTTGCAGCTCCACAGTGTAGAAGTTCCTCCTAAAGACATGAAACTCTAGAGACACCATCACTGAAAAAGTAAGGTTCAGAGAACAGTATTCTGCAACAATGGCATGTCTTTTTTTTTTTTTAAGTACTTTATTCACTGTCACAGACACACAAATGCCATGATTGAATGAATGCCAGTTTTGTCACCATGTCTTAGGACTGTGAAGGGAAACTAGAGCACCCCTGAAGAAACCCATGTAAACATGTTGAAAACATACAAACTCGCACTCTAGTCAAAAATTAACCTAGAGCAACATCATTGCAAGAAAGAAATGCTGACAATACCACATAAATGGTGTACAAAAGTGACAGTTCTTATTGTCCCATTGCTCAGTACTCTCATATTTAATAATGGCAACTTCAGGTACAGGTTTGTAGATGACAGAAGAGCAAACACATAATAACTTCTATGTATACTAGTTCCTCAATTGTTGGGAATACACTTTAAAGAATGCTCCTACTGTATAGCTGTTTATAGATATATAGACTCGAAGTAGAGGTGAAGATACATACCATAATTCAATAGGTGTTAGATTATGTAATATATAAAATTCATTGGTCTGTTTGTTTGTTTGTCTGTCTGGTTATGCATTTGGACACCCCTGCACTGATTCGGATGAAACCAATGCAAAGTGGTCCAGTTGGATCCTGGCCAGATTTTATGGGGGTTAGTGTCCCAGTCGGAAATCCCATTGGTATGTGCTGGACAAAACTTTGATCCAGGAAGCATATTCTGAGCCTGCGTTCGGACACCTCTGCAGCAATTGGGATTAAACCAATGCAAGATGGTCCAGGTAGATCCTGACTAGGTCTTAGGAGGTTAGAGTCCCAGTCGGTTCTCCCGTTGGTATATGCTGGGCAGAAATTTGACCCAGGGAGCCTGTTCTGAGCCTGTCACTGGAAGGATTTAGATGAATACTTCACAGACTGGTAACATTGGATCCCAGAAGACATACTAGGGGTTTGAAGTCTCAGTCGGACCTCCTGTTGGTAAACGCTGGGCAGAACTTTGACCCGGGGAGCCTGTTCTGGGCCTTCTTCTGCATGGACTTCTCTGGCATTTAATATAGAAACAAAAACGACACTGGGCAGCCACCTCATGGGTGTGTTGGAAGAGCTGCTAAGCTGCTAATTATTTGACATTTACAGCCAACTCATTGGTAACTTAATAACTTGAAGATTTAAATCCAGGCAACGCTGGGTATTTCAGCTAGTAGCAGATAAAGGTTTTTTTTCTTCCACAATAAGGCTGAATTGTATTGCTACAATCACAGCAATAAAAAATCCCTTATTGATGCAATTTACTAATATAACTAGTAGTTGAGCTACTGATATGAGCATGCGGAATTCAACTAGCTAGCTCGCATATCAGAATTTATAGCCCAGATTTGAGCTTTTAGTTCCATTAATATAAAAAGGCTAAAAATAGATAAAAATTCTATAAAAAAAAAAGCTTAAAACGTGTTTTACAAGCTTTACACATTAAAAAGTTTTTCTTCACAAAATAAAGCATGTTTTTAATGATGGCAATAACAGAACAGGTATTACCGCCACAACACTTGTTAAATAGACTCTCCATGCAAAACTATAGAAAATCCTTCGAAAGGGGTTTTTTGTCACCAATAGCAGTGTTATCCTTTCATTTATCATTTGATGTATTGAGCAAAACTTTTAAAAAAAACATATAGTCAGTGAAAAGTCCCATTTTCTTCAGCAATAGTTCTTTTTCACTCTTTGAAAAATCTTCCTCAGAGACTGGGAGAATGTTTTCTCACAAAATGATCTGTTATTTTTAATTAGAAATGCTCCATTTGTACTCATGCCGCAAACTCTAATAAATGCTTGCTATTATATGAAAAATAGAATAAACATTCATGTATTTAATCCAAGCATTCCAGTGATATTAAGAGCCTCAGGTGTGGCTAGACAGAAATGGTTATGTCATATTGGTTTTCTACAAAATCATTCTGGACAGTGTCCTTGTACATAGTATTATATACAGTTTGTTTTGTGTTGAACTAGTAAACTTGGCTTGTATAACAGTGAGGTAGTCTTGTTGCCTCAATTCCATCCCTGAAATACAATAACAACAACTGTAGAAATTATAATTTCCTGTTACATGCAGATGTTAATACCAAATTTGAATCTCAGAATAGTCTTATGAATTAGTCACTTAATTACATCTACCATGTTTTGGGTTACCCATTCTTTATTTACAGGAAACATTTGTGCCAATGTTCTGCCCAAATTTTCCCCTTTCTTTTGGGATATAGAAAATAGATAGCATTATGATAGCTGAATACTCTTGATTTATGAATAGGTCTTTTCTAGGCATATAATTTGATTTAAATTGCTCTGCTATCATTGCCAGAAATGTTTTGGCAGGAAGTAAAATAAATAATTAGATCTTTTAATGTGAGTCAGAACAGCACTTTCGGGAAGCTGCATTTTGTGTATTTTTGTTGGTATTTGTGTCTCTTTTTTCTTTCCTGGCAAATTGCAGTGGTGGCTTCATCAGTGCTGTTTATATCTCAAAAATAATCAGTAAAATGCAGCTGTCTTAAATCTACTAATGCATCCTTTGAATTTAAATGTTGTTTAATGATGTGTTTGAAACCCGGAAGAGCACATGCCAAACATGCTGAGATTCCAGCTTGACTTGTACAATTGTACCTATAAATGTCATATGATGGGTTGGTTTTATGGTCCACACTTTCAAAGTAGATGAGAGCTGAAATAACATTTGTTTTAAACTGAAAATACAATATGTGATAGCGCAAATAAGGGATGGTGACATTTAAATTCTGATGGTTATGTGAGGGCCTAAAATAGAATAAAAGAAAATCCGTAGATATAAGTCACAGTCATTTCTGTAGAACTCATAGGTAAAACACATTTCCCTGTCCATCTTATCACAGATAAACTTAATCTTCCCAATAATATATCATGAGTATGTTGTTATTTGTTTTCCTTGTTTAGATAAAGGCTAAACATTACCTAACAATTAAATTCCACAGCAGAGTAAGCTGGCGGTCTCATATTGATGTGACTCTCTCCATTTATTGCTTTGTTGGGATCATAGGTGTAATTCCACCCGTATGTTTGAAATGGTTCTGGTAGTCCTTCAATAGCTCTGCTGGCTCTTTAGATACTATTGGTTTCTTTCTCCTTGCGGTACATTGGTAAAAAAATAATTAAAATCGACTATGATAAAAGTATAATGAAAGTAAAGATTATTATTTTTTTAAAATGATCTAAAATACATTTATAAAATACTAAAACAATACAAAATGGTGAAGCCTTGATGTGTTTGAGTGCTAGTTGCGGTGCTGGTGGGTTCTTCCTCTTTCCCTAGTTCAACTTGGAGAAGGCTTTGTGCTTTTATTTCCAGCTCAGTGCTCCTTGGCTTGTGCTATTAATGTCCAATGCTGATTACAAGGTCCATTGTATCCCTTTAGTGAATAAGGTTCTGCTATTTGCAGATAGCGGTCCAATTCAAATCCCTAAAAAGTAATTGATGATAATCCAGCAGATAACTATTTTTTTTCATTCAGTTGTTAAATTTTTAACTTTTATTAAAACTACCAATGTGCAATATGTAGTTAGGAGAGGGTGAGAACTCCTTTTTAAGATCTTATGAAAATCCAGTGTATCTTTACATTTCCGGAGGATTCCAAAGCTACAGCTGCTGTGTGGAAAGTGGATTCAGGATAAACTACTATTTGACATCCCACCTGTACATGGCAAGAAATGTAATAACCAAGCAACATATAGGTTGGTGGGATATTAAATTGTAGATTATTCTGCAACTAGCTGTGCTGGATTCCACATAGCACTGCAGTGTGAGAAAACTTCCGCTGCAACTTCCACTGGACTGACTTTAGCAGCATTATGTGAGACAGAAGCTGGTGAGTACCATTATTTCTGTATGTACTACACCCAGTCAGTATATAGATTTTTTTTAGGCGGAAAACCACTTTTAGTCACATTTTGCCTACTACAGTAAGTGTTCCGAGCATTTACTGTTCTGTCAGAAAAAGAGCCAGGTTCCAAATGATATGGTCACTTCTTGTTCAGTGACCAATTGGCTGTCAGATTTCTGTAAATGAAAAGCAGCTAGATTAATAATAGGCTATCATGTTATTATTGATAGCAAGTTCAGTAACTTGTCCAAAATATCTACTTTTTTAGGGGGAGTTTTAGAGTAGACTCAGATATAGTGGTTAGAGGCCAAGCTTTCAGACAAATCAAGATGCAAGTTCTATTGCTCATATTGATACACTTCTGCGTAACTTATCATTTCTTGTTTTATTGTATTGAAATAGACCATATCACTTCCCAACATTCCTGTGTCCACCTAGGATGTTTAGTAGCCAGGGGTTGTTATCTGTCAAGAACTGGCAGTGCTATAGCTGTTTTCTGGGTCTTCAAAAATTGGACATAAATCTTCACTAAAGATGTACATATGCCATTAGCTGGATCAAAGAGTACTAATCTTCTGTTCTGGTAATCTGACAGGAAAATTCTTTAGCAGGTGTTGGACAATGACGGTTGTTTAGAATCTTTCTGTTGCCAAAAGGAGTTTATGTTTCATCCTAAGGAAGAGACTGGAGAATGTTAAGAGTCAGCGGAATTTTGCCCCTATCACAAGCAACGCTTCCTCTTATCCTACACTTGCTTACACGTATTGTACATATCTTAAGAAGTGTCTCCAATAATGAGGATTAGACAATATTTTAATAGCTATTTTCTTAATACAATTGCATTATTTTTATTTAATTAATGTTATAGCACTTTAACACATATATATATATATATATATATATATATATATATATACAAGTTAACCCGTGCATGATACTCATGCATTCTAGTCAAATCAAGCTACTTAAGGTGTTAAAAAGGTTCTTGTCATGCATTTGGGCCATAGCCCAGGCCTCCTCAGGGGAAGAGCGTTACTTCCCGACGTAAGCGCCCTTTTTTAACGTGGTTTTGTCCACATGTCACCACCTCATCATTCTTCTCCATCACCTCATCCTTCATTTTCATCGCCACATCTATCCAGATGTCTATCCAGACACAGGGATCTCTCTCAGCGGTCCTGAGTATCACACTCCTCTCACTCTGTCACCCCCAGCAACCACCAACCACTCCCCACTGTCACCCCCGGCAACCACCAACCACTCCCAACTGTCACTTCTCCTTCAAGAAATATATATATATTTTTTTAAAATCTTTAGAAACACTTTTAACAATTAACAAATTAAATTAACAAATTAAAAACATCTTAGTATACCAAATTTCAGCCCTTTCTGAATTTCTTTTTCCACACACACTAAGAATTTAGTAGGTCAGTGTATAACTCCGCCCAGCAGGTGGCGCTGCAGCTTGGTTTTATTTTTTCCACACACACACAAACAGACTAACACACGCCACTAAACATTTATATTATATATATATATATATATATATATATATATATATATATATATATATATATATATAAAACCATCAAATAAACTAGTCAGTGAAAATACCAATGATACTTATAATTAAAATTTATAATCAAATAAAAAGGTCATTTTTTGCATTTCTTTACTTCTCAATAATTTGTAAGCTTTCCTGAGCAGGGACAATTTTGAACAGATTTGCAACCTTCTTGTTTGTGTGATACCCATGAATGTTCTACTAGTGTTGTACTCTGCAGTGGATAATATTATAGCTACATAAAGAATTAATAACTAAATAATAAAATCCAAAGCACAAAATTAAAAGATTAAAAGGGAAAACTTAATAAAATATAGTCTATAATCATCCCTATTCTTTTAATTAGTGAAATATCACTTTTTATTATACTGTTTTAGTATCATATTGGATTTCACCCAAGACTTTCTCTCTTTTTTTAATATATCTAATTTGGCCACACCAAAAGCTTTGCAATGCTATTAATTAGGCTACACAATTATATTTTACAAAGTTAATCTAGCACTCCAAGTTTGTCTTTTGTACCAAGCAAAATGAAATTAGACCAAATGAATTCTTGACATGATTTGAGTTATAACAAATATGAGTTTCATTTTTTCTTGTGACAGAGTTTGCATTAATTAGGCAAGTTCTTGCGCTTGCTGTAATCTCTATCAATTTTTTTCCCTGTTCGGTATTAGATATGAGAGAGAAAAACATGTATTCATGTAGTGCCAATACACTTTCTGCTTTGGATTTGAAGCGTTTGCCAACTTTAATGATTAAATAAGCAGGCCTGTATACTATTTACCATTAATTACTATAAAGCCCAGCGTGGCAGCCACAAAGAGTGTAACTTAGTGAGCATTTATCTATTTTTTTTTCCCATTCTGGCTGATGGTTGATTTCAGATGGGGTTCAGTTTAGGATTGTGGCTTTAGACATCTGGCTAGGGCACCAGGCTCTGGGGGGCGAGGGAAGTGCCGCAGAGGCTAAATACAAACAATAATAATGTCTCAGAATAATTAGTCTATTTAATGCTGGTGGAAGTCACAGAGCATAATTAAGCTAACATCTAATGCTGCTTGCTGCCGCACATCATATGAATTACCTACCCCGGTCCCGGGTTGCTGCTATTGACGTAACTAAGAGTGACCTTCAGTTTCATTAAGTAACATTGCAGCCAGCAGTGCAGCGAAACACCCTCCCTATCACTCCCGCCTATCTATTCTCCTCCCACGGAGGAGCTGAAAAAGGAGCAATGGCGTCTATGCAGATTAGTCCATGCATAGCAGCAGTTGAGCCAGCAGCAGTAAGGATATGATGTATAGATTAATATAGGTAAGATAATGATTTTTTAAATAAACAATAACCCTCAACACTAATTGCAACTACTATAAACGTCCATTTATATTCCTCGGAAATACTTAATATGTGGACTAATTTATTCTCTGACTGAGGTATTATTTGGACGCACTCCAGGTTAAAAAAGAGGTGTATAATTTTAATGGGGCACTTAACCTATTACCTTAATTTGTAGTTAAATTTGTCATATAAATGCAGAAATGAACTGTTAGCACAATATACTGCCAATAAATTCACACTATTCACTGTTTTAAAGAAAAATATTTGCCATCGGACGACTTTGAAAAAAATTAATACAGTAAGATATTTATATTAGTGGTGCAATGCGCCAATCTATATCGTTGCAAATGTACTGATTTTTGTATTGAAAATTTTCTGATGTCTGAGCCAGTATGCCATTTTGGAGGCAACTTGTTTCTGTAACATTATTGAAGAGAGGAAATCTCATGTTAATTAAGCTATTGATCCAACACATCCAGTAGTTTGGTAGCACAGCAGGGAATTGACATCCTTGTGTCCTGTGTGTAAAGCTGGGTACACACTACAGAAATTTCAACCAACTTTTTATGCCGAGCGATTTTTCATGCGATCGATGGTCCGATCGCTCGGTCCATGGACTGCATACACACTAGCCTTGTTTAGGACGATAAAGGGAAGAGCGGATGTCCCTTTAACGACTTTTTACAGCCATGTTGTTGTGAGCATTGACTTTAATTTCGTACTCACTAAGTAAGAGTACCACTATTATAATACATTATTTTAGTATTTTGTTTTCCATTGTGTTAGTTGGACTGAATAATTTTTTTTTTTATTCACAGGAATGTAGTGCAATATCGTAAGGCATCCCCCATATACAGAGAGGAATATTTAATAGCAAAACTGTAAATAATAATAAAAACAATAGTCCTGGAAAACTGGTGGAAGGGAAAACGCGAGGATTTATCAGTACAAGCAGCCATTTGCAAATTTTGTTTCGTAATCTTCATCATGCAAAAGAACAATTTCTTGAGCAGGCCGCTGAATGCTTATATTGCACTATTCATTTTCTTCTGACGGTAAACAATTTAGAGCTGCCAAGTTGCAAGCGAAATAGAGAAGAAGATAAAGTCATATGTAGAACATTTGTAGGCTAGTATTATGAAAAAAAATAATTTATTGCAGAATAAGCCAAAGGGACTTAAATTAATTAAAGCCCATGCATGCACATAAAATGACACTTAATACATTTATAAGTTTTCAGATGCTGAGAAGGCATTGAGTTACCTAAGGGTCTGTATCTAAATGTAATGAAAGTTAGTGGATAGATAAGTAACAATCTTTCCTCAGTTGACAAATGTCAAGGCTTAGATAAGTAATAACATTTTAGAATGTACTGCTCTCACTGCAGAAGTGTTTTTAGATTAAGCTAGACAGAATCTGATGGAATCATCAATTTATTTGCTTAGAACTGTTTAATCTAAGCCAATCACAATTTTTCACTGCAACATTACATCAACCAATCACAGAGTGCATAGCAATCTGATAACATAACAATAGTGGCATTATATTTTTTTCCTCCAATTCAATGTTACTTCATTTTGTATTGTTTGACATTTGAGGTAAAAAAGTAATTTTTACACAGTTAGGATGGGTTGGAGTGTTATACAAGGTTATTTTGTATGTTGTATAGAGTAAAATATGGCTATATGTTGACATTTTAAGAAAATAAATATAAACAATATCTATTGACCTTGTCATTTGTTTAACCTACACAGAATAAATAAGACTCACAGAAACTAATACTGTATATATACAGAGTTTGTAATTTGTGAGCAAAGGAACAAAATACATAGGGTGTGTTTGCTTGTGTGTGGGAGTGGAGGGGGGTAGGAGGCAAGAGAAGTAAATGAAACCAGACCAAAAGTGAATAAACTAGCTTTGTTATTTTTGTCAAGTACAGATAAACCATACATAAATTATCTTGCTTCAGTGTACTTAATCACAATCGTTTGTGTCCTAGTTCAACTTACCATTAAAGAGGTACCTCAAGTCTACATCTCACTATCTCATCTGGTCCCTGCCAACCAGCTGCAAGATTGCTTAATTCATATATATCCCTAATTAAAAGGCTGCATTGGCACACCCACACATATGGGGTTTTTTTTGCAATAGTTTAGGGTGTCTTGAGCTCTTGCTAGACATAGCACGTCAACAAATGTTGGGAATCTCAATAAAACAAAGCATTTAAAAAACACAAGAAAATATAGATGCTTAGGAGGATGTCAGATGTGCGGTTTTATAACAGCAATATTGCGAAATGTTCCATTGAGTACAGTGATTCAGTAATTAAGCAGTAGAATGCTGTATTTTTCTAAGTTAATAACCCAAATATTGCATCCTTAAAGTCACTTTAGCCTTCACTAAATGCTGCTGCAATGATTATCAATAACATCATATATTTTTTTACATTGTTTGTATAGGACATGAAACCCATCCCAAACTTTCTCTTGAATGCCTATTATAGGCAGAACAGTATATAGAGCGGTTTATTAACTTATCTTACCTATTTACCATGAACAATATGTTTTTTGGGGTTTTGGGTGGAATTTACTTTGAACGGGTTTCTATGCATGTCATGATTAAAGCCTAATCAGAATAATTATCAAAACAATATGTTTTTTTGATCCATCCTACTATCTAATATTACTTTAGTCTAAATGGTTTCCAGCAAATCATTGTGGTTAGTAAGCAAGTGTTTAATATATTATGATAAAGGAAAAAGATGTATTTTAGATGCCTGCCTTTTGTAGCCTTACCTTGAGTATGTATTATGAGATACCCTATTATCACCAAAAAGTAATTAAACTTTTTTATTGCTCAGTTAAAATTCTCATGAACCCCTGCCTGGCTAAAATATTTGGGTCAGTCCAAGTTCAGCATATTCTACCTATAACATAATTTATCAAAGCAATACTTCCTCTTATGCATTAGTGTGAAGACCTGTGTATACATGTGTAACTCTGAAAGCAACAAAATACATATATCAAAGGCATATATAGACCCCATAAGGGATTATACCATGTTTAGTGAAAGTAATGCTATATCTCTGCTATGTGCCAGTAGGGTTTATGGTATATTTTTAAGAATCCCTTGCTAGAACTATTTTTGTACCATAGAGCAAATAGATAGTAAAAAGATTAGCATAGCAGCACACCTCTTTCAAGCTGGGTACACACTGCAGTTTTTTCAGCCAATTATCGGGCCAATCACCCGATAAACGACTGCCCGGCCATATAATTGCATTAGTGTGTATACTTTCACGATGAACGACAATCGTTCCAAAGTACCGATTGTGGTTTAATTTGGTTGGTCGTACTGTTTAATAATTTCGTTCCGATCACTTTCCGATCCTGCACACTGCACATTGACAGCCCCTGTGTTACCCGGAGAAATCAGTGACAGTTACCCCTGCTCCAGTTACCAGGCTGCATGCTGTGCATTATACAGTATATTAATATGCTAAGTAGTACAGTGCTAACAAGTGGTTTGAGAAGCGAGTGTTTTCTGTCACTAAAGTATATGAAATGACACAGATCGTCAAATTTTGGTTCTGTTTCAGTTCTTAAATATTATTTTATTCATGCGCCTGTCACTTGCTCTGATCTTCGATCAGCATGAGTTTCAGGGAGACTCGTTCCTGTATAATGCTTTCATGGAAGAGGATGAGTATTCTGCCACCAAGGAGACTATCATCAGCATGGCACAGGAGTGTACACTTTTACACTATTACTTTACTTTCTCCCATTGTGACAGCAGAGATTGCTGTATGCCGGACAAGGTTTAGGAGATGCTTCTGCGAGAGCTGTAAGAAATTCTTCTTCTATGCAAACTGCTGAAGGGAGTTAAAAAGTAGACTCGAGGTAATGAAAGATTGACAGCTCTATAGTGCAGATTATTCCTTTTAACCCATGTGAAAGCTGCCCGACTGAGCATGAAGATTTTGCGCAGACTGTGTGTGACAGGTGTGCTATATATATGTGTATATATTATAAGTGGGCATAGCCAGGCTTCACCTGAGGGTTTTACAAAGCTGTAAGGAAGCACATTACTTTTATGTATAGCAGAAACAATGCCAGTGTCAACTATAACCCTAAGTTTCATCAGCATTCAAACATATGCAATGTGTTCCGCTATTCATGTGTTTCTCTGGTAGTAATTAAGATTTATTTCACTTTTGAAATATTAAGAGTTAAAAGTCCGAGGGGCCTCTCCTATATACCAATGTTTTTTGTCATTTATGGCCAGGCAAGATTTATTGCACCATGCACCGTAGCTGTAAACGGGCACTAAAACATAGACACACTTGCTCCATATGGCATATTACAATGACAGGCTGTCATTGACAGCACATGAAAGGAGAGAGTCAGGCAGCGTAGGAAGGCAGGAATACACTGCTATGCATTATTACAAAATAAATGCAACATTTTTGTTACATCAGGAAAGGAAGTATCATTGTAGCAAGATGCAATTTACAATGTGGCAGGTTGGATACACTTCTAAAACAATCTGAAACAATAGCAGAACAATACTATAATATGCTGTTAAATACTTCAGTGATAGAAATAGTTTGGTCCAGGCAATCCAGTGTTACTACACACTGATAAATGTGATTTAATGCAACTCTGGGAATATAATTTTAGAAATGTGGAGTTCAAAAAAAGGTAAAGTTGGGTCTCGGCATCAGCTCCCTGCAGTTTATTAGATCCCTTGTAAAACTTACAGTCTTATTGCGATAAAAAAACCTCACTGCAGCTGCATTTGATGCTGAGGATGTGTTTAGCTGGGTACCAGGATAGGACACTATGGAGAGACACTATGCTGCTACTTTTCATCTGATAGTTAATGACAGATGAATAGCACAGATCTGGAGGTAATCAAGTGTAGTGTGTATGCATGTATCGGCATGCTGATCGGGACGTTTTATTTTTTTGTGTCCTTAGCTAAATTGGTAAAATATGGTATCGTTAGAATTTTGTAGTAGTGTGTACCTAGCTTAAGCAATGTCACAGATGGAGGGTTTGATCAAGAAAGCAAAGGCTAAAACAAAAATAATGAAATCATTTAGCACATTTTCATTTTTTGTGCGATTAGTCCGCTACTTAGAAATTGTCCCAGTATTGTAGCTGCTCCTCACATGACAGATACTGTAAGAGTATGTGAGTGTATATTTATTTTTTTTCTGTGTTTTTTTTTGTTTATTTAAAGAAACTGTTTGCATTCATATTCTGTATATTGATGTTTTAAAACTATTTTGTTCATTAAACATTGTAATTTTGCTTAAAATGAGTACTATAATTTACCTATATAGCGCCCACAAGCTGTTAGTTTTTAACTTTTAAAACATTGAAAGCTGCTCTGCTACCTTAGGTATTATAGCTCTGCTGAGCCATGGGAGCTGCTCTATGCGGCTCTATTTGTCAGAGTTCCATGGTTAGTCTCACAGCCTTGGCTGAAAAACAGGACTGTATGATGCCTTGGAAGACAGTATAAGCAGGTGGACCAATGAGGAGCAGCAATCATAATCATGGGGATTGCACATTTTCATAACTGGAGAATATCTACCATTTTATGTGGTAGAGCATGAAGGATAAACTGTCAAAAAATATGGCAGTGTGAAGGAAGCAGTTTCTTAATGATTTGTGAGTTACAAGGGAAGGGAAGTTGATATAATTCAGAAAAAAAAATTCTGATTTGGTTCTGCTTCAATCCAACAGCCATCCGCCTTAAAAGTAGGGCAGTGGGTTTTTTGAACCACCAAAAATTACGGTTGCTTAGCATGCCAGCTCATGTTACAATAAATAAACACACTGAGCCTGATTCCTGTACTGACATACGAGAGTTTGCGTGGTATAGTTTGCATGATTTCACACTGCACATGCCCAGAAACCAAACTTACGCATCTGCAAGCAATTGCAGATAATTCATATCTGAACGAATCTGTCATTTACAACCCTTTACAATTTGGGAAACGGAACAGGGGAGGGAAGGGGTGGATTTACGTAGGCCATGTATGTTAATGCAGATGTGTCTAATTCAAAGCCTGTGTTTATCAGCTGTATCTTTTACACCTACTACAGGGCAGGTGTAAACGAAGATGACAGAGATGACCCACACGCATAGGCTTTATTTACAAAATTTTACATAAACGTCTCAGTAGCTATCACAGAACAGCTGTCTGCATTAGAGATTTATTATCAAGCAGCATAGTATGCACTGTATGCATTGAAGAGTTAAATATTTAGGTTGGTTTTGTTAAATAATTTACGAAATGTATAAAAATATAAAAAAAATAAATAAATATGGATCATACTTGTTTTTTATCATATTGTTAGCAGTTGTTATTGTTATTTATGATCAAAAAAGGTAATGTGTGTTCTGATATCATTGTACTTCAGTTTTGTTATGTGTACTGTACTGTTTACACAAAGCAGATTTCCTCATATATTCAAATAGTAATGTATCTTAAGAAAAGCTTTGATTTCAATACGGGCACAACTTGGTGAAATTTTCATACTATTTTAATTAAATTAATAAATATAAAATAGTAAATAATAAATAATGAGCAATTTATGTCCAGTCTTGAATAAGGCTGAATCCGTCAAAATAAAAATACATAAATACAGTGTCCCCAATGTTAATTGTTACTAATAGACAAAATAAATGCTAGTTAAACAAAAGGGCGATGACATATGGGCACCAGAGTTATTCAATATTTCAACAAGGAAACCACAGCAAGTAATACGCCATCTCACTTTCATGATATGTGACTGAGCCTGTTTCTTTGTCACACCAAAGCCACTCTGCTGTCCAAATGCTTCATGTAGCACTCTCACAGGGGAATTGCGTTCTCCATTTACTGAGTATGTCATCAGTGTTCCGGTCAGGAAACCACAACATTCTACAAAACACCAATGTGAGACTGCCTTAAACTATAGAGGTGTATAAAGAAATGGGAAAAATAGATGAAGACGTTTTAGGACATAGAAGTTTTCTGTGCATGCTCTACTTGCATCATAATAATCATAATCATTATTATATTTAATATAATATTTTTATGTAATTACAAAATGCTATTTTGTAATGTATTTAAATCAAATCAAATACTATTTATTATCAAGGTTACTAAAATAAATCTGTTGGAAATACATATAAAATTAAGTTGCAATTGTTATAATCTAATATATAAATGCTTAGTGGCGTCTGTGTGTGGAAAAAAAAAACCAAGTTGCAGCGCCACCTGCTGGGCAGAGTTATACACTGACCTACTAAATTCTTAGTGTGTGTGGGAAAAAAAAATTCAAAAAGGGCTGAAATTTGGTAGGGCTCAAACTCATTTTCGTGAGGTAATTTTACCTCATGAACAGACATGGGTAGAGGCGTGCGTTAGTGTGTGTGTGTGTGGAAAAAACTATTTTCTCAGAAAGGGCTTATCCAATTGACCTGAAATGTGGTATACTGACATTATTTGACAAACAAATTAGAATAGTCAAGTCAGTTAACTTCCATCATCCCCCCCTTCCCCCCGTGGGAGGGGTAGTAAAGGCTAAATTTACGAGTTGAGGGGTCAAACTCATTTTCGTGAGGTAATTTTACCTCATGAACACACATTAAAAAGGCCGCTTGCGTCGGGAACTAACGCTCTTCCCCTGAGGAGGCCTGGGCTAGGTCCAAATGCATGACAAGAACCTTTTTAAGACCTTAAGTAGCTTGATTTGACTAGAATGCATGAGTATCATGCACGGGTTAACTTGTGGCTATATATGTTTTATTGTTGCTATGTTACTAGTTATGCTACTATATCAGATATGCAGGGCATTTTCAAATGATGTTTGAGGTGTCTCTGCTATATTTAAGTGATACAAATTAAAAATATGCTATTTAAAAAAAGAAGTGTAGGAAGGGCTCTGCCAGCTAATGGCAGTTTGTCGGATTTTTTTATTGGTATTTTCCTATATCCGTGCTTTATATTTGTCACTTTAAATATTAGTGAGCACCTGGACACTTAACCTTGGCATGTGAAGTTGTTGTAAGTGTTGTGTACTGTTGAACCTGCCAGGATTGGGCTCCATTTTGTTTTGTTTTGTTTTTTAAACTGCTCACATTTTATGGGCATTGCTCTAAAAACAGAGAAGCTTTGGCATTATGTTTATTCACAGCACAGCTCCCTCCTCCTCCTTCAGCTTCCGCTTTGCAATGCTGTGAATTACGTAATTTTTGGCGGGTGGGGCCATCACCACGCCCCCTCCTGCACTTGTCACATAACCTTTTAAAAGCATGAAAGTATGATTTTAAGAGTTTATCTGAGAGACTGCAAATAATTTATAGCAAGATAAGACATGGGACTAGATTTACTAAACTGCGGATTTCTAGTTATCATTTATTTATTACATTCTACAAAATGACAGCTTTAATCTGATTGGTTACTATAGACAACATCTCCACTTTTTCAAACCTCCAGTTTAGTAAATATACCCCTTGGTGTCAGAAGTTGGAAGATATCTGCAAATAAACCAACTAAAAATTGTAAAAGAGTAAATTATAATACTCAAGTGCTTACTGTTAGCAGAAATAAAATTTAAAAAAAATAATAATTGTGTTTCAGTTGATATCAGTTCTGCATGCATCCAATGCCATATACTGGAGGTATAGACATATTACTGACTGTACTTAATATTGAAAACTAAAGACAGTAAGTTTCAAGATAAAGAATATCTCATGGTCATAGATAAAATTGTTTTCAACTTTGCCAACCTGGCTTTGATAGAAAAACTGCTAGTTGACCCCTATTTAACATTAGACAAAGCTGTGTCCACATGTAGATTTAAAGTCACAACATTGTATACGATAATGTCCAATAACTGCAGTTTTCTGCACCTAATGGAGTAGAAACTGTGTCCATTTCTACAATATATGTGTCACTGTATTTGGGCCCAAAAGAAGTACCCAACATCTTACAAAGCAAGTGAAAATGTACATCAATATAATAGGACATTTAATTTAGCATAAACAATCAAATAAATAAGGAAAGGAAAATAACCCCAATGAGCTTACAATTTTGAATATTAAATTAATGACCTATAGAAGAGGAGGTAATCAACTGAACAGTTTAGAAGTGCAGATCTTTTAAGTAAGTCCACACAAGTATATATGGGTAGAAATCTTAACTAGTAGTTTTAGTAATGTTTTTTGTAAAAATATGTAGGAAAACTTTAGGGTCAATGGGCCTGAGTCCTTAAGGAGAGCAAAGCATAAAAAAGGAGTAACTTTGCACCTGAACAAAATAATTTTGCATTGGAGGGGGGGGGGGGGGATTTTAAATGTGAGGACAGATTTATAGTTGGGTAGGTCATGTCCTAAGTCAACTTTGAATTTCAGTGTAAAAATAAAGCTACCAAGTATTTGTGTGCTACATGAAAAATCATCCAGTATTTTCCTTATGTGCAAAATAATAAACTAATTTGCACCCCTTGCATTGTAATATGGTTTGTAACAGAGAACACTCACTCCTTTTTTGCCTTACTTTCCTTAATGACTCAGACCCAGTGTGTTTTATATATTACATGAGGTTCACACTTTCTACTCTGGCTTCTCCCCTAACAGAGTTACTGAAGAAGTCAGTCCCAGTTGGTGTTCAATGGAATGAGAAATTTCAGGGGATGCTTGAAAAATTCAAATGATGCTTTGTGAGGTCCCTGTGCATAGGTTCCTTGATTTCAGGCCAACAGTTTGCCCTGAAGACCAATGCTTTAGACGTGTATCTGAAGTAGAGATGCTCACTGTTTTGGTTTTGGTTTTGGTTTTGTTTGGTTTTGTTTTGCAATTTTGTTTAAAAATCAATGTATTTGGGCATTAAATAACCTAATTTAGTGCTCCACCTGTTTCTTGGATAAGTAAGGTAATTCTAAAGCTAATAAATTAGGGAAAAATCCTGGTAGGTCGTCCTTAATTCTGCACACAAACCTGGTTGTCTTCCTCTTCATCCTAGCCTATTGGCAATGCAGCCATAGTCTTTAGGTGTATATTACACCCTCCACTTGTAGTTGAATAGAAAAAAAACAGCCTGTATAGATTGTAGAATTAGAAAGTAAAAATAAATGGACCAAGGTAGTTTGGTGGCTATCTATGCCCCCCCCCCCCCCCCCCCGCCCTCCACTTGTAGTTGAATAGAAAAAAGCAGCCTGCATAGACTGTAGAATTAGAAAGTAAAAATAGTCCTGCTCCATGTTACAGTCCTATAATGTATTAAAATCAGATATATATCCTGGAACATATGTAGCAAGGTGTTGTCAAACCTCCTCAAGTAGAATCTACAAAAAATGTAACAATATCTAAGTACATATATGTTGATTGTATTTACAATTGAATGCTTCTCTTTCTTTATGAAACAAACTTTAATGTATGATTGATGTCTGGACATCTTCAATAAAAATGTTTTGAAAAAAAAAAAAGTAAAAAATAAATGGACCAAGGGAGTTTGGTGGCTATTATTACCCCGCCCCCCCCCCCCGCCCTCCATTTGTAGTTGAATAGAAAAAAAGCATCCTGCATAGACTGTAGAATTAGAAAGTAAAAATAAAAGGACCAAGGCAGTTTGGTATCTGTCTGCATCAGCCCCCCCATCCACTTGTAGTAAACTAGAACAAAAGCAGCCTGCATAGACTGTAGAACTAGAATATAAAAAGAAATGGACAAAGGCAGTTTGGTATCTGTCTGCATCAGCCACCCCTTCCCCCCCATCCACTTGTAGTAAAATAGAAAAAAAGCAGCCTGCATAGACTGTAGAATTAGAATATACAAAGAAATGGACAAAGGCAGTTTGGTATCTGTCTGCATCAGATCCACTCTCCACTAGGAGTAAAATAGAAAACTATTCAGCCGTTATATAATCTAGAATATAAATAGAAATTGAGAAAGGCAATTTGGTATCTGTCTGCATCATAATCATCAACATCATCATTAGCGCCCTCATCACCTACACAAATCGCCCCCTCTTCTAATTCCAAAGTGGCATCCTCAATTTGTGTATCACCGGCTACACTCGGGCTGTTCAGGCACACATCAGCAGAACTGCTGAATGGGTACACTAACAGAATGCTCACAATTAGACATCCCACTATTGGATGGACTCTCCACAGGGATTGGTGTAATTTCTGATTCAGAGCAAACATTATCCTCTAATGCCTTACTGTTATCTTGCAGCTCGGCTTTGACGTGTAACAGTAATGGTGCACCCCTTGTAGGCTCGGTAACATTTTTGGATCTGCCACTAATAGAGAAAGGTGAAGGCCTCATTCTATCTTTGCCACTGCGTGTGTAGAATGGCATGTTGGCAATTTTTTTTTTATCGGCACTTAATTTTTCCTCAGTTAGACTTCTTTTTCGCTTCAACGCGGTAAAAAAAATTTGGGTGTATGTTTTTTTGACTGATTTCAAAAGACTGTGTAGTTTGACAATGCCTCTCCCAGATGATGTACTGGGAACACTACCATCAGGACTGGTGACAGAACCTGGTTGCTCATTCTGCTCATATGTGGACTGCTTGGAATCCATTCTGAGCCCAAAGCACTTGTAGTGGTAAAAATGATTTGGTAAGATACTGCTGACAAACAGGACTTTTGACAGCCAGAAATATTAATGCAAAAGAATGGGGGACACCCCAAAAGCACTGGGGAGTGCTAAAAATTATTTTTCAGACTGCTGACAAACAGGACTTTTGACAGCCAGAAATATGAATGCAAAAGAATGGGGGACACCCTAAAAGCACTTGGGAGTGCCTTATATAATTTTTTAAGACTGCTGACAAACAGGACTTTTGACAGCCAGAAATATTAATGCAAAAGAATGGGGGACACCCCAAAAGCACTTGGGATTGCTAAAAATTATTTTTTGAGACTGCTGACAAATAGGACTTTTGACAGCCATAAATATTAAAGCAAAAGAATGGGGGACAGCCAAAGCACTTGTAGTGCCAAATATTGAAAAAAAAGACTCCTCTATATAGAATTGTAAGCAGAATTGTAAGCAGATATGTTATCAGAATTGTTATCAGAATTGGATGAAGAATAAGGTATATTCTCTGTCCCTGCTCTAATCAGCCTGTGACTACACCCTGCTGTGTCCCTCTGTCAAATGGCGATGGATTGCTGTGGAGGCAGTTATTTAAAATTTTCAATTATCGTGAGAACCGAGCCCTGAGATCCGACGACGTCACAATGACGTTTGGCCTCGATTTGGAATCCGAGCGGGCGGGAGAGTACTGAGCCTGCTCGGCTCGGTACTCGGATAGGCAAAGTTTGGGTGGGTTTGCTTCTCGGGGAACCGAGCGCCCTTCTCTAATCTGAAGTGAGGACTTTGAAGAGTTGGAGAATAGAGTTTATATCTAAGCTGGAACCTCTATCCTTGTTAAATATTCTGTATTACCTTTGGGTAGTGTGTAATAGTTTTCCCTATCGATAAATGATCAAACACACCAAGACAAAGTGTAGATGTCTTAATTGATGAGATTACCAGAATTCAGTAATGTATCAGTTTATTGCTGGCTAATATCTATATAGGTTTGTTGTGTCTCACATATTGCACTAAATGGTTCCTTTGGCATTAGTTATCACAACGGAAAATAAATTGCTTTTAATTTCAATATAAGACAGAAAGTATATTACGTAGCTTATTCTTTGTCTATAAAATAGTATAATATTTTGTTGCTAGGTTTACTAATAAAGGTCTAGAGGCTGTCTGAACATAGCGAATTTTCAAGTTTTAACATATGACTGATTATAGCATAAACATGATTTCTTATGCAGCTGCTAAAAATAATCATGTTTTGCTCCACATCTAATTTTCTCCAAATGTGCTTACATTTCAGATTAGATACCTGCTTGATTGATGGTATTGATCTGAATAAATCATGTTTCCTTGTATTCACACAGATGTTTCTCTGTTTGCTGGCTCACAGTTTGAAAGCACATGGGTAAAGGATTGCAGCCTACAGAAAAAAAAATAAAACTTGGTAAACAATGGGAACAGCTATAATGGGAAAGCAGAAGTTACTACAGGTTCTCTGACACTTTGCTGTCAATTTAGAGAATTTTATATCACTGAATGATGATTTGCAAAGATGTTTTGCAAATCTTACTGTCATATTTAGATACTATGGTTGTATGAAGCCCCAGAAATTCAGGCAAAATGCAGACATTTTTGATCAGATTTGAAAATGGAATCCTGATTTCATGCTGTTTAAAGTAAAATCAATTAAATATGTATACTCCAATGGGACCCATTTGTTGGTGTCACCTGTAATAAACACTTCCTATGCATAATGTACTGTATATAAAATATAAATAAATTGCCAAGGCCCACTCCACCAAATTCTCAACCAGCTCTAGTGCTAGAAAGTCTGGCTGATTTCTCACATTGAAACCAGTTCCAAGAGGGTCAGCGCAAGGCTTATGCCTCTTTGTGAGAATTACCCACCAAAGAATGGCATACCCTCTTTTCAGAGTCCACCAGCCCCTGGGCTGTGGGGTTAGAGTATAATTAAGAATTAAATGATGATTAGCCCATTATTTTTTTATTTTTATATAGTGCAATGTGTCAGGGATCTACTTTATTTATGTATTTACTGCACTGCACTGAGATTGAGCGGAAAGGGGGGTTATGGAATGGTACACAATTTCAAGCAATAGTCCTACTTTTCCTTAACACTGCAGGAGTTAAAAAGGGGAAAACTTACCTTAAAGTCCCCCGCAGCTAGCTACTGCCAGTGGGAGCCAGGGAGGAGGTGGGGCTTGATTAATTCACTGCAATGTGATGACGCCATCAAATATAAAAATAGAAAACTGATTCCCCATTCCCTTTATCAAATCGTGACGCAAATATTTAATAAGCTATTCACATCTTTGCAGACTTTGAGGACAAAATGTGATGTCTAACAGGTGAAAATGAAATACATCTGAATTTACAATAAAGTGCTGGTGATTATTCAAAGTAGTTTGAGGATAAGCATGATGACAGTAGTGGTGCTTTGTGCAAGTTAGACTCAGATGAACGATAATGATAACATTTACACTCATCCCATGCTCAAAAGCATTCCGATGGAAATGAAAATGTACTAAGTGATAAATCTAAATCTAGCTTGGCAAAAAAGGGTAAATGTGCTCACCTCACATATCTAAGTACATTGTATAAGAAAAGAAGTAATGTTTACAGTAAATTTGCAAATCAACCATGGCTACCGGCAGCAACCATCACTGCTTAAAGTATTACACAGTGGGGAAAAATACAGTAGGACACCTCCTAGAGCACTCTCTCTGGGCAAGTATTTATCAAAATGTATAGCTCTAAATGATGCCTTTCAACTTTGTTAGGAATTGGCTTATTCAGAACTGAGATGACAAGTATCTAGTCATTATTATTTTTTAAAAAAAGCTGTAGCTGCTTTACACACTAACACTAAAATCCCCTATAATGTATTCTTTAAGTACCCTCCACAATATTCACTCATTGTGTTGTGCTGCCTGCTGTCCCCACACAAAACATAGATGGCTAATAGGAAGCGGGTATAGTAATTTGAAGCTGAAATTCCACAAATTGAAAAGCTGAATAAAAAAAAACCAGAAAGAAAGGTTTTACTTCTAGAAACCTATAAGCAGACTCCTTGGCTACAGAACTTGGAGGTGAGAATTCTGGGCTGAAGTATGCTTGGGATAAAAGAGGAGTAAGCTTTATTAGCATAGGAATAGCCTTATCTCAGTGACACCACAGAAGGGGGCTGAGTCAGAATAATGTAGATTGTAAAAACCCTTGTAAAGCTCTCCTTGGTGTCAGGATTCTGAGAATAAATTTATTTGAAAGCTGCTCCACTTCTGCTGTTCCTCTGTCATACAGAATATATGTTCATACATATTTAATATTATCTGTAATTTTTATCACTTTCATTTTTACTGACTGTTATTGCATTTATTTCAGATGTAATTTGCTATATGTTTGTATTACATCTAAAGCCCTGTACCTTTTTATATTAAATCTAAATTGTTTACTTGAAAATGCTTATGTAACCCACTGTTAATTATATTGTCAAAATTTGGAATAAAGAAAAATTACACAAAAATAATCTAAAATGTTATAAGTTTTTCCTTGTTGCGTTAATGAGTTTATAGGTTTTTTAACAAGAGAAGTATTGTTTGGCTGTGTTAAACCTTAAAATGCTAGGGAGTGATTTGTTAAAGCTTTGAATGATAGGGTATGAAGTGATATACCTTTGACTACCAGAGAGTGTAACATGTGCCAGTGTGTACATATATGTAACAGAGTTTTAGGGTCCTAATACCTAGTTCAATAGGAGATGGCAGTGATAAAGTTTTGTATGTAGGTGAGAGAACTATTTTGGAGTGGGAGTAGACTAGATCTGTAATCTTTGTGATAGGTTAATACAAGATTGAGTAATGGAACCCTGTCTAACCCCTTACAGTAATAATCAAGCCACGGGGTGGTGAGTGTATTCCTGACAATACATGTTAGTTGCATAACTGGATAATTAGCATCTGATGTGTCTGATGAATGCAGAAGCAGCACTGGGGTATGTAGTGATGTTTCTAACCAGAGATGGCTCAGAGCTCATGGGTCATTTAGTGCCAATCACTTGATCTCTGTGTTCATTTTACATAGTATTTATATTGAATAATGCAAATTCAGAATGAGGAAGCTCATTCTGTGATATTCTTTTGATATTGCACATTCTGTATTCTGCTTAGATTGGCGTAAAAAAGATTCCCCTGCTGCATTCAAAATAAATGTTTATTGCTAGTCTGCTTTAGAACATTAGCAGCATGGGACAACACAAAATGACCAGTGTAGTTCTTTATTAGACTTCTTACCATTATCATGAGAAGTATAATATAGAAGTAAGGTTTACTGCATATTTTGAGAAACTTTTTTCTGTTATGTTGATAATAGACAATTCCAGTTGTTTTTTTGATAAAGCTTAATAGTCCTAGATCTGTCAACCATTCAAATTTTTTTATATTGGCTGACCGAAGTGGCTTAACATAATGGGATACAACCCAACCCTGCAATCCACTGCAATAAGCTCTGCAGATTGGAACCTTCTTTGTAGCCTTATTTTATCAGGTGTCCCTCCTGAAGCAAAGGAGGGTGATCCTAGTGGAGGGAACCTTAATATCCAGGTACAATAGTTCATTAATTTTTTTTTATTTAATTTTATAAACGTATTGTTGCTCTTTTTTATTTTATATATCATAACATCAATCTTTCATCTTCAAAAGAAAAGGAAAGTTAAAACTGAATGTATTATAAGTTATCACATACTATCTGCAGTGGATTATTTGAAATGTACTAGGGAAAAGTTATATATCGCACCGGGTCGGCCTAATTTCTCTTATATTGTTAATATTTTCATAGATAAGGAATTAATATCCTTCACTATGCTGATATTCTTTACAGAGATGATGCACCCACACATTTGGATCAAAAACCACTAGAGTAAACATAAAGAGAAAGAAGAAATGTGTATATATCAGGACACTCTGAGGACCATAGAAAATTAATTTAAAACATATCACAAGCTTTATTGGTGTACATTAAAAATCATTAATTTCCTTTCATACAGTATCTTTAAACAATTAGAGAAATAAAAAAAGGTGATAGTAATGTGCAAACCCAGAGAGAAATCTGTTAAAACCAGTAGAAAAACACTGCTGAACGTGCCGTAGGCTCTTGTAATATATTGCTAAATGCTGTTATAAAATAATTTTGCACCAACTTAGAAAGAATAAGCCAGTGAGGGGAGTGCAGTTTCAGGTATATTTGACCCGATCCCTTATAGGTAGTATGGTTAACCTCAATATATATTCTTGTCCTCTCTCTCCAGCACTGACTGTATAGCGTCAGTCAGTGTGATACTACAGCGGCATTCATACAATAGAAACATAGAATTTGATGGCAGATTGTCATCCGCCGGGGTATCAGGCAGGCCACCAGACCCCGGCAAACTTACCTGGCTCCGGCGGTCCGCGCCGCCATCTAGGATTCTGGACCCGCAACTTATAAAACCTATGTCCGCTTCCCTATTGGCCAGGCAATCCTGGCGCCAAATACAAAAGGCACTTCATTCATTCAGTGCCTGTTCTTCAGATGTTCCTGAGTACCTGTTGTGACTGCGCTACATCCTGATTATCTTGTCTGGTGAGCTGACGCTCCAATCAAGTACCCACTACTCTGCTTGTCTGGTGAGCTGACGCTTCAATCCTGTACCTGCTATTCTGCTTCTCTGGTGAGCTGACGCTCCAATCCTGTACCTGCTATTCTGCTTGTCTGGTGAGCTGACACTCCAATCAAGTACCCACTATTCTGCTTGTCTGGTGAGCTGACGCTCCAATCAAGTACCCACTACACTGCTTGTCTGGTGAGCTTACGCTCCAATCCTGTACCTGCTATTCTGCTTGTCTGGTGAGCTGACGCTCCAATCAAGTACCCACTCTACTGCTTGTCTGGTGAGCTGACGCTCCAATCAAGTACCCACTACTCTGCTTGTCTGGTGAGCTTACGCTTCAATCCTGTACCTGCTATTCTGCTTGTCTGGTGAGCTGACGCTCCGATCAAGTACCTACTATTCTGCTTGTCTGGTGAGCTGCCGCTTCAATCAAGTACCTATTATTATCTTGTCTAGTGAGCTGACGCTCCAGTCAAGAGTCTACTATTATCTTGTCTATGAGCTTACGCTCCAATCAAGATCCTGCTATTATCTCGTCTAGTGAGCTGACGCTCCAATCAAGAATCTACTATTATCTTGTCTTGTGAGCTGACGCTTCCACCAGCTGTCCTGATACGTCATTGTCTTCTTCGCCTTTAACTGTTCCTTGCCTTCCAAAGGGTCTCGCCCAGCACTCTAGCAGGGGCCGCGACCTGTGAGCAGACGCAGCTCAGACCATACTGCTTTGCGGCGGTTCTTGGTGAACACGTCTGTTCAATAGACTCCGCGCCCTGTTGGAGTAGTGCCAAACTGTACGAACCCTAGGATTCGCATCGTAAAGACCTAGTGCCATCAGAGACCGTGAAACAGATAAGAACTGATTGGCCCATCTCATTGTTTCATTAACCTATGGTAACCTCAAACCCTTTTTGGTTCTTTAATCTTTGTAAGGATATCTTTGTGTCTTTCCCAAGCATGTTTAAATCGCTCTACTGTATTACTGTATTGGCTTCTACCACCTATGATGGCAGGCTATTCCACTTATCCACTACCCTTTCTTTGAAGAATTTTTTCCTCTGAACCTACAATGTTGCAGGATCACATATAACAGCTGCAACACATGTTTAAAAGCTTGGTTATTTTGATGGATACACTTGGTAGTGACTCCAGACACGATCATAAAATAAATGGTTCTTACCCTAAAACTTTCCTGTCTTTTCTTTGATTGTAAAACTATCAAATTCCATTTACTTATATTTCCCATACAGCCACGTCTAAATTTTCATACCACTATTTCTAAATTTCTAATTCGACCACTGATTAAATATGAGATTTTGATTAATGAATTCTATTGATACTTGCTAATTAATAGTTGATTATTTTTAAGCAAACGCTGTTTAGGTTAAACATATTGCCCACAGTTTTTGACTTCTTGAAGCAGGACTTGTTAAATATTAATCCATAGATGTAGGGACAGACTAACCTGAGATTCTAGTTGTGGAATCATCTGTTGATTTTTGTCTTATAACTTATCATATCTTATTAATTTTTACTTATAATGAACATCTGACATTAAATTTCCCATTATTCTAATGTATACTAGGCAGTTCTTAACTAGTACTAATCTTTTACTAGAATGTTTTCAGCTGATGAAAATTTTCCTATTTTGCATACTGAGCAACAATAGATCCTCACTTGTTTTCTTTTGTATTCTGAAGAATGAAATATTTGTTAGCTGGCTTAATATGTCAGTTAAAATGTATTGATATTGAATGGATTTAAAACATAATAGTACTGTAATATGTTTATGTCGCTGGTTATGTCACAAGGTTTATACCCCACTAAGTCAGCTGAAAAGGCACAGCTTATGGCCTGGAGGCATAGGTACCCAGAATATCCAATGCTTTTAGGTGTTATTTACCTAATCATTAAAGCATTAAACCATGTTTATTCTCTACAAGGTTATTTCAAAATATCGAAGCATGTTGTCACAAAAATCACTGACACAGTCACCTATGGGCCAGCATTTTTTGGTCCTGAGAGACTAGGAGCAAAATACCACTTGTAATAATAGTCTAATGCTGGAAACCTTGTATAGTTGCAAATATATCATTAATGTTAAATAATCATAAATCACAATTTTTGTTTATTTTTTTTGGAATAATGTTCTAGTAGTTGCCATTGAGTGTTAAATGTAAGTGGTTTCATTTTAAATGCAGGGATTAAAGTTGAATACTATTACACAAGGAACGCACAATGCTGTGCCCTATAGTTTTCATGTAAGCGTCATTCTATTTATAAGTCCAATGTATTTGTATTTAATTTATCAGGATCTGAAGCTTTATCTATAGCTCTGTTTTGTGGATGCAGTAATGACACTTATTTTCAGGATGTGGCATTATGGAACTGTGAAATAGAGATGTGATAGTAATCATCATATAACTGCCTACATTCAATACACTCAACCTCAAGTCAGTAGAATATCACTGAGGAATAGGGATTGTGCATCATCTCCAAATTGAGGCAGTGAAGGGAGGATCAATGACTCTCTGGTTTAATTTAGCTTTTACTAACAATTTATGGAGATTAGAAGATTGCCAAAAGGATATCATAGAAAATTTGAGGCTTGTTTTAAAATAAATAAATAAAAAAATCATTTTGAATTAATGTATAGCTTTGTCCAAAATAACTTGTTTATTGCTTGGCGCATTAAATGAATCAGGCACTGCATTCATAGACTCTGACCTATTTTTCCAAGTGAAGCTTTTATCTTCATGAGATCCCTATGTTGCACTACACAAAAGTGTCATAACTAGAATTGTCTTATTGTTTTACGTGGTAATGACAAATATTATGCTATAGGTTGCTGTCATCATGCAGCTGTAGCCTCGTCTGTCAACTGAATATAAAATTAGCTAGAAAATATAAATGATGTTTAAACAAAGGTTTCTTTAAAGAATCACTTAACCGAAAGTTACCTTTAATAAAAAAGCTACAGTTTGATAAAAGCAAACATTGCAGGACTTGCTGGATCAGAAAGCACAGTTAAGTAAGGTTTTTCTATTTTAGTTATTCACCTAACTAAATCCAAAATTAAACTAACCGCTATCAACTGAAACTGCAAGTTGTGTTTAGGACTTGGCGGTTCCACTAGTCGAATCTAGGCAGAAGTCTAGGGTGCCAAGTTTTGGCAGGCTTCTTAAACACTTAATGTGGGACATTACGTCACTGATACATTGCTTTTATTTTCAACAGGGCATCCCAACACTTAACACCAGAGGGCCACATAGGTGGCATCAACCAGCATCTTATTATCTTTGGAGCTACTGGTTGCTGTTCCTCAATGGGAGTGATTGACTATGACTGTGACCCTGGGCTATAATGTCACTGCCCAGCGCCACATTCCTAGTCTAACATTAGGGCAGAAGATGCAGCCCCTTGCTCTACTCAAAGTAATGAACAGGGGTGTGGGACTGTATCTTGGGGTGGTGGGGTTGACCAGGTAGTGGGTGTATCCAGGGCAATTCCACCGGCCCTAGATGTGTTTGAGGAAGAAATCCTGAATCCTGTCAGACTTTATTGCTTAGCAAAGCAACAGTAACAACCTAGCTCAGCCTTTGGTTTTAAGAGACTGACTACAAGAAATAAATGGGATCAAATATTTAGCATTCTCTCTGATCAGTCTACCACTTAATGCCAGTCTCTACACATCTTCACTACCTGACACTTACGATAAGATCTTACTACCTAGAGCTCAAATCCTGGGGGCATCCGAGTACCTGTGAGAATATCACTCTCTACAGGAAAGGTGGCTTGCTATAGATGAAGACCTCTAATTCATCCTGTTCTATGAATGAGCCATAACACAGAAGAGTGGGGAATATTATATGTGTGTGTGTGTGTGTGTGTGTGTGTGTGTGTATTTGTGCATATATATATATACTAGCTGAAGTACTCGGCGTTGCCTGTGTTTAAATCTTCAGGTTATTAATTTAACAATTAGTTGGATTAACTGTCAACATTTTAAAAATAATTAGCAGCTTAAAAGCTCTTCCAACACATTAATTAGATGGCTGCCCAGAGTCGTTTTTGTTTTTATATTAAATGTTATCCAAATCCATTCAGTGAAAGGCCCAGAAGAAGCTCCCTGGGTGAAAGTTCTGGCCAGCATGCACCAACAGGAGGTGTGATCGGGACCTCACCCCGTAGTAGGTGTTCTAAGATCCAGTGTTACCAGTCTGGGAAATTTTTGTCCAAATCCATCCAATGGAAAGCTCAGAATAGGCTCCCCGAGTTAAAGTTCTGCCTAGCGTACACCAATGATGGGTCTGACCTGGACCCGAAACCTCCTAAAACCTGGCCAAGATCCAACTGGACCACCTTGCATTACTTTCATCCCAATCGGAACAGGGGTGTCCGAATGCATAACTGGACAGTCAAACAAACCAAATCCATCTCCAGGACCTCAGCTCGCTAGTATGTCTTCTGGGATCCAGTGTTACCAATCTGTGAAGTTTTGGTCCAAATCCATCCAGTGGAAGGCTCAGAACAGGCTCCCTGGGTCAAATTTCTGCCCAGCGTACATGTCACACTCCGTGCCCGTAAAAGGGCACTTGTCTCGTTACCTGCATCTCACTGATCTTGAAACTGGCATGTTCTGGCATTAGGTTTCACCATTCAGCTATCTATTGTCAGATCTGCACAGGTGCAAGGTCTGTTTCACCTCAGGACCTCCTCCCTATTTCTCATTGGCTAAGTGTTATTGGAGCACTATTTAAACCTCCTGGATTCACTTGTCTGATGCCTGTTCTTCAAGCTCACTTCCTGTAGCCTGTGGCTCTGGTTCCTGTTTCTCCTTGTGGATTGCGTGCACTTCAGTCTGCTCTCAGTTCGTGGCCTGTGGTGAACTATCGCTGCTCCAGTATCTTTATTACCATCTCCAGAGTACTTCATCATGACAGCCCGCTTCTCTCATCGCTACCTCTCAGAGCCGCTATTACGTCTGTGACTCATCAGCTGTTGTCCTGAGTTACCTCCGCTACTTCATCTACGTTTGTGGCCTGTGTTGAACTATCACTGCTCCAGTGTCTCTATTAACATCTTCAGAGTACTTCATCGTGACAGCCCGGTTCTCTCATCAAGTTCGTGGCCTGTGTTGAACTATCGCTGCTCCAGTATCTCTATAACCATCTCCAGAGTACTTCATCGTGACAGCCTCGGTTCTCTCATCGCTACTTCTCAGAGCCACTACTCCTTCTGTGACTCATCAGCTGTTGTTCTGAGTTACCTCCGCTGCCTCAGTCTGCTCTCAACTCATGGCCTGTGTTGAACTATCGTTGCTCCAGTACCTCTATTACCAACTCCTGAGTACACCATTGTGACAGCCTTGGTCCTCTCACAGCTACCTTGCAGAGCAGCGACTACTCCTGTGACTCATCAGCTGTTGTCCACTATTGTCCTATGTTACTTCCTCCTCAGTGACCATCAGGGTATATTACCTCTGTTCCTGTGTCTCTACCACTTACCTGCTGGTACCAGTGTTGCCTCCTGCATCATCTGACTCCTCCACATTGTTCTGCTGTCCACTCACTCACAGGACCGCGACCTGCTGGTTCGGTGTCGCTAAGACCATACTTCCTTGCGGAGGGTCCTGGTGAAAACCACCCACCTGTTAGACTCCACACCCGTGAGTGGTCCTAGCAATGATCAGCAGAGCCTAGGGATCTAATTCCATTATTGCCAACCGTGACAGTACACCAACGGGAGGTCCTACCAAGACCACCTTAAAACCTGGACAGGATCCAACTGGACCACTTCACATTGGTTTAAACCGAATTGGTGCATGGGTTTGCGAATACTTAACCGGACAGACAAACAAACCCAATCCACTCAGAGTGAGGCCCAGAACAGGCTCCCCACATCAAAATTCTGGTCAGCGTTCACTAATAGGAGGTCCGACTGGAACCTCAACACCCTTGTATGTCTTCTGGGATCCAATGTTACCAGTTTGTGAAAGTTTCGTCCAAATCAATCCAGTGGAAGGCTCAGAACAGGCTTCCCAAGTCAAAGTTCTGCCCAGCATACACCAACAGGAAGTCCGACATGGATTCTATCCTCCATAAAACCTGGCTAGGATCCAACTGGACCATTGCATTGGTTTCATCACAATCGGTGCTGGGTTGTCGAAGATATTTACCAACAAACAGACAAAGAAACAAACAAACCTCTTATTTTATTTATAAATATATATATATATATATATATATATATATATATATGTATATATATAAATGTTTTCAAAATCCATTCAGTGTAAGGCAAAGAACAGACTCTCAGGTCAAACTTCTGACCAGGGTGTATCAACGTGAGGTCTGACCGGGACCTTAACCCCCGAATATATCTTCTGGGATCCAGTGTTACCAGTCTGTGAAGTTTTTGTCCAAAACCATCCAGTGCAAGCTCAGAATAAGCTTCCCGAGTCAAAGTTCTGTTGAGCGTATACCTACGACTGGGGCCCTAACCCCCTTAAAACCTGCTAGGACTCCAACTGGACTGCCTTTCATTGCACTGTTTTTATCCCAATCGATGCAGGGGAGTCCGAATGCATATCCGGACAGACAAACAAACCAAATCCATCTAGTGTAGGGCCCAGAACTGGCTCCCCAGGTCAAAGTTCTGGCCACCATACACCAACGGGAGGTCCAAGTAAGACCTACACCCACCAGTATGTCTTCTGGGATCCAATGTTAAAAGTCTTTGTCTTTTGACATTTTTGTCCAAATCCATTTAGTGGAAGGCTCAGAACAGGCTGCGCTGGTCAAATTATTTCTGGCCAGTGTACGTCCGACCGGGTCCCTAAACCTCTTAACAACAGATAAACAAAGAAACGTCTTATTTTATATATAGAAGATAAATATATATATATATATATATATATATATATATATATATATATGTATATATATATATATATATATATATATATATATGTATATATATTTATTTATTTTTACCTTTTATTTGCCCCCAGCACATACCCTGTGTTTCTTCATCATCATTATTTGCAATTGGATCCGAGCCTAAACAGGACCCTTGTCTTATACCCCATTCATACTGCACCAAAATCCCGGGTTTTTCCCGGGGCGAGCTCAAACGACCCGGGTCTTGGTGCAGTATGAATGGTACAAGTGAAAAATCCCAGGTCTAAAAACCCGGGTCTTCAACCCGGGATTTATCGAGGGGTAATTCCCGGGTCGGACCCGGGTTGCCTGCACTATGAATGGGGCAACCCGGGTTTTGGCATAGTTGCATAGGGGGAGGGAGAGAGGGAGAGAGGGAGAGAGGGAGAGAGAGAGAGAGAGAGAGAGATTTTTCCATATTCCAGCTTTCAGCCAATGAAAAGTGCTCTGGTGATGACTCCCACAAATTGCCAGGGCACAGACTTGTGCAGTATGAATGGGGTCAACCCGGGAAATTCCCGGGTCCGAGGTGCAGTATGAATGGTGTTTCTGAGCTGGGACGCTCCGAGACCCTGCAAAAATCCGGCTTCAAAAACCAGGGATATTGCAGGGGCGGCTGTATGAAAGTGGTATAATTGAGGAAGTCCTTGTGATATCCTTGGGATCCCAGGCTCTTGTTACCTCCACATTTATATGATGATGAAAAAGAGGGTGCATAATGGGATTTTTTTGTGAAATTTGTTTTCTGTGTAAATGAGATTGTCTTTTATGTCTATTTATGTAGAATGTTGTAGGACTAATTTATAGAGACTGTATAATAATCTCCATTCCTTAGGAGATACATTTCCTTTGTTGATCAATATGTGCGTTAAATAATAACTAACAAAACATGACAAATATTTTGAAAGTGGCACCAGCCATGCTTTAGACAGAGGCATCAAGAATTGCCCCTATTAACCACACATTTAAAGTATTTTGCTGGCAATGCGAAAATTGAAAACTCTGAACTGACAGTTATTTATAATTACGTGTGTAACAGATCCTCTCTTGCAGGCCCAGAAAAAACTATATAAAATTAGTAAAAAGAAAAGAAATTTAACACCAATTTACAGATATTATATTCTGTAGCTGATAGAATGGTGTGAAAGTAGTGTTCCTGGCTTCGTCTCAAGCACTAGAAAGTGTTATTTCAAACCTTTCCTTTTGCATGGCTACATCTCACAAAAGCTTTTATGATGGTTTTAATTTACATTAAATTAATGCACAAAATATCAACTGGATGGAATTCTATATGAAATTGGCATCTGGGGGTAAATGTATCAAGCTCCAATTTTTTCAGCGTTTTAAAATAGCGGGTGATAAACCGTGATATTAGTCCCAAAGTCGGCAGATGTATTAAACTGTGATTTTTACTCTGATCTTAAAAATCGCTGGTCATCTCTGGTGATTTGCTGTGATGTCAAACACTCCCGTCTTTAGCTAATTCTCCTGTGTTTCCTGCGTGATTACTAAACACATCACTGTTACACTGTTCTGTCTATAGAGCCAGAGGTCCGGCAGCTGTTAAAAGTGTAAAAATAGAAAAAAGTAAAAAAAAAGTGCTGCCAATCTACCGCTGGTTACGTGAAAATCTGGAAAAAAAATTGTGTGTCGGTCCCTCCAACTTTCACTTAACCAGCACTAGGCAAACCAGCCGGGTGGGTGGCACTATAGCAGGGGGACAAACGGCATTTGGACATTTTGGACTTTTCAAGCTGGACATTTGGAATTACAATTTATTTTGGACCTTTCAAGCAGGACATTTGGAATTACAATTTATTTTGGACTATTCAAGCTGGACATTTGGAATAACAAATATATTTGGGACATGGTTTTCAAGCATTTTTGGATTAAAAGCTGCTGCCTAAATAAGAATTCTGATTGATAAGTATTTTGGGGTTTTCTTATTTTTAATAAATATATGTGGTATTATTGAGGGTGTGTATTGTTTTTATTGGGGTTTTATTCTTTTTATTAAAATTTTGTGGTTTAAAACAGGGTGTTGTGTTTTTTTTAACATTTTTTGTGTGGAACTACAGGTCTCAGCCAGCCCTGGGTGTCAGGGCATATTGGCAGTTGTGGTTCTCCAAGGTCTGGCTGGGACTTGCAGTTCCACAAAACAAAATGGCGTCCATTTGTTATTTTACATTTTTTTCGGCGTTATTACCCTACTACCCACAGCCGACGGGGGTAGGAAGAGCCCTCGTGCTTTCAGCACTGAACTGGCTATTCCTAGAGGGGGGGGGTGCTCATTTTTTTGGCGCACCCCACTCCCTAGGGAATCCAGCCCGGCGCTGAACAGCCTGGGGTTGAACAGCCTGGGGTTGGTTAGTCAATATGGCAGGGGGACCTCTGCCACGTGTCCCCCTGCTATAGTGTCACCCACCCCGACTGGTTTGCTTAGTGCTGGTTATGTGAAAATAGGGATGACCCCACGCAAATTTTTCCCCCCCTTATTCACGTAACCAGCAGTAGGCTGTAAGCACTAGGGCTAATAGTGGCTGGGCCGGGGGGGACCCCACGCTTTTTTTTTTTTTAAAACTTTTGACAGCTGTGGCTATATAGTCAGACAGTGTAACAGTGATGTGTTTAGTGATCACGCTGCTATCAAGCAGCGTGTTGTATCTGGCAATTTTTCTCAGGAGAGTTTGTTTAATCGCAGCTTCATACATTTGAGACTTGTGTAGCTAGAGTGGCAAACATTCGGGACTTTGATCTCTATAGATTTTGGAAATAGCAATTTTGATAGAAACACATCTCTGGCGATTTTACATAAAATCTCAGCTTTATACATCAGCGAGTTTCAACTCTCCCGAGAAAATAGCTGAATTTGCAAAATCGCACTTTCATACATTTACCCCCTGATCTTTTTACTGTTCAAATACACAGAAAGCTTGCAGAATAGGTTTGCTAGTAATGTAAACATGTATCAATTATGGACATACTTCTTGTAATATCAAAGATATAGATGGGGATAAATGTCACTATTTACATTTTTCAAGCATGACATAATTATTCAAATGTAGGGTTCTGTGTTGAGTTAACAATAAGTCACCAACCAAAGTTTTGAGTCAGGGTCTAACAGAAACATAACACATCAATACAGGTGAACATCAAACCAAAGCTATAGAGAAAGGTCAGCATATATAGGCTCCTTCAATGGAGAAGTGTGAAACTTCTACCCTCCCCAGAATACAGCCACACCTAAAATAAATTTGAGCTCTTAAATAGGTCCAAACTCCTCCCCTCTAAGGGATAGGTGGGACTTCCTCCTGACTCCCAGGAGGTTAACCCTTTCCTCAGATGTGGCAGTTTCTCCCTCTGCCACAGATGCCTATTTATTTGAATCATAAAACAGGACATACATGGGGTATTGGACTTTCTCAGCACTAATAAAGCAACCAGTGATTCATTTTGGTTGTCTTAATACATTTAATACATAATAACTATTCCTGAAACACCACAGTCAAGCTTCTACAGAAGTGGGTGTGGAAGAAGGAATTAGCATTCAAACTGCTGGACATTTTCTATGGTTATTACTGACAACCAGTACAAACATGAACAGGAAAGCCCTTAGTGGTGGATTGATATTTGCTAGTGAAAGTACCCTGATCAATATTTCCATAGCACCTAACATCTAGAATACTGAAAGCAGGACAAAATAAGCATCACCCTGTTCTGCCCAAATCACAACCACAAATAGGCAAATTTATGTAAAACCACACCTATTTTTCTGTTAAGCACCGCCCCTGCTAATCAGGATGTTCTATCAAAGTCAGGGCAGTTGGGAAATGTGTATTTCAACTCTTTGTTTATTAAGGATTATTTGATTAGGAGCAGCATATCTTTTGTTATCACTTTTTTTGCCTTGCACGGAAGATAATAATGCGATTATTAGAATGCTCACTGCAACACATATTACTTAAGAATACCAGTGTCCTGCTCTTTTGAGTGGCAGTGACCTGTCTAATTGTGATTTTGTAGTGAAGACAAGGTTGAAAGTGACAAAGGCAGTGTGGTAAGATGAGGATAATAAAGGCAAATGGGAACAGACTGAGAGTTAGATAGTGGAAGGAGCAGTTTCTTCTCAATTGTGCAGGTAGTGATGTGAAGCTCCTGCCACACTGATGTAGAAAGATTGTGGTGTCAGATGTATCTCTATATAATGCAAATTTCATCTATTCCAGTGATTCTATGTACAGGTGTATGTTTTGAATTCAAATTGAAGCTGAATTTGTATGTTCAACACACATTATTAAAAACCTGAAGAACCTGCTGCCCAAAATAAAGTCATTGATCACTGTAATAGGGTACCTGCCAAAAGAATTTCCTTAAGTTGAATCTATGTTAGATACCCAAGACAAGCTGACAGGATTTTACTGCATATGTAGACTGTCTCCATAGGCAGCTTTGCTTTACCAACCAATGTTATTATTCATGTCACTTAATGTTGCTACTGTAGGTAATGTTGATTTACTATATGGTATCTAGTGTTTAGGATTTTAATAGGTTCTCAATTCTGTACTGTCTTCCAATGTAATCACCATATTGATAGTTTGCCACTGGAAAAACATGCATTTAACAGTAGTGAAGACAAGTGGAAATTGCTTTAGCTGTAATTGATCATTGTTCGGTTGAATGACTGGAGACAGTTTGCACATACAAGAAGGCTTTTGTAATAGCCATTTTATAATAAAAGTACCATTTAAGCATGTGCTGCGTAATCCACTTTTTGTTAATGGAAACATAAATTACTCTAATACTGTACACCTATCAATGTCTGAGGAAAGACTTGGCACATAGATTAAGATTTAATGTAATGTAACAAATATATGAGGTTAGCAGTGGACAGTTATTTAAGCTCTTTTATGAGCTCCTTTTTTGAATGTGACTTTGATTTAAAAATATTCTAGTATAATTGTATAAAAAGTTTTTATAGAGTCGGAGAGAATCAATTTTGGGTAAAATGTGATAAGGTAAACGTTAACGGAATATATATCACATGCATGTTTTGCTGTGAACATGCTATTGGTGATTTCCTAAAATTTGCCCTGGTCTGCGGATTCTGTCGTTGCTCCTGCTGGCAGGATGTTACTGCATTCCAAAGCTCTCATTGACCGCCCTAGTTAACAGTAGTAGTGCAAGCATACTTAGGGCTAGATTTACTAACAGGCGTGTTGGTAAAACCGTCGACTTTCGGCGGGTTTGCTGGCGGTTTAGCCATCGCCGGATTTACTAAAGCTAAAACCGCCGTCCAAACGGCCATAAATGAATTTTTCAAAGCCGCTTCTTTAGAAAGCACCATGATGGCTTCAACAATGTTGAACATACAAACAGCCGGAATTACTATTAGGCGGTTTGTTAAACCGCCGGGAAAGGACCATTCAAACGACCAAAATGAAAGAGCTGCTTGTGAGCGGCGAGATTGCTCAAACAGCATGCTGTTTGAGCTATTTTGCTATTCAGAACATAAGAGAAAGGGCCATTTCATGTCCAATGATTGCTCTTTTAGGATTGTATATGGGAAATGGGCAAAGTGTCATGTAATTTCAGTGTAGTGTTAATTATTTTTTTTCCCCCTGTATGATTACATCGTAATTTCTAAAATCAACATTTTTTAACATTTTTTTTTTCTTTTAACAAATCCACAATAATAATGGTGCTAAAAAAAACAGGATGCGCAATGTGTCTTTACATAGTTAACCCTTAATTGTGACAAAAACAAAAAGGCGTTTCTGGGTGAAGAAATCACAGTCAATTACAGGCTAGTGGCCAGCAGTTAAGCATGATGGTCCCTCATTATTTTTTCAGGTGTGCGTTTGTTTGAGAATGGCTTTTGCAGGGAATGTGGTGCATTCTTGCCAGTGTATGTTTGCAGCTTTTTATCTGATGGAGGCAGAAAGGCGGCAGGAGGAGGAGTATGGACAACAGTTGCCATCTGTTTCGCGGAGCCTGCGCAGACCGTGCACTCCACATGCATTTACAGTTCGTTTGAATCTGGATTCTTTGGCTGATGTGGACGTAGTACAAATGTTTTGGCTCAATCGTACTAACCTGATGAGACTTTATGAGCAAGTGAAGGATGATTTGGAGCCTACAACCAGTCGCTCTAATGCAGTGTCAGGACTACACAAACTAATGTGTGCAGTTCACTTTTTGGCAACAGGTTCCTTTCAATCTGTGTCCTCCAGAGTGATTGGCATAACACAGCCTACATTTTTCAAGACATTTTGGACAGGTCTTAGGTGCCCTTAAAAGAGTGTGCCCTACATATATCAGCTTCCCCAGCCAGGAATCACAGTTGCATGAGCTAAAGGTAGCTTTCTATAGGGTCGCAGGTATCCCAAATGTAAGATTGCACTCATATTGGCCTGAGACCACCTCACCACAGGGCAGAGATTTTCATTACTCGCCATCCTTACCACTCCCTGAATGTGCAGGTTGTGTGTGATGCTAACATGTGTATAATGAGTGTTGTGGCAGGCTATCCTGGTTCATATCATGACACCTTTATCCTGAGACAGTCTACCCTTTATGCCAAATATGAAAGTGGTGAAATGCCGGAGGAATGGCTTTTGGGTATGTACTTACCATGTTTTATATATCTCTTATCATTGTTCAATTTGCCTCACATGTGCTAACTGCTGTACAACATGCTCAAATAAAATGGTAGTTAACATTTTTGTTTTATTACAGGAGATTCAGGATATGGGCGTCACTCCTGGCTGATGACTCCTCTGCTGCATCCTCAGACTCCTGCACAGCACAAATACAATGAGGCACACATAGCCACTAGAGGTGTGATAGAGCGTACCTTTGGACTCTTAAAAACCAGGTTCAGGTGCCTAGATAAATCTGGTGGGGTGCTTATGTATGCACCTGAAAAGATGTCTGATATTGTGCTGGCTTGCTGTCTGCTACATAATCTAGCTTTACATCAACTTACCCCACCGATTATTGCAGTACACAGTGAACAAGTAGGGGTCCGTGTCCCATCTGGTGATGTGCAGAGCACAGAGGGGGAGGCAGATTAGAGACCGTCTCATTACAAACTACTTTACATGTAAGTGCATACTAGAAAAACCATTTATTGCTAGTAAATGTGTTTGATGTGAGTGCAATGGTTATTTTTTTTTGTTTTGTTTAGAGTTTGGAACCTTTAAACAGAGGATAGTGTGTACTCCTCATGTGGTAAATGTGAACGTCCCTGGAAAGTTACAGTCAGATGTCAAAGTGTAAGTGGAATTAGTGCATTGTTTTTTTATACTCTTGTTTAATTTGCAGAAAAGAAAGACAGATAGCATTGACATGTAACTGCATTTATTGCAGTAGAACGCATAAACAGAAAATTTACAATGCATACACATGCATAAAAATATATATACAGAAAACAGAATAATTAGGCTAGCGACGCCTTTTCGCAGGTACATCTGTACCTCTGGAGCCACTCTCTCCTCTCCCTCGGCCACCCCTGGTGCGAGCACCTCTCCTTGGAGGTGTACTCTGGACGAATCTACCCGGCGTGCTAGCGGTACTGGTTGTTGCAGATGAAATAGGTGCAGGCAAACAGGCTATAATTTCATGATGGATTTGGCCTGCCATCTGACTAACATTCGCATTTTCCTCCCTTACAGTAGAATGTAATGCCTCCACAGCACCAGTCATTTGGACCATTGTAACATTCAATTGCTCTATAGCAGTAGCAATTCTGTTTAAGGCAGCAGGTATTTGGCTATTGCTGCGGTGTGCCCGCCTCAAATGGCCCATACTATGAGACATGTGCCTGGTCTGTGTGTCCATAAACTGGGATTGCAGTTGTTGGAATTGGGCAATTGACTGTGCCATTTCTCTCCCTGGATCCAATGTAGGAGGTAGAGTTTGCTGCTGTGCGGTTTGTTCTGCAGGCCCAGGTGATTGCTCCTGGAGGGCAGACACAGGGGCATCAACAGCTTGGAGGGTGATGACTGTTTCATCCTCTGGGTCAGGTGACATGGCCAAGGACTCACGCTGAGGTGCCTGATATGAAGACGGACCTGTGTTTGAAAAATCACGGTAAGTATATAGGATATAATATGTTTGTATATTGCATTCTGGACACTGGATAGAAAAGAATAATCTTTTTCAACTACAGATTGTTTAACAATGTTTGCATTCCTGATTACTTGTCCTATGCAACCTGCTTAAGGATGCACTTTTTATCTTTTGAATACACATTCTCATTTGGACTATGTATGGGTGAGGGGGATAGAAAAGTAAATTATTTTGAACAAGAAATATGATGATGCAGGCAGCCAAATGCTGCAAGACCGTGCTTTTGGATAAGCTAATACTATTTTAGTTCTCCCTCTGTGTAGCACATGATGTTTTCAGTGCAAACCATATAAAAATCAAGATATATAACATGGACACCAACATTTGTGCACAAAAACATCTAACCCCATTGTTTCTCCCTCAAACAGAGTACACGCACCTGCTTGATCTTCAGGGGCAGAATCCCTCACAGAAGGTGGAGGTGTAGACTTTGGACTGGGAGTTAAGTCTCTTAAAGGCGATTCTGGATGTATTAGAAAAAGCATACAATGTATTTGCAGCAACAATCATTTGAAATATATACAGTATATTTGAAAAATGTGTTAAAAAAAAAAAAATACTGTTAGAGTAAAAAATGCAAATAACTCGCCAACTGCTTGGCCAAACGAGGGTGCATCGGTATCCTGCACAGTAACCCCCTCTACAATCTCCCGGGGCAGTATCTGCCGAAGCTCCTCTTCAAATCTGGTGTATTCGACACGAAGTGGGGGTCCACCACCCGTTCTTCTTGCTGCCCTCCTTTCCTCTGCCATTTTTTCTTTAAGCCTCCTCTTAATGTCAGAGAATCTTTTGCAGCAGTGAGCCACTGACCGCTTTAGTGGCCCCACCGCGTTCACAGCCTCACAGATTTGCCCCCACAATTGGTGGCGCAGCCTTAGCAGAGTACGGGCTGCCAGGTTCCCTAATATTACTTCATAGCAGGGAACTATATTGTGCACCAGCACACAATCTTCGTCATGAGAGAAACGCACATTCCTCCCTGACTTGGTCTTCCTGCCCTGTCCTGATTCCTCTAACCCTTCCTCGCCTTCCTCTGCCCCCTCCAGTTCCATCTCCCTCTCCTCAGCCTCTGCCCCCCTCCTATCTCTAGCCATATTCACAATTAATACACAAAAACAAGAAACACAGAAGGACTGACAAACACCAAGGACAGACTAGACTAACTACAGAAACACTCACAACACACTTGCACACAAGTAACAGAGACAAAGGACTAGACAAATACAATAAATACAAGACAGAAATTAAATCAGAAAATAAATGCACAAAACTGAACACAGGACTACTCACACTTCAATCAGAAATCACTGCACCAGACCACTCTAAACCAACTCTCACCAACTCTCACCAAACCACAATCCTCCAAACTCCTCTCTCTATACTCCTTAAAACCCTATCAAAGAAAAAGTGGCAGGCCAGTGCTTTATATAGGGCTTGTGATGTCAAATCTCCTGACTTTGAAAGTAGCCAATAGTAAAAAGCTATGAGACAGGTGTATTTTTCAAAAAAGCCGTCATTTAAAGCAAAAGCGCCATGTTCCATTCAAAGCCGCCGGCGGCTTTGACCATTACATCCCGCCGTGACATCGCCGGCGGCTTCAACTTGAAGCTGAAACTCGCCCATTCGTAAATCCGGCTGTTTACCATGCAAACTCGCCGGAAAAACGCGACGATGCATGGTGGCTTAAACACGCCAAGCATCCCGGCTGTTAGTAAATCTAGTCCTTAGAGTTTCTAAAACTGTATTTTTTATTTAGACAACAAATCTCTTCAAACTTGTTTAAATAAGCAAATTCTTAAAGAATTGTACAAAAACTGTATATTAAAAACTACTTTCTATACCCTTAAAGCTTATTTTTAAATATCTTTTAGTGGGAACCACAGTATCATGAACAAAGTCAATAATTCACCTCTCTCTTTGAATTGTTAAGTATGTTAGAGAAAAGTGCTTTTTGAGTATTATTGTTAATAATATAGTATATTGTTGTTATAAGAACACACACTTAAAGGGCCTGATTCATTCACTAAAGTAAGGCAAAAAAAATAGTTTTTAATGAAGTCTTCTCCTGGACAAAACCATGTTGCAATGCAAGGGGTGCAAATTAGTTTATTATTTTGCACATAATTTAAATACTATCTATTTTTTCATGTAGCATACACATACTTGATAGCTTTATTTGTACACTGAAATTTAAAGTTGATCTAGGACTTGCCCTACCCCAACTATAAATCTGCCATCTCGTTTTAAATTTGCCTACCCTTCCAATGCAACATGGCTTTGCCCAGGTGCAAAGTTACTAATTTTTTTGCTTTACTTATTTAATGAATCAGATCCAAAATGTTTATTTTGACTCATATAATTTGATACTTAGTAACATTTAGATATGAGATACATATTTAGAAACAATAATAGTATATGCAATTTTTATTTTTTTAAACAATTGCCAGCAAGATGTTTCTCAATATCTATTATATTCCCAATGTACATAATGCAGTCTTAACAACTTACATACAATACAAATACAATTAAGATTAACTTATGTACTTACTATTGGAGTTGAGTGTACATCAATACTCATGTAGTATCAGTCCTATCAGAAATGATGAGCACTGCTATGAACAAAACCAAGTCTTAGGCTACTTCTAATACCTATAATAATATAGAGTAGTTGTGCAGTTTTCCCTACAATGTATATTATTTCCTAAAGAATGCTGCGATGACTTCAGAAATATATTTTATACAGATATTATATTTTATATATTTACTAACATCACCTGTATATTATGTATGTGTTATGAAATGTATTTATATTTATATTGAAAGAGCAAATCAATAGATAATCAGTAGGAACAGTAATTTCCTTATATAAGTATCAGTATTTTTATGAAAGGCATTACCTTGACACAGCAAGCATATCCACAATCAATTATTGATTTGCTTTTCTGCCACAGGGCATATTTTGAACACTACCCCAACACCGCCAAGTCTGCAGTACTATTTTTGAAGCAATGCAAAATAGGAAAACATTTTTTTAAAGCAGTATAGTATAACATTGTTAAGTCTTGTCTTTTACAAAATAGGCTAAAGGTTATTTATCATTTGACGTATTACATTTTAAATGAGAAGTACATTTTTTTTTCCGAATCATCTATCCTCAGTATAGCTTTTTATTCCTTCCTAGTATGAGCTTTGTGCTTTTGAATTAAGTTCAATTTATTAGAATGGATGTTGCCATGACATCCCACATTCATTATAAATTACACATTGCTGAACATGTAAATGATGTTCACACTTAAGTTGTGTCAATATGAGGAAACCTTGAAAATGCATCTTCACTTTCTTAGCAAATGTCCATTACTGAATAGTCTGCGAATATGTAAACATAGCTCATGTCTATTTATACTTATTTTAGTTAATGCGCATTAGTCTATAAATAAATATATACAGATTTGGTAATAATGCTTTAAATGATGTCTAAAAAAATGTTCTGCTTCAATGAACAAGCGTCAAATTTGTCCAAACTGCACACTTTTTAATGTGAGACCATAACACTTTTGGGTATGTCATGTCATGTGTAGTATGGTGTATGTTATTAAATTGTTTATTTTGGTTAGGGATGCAAACTAAAATAATTATTAAGCACTTTTCTGGCAAATCTTAATGGAAATTATTTTCTGTGATGATTGATTGTGCTATATTACCTAAATGTCCGAAGACAGTATAGCTCTCTCCAAACTCTTAATATGAGCAAGCATTGCCAGGAAATTGGTAAAGCCAGCAAACCGCTGCTTGCATAGTTTGGCACTAGTGGTGGGAAGAAGTGGCTTGTAATTTTATTTTTACTGCATTTACCGTAGACCTTTTTACCCATCTTGCCTGGGTACCAAGTTTTAGATTGCTTTATAATGTGCTCCATTATAATTTCTGTAGTGTAGTAGTAGCAATATTTTTAAGGAAATGGCATGAACAATCTGATAAGTTTGTCAGAGGAAGTAAGTAGTAAACATATACTTGCCAATACAGTTGATGTGATTTATTTGTACTTTGAAAAAGCATTTGTTCCACATAATTAAATGATTTCATAAGATAAAGGGGGTTGTTATAAAAGGACATATTCAGATTGGGCCACATTTATTATTGAAGTGATTAAAGGATCAGTATTGGTCCCTAACCTTTTCATTGTTTTTATTAATGATCTTGTAGAAGGCCCAGATAACACTAAGCTTTGTAAGTTATTAAAAAAGAGCAGTACATTACAGAAGAACTTGGACCAGTGGTGGAAATGGGGGTGTATGCAGTGGTATTCCATACCGCCCTTTTTCTTCTGTTTTCATTGTAAAACTATCCAATTCCATTCACTTACATTACTATTACATTTTCCATACTACCACTTCTAACTTTCCATACCGCCACTTTTAAATGTCCACTTCAACCACTGACTTGGACCATATGTTGAGTTGGGCATAGAAATGGCAGATGAGGTTCAATTTTGAAAACATGTAAGACCATAGTGATAATTGTGCTGCATACATTAAATACATTGGATTTGCTTCCCTTCTGGATTAATATATATATATATATATATATATATATATATATATATATATATAATTAATAAATGTTAAACTTGATGGCCTTCTGTCTTTTCCTGTGCCTCACTATTTATGTAACTATACTATAAACGTATTATTATTATTATTATTATTATTATTATTATTATTATTATTATTATTAACTAAGGCTGATAGTTCACCACTAATTTAATCATAGTACAGCTCTAATTATTTCCAGCCCTGAGAACCTCTAAGAAAATTCTACTATAGTGGGAAACATTTTGAAGACACATAGCATAAACACTATACTACTGGATAGTTAGAGCCTGATTCATTAAGGAAATTAAAGCAACAAATAGAAGTAACTCTACATTTTGGCATAACCATGTTGCATTGGCGGGGGAGCTAAATTTAAAATGTGGGGACAGATTTATAGTTGGGATAGGGCATGTCCTAGATCAACTTTAAATTTCAGAGTAAAAATAAAGCTATCAATTATCATCATCATCACCACTTATTTATATAGTGCCACTTATTCTGCAGTGCTGTACAGAGAACTCACATCAGTCCCTGCCCCAGTGGGTCTTACATTCTAAATTCGCTAACACACACACACAGACAGAGACAGACACAGACAAGGGTCAATTTGATAGCAGCCAATTAACCTATTAGTATGTTTTTGGAGTATGGGAGGAAACCAGCTATGCCACCATCAGTGGGGGTATGGGGGTACAGGGGGTACTCTTGTACCGGGCCCGGGCTCACCAGGGGGCCTGACGGCTATCTTATATTTTCATTTTCATTCATTCATTCGTGTTTTGTTTTTTTTATGCATGTTGTTTTTACTCCGACCGCAAGGGGGCGCCCCGACGGCCGACAGTGAAGCAGTACTGGAAGTAAATCACCAGGCTGCTTTTCACTGAGGGTGGGCTGCAGGGTCAGCACAAGCAGGAGGGAGAGAGATCCCATGTAGCTCAGCATCCTGGAGCTCAGATAGACTGCTCACAGCTCTTCTATTACCCAATGAGGAACGGACAACATCAGTGTGAGAGGTGAGTTGACTCACATATAGGACTACAGAGCAGTTTTTAGTGTTTGTAGTGTGTGTCACAATTTGAAATGGGGCACTACTGTGTGGCATAATATCTGGGGGCACTACTGTGTGGCATATTATCATCTGGGGCACTAATGTGTGGCATATTATAATCTGGGGCACTACTGTGTGGCATATTATCATCTGTGGCCACTACTGTGTGACATTTTATTATCTGGGGGCACTACTTGGTATAATATTATCTGGGGCACTACTGTGTGGCATATTATCTGTGGGCACTACTGTGTGGCATAATATTATCTTGGGACACTACTGTGTGGCATATTATCATCTGGGGTGCTCTACTTGGCATAATATTATCTGGGGACACTACTGTGTGGCATATTATCATCTGGGGGCAGTATTGTTTGGCATAATATGTTCTGGAGGCACTTGTTTGGTGTAATGTGATTGATTTGGGGGCAGTATTGTTTGGTGTTTGGTGTTATATGAACTGAAGGCACTATTGTTTGGTGTTATATGAACTGAATGGACTGTTGTTTGGTGTTATATGAACTGAAGGCACTATTGTTTTTTGTTATATGAACTGAAGGCACTATTGTTTGGTGTTATATGAACTGAAAGCACTATTGTTTGGTGTTATATGAACTGGAGGCACTATTGTTTGGCGTTATATGAACTAGGGGGACACTATTAGGAGCCCTCCCCCTAGACGTTGCTCTACACGCCCTTTCGGAAGCGGCACAGAGTATCCCTCGCTCGGTGTCCCTGGGTGCACACCCTAATGAAGTGTTCTTCGCACTCCTATGGGTAAGTGACCTGAACTGAACACTCTGAGAGAGTACTGAGCTAATATCAGATCATCATTGGCAACAGAATTTCCTTCTGGAGTAAATCTGCTTACCAGCCTACTGCGTCATCTTTCTATGTCTTATAACATCCAAAATTGTATTTCATCCTCATTATTTGGTAGTATTTAAGGATTTTATTCTTGTTATGAGACCATGTTACACGTTTATGATCTGATTCTACTGCAGAACATTGGTACTCTCACATCTGACAGTGCTGCTGTCCTTGCAATATTCCAGCACTGGCATCTTTCTTTTATTTCTCTATCTGGTCACTTTTAAGCAGGTACTGTAAGTAAATTCATTAGGTATTGAGTGGATTATCCTGCAAATTTGGAAACTCACAGATCCTTTCTGCAGAGCATTTACTTATTATTTTAACTCTTTATCATCATCATCATTTATTTATTTATATATATATGTAGCACCAACATATTCCATAGCGCTTTACAATTGGGGGCAAACACAGTGTCATGTGCAAGCTAATGTTTAGGCATAAATCTGCAAATATATGTTTGTGAATTACTTCCTAGAAATAGTGTGACATGGTTCTTTTAGAATCTGTTAGATCAATGGGTTTTGTGTATGTTAAACTACCCAGAGGGGCTGGTAGATAAGGGTAGCACCTTATACCATTTATGGCAGGACGCAAATGTGAAAGCCTTTGAGGATATCTCTTGCAAGACAATGAAATCTTACACATGTTTGGGAGGCCCCAGACATGCCGACTGAAGAGACTGGGTTGTATGTTAATGACAAATTCAAGCTGAATAGGGTCACAGGAAAATATCTTCTTATTTTCTCCAATATCATACCTACCAGAGGCATGTGTGGTATGCAGATGAAGGAAAACTTATGACCTGTTGTGTGGATGTAAAATTATGTTTGTAAACCATACTGTTGAAAAGTTAGGACGGTGTAAAGAAAATTTGACTTAAAGGTATTTCAACAGCAGAGTCATAAAACCCTAATTTGCAAATTGGTGGCAAGCTTGTGGGATATATTTTAAATTTTTTATGAACTTAAGTGAACTAGGGTTGTGTGATCCCTGAGAGAGGAAATACAGACTAATTCACCAGAGACTGAACTCAATGCTTAAAACATTAAGACATACAGCAATTGTTTCTTTCCCTCCCCTTCTCTCTTTTTTTTCTTATCTTTTTTTTATTTGACATTAAACTGAGGAGATGGTGCTGCATGTAAACGTTTGACAAAGGAGGCGCAGATTTCAGACTGTGAGGATGGAGGAATTCCCACCAGTGGCAAAAGCAAGGAGCAATTGATTGAAGCTCTTGTACAGAGGGATCAGCATCAAGTCACAGTTGTGTCCGAGGAAGAGCATAGCCAGGACTCAGAAGCGGACCTGACTGTGGATATTCCTCAAAACCAGGGACGGTTAATTTCGGATGATTCTAATGGTTCATGTGTGGACACTGCTATGGACGTTTATTTGCAAACTGCCCTAAAATATTTGGGCCCAGCGGACATTACAACTAAAATGCAACTCATACAGCAGTTCCAGGAGAAGGAAGCTGACCGTCAGGAGACAGAGAGGCGTGCTGCTATGGAGGCAGCAGAGAGGCGCGCTGCTATGGAGGCAGCAGAACGCCAAACAGAGTGACAGGCAGAAAGAGAAGCTGCCGAGCAAGAGGCAGAAAGGAGATATGAGCTGTAGCTTGCCAAGCTCAAATGCCAGCAGGAAGCCAAAGAGACTGGTATTAGCAGACCCCGTCCAGAGAATTTCCCTGTATTGGAAAAAGAAGGGGATTTGGATGCTTTTTTGCAAGGATTTGAAAAGACATGCCGACAGTATGGACTGGCCAAAGATCAGTGGGCACAATATTTAACCCCTTGTTTGAGAGGTAAAGCATAAGAAGCCTTTGCAGATCTTCCACCTGAGATGGACGGAAATTATGAGGCAATCAAAAGTGCCCTGTTGCAATGTTTTAGTATCACGCCAGAGGCGCATAGGAAATAATTCCGAGATTTAAAAAGCAGTGCCTCTGACACATATTCAGGACTTGTGGCCCAGCTGTGTGCTTCCTTCAAACAGTGGACTGGATGGTTACAGATCACCACCTTTGATACTCTGCAAGATTTGATGATCCAGGAGCAGTTTCTGACTTTGTGCCCAGCTGATGTGAAGGAATGGGTAGTGGATCGGGACCCTACATCATCTGCGGAAGCAGATTGACTGGCTGACAAGTACACTGTCACCCGGGCACCTGCAGCTAAAAGAGGAACTTTAGTGCCAGGGCAGTCTGCCTGGAAAGGGGAGCGGCCAGGAGGAGCACCTTCACCTGCTGTTGTTTCCTTATCTTTTGGGAGGGTGGGGGCCAAGCCTGTTCAGGGAGACACCCGCCGTTGTTTTATTTGCAACAGGACAGGGCACCTCAGTGCCGCCTGTCCAGACCGAAAGACATCTACAGCCTCCACTGTGAAGCCACCTCCTCCCCGGTCTGCTCCAGCTGTCCTGTGTGCGGGATCCCAGGTGAGCCGGAATGACAATCTGCAAACGGTCACTGACGGTGACAAGGTAACTGTGGGGTTAAGAGACGCGGGTGCTGATGTTACCCTGGTGTGTTCAGAGTTGGTGGGGTCCTCGGATATAATTCCAGGGAAAACTATTGCTGTGCAAAGGGTGGGAGAAATACACTCTGCTGTGCCTATGGCCCGGGTCTATCTGGACTGGGGTGCTGGAAGAGGTCTAAGGGAAGTCGGGGTATAGGACAATATTCCTACCAATGTTTTGCTTGGAACTGATTTAGGCAGGATGTTATCTCGTTATGATGCTAGTAGTGATGTTGTGGACTCTGAACTTAACCATGTTTTTTCCCAGGTATCAGGATGTGACAGGGAAAATGTTTGTTCAGTTGTATCTGAAGTCTGTAAACTAGGATGTGAGAAGGAAAATGATTGCTCATTTGTACCCGACCTAGGTAAACTGTCTGTATCCAAGGAGGTAGGGGATGTAACTATTCCCTCAGTGTCAGTGGTCACACGCAGGCAAACAGAGCAGGCTAGGTCCTCACAATTAATTCCTGAGAGAGAGGTAGAAAGTCCCTCTGACCCAGAAACTCCCCCTCTAATCCCCCTCCCTCCAGCACATGCAGTTACAGATGCCTTACCTTTATCACCAGACACTGAGCAGCAAGTGAGAAGCCAGGCTTTTCAACAAGCACAGCACACTGACACTACACTGGAAACACTGAGATGCCTGGCAGGAAGGCCTCCCACTGAGTCTAATAAAGAAAGAGTGTTTTGGGAACAGGGAAGGTTGTATAAGGAAAGTGTAGCCCCTCTACTGCCCCTGCCAATAATAGCAGAACCCTTTGAGCGGGTAGCTGTACATTATAAGGCCCCTTGCCATTCCCAGCAGCTCTGGAAAACAATTTATTCTCACTGTGGTGGACTATGCCACACGGTACCCCGAAGCGGTGGCCCTCTCCTCCATACGGGCTGACAAGGTGGCCGATGCCCTCATAACCATTTTCTCCCGGGTATGATTCCCCAAGGAAATGTTAACTGATCAGGGCACACAGTTTATGTCTAATTTAATGCAAAGCCTTTGCAAAAAGATGCACGTGGAACACCTCATAGCCAGCCCTTACCACCCACAGACTAACGGCCTGTGTGAGCGTTTTAATGGTACTCTCAAACAGATGCTCAGAACCTTTGTGGAGTCCCAAGGGAGAGACTGAGAGAGGTTTCTGCCGCACCTCCTGTTTGCGTACAGGGAGGTGCCGCAGGAATCCACTGGCTTCTCCCCCTTTGAACTCCTGTATGGGCGCAGGGTGCACGGTCCCTTAGATCTGATCAAAGAGGATTGGGAAGGGAAATTAATAACCCCCGAAACCTCCGTGGTCCACTATGTGGTGCAGTTCAGGGGGAGGATGCAATCCCTAATGGGGATGGTGCATAGTAATCTGAAGGCTGCCCAGACTAAGCATAAGAAATGGTATGACTGCAGTGCTAGGGAGCGTATCTTTGAAGTGGGTCAGAAAGTTCTGGTATTGGTTCCTATGTGGCAGAATAAGTTACAGGCTGCTTGGGAGGGCCCCTTCTTGATAGTTCAACGCATCAATGATGTCAATTATGTGGTAGCCAGGGATGAGGGACGGAAGAGGCACGAGGTATATCATGTGAACATGATCAAGGCCTACCACGAAAGGGGGGGTCTCTGTATTAGTTGTCTGTAGCTTACCTGAAGAGGACCAGGAGCCAGACCCCTTGTTAGACTTAGTGGCCTCTGCCAAGAGTGGGAGATCATTAGAGAACACCCAGCGTAGTGAGAGCTTGACAGAAGTACAGCTAGATCAGCTGTTTGTGACATTGAGGCCCTATCACAATCATTTTACAGGGAAGCCATCTAGTTGCTCATCATGTAAACACAGGAGATCAGCCTCCCCTCAGACAGACCGCTTATCGGGTTTCCCTGGAAGTGCAGACAGATATGAAAAGGGAGATTGAAGAAATGTTGGAGCTAGGGGTAATTAGGAAGTCCCACAGCTCCAGGGCTGCACCAGTAGTGCTGATCCCTAAAAAATGCAGTGGATTATAGGAGGTTAAATGAGGCTACTGTGTTTGATGCCTATCCCATGCCTAGGATAGATAATTTGCTAGAACGGTTAGCCCATGCTCGCTATATAACCATTATGGATCTGAGTAGGGGTTATTGGCAGATCCCTCTGACGCCTGAGGCTCAGGAGCGGTCCGCATTTATCACCCCGTTTGTCTTTATGAGTTCCTGGTCATGCCCTTTGGGATGAAAAATGCCCCTGCCTCCTTCCAGCGACTCATTGATAGCCTGCTAGAGGGCCAAGAGAGGTATGCTGTAGCCTACCTAGATGACATTGCTGTGTTTAGCCAGACCTGGGAAGAACATTTGATCCACTTGAGCAGTGTGCTAGCTAAAATAGCGGGGGCGGGTTTAACAATAAAACCTGAGGAATGTCAGATTGGTATGAATGAGGTGCAGTACTTAGGGCACCGGGTAGGAGGAGGTACCCTGTGTCCCGAGTCAACTAAGGTAGATGCTATTGCTGCTTGGCCCACTCCTAAGACCAAGAAACAGGTTATGTCCTTTTTGGGGACCGCTGGATATTACCGAAAATTCGTGCCCCAATATAGCTCCTTAGCTAAGCCCCTAACTGACCTTACAAAAAAGAAGTTGCCCCAAGTGGTGACTTGGACCCCAGACTGTGAAAAAACATTCACCGCATTGAAGTCTGCACTTACCCAATCCCCAGTATTGCAGGCTCCTGATTTTGACCGGAGGTTTACAGTGCAAACGGATGCCTCCAACTATGGGCTAGGAGCTGTACTCAGCCAAGTGAATCAACAAGGGGAAGAGCACCCCATCCTGTACCTTAGTCGGAAGCTGCTTCCCAGGGAGGTGGCCTATGCAGTTGTGGAAAAAGAGTGTTTAGCTATAGTGTGGGCCTTGCAAAAGTTGCAGTCCTACTTGTATGGACGGGACTTTACGGTAATCACAGATCACAACCCTCTCAGCTGGTTGCACAGGGTGGCTGGGGACAATGGGAAGTTGCTCCGATGGAGTCTGACCCTCCAGCAATATACTTTCACTGTTCAGCACCGAAAAGGGAGCCATCATGGTAATGCAGATGGATTATCACGGCAGAACAAAAGCCTTGTGTCAGGTGAGCAGGGGAAATCGTCATGTAGGTAACAATTTCCCTGCCACCCTCTTGAACGGGGAGGTGTCATGTGCAAGCTAATTTTTAGGCATAAATCTGCAAATATATGTTTGTGAATTACTTCCTAGAAATAGTGTGACATGGTTCTCTTAGAAGCTGTTAGATCAATGGATTTTGTGTATGTTAAACTACCCAGAGGGGGCTGGTAGATAAGGGTAGCACCTTATACCATTTATGGCAGGATGCAAATGTGAAAGCCTTTGAGCATATCTCTTGCAAGACAATGAAATCTAACACATGTTTGGGAGGCCCCAGACATGCCGACTGCAGAGACTGGGTTGTATGTTAATGACAGATTCAAGCTGAATAATGTCACAGGAAAATATCATCTCATTTTCTCCAATATCATACCTACCAGAGGCATGTGTGGTATGCAGATGAAGGGAAACTTATGACCTGTTGTGTGGAGGTAAAATCATGTTTGTAAACCATATTGTTGAAAAGTTAGGACGGTGTAAAGAAAACTTGACTTAAAGGTATTCCAACAGCAGAGTCATAAAACCCTAATTTGCATTCTACCATCCTGTTGGTTCTGACCTCACAGGAAAGGGGTCTGGGGGGTCCTGTAGCCGGTTTTAAAACTATAGTAGGAAATGTAAGTCTTGGTTCACTCTGAGGGAGTCATTTGATTGAAGAGGTCCCATTTTTTCTGCTTCTCCCAGCACCAGAACCTTGATTCTAAGTGAGGTATCAATTCTGTGTTTCATCCTTTTTATTTTATAAGAAACAATTGCACTATATTTGTATGTCTTTTATTATCTGTTTTATCTTAAGCATTGTGGATGTATTTTCCATATTAAATTACAATTAATAAGTTCTAATCTCTGTGTTCTTACGAATTCACGCGACAGTTTGGTCCAGACGCTACATAATTGAACCTGTGCAAACCTTGTGGTTTATGTGAACTCTGATTAAAGTAAATTGTGTTAGATTAATGCTAGAGAGAACCGAAGGCTTCTTAAATAAGAGTGTCAGCTCTTGTCCGAAAAAACCTTGGTTGTGGCATAATTAGTGTCGCAAAGCTAGTGGGTGGCATAGATAGGGAAGGATTTAATCATTTTAGACAGACCAGGTGGTTGTTTTTTGGTTAACCCTGTTTCACATATGCATCACGCAGACTCAGGTGAGTGCTGTTCATGACACACAGTAATAAAAAAACTGGGTAAAACAGACAAAGATGTGAGAAGGCCCTGCTTGCAAGTTTACAATATATGGAAGGCCCTGCTCGCAAGCTTATAATATATGGAAGGCCCTGCTCGCAAGCTTACATTATATGGTTTAAATATTATGAACATGTTGTACATCTGTATGGAACACCAGCATTTTATTCATGCATATCAGTCCCTGTGTAGATTACAATATAATTTACCTACCACATACTCACACCCGTGAGGAGCAATTTAGTCAGAAATCAATGCTTGATGGTATAGGAAGGGGAGAGGGACTTCTGAATTAATGACTTCTTATAGATAGGAGGCTGGCATGGCCTGTCTGTGCAGTGTGTCAAATGACTTTTTGTTTACACAATATAGTCATACTCCTCTTACATGGCAGTTTTCAGTTCTACATTAATAAATGCTTTTGGTGTAGCACAATACTTTATAACCTTCATTTGTGTCTGCTTACTGTGACTCCGCCTACCACTGCGTGTTCCGTTAGCCTCACCTGCCACTGATAACTAATGTGGTTATGGATAATCGAGTTAATCCAGCCTACTTTTGTGTTGGACCAGCCCACTGTTTGGTCCCGCCCATGTGAGGCCACTTCCAGAATTTTTTCCAGGGCCACTCTAAGTTCCCAATCCGCCCCTGAGTGATGGTGGGGTGTGACCTGACATCACACTGACATTCCCACCTCCGCTGTAAGAATAAGGAGCAAGGAGCAGCAGCTGCAACATCTGGGTAAGTATATTTTAAAGATATTTTATTATCACATTTTTTTTTACTCTGATAACAAGTATGATAATGGGTTAAGCTGTATTTCTTGAGGGATATGAGGGATATTAGTTATTTTTTTTAATGTCATAAATTAAGTTTTTGTTGTTTTTTTTTTTTTGGGGGGGGGACATTCACAAAGAGGGGTGGGGGCATTCATCGGGGGGGCCCTGCCTGTTTCATTTGTATTGGGCCCCACGATTTTTGATGGCAGCCCTGGAAACCAGAGCACCCGGAGGCAAGGAAATACATGCAAACACAGGGAGAACATACAAACTCCACACAGATAAGGCCATAGTCGGGAATTGAACTCATCACCCAAGTGCTGTGAAGAAGTAAGCAAACCACTACGCCATCGTGCTCAGGGCCGGTGCAAGGTTTCTGGGCACCCTAGGCAAAGCCCAACCCTGGCGCCCCTCCCCCCCAACACCCTCGACCCATACTCAAACTCATCAAGAAGAGAACTGAATGCTTTAAGTCAGATTAAAGGGAATTTAAAATGCAATTGATTTACTAGTAGAGGAACATTCACATTTCCATAGTGCCTAAATGAACAAATATTCACTATATTGTAAAATGAGGTAAATGATAAGTGACTGAATTCCACACAATTATTGACATATAACACAAGAATACTGAACATGAGGTAGAACAGTAATATACCCCAAACCTTATTTAATCAATAATATCATATCATTTTTAATATTTTGCTATTTAGCGTATTTATGTTTTATGGAAATAGAATAAAGGTTATTTTTTAAGTGTGCACTTATTGTGAGTATAACATCCTTCTAGATCATTTCCACATTTCTGATGAGTATAAGTGGGCATTTATTGGTTATTGTTTATTTTATTTAAGTCACTATCTAACCTAAAAACGAATGTATACTGCCTGTCAGGGTATAGCAAAGCTGGTGGCTCAACTGCTGCTGCTGTTCTTCAAGGGCTACGTAACATAGGCACCATCAGAGCAGACTTAGGTCTTTAGGGAGCCCAGAGAACACTCAGACGGGAGGGGTGGGTCCCTATTGTCTAGTCAGTGTTGTACACATTCAAAGTGGGGGAGGGCACGGGCAAGGGAACACAGGCGCACATGGGCAGGGGAACACGGGCACACATGGGCAGGGGGACACGGGGACACATGGGCAGGGGGACACGGGGACACATGGGCAGGGGGACACAGGCACACATGGGCAGGGGGACACAGGCACACATGGGCAGGGGGACACAGGCACACATGGGCAGGGGAACACGGGCACACATGGGCAGGGGGACACGGGGACACATGGGCAGGGGGACACGGGGACACATGGGCAGGGGGACACAGGGACACATGGGCAGGGGGACACAGGCACACATGGGCAGGGGGACACAGGCACACATGGGCAGGGGGACACAGGCACACATGGGCAGGGGGACACAGGCACACATGGGCAGGGGGACACATGGGCAGGGGGACACAGGCACACATGGGCAGGGGGACACATGGGCAGGGGGACACAGGAACCTGAGGGTGTCATGGTGTTGTCATCATTCTGCATTGCTATCAGTGGATCACATAGACATCTCTCTTTACCTTGCTCACCAACACAACGCTGCTCCTTCTCACAGTGATTCTAAGCAGCGCTGCCACAGCACCTCTCCTGCCGGACTCTCAGCTCTCTGCTGCATCTGAATGTACCAAGCCCGGGGATCAATGGTGTGCACTGGCTGCACAGACAATCAAGCTTCCCGCCGGAATCTACTCCTGCAGCATCCGACATTGAAACGGCACCCACGCAGCGATAACACCCGGAGTAGCTGCATGTCACCCTGGCGGTGACCTGCGAGTAGCCATCCGGGGGTAAGTGAGGATTTGGGCGCCATGGCTCCTTCAGTACCTCCTCCATGGGCGGAGAATAGCTGTGAAGGGGAGGGCGCCTTGCTGCACAGCTGTGCAATGAGTCATTGAATGACTCCATTGCAGATCCTGGTCAAATAATAAGATGCGCGGCGGCTAATGGCATTGTAGGTCAGTTAATCATGCCCGCGGCTGCCGCTAGTATTACAGACATTATTAGCTATTCCATGGCTTCAGTGGCACCCCCCAGAGCACGGCGCCCTAGGCAGCTGCCTAACTCTGCCTAGTGGAAGCGCCGGCCCTGATCGTGCTGCCCCAAGTATTTGTATGCTACATGAAAAAACAGCCAGCATGTAACTTATGTGCAAAATAATGTACTAATTTGCACCCCTTGCATTGTAACATGGTTTGTCCAGGAGAAACTGTAGTTATATTTTTGCTTTGCTTGCTTAATGAATCAGGCCCCTACTGTGTATGTCTCAGAAGCACACAAAGAAAATAACAAAGCTCCTTGCTCTGGGTAATGTTTTGTCATGGGATCTACAATCACATAGTCATTTAGGGTAAAATGTGACTTAAAGGCACAAGTGGATACACCTGCCTTCAAGCCTCTATATTACACTTTGTGGAACACAGCAAGCCGTGCAGCCCATTACCAGCAAAATCCTATCTCTGTCTGAACACATTATCTTTGTTATATTATAACACATATATTATAAAACATATATTATAAACACACCTAAATATCATCCAAGCAGTTATGCTTCTTTCCACATATTTTTCTTTTGTTATTTGATCATGTGAGTTCACTGTCAAATCAAACTCAAGGTAATTTTTAATTGAATTCACATGTGATTGATGCAGTCTAATTAGAAAAGAGTCTCAGTCTACCCTTCTCTTTGAATACTCCACCCAGGGTCCCAGAATGTCATGTAACACAATACATGAGGCTTCTGATCTATCATTGGTAGGAGTTAAGGCTACACAATAAACTTGGCCCAAAATAACTGCCTTCTAGGATTATACCCTATACAATTTCATACACCCTACCAACATGACTATGGTAACGTTGTTTTGTATTTCAATTTCTAATCTTAAATTCAATGTTATACATCCTACAGAATAATAAGTTACTGAGAACACATAATAATGCAAAGAATATTCTTAGCATACACACTAGTCAGACTATAGAAACAGTCAATATTACTGCTGAATGAATCCTGTAAAGAATATTTCTATTAAGAAACAGGTTCATCCACAGACAAAATGTTCTAACTAATATCACAAAATTAAGTTTTTCAACTGCCATCTTTCCTTCTTCTACCTGTTGCTAGTGTGAGATTCATATTTATATATATATATATATATATATATATATATATATATATAAATGCTAATATGTTTATTCTTACCACTAAATGATGATAGTTGCTGAGTAAAATAAAACTTCTGTTGTACATTAAAGTGTGTGTGTAGGGAGGGAGCAACATGCAAATCAGTAGTTGCTGGTGTTTTGTGTAAACTTCTGAAACATTATGGTCTGTTTTGATTTTATTATTTCTAATGTTGCATTCTATGGCAGCCTGTATTACAAATCTCTGCACAGATTCTAAATGGATCATAACCAATATGTGACAGAGTAATAGTTCTTGCAGAGAGTTCTAAATATAGTTTCAAATGACTGCTTGCTGCAGCTTGTTATTGTGTTAATTGATTGGTAACCCATGAGGCTTACAATAATCCTTCTCATTACCATATAGTCATTGTGAAGTTAGTCACATATCTCAGCAGGGGATATTTTGCAAGCAGAACATTTAAAGTGTAGTTACATTAATTCAATAAGTGTTATTATTTAGGTTATGTTGGTTAGCTGCATATAGCATATAAACTCAACAGGCAACGTGTTTATTTAATAACCCAATACAACTCAATAGTACTCACAAGAAAAATACAGAGGTGATCAGGCTCGGGCTGGGAGAGGGAAGCCCGGGGGCACACAGGCGGCCGCATCACATGAAACGGGATGCGGCCTGTCCTGTGATGCGGGCGCCTGTGCGCTGACGCGCCCACATCTCATGTCATCAGATGCGGTCGCCGGTGAAGAGATGATATATTGCATCCCTAAAAGCGGTCTGACTGAGCGACCCAGCCCAGCCCGGCCCTGGAGGTGATGATTAAATGTATTATTTTCATGACATCTGCCTGCTAGGGTAAATCCAAAATTACTTTTCAATGCACGTATTGAAGTAGACATTTTTGCTGCTACAATTTGATATATCCATTTAATATGCATATATGAGCAACAAGCAGGGTTAGCTGGCTTTGCTTGGGTCCGATTTGTAATGTGTAGCAGTTTTTTTATATTAGCAAATTATTTGGTAAATAGACTAAAAATGTTATTTAGAAAATAAGATTTGTTGTTTTGTCGCGTTGTTGATATGTCATGTTGTGGTGAGGTTTCCTTCCAGCAGTCAAACCATTGTTTACAACCAAAATATAATGTTTTCAATATTTGTCGCTCTGTTGCTTTGTCGCAATGTTGCTATGTGGTCTAATGGGTTACTTTTTCGATATTAAATAACTATGTAAGAATTGGCAGCTTGAGCTTGAGAGCAGTGGAAGACATTCGCCAACAAACAAACAAACTTCTTCATATATGCAGTCATGGCCAAAAGTTGTGAGTATGACACAAATATTAGTTTTCATAACGTCTGCTGCCTCAGTTTTTATGATGGCAATTTGCATATACTTCAGAATGGCATGAAGAGTACTCAGATGAATTGCAACTAATTTCAATGTCCCTCTTTGCCATGACAATGAACTTTATCCTAAAAACAACATTTCCACTGCATTTCAGCCCTGCAACAAAAGGACCAGCTGACATCAGGTCAGTAATTCTCTTGTTAAGACAGGTGAGTGTGTTGACAAGGACAAGGCTGGAGATCACTCTGTCATGCTGATTGAGTTAGAATAACAGAATTGAAGCTGTAAAAGGAGGGTGGTGCTTGAAATCATTTTTCTTCCTCTGTTAACCATGGTTATCTTAATTGAAAATGGAGGATCTATTCCGATCAGGACATGGGACTGACCTCAACAGTATATATACCTTACAAACAAACAAAAGTATAACGTAAAGGGGTGCTCTCACAACTAGAAAAGTAGAGATAAAGGACAAAAGGTGAAAGAGATCACCAAAAAAAGTTAGTTCTAGAGTGCCTCTAGAACTAACTTTTTTTGGTGATCTCTTTCACCTTTTGCCCTTAACCATGGTTATCTGCAAGGAAACGTGCATTCATCATTGCTTTGCACAAAAAGGGCTTCACAGGCAAGTATATTGCTGCTAGTAAGATTGCGCCTAAATCAACCATTTGTCGGATCATCAAGAACATCAAGAAGAAAGGTTTAATAGTTGTAAAGAAGGCTTCAGGGCGCCCAAGAACGTCCAGTAAGTGCCAGGACCGTCTCCTAGATTTGATCGGGGCACCACCAGTGCAGAGCTTGCTCAGGAATGGCAACAGGCAAGTGTGAGTGCATCTGCACGCACAGAGAGGCGAAGACTTTTGGAGAATGGCCTGGTGTCAAGAAGGTCAACAAAGAAGCCCCTTCTCTCCAGAAAAAACATAAGTTACAGACTGATATTCTGCAAAAGGTGCAGGGATTGGACTGCTGAGCATTGGGGTAAAGTCATTTTCTGTGATGAATCCCCTTTCAGATTGTTTGGGGCATCTAGAAAAACATTTGTCTGGAGAAGGATGGGTGAGTGTTACCATCAGTCCTGTGTCATGCCAACAGTAAAGCATACATGAGACCACTCATGTGTGGTGTTGTCTCTCAGTCAAGGGAGTGGGCTCACTCACAATTTTGCCTAAGAACACAGCCATGAATAAAGAATGGTACCAAGACATCCTCCAAGAGCAAGTTCTCCCAACCATCCATGAACAGTTTGGTGATGAACAATGCTTTTTCCAGCATGAAGGAGCACCTTTCCATAAGGCAAAAGGGATAACTAAGTGGCTCGGTGATCAAAACATCGAAATTTTGGGTCCATGGACAGAAAACAACCCACACCTTAATCCCATTGAGAATTTGTGGTCCACCCTCAAGAGGCGAGTGGACAAAAAAAACCAGACAAATTCTGACACTCTGCAAGCATTCATTAGGCAAAAATTGGTAACCATCAGTCAGTTTGTGGCCCAGAAGTTGATTGACAGCAAGCAAGGGCGAATTGCAGTGGTCTTCAAAAAGTAGGGTCAACACTGCAAATATTGACTCTTTGCATAAACTTAATGTAATTGTCAATAATAACCTTTGACACTTAAGAAATGCTAATAACTTTACTACGGTATACCATATCAACATCTGACGAAAAGGTTTAAAAACACTGAAGCATATATATATATATATATATATATATATATATATATATATATATATATATATATGTGTGTATGCATGTATATATATATAGATATGTATATATAGATACATATATATATATATATATATATATATATATGTAATCTATATATATATATATATATATAAATACATATACATACATCTATATACACACATATATATATATATATATATATATATATATATATATATATATTATATATATATATGTGTGTGTCTATATCTATATATATATATATATATATATATACTGTAACAAAAGGAGGCATTTAGCTGGCAATATGCAGAGAAAGCAGGGAAGTAGAGTAAAACATTTGTGCAGTAATGCACCTAGATGTATGTATTGTGGCAAGAGCCCGCTACCGCTGAAGCACACGCAAACAACTTCTTCTTTTTATGCAGCTTTTGTCAGGATGGTTTAAATGTATTTGACACCATATGAATTTCACAGCAGATATGGAGAGCCTAAACGCTAGCTAGACATAGACAATCTCTCTCAAGACCAGCCAGCTTCCCCAGCGTTGGTCTCAGTGCACAAATGACACAAACAAGCTTTTATGCATAATACGCCTCCTCCAGCCCTAGCTTGATGGGCAGATGACACACCCACCTTCTCTTTAAGAGAAAACGCCCATCACTGGCTCTGTTTGCACTAACAGACACACCCTGTCTGTTTGCTGAGAGGAAATCATGTAAGTTAAAACTTTAAACTATACATAAGTCTTTACTTGGTTTAACCTGAATCTAGGTACATAACTGCACCAATGTCTGTTTGTATGTTTTCTATGCATCTTGTCAGATAAATGCCTCTCTTTGTTACAGTATATATATATATATATATATATATATATATATATATATATATATATATATATTTATGTGTGTATATATATATATATATATATATATATATATATAATCACAATATGAGATATAAATGTGGCGCTTATAGAATAAACCAGTATGCAAATTGTAGTCCAACATAAAAGTCTATATTCTTCTCAAAAGTACACTCCTCATGTACAGGTGGCCGCCAATCCTCCTTACGCCAAGCGGTGTAGCATGGAAATACCTGTAAAGAAAAGATGGAGGAGGAGGCGCACAATAGTGTAGTACAATAATATAAATGGAATCATACACGAATCCAAAGTGGGACTTTAGCACCAGTGAAAAAGGAAACCAGAGAACATAATGCATCACCCAAGTGAGCCAAACGGGAATAAAACAGGGGTATAATAGATAACAGGCCCCTCAGCATAAATTATGGGTCACCCAATCCAAATCTGTATGGGTGTATGCGTACCAAAAATAAAAACTTTTCCGCTTATCTGTAATATTATCCCATAGAGCAGCACGATCAGGTCACATTCTCTTCATTGCCAGATCATATGGCAGAGATCCTCAAAATGACAAAAATGAACAGAGGACCAACGATGTGATATCTCAAAAATACAATTTATTAAAAAAGGTAGCCACTTACATGTCTAGTAGCAGATATTCAGCCTCTACAGACAGGACCACCTTTCAACAAGTTTAAGAGCAGCAACAACACAGCAAATAGTCTAAACGCGTTTCATCTGTAATAGCAGACTTCATCAGGAGAAGTTATAATTAGCCCTCTTATCAGCGTTTGTATAAATAGTGCGCCGCGCCATTTTGCGCGTGCGCAATCCAAACCGGAAATTAACCTACTGCGCATGCGCATCGGCAGCTGTCCATCATACAGCTAATGCACAATCGCGCATGCGCCGAAGCGGCTATTACTCAGAATAACGAGTGTCCACTAACGGACTTAGACTGATGAGATGTTAAGTTCTTAATATCAGCCCTTATAACGGCATTTGTATAAATAGTGCACCGCGCCATTCTGCGCGTGTGCACTCCAAAACGGAAATTAACCTAGAGCGCATGCGCACCAGCAGCTGTTTACCTCACAGCTTATGCATGGTTGCGCATGCGTCAAGACGGCCCTTACTCGGACAACAAATGTCCTCTAACAGACTAGGAACTGTTGTAATATTATAATCCAAGTGTCCAGTGCAATGAAACCTGTCAATATATATGTCAATAGCGGCAATTCCGCCGCTATTGCTAAAACAGGTAATGGGAGCATGTTAAAAAGATTAAAAGACACAAAAATAATACATACATAATCACTAAGCAATATATCGCTATAGTTCACAATACAATTACAACTTCAATTAGTTTGAAAAACATTGATTATGCCACAATAGCTACTATCAATAGCCCAGAGGGACCAGACATTTTCCATCATCAGTCCAATCTATCAGACTGAAATAAATAACTCCTATAATAACATAAAATACAGTAATACTCAATATAATATGACCCATAACGAGGCAATAAAAGAACCTGTATTAGTTCTATCAATAGACTCAATAATCATATTCCACCATAATGATATTCAAACATAACTCTGACTACAAGAGAGAGCAATCACAAAAAAGAGCAATCACAAAAAGGGGGCAACCTCAAATCCCTCGTTAAGTCCAAGAGGTTATAAAGTATTGAGCGTATAAATTCAATACATTTCTCGCTGTGCGAGCTTTCTACCTAAATCACCACCTCTTGGACCTTGAACCACATGTTCTATTGCCAAAAATTTCAAATGCTTTGGATCTGATTGATGTACCTCTAAGAAATGTTTTGATACAGAATGACTGACAATCTTATTCTTAATGTTCCTTACATGCTCCTGGATACGTAGTTTAAGCAACCTCTTAGTTTTTCCTACGTATCTTAAACCACAGGAGCATTCAAGCATATAGATCACAGACGAGGATGTACAATTCATAAGGCTATTGATGGAATAACTCCTATTTCCATCTGAGCTAAAGAATTTCTTATTACTAGTACTCATATATCTACATACATTACAGTGAGAGCATTTTATACTCCCTTTTAAATTCAAAAAGGTTGAAGAAGTGTTCCCCTTATCTTTGAGCATGCTTGGAGCTATCAAGTCCTTAAGGTTTCGACTCTTTTTGAAAATAATGTCAGGTCTATCAGGTAAGATGTTATTTAGAACGGGGTCTCTTTTGAGAATATTCCAATGTTTCAAAATCACTGATTTAATTCTGTTCTCGCCAGTATTATAACCAGTGATAAAGGAAATTCACTCTTTATTTTTTCTCTGTTTTTTTTGAATTGTAACAATGAAGATCTATCAACATTTTCAACCTTATTAAGTGCTCTCTCAAGTAAACTTTTGGGGTATCCTCTCTCCAGGAATCTGTCATGATAAACTGCTAGCTGTTCTCTACATGTTACAGAGTCACTACAATTTCTCTTAATGCGGTTGTATTGCGAAAACGGAATATTCGTCTTCCATTTTCTTAAATGGCAACTCTTAAAATGAATATAGCTATTAGCATCAACTTCTTTAAAAAAGTTTTTAGTGATGACCCTATTATCCTGCTGCATTAAAATAAGATCCAAAAATTCCACCTGGAGAGGGTGGAACTTAGCTGTAAACCTTAAATTAAGCTCATTGCTATCAAGATCACTTAGAAATTCTTGCAAAGATTCACTACTACCTTCCCAAACCATAATTATGTCGTCTATATACCTCTTATAGAACTTAATATTAACATTATAGTTCTCAGACTGGTAAATCGATCTTTCCTCCCATTTTCCCATAAACTAATTGGCAAAGCTAGGGGCAAAAATAGTCCCCATAGCTGTGCCACAGGTCTGCAGATAAAACTGATCCAAAAATTTTAAATAATTATGGGTCAAAATAAAATCTATTAAAATACATATAAAATCTTTATGAGCATCTGTGATATCATCGTCCCTGTTCAAAAAGTATCTAGAGGCTTCAACACCTTTTTTATGGTCGATAGATGTATACAAAGCCTGGACGTCAATCGTGACCCACAAGTAATTGGAACTCCATACAAAATCCTTAAACAGTTGTAAGACATTCGTAGTGTCTCTTAAATAAGACCGTAATTGTGCAACATATTTCTGTAAAAACAAATCCACATATTGTGAAGCTCGGGAAGTAATAGAATCTATTCCAGCCACTATCGGCCTGCCTGGGGGATTCACCAAGCTTTTGTGGATTTTTGGAAAAAAATAAAAAATTGGCACAACCGGATAATTCATTATTAAAAACTGATACTCATCTTTCACAATCAGATCATTATGCAATGCTACAGTAAGTATATCCCTTAGTTCTGAGACAAATACTTCCGTGGGATCTTTACTCAATTTACAGTAGGAGGATGTATCATTCAATAAACGTAGAGCTTCCCTCACGTAATCCTCTCTATTCATGATCACTAATCCCCCCCTTTATCCGCTTGCTTAATGACAAGATCATGATTTGACTGTAATTCCTTTAAGGCTTTGGTTTCTCGTGGTTTGAGGTTGTTAGAACCATACTCATTCCTAAAACCCTGTATATTGGAATCCAAACCACATAGATCCTCAACTACTAAGGTCTGAAACATTTCGATAAAACTACTTTTGGATTCTAAGGGATAATATTTGGAAGGCAATGTAAGTCCTGATTTTGATATGCTTTCATAGTTGGTAAGAATAGCTTGTTCCTTTTTTACAAAATGCCTTTTTAGCGTTAGCTTCCTGACAAATTTATCAATGTCAATAAATAATTCAAACTTATTTGGCTTTTTTGCAGGGGCAAATGATAAGCCCTTCCCCAAAATTGATATTTCTGGGTTAGAAAGTACATGTGAGGAGAGATTGAAAATTCCTTGGGTTTTCAGATTAGCTCTATCTAAACATACCTTCTTTTCTGAGGTTTTAATGCCCCCTCCCTTCCCTCTCTGTCTATAAGTCTGCGTTTTAATGGGGAGGCTCGCCTGGTATTTTCCTGAAGAGGATGATTTGGCCTTTCCCGTGCAGCTGGGTCCGGGGACAAAAAATCTTCTATTTCGCTATCTGCCCTATCTAATATAGAGAAACGGTTCCTGTAGGTGTTTCCCTCCATTTGTTTCCTATTGTAGACTCGTCTTGGAGTATAAGTTCTCCTTTTCTGTGGGACATATGTCCAGGGTTCAGATGTTTTAACATTAATATTAGACGCAAAATTATTTCTATATGTTTTTGAAGGAGTCTTTTTCCAACTCTTAATTTTATCCTTGTTATAATCATTTCTATCTCTGGCGTATTTTCTCTCTTTAACCTTAGCTACGTCCAATTCTACGCTATTTAGTTTTTTACTTAAAACCTGCTCATTAATAACAAAATCTTTAGAATCTTTAAAAGCACTCATTTTAGTTTCTTTCTCTTGTATCTCATTTTCAACTAAGTGGGCCATTTTTCTTTTTTCCTGTACAATAATCTCCATCAATTTCTTAGAGCATTCATGAAGTGCCATATTCCACTCTTTGATAAAATTGGGATCACTAGGAGTGAAAGTAGGGGATTTATTAATTCGTAGGCCTCTAGGGACCCTATCAACCTTAATATATTGCTCTAGGCTTTTGATGTCCCACCATAGTTTAGTCTCTTTTATAAGGACTTTTTCCAGATCCCAGAAACGGTTATCCAATTCATTATTGGGTTCCACTATGGTGTTATTATCATCAAATATTTTTGTGCAAAATTCATCTCTCTGGTTACCTCTATTGCCCACTTTCCACATTATACTGGTAGCCATAGCTGCCTTATACCTTAACACACCCAACAAACACAATTACTATCACAATACAAGATATAAATATGGCGCTTATAGCATAAACCAGTATGCAAATTGTAGTCCAACATAAAAGTCTATATTCTTCTCAAAAGTACACTCCCCATGTACAGGTGGCTGCCAATCCTCCTTACGCCAAGCGGTGTAGCATGGAAATACCTGTAAAGAAAAGATGGAGGAGGAGACGCACAATAGTGTAGTACAATAATATAAATGGAATCATACACGAATCCAAAGTGGGACTTTAGCACCAGTGAAAAAGGAAACCAGAGAACATAATGCATCAGCCAAGTGAGCCAAACGGGAATAAAACAGGGGTATAATAGATAACAGGCCCCTCAGCATAAATTATGGGTCACCCAATCCAAATCTGTATGGGCGTATGCGTACCAGAAATAAAAACTTTTCCGCTTATCTGTAATATTATCCCATAGAGCAGCACGATCAGGTCACATTCTCTTCATTGCCAGATCATATGGCAGAGATCCTCAAAATGACAAAAATGAACAGAGGACCAACGATGTGATATCTCAAAAATACAATTTATTAAAAAAGGTAGCCACTTACATGTCTAGTAGCAGATATTCAGCCTCTACAGACAGGACCACCTTTCAACAAGTTCAAGAGCAGCAACAACACAGCAAATAGTCTAAACGCGTTTCGTCTGCAATTGCAGACTTCATCAGGAGAAGTTATAATTAACCCTCTTATCGGCGTTTGTATAAATAGTGCGCCATGCCATTTTGCGCGTGCGCAATCCAAACCGGAAATTAACCTACTGCGCATGCGCATCGGCAGCTGTCCATCATACAGCTAATGCACAATCGCGCATGCGCCGAAGCGGCTATTACTCAGAATAACGAGTGTCCACTAACGGACTTAGACTGATGAGATGTTAAGTTCTTAATATCAGCCCTTATAATGGCATTTGTATAAATAGTGCACCGTGCCATTATGCGCGTGTGCACTCCAAAACGGAAATTAACCTACTGCGCATGCGCACCAGCAGCTGTTTACCTCACAGCTAATGCATGGTTGCGCATGCGTCAAGACGGCCCTTACTCGGACAACAAATGTCCTCTAACAGACTATATATATATATACTTAATTGTGTATATATTGTGGCAAGAGCCCGCTACTGCAGAAGCACACGAGTACAACTTCTTCCTTTTTATGGTTCTTTATTGTCAGGATGGTAATAATGTTTTGACACCGTATACTTGCACAGCAATTATGGAGACCCTCAATGCTTACTATACATCCCCTCTCTGCCTTGCCTTACACTGGCTCCCTTTCCCCTACAGAATCCTTTTCAAACTCCTTACCACCACGTACAAGGCTCTCTCTCAGTCTACGGCCCCTTACATCTCTAACTTCATCTCCATTCACACTCCTGCCCGCTCCCTACGCTCAGCTAATGACCGCCGCCTCTCCTCCACTCTTATCACCACTTCCTACTCCAGAATCCAAGACTTCTCCCGTGCCGCCCCCCTCCACTGGAACGACCTCCCTCGCTCCATCCGTCTCTCTCCTAATCTGTGCTCCTTCAAACGAGCACTCAAAACTCACCTGTTCCTTAAAGCCTACCAACCTTCTACCTAACCCGCATCTCCTCCAAACGTTCTCTTCTCTCTCCTCCCGGTCCCTCTCCCCACACTTCAACTTCCTCCAATTGTGTCTGTTTCGTTCACCCAACCTTAGGATGTAAGCTCGAATGAGCAGGGCCTTCTTCCCTCTTGTCTCCACACCTGTTCTTCTACTCCGCCTCTACTGCATTGACCTAACTGGAGTTTCTGAAGCATTGGTATTTTTGTTTATTGTTCTGTACTGTTATACCCTGTATAGTCTACTGTTTGCTTTGTGTACGGCGCTGCGGAAATCTTGTGGCGCCTAACAAATAAATGATAATAATAATCATAATATACATAGTCCAGCTCTCTGTCCAGATCAGCCAGCTAGCCCAGCGTTGATCTCCCTGAACAATGAAACAAGCAGGGTTTTATACCTGACACTCCTCCCACAGGCCTAGCTTGATGGACAGGTGACACACCAACCTTCTCTTTAAAAGGAAACGCCCATCCCTGGCTCTGTTTAGACTATCAGACCCACCCTGTCTGTTTGCTGATAGGAAGCAGCTTTTAAATCATGTAAGTAAACCAATTTTAAACTACACATATGTTTTTACCTGGTTTAATCTCCACCTAGGTACATAACTGTGCCAATGTTTTACTCTACTTCCCTGCTTTCTCTGCATATTGCCAGCTAAATGCCTCCTTTTGTTACAATATATATATATATATATATAAGTATATATATACAAGTTAACCCGTGCATGATACTCATGCATTCTAGTCAAATCAAGCTACTTAAGGTGTTAAAAAGGTTCTTGTCATGCATTTGGGCCATAGCCCAGGCCTCTTCAGGGGAAGAGTGTTACTTCCTGACGTAAGCGCCCTTTTTTAACGTGGTTTTGTCCACATGTCACCACCTCATCATTCTTCTCCATCACCTCATCCTTCATTTTCATCGCCACATCTATCCAGATGTCTATCCAGACACAGGGATCTCTCTCAGCGGTCCTGAGTATCACACTCCTCTCACTCTGTCACCCCTGGCAGCCACCAACCACTCCCCACTGTCACCACCGGCAACCACCAACCACTCTCCTTCAAGAAATATATATATATTTTTTTTAAATCTTTAGAAACACTTTTAACAATTAACAAATTAAATTAACAAATTAAAAACATCTTAGTATACCAAATTTCAGCCCTTTCTGAATTTTTTTTTCCACACACACTAAGAATTTAGTAGGTCAGTGTATAACTCCGCCCAGCAGGTGGCGCTGCAGCTTGGTTTTATTTTTTCCACACACACACAGACAGACTAACACACACCACTAGACATTTATATTATAGATATATATATGTATATATCTATGCATATATATATATATTTATATATAAATAAAGATTACTTATGAGTACCTTAATTTATTGAAATGAGTGAGAAGTCTAAAACACTGAATTAGAACAGAGCTTTTAAAAAAACAACTAGAGAGCTAAATATTAGCAATACTTAAGATAAGGAAACTCAACAAGATTATGGTTTTCTTTATGTAAAACATATTGTTCTCATTATTCAATACATTTTTCTGTATGAAATAAAAATGGTTTGCCTTTAAAAGTTATTGTTGTAGCCAATAACAATGTGTTACTAGTCTTTTTTAGGAATTTAAACTTTCTGATGTATTTCCAGACAAAGCAAAATGTAAATTAAAAAAACTTAGTGGGGTACTTTGGAGAGCAATTTCTTCCATGCTGAGTCTAATCTCAGTGTGAATTTCTATAGCATCCGTCATTACAGAGAGTAAAAGCCATTGACTAGGTAAAATGAATGCATGTTGTCTATTAGAGGTCATTATATTCAGACATGCAGCTTTCATTGAGGTAAACATTGACTCCTGATTACTTTTCCAGTTGGACAGTTTTTTGAGTCTTGATAATAAAAACCATAAACTCAGAGTTATTAATAAGTTATTCGTTTAAAGCTTCATTTCTTCTAAAACATTATTGAAGACTAGGAAATGTCTGCTCCAGATATTATTCCTTCACAATAAATTACATTTTTCTTGAACAAAAGTACATTGCTAAGCATTTAATATATGGAAATTGCCAAATAATGCAATGGAACATCTTTATCAAAATTAGAAACTGGTTAGAAAACAAAAATTGCAAGTATGAACTTTTTCATGTAAAGGGATGATTAGACCCTAAATATTCCCTTTCTCATAGCTAGGGCTCAAATCAAACAGTTCCCTACCTTACTTTTGGGAGATAGGTAAAGAGGAGATTGGCAAGGTGGATGAGCAATCACATTAACAAGTTCCACTCACCTCATTAAACTCAGTGGCAGAGGCTTGTGGACACAAATTACGTAATCTTGACCATGCTTCTTTGTGTTTATTGAGGTATACTGGGCTTAATAACACAATTCACATCTTGTTCCACCCACCCTGCTTCAAGTAAGCACCTTCCTTAATAATTGCCTGCTCTCTCGGGACTCCCTTTAAATAGCAAGTTAAATGGGGATGGGGGAGTGTGGCCTGGATGAGCATGGAGTAGGAGCAAGTTTTGTGTGTTCTGCAGACATCTACTTGCCATATTTATATTTGGATATCTACAGAGGGGTGTACAATATTTTGGCTCAAAACTTTGCGTCCTTATTTTACGACCACCTTTATTTCTATATATGTGACAGAAGCCTGTTTGTGGTGGAATATCTCCTTTGCCATACACAAAGTACTGAAAACACAACAGTTGTGCTGTGGTAAATGGCACTGACGTGAGTGGACTTTAGGAAATCATGGGGCAGAAGGTTCTGCCAGACATAATTAAAACTGCTATTTAGTGCTGCAAGAAAGAGTTGAGTTTGGAGAGGTTGATTGAAATGTTTGGGATTAAGGTATATCACAGTTGGGTTTGGATATTTCAGGTGCTAATATGGAGAAGGCTGGAGAATTTTGTTGTTTTCTTAGGTAGTGTGTTATGTACTACTATAATTTTGTTTTTACTGTGCTGAAAATATATACAGTTTAATTTACCTGAGCAGGAGGCGGATGATAGGGTGTCTGTAAGGGACCTGAATTACAAAGCTTTGAATATAACCTTTACTGTGTCTACATGTTTTTATGGGCTTCATGGTCGATAGGATAACTAATGGTAAGCCGATTTGTTTCCTGACATGGAACAATAAAATTAAAAGGTCATTGGTAGTGAGTGAACCCAAAATATGATGCAGATATAATGTGCCTGATTCAAAGCAGAACGCAATTTGGATGCAATTTGCAGTTTTAAAAAAAACACATAACTTGTGCATATATATATACAGGTATTCAAATCCAAGTGGATCTCAGGAATAAATATGTTATGATGTGAATACAATAGTAACTCTCTTATGAGACTCAAATCGCACGTAAGCATAATTGTATTTTGGACTTCTAATTCATTTTGGAGCAATTGCATCTTTTGTCACTATATGCACATTTGCTCCTAACTCACAACTGAACTCAGATGTATATATTTCCAATTCGATTTCTCGCTATAGTATTTAAAAGCAATACAGACTCACACCTGTTTGACACTAGCCTAGAGGCATTATTGTTGTGACTTAATTTTCTTCACAGAGCACAATATAATGAATAGTAATAAAATGGTAAAAATACATCAGACTTGTTTGTATAATGCTAAAAAGGGTACATTTTAAATTCAATTTAAAGGACAATTAAATATCCCAGTAAAAACTCTAATCCCACTTAATGATGTTCTGTTTTAGTTCTTACCTCGGTCTGTACAAAAACCTGTTTTTAGTGGGTATGTATTCCCTACGTGACATTTCAGGTGAAAATTAAGTGTCTCCTTTTTCTGTAATCTAAAGTTGGGAGCTATGTATATCAAGCTGCTTTTCTCTATGAACACTTTAGGTTGCTGTTAAATAACTACCTGTCCAGTCATACCTTACTCTAGTGTCCAAAGCTGATCTACTCAGCCAGGAACTTCTTGTAATTGTAAAACATAGGTCAAGTCAGAACTCCAGAGACAGATTTCTTCCAAATGTGATTTTATGTGTTCCACAGTGTAAGAACAGCAACACAGCATATCGGTGTCACAGCAAAGTAGGACTTAACTAAGTAGTGAGTCAAGAAATTAACAGAGAGTGAGTTTGCTAAGCACACTCTTTCTTCCAGGACTGACAACTTTACACTTAGCCTGCTAGGCCTTATAAAGGACATAAGCTTGAGAAATGGGTGAAATGTTCATACATTTCTTGATGAAGCCCCTTTCTCACATATGGCAGATCTCCACCCTGCCACATAAATATTAAGCTGGGAATTGTTAGTAACCATGTCACCAGTGAAATAGAGGAGCAGTGCAGCCAGGGGAAAAATGGGATAGGATGTAAGGCTGGGTACACACTACAAAAAATGTCTCTCGATGCGATATTGCTAAAGATTTTATCAACAACTAAAAGTCCCGATTAGCATGCCGATTCCTGTGTATTAACGTTATACATGATTTAAAGTCAGATCTGTTTTCTTCATCTGCCATAAACATTGGCTGAAAGATTGTGACTCTGTACACTTTATAGAGATCTGCCTACACTGCTGGTCGTGAGAGCATGCATACTGCAGAATGGGAACAACATAGTTTCATCATTGAATGAGATTTTTAGTACAGTTTAAAAGTCAAGTGAAACAATGCAATGTGCTTTGGAATGATAATTGTTCATCATCGGAAAGTACACACTAATGCGATATTGGGCTGAATGGTCGCTTATCATGTGATTGTCCAGATAATCGGGTGAAAAACCTGTAGGGCCTGAGCAGTGCCGGACTGAACATCTGGCTCTTCTGGCAAATGCCAGAAGGGCCGATGGTCAGATGGGCCGGGTCCCGAGCAGTCAGTGCACTTCCAGGTGGCTGGTTCCTCCCCAGGAACCAGCCATATGACTACATGTGCCGCGCGCATCGATGTGAGCGGCACATTCAAATCTGCACAGGCCCTGCAAGGCAGCTGTCAGAGAGCGGGCAGAAGACAGAAACAGACAGACAGAAAAGAAGCTTAGAAGGTAAGTGCACTAAAGAGGGGGGGGGCGAGAGAAAAGATGCTACAGAAAACGGAGGGAGGGGGTAGATCAGAAAGGATGTCACACAGAAAACGGGAGGGGCGGAGAAAGGATGTCACACAGAAAACGGGGGGTGGAAGAGAAAGGATGCCACACAGAAAATGGGAGGGAGGAGAAGAGAAAGGATGCCACACAGAAAACGGGGATAATATGATTTGGGGCCACTATTGTGGCATAATATGATTTGGGGGCACTATTGTTGCATAATATGATTTGGGGGCACTATTGCGACATAATATCAACTGGGGCACTATTGTGGCATAATGTGATTTGGGGCATTACTGTGTAGCATAATATCAACTGGGGGCACTATTGTGTCATAATATGATTGGGGCACTACTGTGTGACATAATATGATTTGGGGACACTATTGTGGCATAATATGATTTGGGGGCATTATTGTGGCATAATATGATTTTGGGCACTACTGTGTGGCATAATTTGATTTTGGGGCACTACTGTGTGGCATAATATGATTTTGGGGCACTATTGTGGCTTAATATCAATTGGGGGCATGTACTCTGCATGAGGGAAGGGGGAGAATGTTAATATAATATGGAAGGTAGGCTATTAATTTAATGGTGGAGTTTAGGTGGGGGCTAATTATTTAATTGGTGCTATTTTATTTGTGGGGTGATGTGGGTCAATTTAATTTAATATTGGGGCCTAGCAATTTAAGATGGGGTGATTAGACTTTTAATTTAATGCTGTGGTGATTTGGGGGCTATTAATTGAAAGTGGGGCTGTTTGGGAAAAAAATGTCTATTTATTAAATGTGAATATGAATTATTTAATGATAGTGATCGTTGCGGGAAATATATTTATTACATGTAAATGCTATTTAATTTATTGCTGGGGTTGTTTGGAGGGAGGGAAATAGGTTTATTTATCATCAGCAGCAGCTATTTATTTTAAATGTGAATACTAGTATTTTAATGTTGGGGCTGGAGGGAGGCCTAATTATAAAACATGGGTTGTATGGATTAAACACCAGGGGGTAAATGTATCAAGTACCGATTTTTTCAGTGTTTTAAAATGGTGGCAAATCGCAATTTCTGTCCAAAAGTCATCAAATGTACCAAGCTGCGATTTTTCCCTGATCTTCAAAATCACTGGTCATCTTTTGCGATTCGCTGCGATGTCAAACACTCCCGTGTTTAGCTAACTCTCCTGTGTTGTCCCTATGTAGCTGTGAGATTAGTAAACACATCACTGTTACACTGACCCTGTCTATACAACCTGAGGTCCCAGCAGCTGTCAAAACTGATAAAAATAAATAAAAGTTGAAAAAAAAAGCGTGGGGTCCTCCCTCTATTCACTATTAACCCTAGTGCTGCCAGCCTACTGGTTGTGTGAAAATCTGGGAAAAATTTTGCGTAGGGTCCCCCAGATTTTCACATAACCAGCACTAGACAAACCATCCGGGGCGGGGATGGCACTATAGCAGGGGGACACGCGGCAGAGGTCCCCCTGCCATAATGACAAACCAACCCCAGGCTGTTCAGCGCTGGGATGGATTCCCTAGGGAGTAGGGTCCGCCGAAAAAATGAGCGGGCCCCCCCTCTAGGGACAACCAGCCAAGTGCTGAAAGCACTAGGGCTCTTCCTACACCCCTGGGCGGTGGGTGTAGGGTAATAAACAGCGATTTAAGTTGAAAAAAATAAACTTACATCATTTTGATTTGTGGAACTACAAGTCCCAGACAGTCAGGGTGCCATAAACAGTGTGGGCATGCTGATACTTGTATAGCTACAAGCACCAGCATACACATGGCAGCCAGGGCATGTTGGCACTTGGAGAACCACAAGTGCCAACATGACCTGACACCCACAGCTGGCTGGGACCTGTAGTTCCTCAATAGAAAATGTTAAATAAACCAACACACCCTCATTAAAACCAGATACAGTTAATAAAAATAATAAAACCCCAATAAAGACACTAAACACCCTCATTTATACCACATACCGTATATACTCGAGTATAAGTCGACCCGAATATAAGCCGAGGCACCTAATTTTACCACCAAAAACAGGTAAAACTTATTGACTCGAGTATAAGCCTAGGGTGGGAAATGCAGGAGCTACTGGTAATTTTTTTAGATTTATTCATTTCTATGATTTTTTATTTACAACTGTATATGCATTTTTGTTGTACACATTTTTATATCATGTGTGTTTTTCAGTTTAATGCTATGAATAGGCGTCAGCGTTCTGTAGTAGTTTCATATGCAGTGAAGATATAATTTATGGCCAATAAGCACTCCTCAGGAGACTACAAATCGATAATGTCTCAAATCAGAGCTGGATTAAGGTTCTGGGGGGCCCGGGGCACTTAAGACAGAGGGGCCCCATATTGTCGAATATGATATTCATTTTAAACAAATAAACAGGCAATGCTATGTGCACTACTGTTAGATGCACACAACTCTGCCTTCACAAGAATAACAGTGTGAAGTAGGACATACCTCCCAACTGTCCTTGTAGTCAGACCAAATCCTAACTAAGTGAGACAGTCACCCAAATTCTGGACAGTCCCACCATATTGAGAACAGTTGGAAGATGGCCCTGCTCTCTCCTACCTGCTGTTGTCACTTTCACCACCTGTGGCTGCTGGTGTCTTAAGCTCAGTTGCTGCTTGTGTAGATTCTGGAATGTCGGGGCCTATTTTGAAACAAAAACAGGTACATAAAGTTTAGGAGTCCCCAAAGAGTCCGGTTAATAAATCAGTAGCACAACCTTTAATAATTAGGCCTCCCTCCCTGCAACCAGCCCCAAATTTGGAATTAAATTAAATTAATACTATTCACTTTTAATAATAGAACTATTTTTCCCAAGCAGCCCCGACATTAAATTAATAGCGTACACATTTAATAAACTTATTTCCCTCTCCACCAAACAGCCTGGTGTAAATGAATAGCATTTACATGTAATAAATAAACCTATTTTTCAAAACCATTGCCAACATTTTATAATTCATATTCACATTTAATAAATAGCACTCCTTCTCCCCAAACTCAAGCACACATTAAATACCTCACAATCACTCCACAAATAATTAACAAAATAACCTTACTATATGTAAGTATATATTGGTTATCCCTAACAGCCTAGTCCAGCTAAGCACTAGCAGGCCTGATTTGTTGCAAGGCAACAGAGCTAGCATGGAGGCATATTACATTTTGTACATTATACGTTTCCATATAAAGTAAGTGTATGTCCTCTTTAGGAGAGCTAACAGAATGAGTGGCCATAATTTTGTAATTTTTCCCATAATGCCCACTTTTAGAAATGCTACTTCCCTGGGGCATGGAGAGAGGGTCCACAATAAATAGACAATCTAGGTCTGAGCACATCGTACTTCTCTGTTCTCCATTTATATCCCCAACATCCCACTCCTCAATCCTCTTCTTCATCTTAATCCTCTATCTTCCCTCTCACTCCTCATTCCCCACCTACTTAGCATCTTCAATCCCCTTCTCATCAGCGTTGGTTTCCCTTCCTGGGTTGTCACTCTGCAACCCCCTCTATTTGTATAATCACATCCTCCTTGTCCATAAATCACCCCCTCTCCTTGTCCATAAATCACCCCCTCTCCTTGTCCATAAATCACCCCCCCTCCTTGTCCATAAATCACCCCCTCCTTGTCCATAAATCACCCCCTCTCCTTGTCCATAAATCACCCCCTCCTTGTCCATAAATCACCCCCTCTCCTTGTCCATAAATCACCCCCTCTCCTTGTCCATAAATCACCCCCTCTCCTTGTCCATAAATCACCCCCTTCTCCTTGTCCATAAATCACCCCCTCTCCTTGTCCATAAATCACCCTCTCTCCTTGTCCATAAATCACCCCCTCTCCTTGTCCATAAATCACCCCCTCTCCTTGTCCATAAATCATCCCCTCTCCTTGTCCATAAATCACCCCCTCTCCTTGTCCATAAATCACCCCCTCTCCTTGTCGATAAATCACCCCCTTCTTGTCCATAAATCACCCCCTCTCCTTGTCCATAAATCACCCCCTTCTTGTCCATAAATCACCCCCTCTCCTTGTCCATAAATCATCCCCTCTCCTTGTCCATAAATCACCCCCTCTCCTTGTCCATAAATCACCCCCTCTCCTTGTCCATAAATCATACCCTCTCCTTGTCCATAAATCACCCCCTCTCCTTGTCCATAAATCACCCCCTCTCCTTGTCCATAAATCACCCCCTCTCCTTGTCCATAAAACACCCCCTCTCCTTGTCCATAAATCACCCCCTCTCCTTGTCCATAAATCACCCTCTCCTTGTCCATAAATCACCCCCTCTCCTTGTCCATAAATCACCCCCTCCTTGTCCATAAATCATCCCCTCTCCTTGTCCATAAATCACCCCCTCTCCTTGTCCATAAATCACCCCCTCTCCTTGTCCATAAATCACCCCCTCTCCTTGTCCATAAATCACCCCCTCTCCTTGTCCATAAATCACCCTCTCCTTGTCCATAAATCACCCCCTCTCCTTGTCCATAAATCACCCCCTCCTTGTCCATAAATCACCCCCTCTCCTTGTCCATAAATCACCCCCTCTCCTTGTCCATAAATCACCCCCTCTCCTTGTCCATAAATCATCCCCTCTCCTTGTCCATAAATCACCCCCTCTCCTTGTCCATAAATCACCCCCTCTCCTTGTCCATAAATCACCCCCTCTCCTTGTCCATAAATCATCCCCTCTCCTTGTCCATAAATCACCCCCTCTCCTTGTCCATAAATCACCCCCTCTCCTTGTCCATAAATCACCCCCTCTCCTTGTCCATAAATCACCCCCTCTCCTTGTCCATAAATCACCCTCTCCTTGTCCATAAATCACCCCCTCTCCTTGTCCATAAATCACCCCCTCCTTGTCCATAAATCATCCCCTCTCCTTGTCCATAAATCACCCCCTCTCCTTGTCCATAAATCACCCCCTCTCCTTGTCCATAAATCACCCCCTCTCCTTGTCCATAAATCACCCCCTCTCCTTGTCCATAAATCACCCTCTCCTTGTCCATAAATCACCCCCTCTCCTTGTCCATAAATCACCCCCTCCTTGTCCATAAATCATCCCCTCTCCTTGTCCATAAATCACCCTCTCCTTGTCCATAAATCACCCCCTCTCCTTGTCCATAAATCACCCCCTCTCCTTGTCCATAAATCACCCCCTCTCCTTGTCCACAATTATCCCCTTCATTTTCATAATCACCTCCTCCTCTGGCTGAAACACACACAGACACACACACACACACACACACACACACACACAGAAAGTTTCACACACACAGTCACACACACAGAAAGTCTCATACACACAGTCACACACACAGAAAGTCTCACACAAACACACACACACAGAAAGTCTCACACACACAGTCACACACACAGAAAGTCACACACACACACAGTCACACAAACACACACACAGTCACACACACAGAAAGTCTCACACACACACAGTCACACACACAGAAAGTCACACACACACACAAAGTCACACACACAGCAGATCTTAACTTACCTTATCCCCCACAGACAGGCAGGGCAGCTCTTCTCTGCTCTTCCTCACACTGTCATCTACACGCAGCTAAGGAAGCCCAGAACACTCAAAAAAAAAAAAAGCAAAAGCTTACCTGTGCTTATAGTGCCGACAGAGCACTTAAAAACGGAACCCTGTGCTGCCCCCTGTAGACTGACATTTGGGGGCAGCAAAAAGAGCCACAGCTGGTCCGGGGGGCCCCCTGAGAGAGGGGGGCCCGGGGCACATGCCCCCTGTGCCCCCCCCTTAATCCGGCCCTGTCTCAAATGCTCAAGTGAGAGCTGATGGTGTTTGGAACGCAAACACCCTGAATTCTGTGAGGCGGGTGTAACTCTGAAAGTGGAAGTCCTCATACAATCATTGGGTCCACGAAGTGCTTGAAAGAACTGAATGTATTGCTCAATCAAAAACCCGTGAATTCAAACTACTCTCTGTGCATAAGGATGGTATAACACTGTTCCGGTAATAATAGGGGGACAATCAAGTCTCAATCTGTTAAACCAAATGGTAATTCTCGTAGAGTAAGCGGATCAATTTCTTCACATTCCGGTATTGCAATACTTCGGTAATGTTGAACAAATACATAGAAACAAACACGTTTCAATTGAGTGAACCGAATATGAAATACTCTGGAGATAGCAGATCAATCTCTACACAGGGAGATAGTGTGACACTTCATCCAGTAATAGATACATATGCAATACGATACCATGTCGTGATGAATCTCCGAGATCAGTCTTAATCCATTCGGCATATATTTCACCCCGCAGTGGAACGCATGTGCGTTCCACCAACAGGAAGTTCTGCATTTGGAACGCAAGTTTGCGTTCCAAATGCAAAACTTCCTGTCAGTGAAACTCACATGCATTTCACTGCGGAACTTAACAGCTGCGGGACCGGACACCAGGAAGTTCACCTGTGTATAAGCCGAGGGGGCCTTTTTCAGCACACAAAAATGTGCAGAAAAACTCGGCTTATACACGAGTATATACGGTACTTTTATAAAAATACTAAATTCCCAATATACTCACCACTGATGTTTTCATCTGTTTTTGGCAGCTTTTAATCCTAAAATGTCTGTAAACCAAGTGCTAAATAAATTTCTATCCAATAGTCTGGCTTGACCAAGTCCAAAATGAATTTGTAATTCCCAAAATCCATATTGAAATGTCCAAAAAATATTTGTATCCAAAAGACCTGCTTGAAATGTAAAAAATTAATTTGTAAATCCAAAGTCCCTGCTTGAAATATCTTCTCCTCTTTTTGGGCAAAAAGCCCCCCTTGTTGCTTGAAGTCTTCATAAATTCTCCCCAGGAGGGCCCCCTTGTTGCTTGAAGTCTTCTTATCTTCAGCCAGGAGGGCCCCAGATTTGTAATAGATTTATAGTTGGTGTAGGGCATTTTCTAGATCAACTTTAAATTTTTCAGTGCAACAATAAAGCTATCAAGTATTTGTGTTATATAAGTTATTCTCTTTCTGTCTCTAAATAATAAATGAGGTGAGCAGGTTTCCAAAATATAATATTTCCATAATTTATTAAAAAGGTATTATACATAGATACAGCCATACTGGAAGAAGCAGACATACGCCCAGGGTCTCAAATACCAATTGACACCCTATATTTGATTAACTTATTATTTTATAGAATATGATACTCCTTCTTACTTCAAAACACACCTTCCCAGCTTACATCACTGCTGGCAATCTAAGTCTCTATAATTAAAAAGACATGTTCATCCTGGACGGTCAGCTTGACCTTTAACGGTGCCAATATTTCTTTGGACATATCTGGCGATGAAATACAATTCTCAAGACAATTATCTAATCTGTTGTTTTGTTCATTAATTGTGCAATAATGGAAAATTACTAAAAACATGTCTCTTTCTATGCAATTCTGTATTGTGCAACATGTTCTCTTAAAGACCCACAGAAATAAAATTCAAGTTCATTTGTTCATTCTATTGAACTAATTGGTAATATATGGTTTTTGTTAATTATTACTTTGACAGTGTGCTACATGAAAAATCAGCCAGTATTTTCCTTATGTGCAAAATAATAAACTAAGTTGCACCTTGTCGTGAACATAGAGAACTCACAGTTATTTATAAGGGTTAACCCATCACATAATTGTGGGGAATAAGACCTAAATCAGAACTGCAGTGTTTATTTGATATATTAACTGGATCCATTGATAAATTGAGCTACTATGGTGTAAAATGCGAAGTCAGAAGGACTGTTGAATGTTTATTTGGTGGCTCTGCACATCTCAGTGTTAGAAGACAGCAGTGTCACCTGTAGCAGCTTCAAATGCCTCTGCGGTGAGCTATATCCTGACACAAGTTCGTTTTTTGGACACCTGAATAGACGTTGTGGAGCGGTTCAAAGCTTGACATTCTTGTAGACAAAGGCAGCATTTGAAAATAGAAATATGAACGTCAAAGAAAATGTCTCCATATTTCATATTTTGGGAAATCAGTGTGCCACTCCATACTGAGAAGCAGAAATCACACCAGGGTTGTGAATGACAGGTACTAGCGGTATCAAGAACCAGCGATAATCACATGTCTTTGGGAAAGGTATGTCACATGGTCATATTCCATTATGTTTGGTATTTAAATGTGCAGGAGATTATGACCAGTTGATTGAAGTGGTAGTTATGTCTCTGGGATATATCTGTGAAGAGTTACCAAAAGTCAAAACTTTTGGAATATTTGTGAGCAAACTATAGTGACATCCAGGGGACATCCCTGCCCCCCTATTAGCAATAATACTGCCCCTGTGAAGGCCGTCCCATTTAATTTTGCTTAAAAAAAACTCTGTAGGGAAGGGGCAAATTGTCAGTCTTTTGGAAAATCAATCATTATTGATAAGCTGTCCATCTTCATGCCAATTTGAATTGGCCAGAATATACCACTTATCTGTAACTTATACTCTGATTTGAATCCCTTTATTTTAATCTGTTTTGCTTGTTACGTGTGTCATGTCATCTTAGTTGTCCTTATTGATCTAAACAAATCCATTGCCTGTGTAGAAGAGATAAGATTGGTTGACCATGCTAAAACCTTTCATTGCTGAGGTATGAATTGCGAATACATTTGTATACCAAGCCTAGTGTGTGACTGCATATACATTTGTGACATAGAGCCTTGAGGGGTTAAGGGTTAACACTTAGATTTTTGGTGCCTTGCTAAATGTGTGCAACAAGGAGTGCTCATTGCGTGCCAGTGTGGGACAGGATATTGGTGTCCTATTGCCCGTATTCAATAGGTGGTAGCAAGGCCTAAGTGGGTGTTGCTGTGTGAGTGCTGTTTTGGGTGATTCAGCAAATCTGCAACCTGTGCGAAAGGTGAGAAGAACATTGAGTGCTGGGATCGTGTGTAACCCCATACCGTAAACACTTCCAAGCCACGAGTGCGCAAAGTGTGGTTTGTGACAGATAAAGGGGTTCAGGAGCGGTTTCCTGACCAAATAGAGTTGATATATTGTGTGACAATTGTAATATATAATAAGATATTAAATCATGGAGTAGCCAGAGAGGGGCTTATCCCTGACACACCCCGTGTGTCAGGGATTATGACTCAGAACCGTAGGGTTTGCACAGCCTAAATTAACACTCACACATTAGGCTTTAAAAATAAATGCTGTTTGCATGGGGTTCCTTTGATTAGAGTCAAAAGACACTTATAGATAAGTCTCTTCTCATGCCGACTGCTTTGAATTGTTGTAAATTGTTGTAGATTTTAAATATTCTCATTCACTTCTTCATATTTCTTTGCCTGCGCTCTTTTTAGAGATGTAATCAGATATGAACTTATCACTATGTATTGAGTGACAACTGACATGTATAATCACCCCCATATAATTTAGTGCAATTTACAAAATGATTTGCTGTCATGTTATATTTTGACTTGAATTTTCTGTGTTATATTTCTCACATACATATTATGACAAAAAAAATCACATTTGTTTTTGGAAAATATGATAGCCAAAGTAGTTTATATGATGTAAGGGAAATATTTACATATTTGTATTATTATTATTATTATTATTATTATTATTATTATTTATTTATAAGGCGCCACATAGTGTGCACTGCACCCTACAATGGGGTTGAGAAAAACAACCACAAATTACATAATGAGCATACATCAGTGAGTTACATAGTAAAGCAAAACAACTATGTATTCCATGATAAACAGACAGTGATGAGTTGCATAATACAGAGGGGAGACAGTACAGGAAGCATGACAGCATGAAGCAAGCCTGTGCCCTGGAGCATAGATGCAGCAAACAGGGCCAGAGACGCTCTTGTTGGAGACTAAAAGACCAGTCAGAAGGTTCCTGACATGGGAGCGCAGGTGAAGAGAATATGTATATAGAAATGGAAGTTGCCCAATCATTTTATAGGTTCACAGCAGGTGCTTCAAAGGGCAGGGTTATCCATTAAGGAACAAATACAGAAAAATCCCACAGCAACACTGCTGTGGCTCACAGCATATTCAACTGTCATTGGGCCTGAGTCATTAAGGAAATTAAGGCAAAAAAAGGTGTAAATGTTCTATGGAGCAAACCATGTTACAATGCAAATGGTGCAAATTAGTTTATTATTTTGCACATAAATTATATACTGGCTGTTTTTTCATCTAGCACACAAATACTTGATTGCTTTATTTTTACTCTGAAATTTAAAGTTGATCTAGCCCTACCCCAACTATAAATCTGTCCCCACATTTTAAATTTAGCTCCCCTTCCAATGCAACATGGTTTTGCCAAGGTGCAAAGTTACTCCTTTTTTATGCTTTACTCTCCTTAATTATTTAGGCCCATTATGTTTTCTTAAGTGATTTTTTTCATGAGATTTAATCGTAAGGACGGAACCCCTCCTTGTAGTTCTAGTCTTAATCTCATCATAAAGTGTACATTTTTTTACACCTCTTTCATTGTCATTGTTGAGACTTTGTTGAGACAGCAGCAAAGAATTACCACCTTGTAATAAGACAAATTAAGTGCTAGCTAGGTGCTACCGTAGTAAGACTTGTTTAATTCTTAGCTGTGTACCACTCTTATCTTGAATTAAAAAAAACATCATCAGCTGCAAAGTACTAATTGGATAAAGCAGAATTCAATAATTGTTCTGCAGTGGATGCTAAATTTGAAGAATGCTGTGTTTACCTCTGTGATTTATAGCTGCAGGTTTTTGGAGGGTAGCAGGAGCAGAAGATGTTCTTAATTAACTTAGCTGTTGTTCTCTATAAATGCCATTTTCTGAAACAATTTGCCAAGGATGGTGAGAGAATCCTCACATTAATTTTGTGACATGTTTTTGGCTGATAGCACTGAAATGAGAACCATTTTAATTCTGGCACTAGAAATCTGGAATTATTTTGTCTTCTTTTGATTAGCGTTCCATAACTTAGAAATTTATATTTTATATATAACCCCTGTATTTCAAGTAAAGACAATAAGAACATATAAGAACAGATATTACATGGCGGTGGTTTATTATACTGAACATTTTATATTGTGTCCATGAGCTTCATATATAAATCCAAGAGTTTTTTTCAACATAAATCGTCTCAGTCTGACACTAGCAAAATACACAGGACACATTACAGGTTATAGAATATCAGCATCTTGAAGATTGTATTTTTCATGCATTAGTCCATGCATTAGTGCACAGAAACCTTAAAAAGGTGTCTACACAACATGCTGGAAGCCCACATTATCCATTTTATCCCCTTTGAAAATGATAGCAAAAACTAGAAATTGGTACACTTTAAGTGGCCACTGATTGCTTGCCACCTCGTTGTTGCTAAATTTCATAATCCTCTACTTTCATAATTATTGTGACCCTGTCATTTTTTTCTATTGTGATTGCCAGTAGAGCAAGCTGTTTGCCCTGAGTATCTGTCCCACAATTGGAGGTGTTCATATCAGTACAGTACCCAAAAGGAGCATGACCTTGTCATGGGGTAGGAGCTGCATTGCTACGGGGCGTGGTCACACCCCAGCGACTTGCTTAACAGTTTATTAGCACTAGCCACCCTTTAACCCCCTCCCCTCTCCACAAAATACACTTTCATTACCTTGCACACCAGTGGCAGAGCAGCAATGAATGATACATACACTATATGGACAAAAGTATTCAGACGCTTGACCATTACTCTAACAAGAACTGTAATGACATTGTATTCAAATACATATACCTTAATATGGAGTTGGTCCCCCTTTTGCAGCGATAACAGCTTCCACTCTTCTTGGAATGATTTCCACAAGATGTTCGAGTGTTTCTGTTGGATTTCATTCTGTAAAGCATTTATGAGGTCAGGCACTGATGAGGGATGAGAAGGCCTGTCTAGCAATCTCCGTTCAAGTTCATTCCAAAGACGTTCACTGATGTTGACGAGCACTGATGTTGGATGAGAAGGCATGGCTCGCAATCTCCGTTCCAATTCATCCCAAAGATGTTCGATGGGATTCAGGACAGGGCTCTGTGCAAGCCAGTCAAGTTCTTCCACACTGAACTCATCAAACCATGTCTTTGTAGTCCTTGCTTTGTGCTCTGGTGAACAGTTATTTTGGCAAAGAAAAGTTGTTCGTCACTCCACAGAACACGTTTCCACTGCTCCACAGTCTAGTGTGAATGTGCTTTACATCACTCCATCCAATGCTTGGCATTGGTCTTGGTGGTGGGAGGCTTGTATGCAGCTGCTTGGCCATGGAAACCCATTCCATTAAGCTCCCGATGCACAGTTTTTGTGCTTACATTAATGCCAGTAGAAGTTCAAAAATCTTCAGCTATGGAATCAGCAGAGTGTTGGCGACTTTTAAGCACCATGCGCCTTAGCAGTTGTTAACCCCGCTCTGTGATTTTATGTTGTATTCTGTTTCGGGGCTAAGTTGCTGTTGTTCCTAAACGCTTTTCCTTTCTAATGGTATTACTTACAGTTGACTATTTAATATCCAGCAGGGATAAAATTTCACGAACCGTCTTATTGCAAAGGTGGCATCCTGTTACAGTACCACATTTGATGTTACTGAACTCTTCAGGACGACCCATTTTGTATCACAAATGTTTGCAAATAGAGATTGCATGTTTAGCTGCTTGATTTTATACACCTTTGGCAATGAGTCTGATTTAAACACCTCAATTCAATGATTAACAGGTGTGGCCAAATACTTTTGTCTATATAGTGTACCTTCCAACATTCCAGTCCATTCGGGGCCAAGCTGTCCTGATCAGGACCATGGAACAGATCCCTCAAATATGGACAGTCCCACCTAAATCGAGACAGTTTGGAGGTATGTTTGTGGTGGGTGATGTAGGTAGATTTGTCACTAGAACCTACCGTTGAAGTACCATTGAGTCTGCCACCTGGTTCTAACTCATCACAAGTTCCTGAGGAGAATCAGCAAACAGTGCGGCCAGAGATGTAGCCTGTAGCCATGGCGTTCAAGTTAGGGGGAATTGTCGGACTGGTACATGAAGGGCCAACTGGGGGAATGACTTTTATATGACAGTGAAATAGTGTTTGTATGTTTTGTGGCTGTATACAATGCAATCTATGGCTCTCTGGCTAGTTGGAAACTACAAGTCACAGCCTAGCCTGTGGCAGGACATATTATGCTTTGCAGTTCTACTACACTGAAAAGCCAGAGGCGCTGAGAAATGTAAAGTTTCATTGACTGACAGCTTATATTCTGGCCTGTCTGCTTCTCCTCTGTAGCTTCTTTGCAGCAGTGTAGGGTAGTGGAGTCCATCCAAGCTTGTTTCGGTGCAAGGCAAGAGGAAAAGTGGGTTGTAAGGTGCACATTGGAAAGTGGGTGGTAGGGGCACATGGTAGAAGAAGGTGGGGGATGGATATATGGTAAAAGGAGTAAAAGGAGACAGATACAAAGGGGGAGAAAGAGAGAACGCTCACACTACATAAACAGAGACATACAAACACAAAGGTTGAACAACAATGATAGACAGATGGGAAGATGGAGAGGAGACACAGATGCACAAACACAAAGGGGGGGGGGGCAATGGTACTCATGAAATCGATGCAATAGCACCCTCTTGGTCTATTAGATAGGGAAAAATTGGTTTCATATTTGCACCCGATTATTAAAATCATATGCTGTGAATGCAGTGATGTACAGGCACCATGGGGATGTAATAATGGGCTCCAGATAATTTATCTCTTTGATGGAAATAAACAAGATAGCTTCATTTATATCTGTAACCATTTACACTGCGGCACACTTCCTAGTTATTAAACACATTGCAGCAATTGGCATTCTCACATGGGTCTACGGCCCTGTCTCTTGCCTCTCTTGCTTCTAATTTTCAGTGCTAATAAAAAACAAATCCAATTATATTGTCCAGTGTGTTCCCAGCAGCTATTAAGGGAAGTTTCCTAAACCCCTAATTCTTATCAATTCTAATTATAAATATCATATAAATTCTTATAACAAAATAGATTAAATAGATTAGATACATCACTTGGGAAGCATAGTCTAATATATTAAACAACCTAAATAGTCACAGTTTATCTGTAATAAGATTTGGCTACATAGAAATATAAAAAAACATTTATTTATGAAACATGCACATAACACATATGTAAAAACTGAAAGAAAACAGATTGACTGCTATATGGTTTATTTGATCTGCAACATTGGATAGGATATATTATTATCAATATTAATATTAAACATTAAAACCAATATTGTCTCTCTCTCTCTCTCTTTCTCTCACCCTCCACACTTCACTACACACAAATCACAGGATGACAGGTGGAGCACCTGGGTGTTATTCAGTTAGTTAGTCCTCTCTTGTGGGCTCGGCAACTGACACTAGTCAGTGACCGGTAACTATCAGCAGGGTCACATGGAATTGTAAATACTTAATACGTTTGTTATGTTTGTTGCTGTAACTACAAGAGTTGCTGCCTGTACCATCTTGACACTCCTGAATAAAACTTAAGCAAAGCAATCCTGTGTCAGCATCATTCGTTTGGTGTGCTTTTCAGAATATATAACTAAGCTAAATGTATGTTTGGGCCTGATATATTTTATTGTGGCTACTTCTCAGAAATGGATATTGCCTTTATTGACCCTTACACAGAGGACTGACAGATCTTAACGTTACCGGGAAAATAATCTTGGATGCAGAGAACTACTAGGGAGTGTAGTTAATTTTAAGTGTATTGAGTTTCAGTGAATCTATATATGGTGATTTTAATATTCTAAAATATATATATAAGTATATATATATACAAGTTAACCCGTGCATGATACTCATGCATTCTAGTCAAATCAAGCTACTTAAGGTGTTAAAAAGGTTCTTGTCATGCATTTGGGCCATAGCCCAGGCCTCCTCAGGGGAAGAGTGTTACTTCCTGACGTAAGCGCCCTTTTTTAACGTGGTTTTGTCCACATGTCACCACCTCATCATTCTTCTCCATCACCTCATCCTTCATTTTCATCGCCACATCTATCCAGATGTCTATCCAGACACAGGGATCTCTCTCAGCGGTCCTGAGTATCACACTCCTCTCACTCTGTCACCCCTGGCAGCCACCAACCACTCCCCACTGTCACCCCCGGCAACCACCAACCACTCCCAACTGTCACTTCTCCTTCAAGAAATATATATATATATTTTTTAAATCTTTAGAAACACTTTTAACAATTAACAAATTAAATTAACAAATTAAAAACATCTTAGTATACCAAATTTCAGCCCTTTCTGAATTTTTTTTCCCACACACACTAAGAATTTAGTAGGTCAGTGTAATTGTCCTTATTATCTCACTGTACTGTTGTTCCATGCCCTCCACGCCCTAATTCGTTATTATCTTCCACCTTTTCATTGTCTTCCTGCCTTTGTTCTTACCTGTTTTTCACTGTCCCCACTATCTCACTGTTCTGTTACTCTCTCTCCCTACTATGCCTCCCCGCTCTCACTCCATACCCATACTCTCCCCCCGCCCTACCTCTACCGTTCCTCCCCGCCATCCCCCGCGCGCTGCTCATCTTGCTAACCTCATCCCCATTTCCCCCCTCTCCTCTCCCCCTTTCTTCTGTGCCCTCTGGAATGCCAGATCCGTCCGCAACAAGCTGACTGCTATCCACGACCTCTTTCTATCCAACTCCTTTAACCTTCTTGCCGTTACTGAAACCTGGCTCTCCGATTCTGATACTACTTCCCCCGCTGCCCTCTCCTATGGTGGCCTCTCCTTCACCCACTCCGCCAGGCCTGGTGCCCGCCCTGGCGGTGGAGTTGGCCTCCTCCTCTCCTCCACCTGTACTTTTCGTGTCATTCCCCCTGAACCCTCCCTCTCCTTCTCCTCTTTTGAAGCTCACTCCATCCGCCTCTTCTACCCCATCCATCTCCGCGTCACTGTCATCTACCGCCCCCCTGGCCCCACCTCCCTCTTCCTTGACAACTTTGCTAGCTGGCTTCCTCACTACCTCTCCTCCGATCTCCCCTCGATCATTCTCGGTGACTTTAATATCCCCATCGACAACCCCACCTACCCTGCTTCCAGCAAACTGCTCACCCTCTCTTCCTCCCTTGGTCTCACCCAATGGACCTCCTCCTCTACCCACTGCCTTGGTCACTCCCTTGATCTTGTCTTCTCCTACCTATGTAATCTCTCCGACTTCTCCATCTCTCCCTTTCCTCTATCCGACCACCATCTTCTCTCCTTCTCTCTCTCCTCTTCTCCTGCTCCCCTCCCCCTGCCCAAACCTACTCTGTCCATACGCAACCTCGATGCTCTTGACCCTGCCTCTCTGTCCTCCTCTCTCGATACCCTCCTTTCTCCCCTTTCCTCCCAGGCCTGCTCCAACCAGGCGGTCTCCCTCTACAATCACACCCTCACCTCCGCTCTGGACGCGGTCGCCCCTACCCACTCCGTCCACCCCCGCTGCTCCAGACCCCAACCCTGGCACTCCAAATTTACCCGCTTCCTCCAAAAATGCTCCCGTTCCGCCGAACGTCACTGGAGAAAATCCCGCTCCCTGGCTGACTTCCTCCACTTTAAATTCATCCTTTCATCCTACAGCACTGCCCTCTCACTCGCTAAACAATCTTTCTTTAAATCCCTCATCTCTTCCCAGTCCTCTAACCCCCGCCGCCTCTTTGCCACCTTCAGCACTCTCTTGGCCCCCTCCCCTCCCCCACCCCCTCCTCCCTGACTGCCTCTGATTTCGCCTCCTTCTTCTCCTCTAAAATCGAGGCCATCCGACTTGAAATCACCTCCTCCACTCTCTCTTCCACCCCTCCCACTCTTCTGTCCTCCCCCCCAACCACCTTCCCCTCCACTCCTTCCGTCTCTCATTTTATCCTCCACCCCCACTACCTGCCCCCTGGATCCCATCCCCTCCCACCTTCTTCGCTCCCTTTCCCCCACCACCTGCTCCCACCTCGCTCACCTCTTTAATCTCTCCCTCTCCACTGGCATCTTCCCCTCCTCCATCAAACATGCTCTCGTATCCCCCATTCTTAAGAAACCTAATCTCGACCCCACTTCTCTCTCGAACTATCGCCCCATATCTCTTATCCCTTTTGCCTCCAAAATTCTCGAGATGCTCGTCTGCAGCCGTCTCACCTCCTACCTTTCTGAATACTCCCTCCTTGATCCTCTCCAGTCTGGTTTCCGCCCCCTCCACTCCACTGAAACTGCCCTGGCTAAAGTCACCAATGACCTCCTCTCTGCAAAAGCCAGGGGCCACTTCTCCCTTCTCATCCTCCTTGACCTCTCTGCAGCCTTTGACACCGTTGACCACCCCCTCCTCCTTCACACCCTCCAGTCTTTCGGCCTCTCCGGCCCAGTCCTGTCCTGGTTCACCTCTTACCTTACTCACCGTTCCTTCTCTGTCACCACCTCTGGTTCTCTCTTCCCCCCATCCACCCTTCCAGTCGGGGTCCCTCAGGGCTCTGTTCTGGGACCCTTACTCTTCTCTCTATACATCTCCTCCCTGGGTGAACTCATCAGCTCCTTCGGCTTCAGCTACCACCTATACGCTGACGACACTCAACTATACCTCTCCTCTCCTGATCTCTCTCCCTCCCTCCTCTCTAGGGTGTCCGCCTGCCTCTCTGCCATCTCCTCCTGGATGTCCTCTCGATTCCTCAAACTTAACCTTGCCAAAACTGAGCTCATAGTTTTTCCTCCCTCTCATACCCCATCCCCTTCTGACCTCTCCATCACTGTCGACAACACCTCTATCTCCCCTGTCCCCCAACTTCGCTGCCTTGGTGTCATCTTCGACTCCTCTCTCTCCTTTGGCCCCCACATCCTCTCTCTTGCGAAATCCTGCTGCTTCCAGCTGCGCAACATCGCTCGCATCCGGCCCTTCCTCTCCCAAGATGCCACCAAATGCCTTATCCACTCTCTGATCATCTCCCGCCTGGACTACTGCAACCTCCTCCTCACTGGCCTCCCCCACTCTCATCTCGATCCTCTTCGATCCGTCCTTAACGCTGCAGCTAGGCTTATTTTCCTCTCTCGCCGCTCCTCTTTTGTCTCCCCCCTCTACCTAGCCCTTCACTGGCTCCCATTCCCCTTCAGAATCCTCTTTAAGCTCCTCACACTCACCTACAAGGCCCTCGCCAATTCCACTGCGCCCTACATCTCCACCCTCCTCTCTATTCATGCTCCATCCCGCCCTCTCCGTTCTGCCTCTGACCGTCGCCTCTCTTCCCCCCTTATAACCTCCTCCCACGCGCGTATCCAAAACTTCGCCCGCGCTGCCCCCCTCCACTGGAACAAGCTCCCTCCCTCCATCAGAACTTCCCCTAATCTGTCCAGCTTCAAACGGGCCCTAAAAACCCACCTTTTTCTTAAAGCCTTTCTGTCTCCCACTTAACTTCCTACCTTATCTTCTGCCTCTGTCCCCCTACTCTCCCTCTCTCCCCTGCATCTCTTTGTCTGTCCACCCCTCCCCTTAGATTGTACGCTCCTCTGAGCAGGGCCATCTCGCCTCCTGTTTCCACCACTTCTAACTCTGCTCTCCAGCTACTTAGCCCTCCTCCTCGAGGGTCCTCCACCCCACGTCCACTCTCGCTCCCTCCTCCCCCCTGGGGGTCTCCCTGTCTTCCGCGCCCTCCTTCTTGGGCCCCGTCGTTTGCGGATCCTCCCTTCCCCTTCCCCGCCCTCTCTAGCTGTGCATTGAGCGTACTGAGTTGCTGTGTTTACTGTACTGTGCTGTCTCCCATTGTATTGTGATTTTGTTTGTCTCTGTACGGCGCTGCGGATGCCTTGTGGCGCCTTATAAATAAATATTAATAATAATAATAATAATAATGGTGCCCACATGAGAAATGTCCAAGGGCTAAATTTATCAAGCTGCAGGTTTGAAAAAGTGGAGATGTTGCCTATAGCAACCAATCAGTTTCTAGTTACCATTTATTTAGTACGTTCTAGAAAACAACACTTAGAATCTGATTGGTTGCTACAGGCAACATCTCCACTTTTTCAAACCCGCAACTTGATACATTTACCCCCCAAGTGTCCCTTCATAACCAACTGGCAGTCTGTCTTAGAAGTGCCAAGTGATTTTTAAACTCCCTTCAGAATTTCTTTAAAATCTACACAGGGGGGACGTGAAGGGAGAACAGCGCGCAAGATAGCAAGAAATTCTGCTCGCACTGTTCCCTGTCAGCACTACTCCTGAACGGCGGCAGTAATGGTAGAAGAGGGGAAATGAGAGAGAGAAGTGGAGATCGTTTCGCCTAGCGCTGTCTCCAATATCACTTCCTCCCTAATAACCAGCTACCAACTGACTTGACTGTCGGCTCCTGTGGAGAGGGAGCAGAGTCCGCTCGCAGATGCCTGTTATATCAGCTGCCGGGAGAAAGAGAGCTGTGAATCGAGCTGGGAGGGAGAAAAACAACACGTGCAGTCAGAGAATTGCTCCCTCGGTCACCTATATGCCGTATGTGTCAAAGGCTGTTAAATGGAATCCATCCCCAGCACTTAGTCCCGAGCACTGGCACACTGTACTCCCGCTTCAGCTACGGAGCGCCTGAGTTGGTCCTGCATGCTCTCTATTTTCAACCTGTCTCGAGACACATGGCCGAATTACTAATATATATTTGTCCAGCGTAGCGTGACTACAGTCTCACCTTGAACACAATCTAACCTCACTCGCCTTACCCGCTGACCAAAATATTGTTATTTCCCTAAACGAGTTGCCGGTATTGGGAGTCAGATAGGCAATATATCATCTGACCAGCTGCTGACTTCATTGATCGGGATCACCAATTAATCACTGAGGAGGTGACAATAGTGGAAAACTGTACAAATCTAGTGGCTCTGATCAACGCCATAGGCAAATGTTATCAGCCACCATCATTGGATCATCACCTCTGCTGATATCCTTCAGAGACAGTAAGTTTGCCTTACATCAGGAGCACGTTTTAAAACCAACAGTCTACCTGAACATTATAACAGCAAGACACATATTGTATGACCAGGGCCGGATTAAGGGAATGGAGGCCCCTGGGCTAAGAGCGCCTCCATTCCCCCGTGAGGCCCCCAATGTGAGCCGCCTGTCACCCCCCCGTGCCCCGTGAGGGCCCTCCCCAAGCGCTTACCTGTCACTGTAGTCCTCCGTCCCTGGCGCACTGTAAGCTCCTTACTGAGGAGATCTCGCGAGAGTTCACTCGCGAGATCTCTGTAAGCAGATTACTGAGCGCCGAGGACTGAGGACTACAGTGACAGTGCTCAGCAGCATTGGACCGATCAATAATGCTGCTGAGGACTTTGAAGGGCCCCCTGGATGCCCGAGGCCCCTGGGCTATAGCCCAGTTAGACCTCGGGTTAATCCGACCCTGTGTATGACACCTTTATCTCTTGACTTAAGTGAAAGCCATATAATTCCTGACATTCAAGCAGTAGCAATAATGCATTGAGAATTCATAGTTGACTGTGCAGAAAAAGAAAAAAAAAATCACCACTGCCATCTTGTGGCCAAAAGTTAGTTTGGATTCTTTGCAAGTCTATTTCTGAATGCTACCACCATCTAGTGGCTGAATTGTATAATTACTATCTCTGTTATAATTGAAACTTGGCTGAATGTTGAAAAGTGCTCTTCTGATGTTCATAACAGTCAGACTTCAATGTAGATAAAAGCCACCCCTCCAACCCCTGTTGTGATTCCAGCGGTATTCTTTATACATATGCTTTCTGCCCTTTTTGAATATCTACAAATTCACCAATAATAGAAGTACACTTCTAAAAAAAACTTATGAAAAAACAGACAGATTCTAACACTCCTGCATCAAAATCAAACAAAAGAGAAGATGCCCAATTGAATGTAAACACAAGTGACCTCCCCACGAATCCAGTATCCTATGAGGACGTGGTAAAAGCAATTAAAGAAACTTTGGAGCCACTGCTTGCTGATCAATCCAACAAATTTTTCTCTGCTATTCACGAACTAAAAGAGCAAGTAACACAGAATACTCAGAGATCACTGGCAAATGAAGCCCAGATTGGTTCACTCTTCCAAGAGGTTACAGATCTTAAAGAGCAAATCCTATCACTCACCAAATCTCATCATCAAGCCTGGAACAGAGTTGATGACTTGGAAAACCGTTCGCGCAGAAATAACTTGAGAATTATTGGCCTACCTGAAACTGTCAAAAACCAAGCTCTGATGCAATTTGTATCTATCACACTCCCTAATATTCTGGGTTTACCAGAATCCTCAGGCAATATTGTGGTGGAAAGAGCTCACCGACTGGGTCCATCAAGAGAAGATAATGCTACACGCCCAAGGGCAGTAATATTGAAATGCCTCAATTACGTCCAAAAAGCGGAATTATGGGCAGCCTATAAAAGAAAAGATAGCATTTCGTGGAAAGGGAAACGTCTCTATCTTTTTCAAGACTTTTCTGCAGAAGTTTCAAAAGCTCAAAAGGACTTTTCTCCTTTATGCTCTTCTCTGATACAACGGGAAAGAAAATTTGTGCTGATTTGCCCTGCCAAATTACGTCTGTTTTCGGGTAATGTTTTCCATGACTTTACTTCCATGATGGATGCCCAGAAGTTCTTGGAAGAAGAGGAAGCAGAGTTGCAGAATAGCAACACAAATTCCACCAATTGATTAGAATTACATGACCTTAACTTCACTTGAAATTCTCTTCTTCTTCTCTTTACTTGTCTCTCCTATTTCTTCTGAGATCTGGACATCTCCTAGTCTCCTCCCTTTCTCTACCTTTCTGGTCTAGTCTCTTCTTGCATTTTTTATTTTTTATACAGATGGAGGCTCCATACCTAGAGAGAAGACCTACTAGATTGTATATTTGTTACATTTCTCCCAAGACATCTCATGGTAATGTTTACCTTATATATCTAAATAGGCTGGATCTCTTCAATTTACTTTGAAAAAGAGGCATGTGTTGAATACATCTACTGTATTTCCTGGACTTAGACATGAACCGCTTGTTAGGTGATGAGAATAAGTTTTTATTCGTTTTCATCTCACATAAATGTTTTCTTTGTGCATGTTTGTTTTCACTATATCCAAATGGTTTAAATACTCATGTTAATATATTCTTCACCTCCAATTCTAAATTTCTAAAACTACTAGCACTAGAAGGACTAATTTTACACGTGAAATTTAATATAATTAAGCATAAATTTGTTTTCAATTTGTGATGTTCATATATCACTGGAATCCTAGAGAGGGTTGATTGTCTTTTTAGACAAAAAAAAAAAAGAAGTTTCTTGCCCAGTTAACTGGGCCGGATACTTTAAGTTAAGCGAGAATGCTTGAGGAGCTTGTCTCCTTTGTAATTTTATGTTTTTTGTGTTTTTTGTGCTCTTTATTGTTTTTGTTTTGCTGGCTGGCAGGTTTCCGTGGACCCTTCTATAAGACAATTTTTTTTTGGCTCTCCTCTTTTTTGTCATGCGGATATTTGGGTGGGCGGGGTGTAGGGGGGGGGAAATACTTGTGGATCGCTTGTAAGCTGTTGGAGGATTATAATATCATATTCTATAAATTCCATGTTATGCATAATTATGGTCAGTTAAATTATGCCTACCTCTTCTACAAATAGGTTGAAAATATGTTCGTGGAACGTAGGTGGTATCCATTCCCCGGCAAAACGGAAAAAAACTCCTAACTTACTTAAAAAAGCAGAGAGCAGATGTTGCTCTACTCCAGGAGACTCATCTAATAGATAACGAACACGACAAACTTAACCTTTCACAGTATAAAATAGTCACCTACGCCTCCTACACATCTAAATCATGTGGAGTAGCAATTTTGATAAGAAAGGGTATCTCTTATACAATACATTCACAAGTCCGGGACAGCAAGGAACGTTATGTGATTACTGATATCACCCTTGATGGTCTTAGATTGACATTATGTAACTTGTACGCACCTAACAAATATGATAATCAATTCTTTCTTAACATTGTCTCAAAATTATATCCTTACATAGACTCCAATATGATAATTGGAGGAGACTCCAATATTGTTGCCTCTCCGACAATGAACAGGGAGGGGGCATCTGCTCGGAGCTATCGTTCATCCAGGCTACCTAAGGTAGGAATCAAATATATCATCGATCAACTACACTTAATTGATTATTGGCGCCTGCTGAATCCTACCTCAAAGGAGTATACTTGTCTTTCAGTGGCGCACGGCACGTTATCTCGGATTGATTACATATTAATTTCCCAATCTCTCCTTCCCACTCTGGGCGGATCAGACATAGAAACCATCTCGTCATCGGACCATGCCATGCTCTGGCTGGAAGTAGCTAATACACATAAAACAGGCTCATACAGGCAATGGAAATTTCCGAATTATTTATCCAACTCATTATCATTTAGAAATATGCTTATTGCAGCCTGGCATGATTTCCTGTTCAATAACGAAGAACATCAATCCAACCCAGCATTACTTTGGCAGACAGCCAAGGCGGTACTTAAAGGCCGCATAATTTCATTTACAAGTCAACACATAAAAACACATACTAAGCTATACCTAGAGACACGAGAAAGAGAACTTACTTCAGCCTACCAAAACATGAAAAACAACCCATCTCTAACAAATAAAGATATGTACAAGCAAAAACAAACACAGTTTAATCAACTTATTGCTCAATTGGCAGACAGAACTTCACAAGCTTCTAGATTTCAGTTCTATAGGCACGGAAATAAAAATAGTCACTTGTTATCCAATCTGTTAAAAGGTGAGAGATCCCCAACTGTTATTGCAGCGCTTAAATCTAAAGATGGCACACGGTCTAATGATGGAAAAGAAATACTTAATATCTTTCATAACTTTTATACAAAAAATTATACTCTCAAGACCCCATCAATCTTGCCTCCAAAGATCAATTTTGGGAGAAAATCTCTATGCCTGGTATCTCTGACCCACAATCAGAATCCCTTCTAGCCCCTATTGAAACAGAAGAAATCATCAGTGTAAAACATTTTTTTAAAAACCTTCAAAGCACCTGGACCTGATGGTTTGAGTGGTGAGTTTTATAAAATACTCCTATCTCAGATAACAGAAACACTAACTAAATTCTTTAATCAAATCATTGAATCTCGCTCACTACCCCTACATTTCAACTCTGCTATTCTTAGAGTATTGCCCAAACAAGACAGACAACTAGACGACCCAGGGTCTTACAGACCAATCTCCCTGCTCAATATTGATTATAAAATCCTAACTAAAATACTAGCAGAAAGATTAAAATTTATTTTGCCCTCTATCATTCACACAGATCAATCAGGCTTCATTTGGGGCCGGAATTCTGTCACGAATATACGCAAAGTGTTGACGGTTTTGTCACACATTAAACATACCAAATCTCCAGAGATCAGTATCCTTTTTTCCTTAGACGCTGAAAAAGCTTTTGACTTAGTGACGTGGGATCACGTATACGAGTCTCTGAGAAGATTTGGTTTTCCAGAAGCTTTTATATCAACCATTCAAACACTATACTTTAATCCCCAGACGGAGATAATTGCGAATGGTCACATATCATCTCCCTTTAAAATACAATGAGGCACGCGCCAGGGGTGTCCCTTATCACCACTTCTCTTTGCAATTGCGTTAGAGCCATTGGCTATAACCCTTAGGGAAGATCCTAATTACTCAGGTATACAAATCCGTTCTAAATCATGCAAATTAGCGATGTTCGCTGATGACATGCTATTAATGGTTACACGCCCGAAAAAATCTATACCCACAATTGTTGAGATAATAGAAAACTTTGGATACTTTGCAGGTTATAAAATTGACTTTCAAAAATCTGAAATACTCCCTATTTTGAACACTGCAATGAATCCAGACCGTCTAGTAACACAAAAATTAAAATACTTGGGCATTTACATCCCATCATCTCTGAGTGACCTTTACAAACTCAACTATTCTCCCATTATTAAGAAAATGGAATTTATGCTAGATAACTGGAAAAACCTTCCTTTGTCGCTACTTGGTAGAAACACTGTGATTAAATCTGTTATTTTTCCCAAACTGACATACCTGATGCAGATGCTCCCTCTCTGTCTCACAAAAACTGATGTACATAGATGCACCAAACTCTTTACTTCCTTTTTATGGGGAGGTAAGCGACCCAGAATTCACAATGTTAAACTTAAACAAAATAAACAAAGAGGTGGAATTGGTCTCCCGGATGTGATGGCTTTTATGCTCTCTGCAGTTTTCCATTATGCTGTGGGTTGGTTATTGAGGCAAGAATACTTCATTAATTTGCCTCTATACCCATACTCACTGGCGGCACTCCTCCACCTGCCCAAAAAATTGATTCCAGAAGAAATAATGCAAAACATCTTATTTGCAGATACTTACAAGGCATGGAATATTATCACGAAACAACTAAAACACCCTCGTTCTACCACACACTACGTCACTATTTGGGGCAATCCTGCGTTTCCTCTGGGTCTAGAAAATGCTGAATTCTCCACTTGGAGAACCAAAGGCATCGCCTCAATAAAAGATGTATTTGACCCTGGAGGCATCCTATTCCCTTTCCAGCAGCTTAAGGAAAACCTGCCCAATTCCCAATTTTTTATGTATTTGCAGCTTTGCCATTACATTATGACACATACAGATAATAAACTATCTCTCCCTGCATCCAGCTCTCTAGAAGACCTTTTACATTTTTCCAAGAGACAGAAATTCCAAATTAGATTCCTCTATCAGGATCTTCTACCGTCTGATATAACCAAAATTTGGACTAAGCCATGTGGATCCTGGTTGAAAGAATCTCCTGAATTTAGTCCTGATATAGATCTACTCAAACATAATGAAAAATGTTTGAAATGGCTTCATTCTACAAGATTACAGGAGACTCATATAAAATTTCTTAATCGTACCTATATATCACAATTCCAAAGGAGATGCTATTGTTAGGAACTCCCAAGCCAGCACAATGAAACTAGGGGTCTACTCTGAAAGCCTGGTGTTCGCTGGAGCCCCTAGTGGTCGGGACAGACTTGGCGCAGGCCGACAGAGGGTCGAGAAACGTATACTGGCTTAAGGAGAACCCAGGAGTGAAGGGATTGGTGGACAGCTACGTGGGGTCCAGGCAGAGAAAACCAAGGTCAGAGGTCACAAGCACAGGTTCAAAATCCAGGGACAAGAGAAAGGTCAGGGGCACTAGCGGAGGAGCAGAATCCGGTTTTCAGGCAAATAGTCAGAGTCAGAAGCGTAGGTTCAGAGGTCCAGGAACAAGCAAAGGTCATACACGGGAAGTCAATCAAAGGTAATAAACACCAAGCAGATAGGAACAAGCAGGCAGCAGAACTAAGTACAGGACGCTATAACCGGCAGTGAGGCTGCAGACCTCACTGCCTTAAATACCAGTATCAGCCAATCAGAGCTTAGCTCTGATATCACATGAGCAGAGGCTCTGATACCCACAACTATTAATTAGCCCACAGGCTTGTGAGCAGTCCTGCGCATGCGCCCGGCTGTCCCTGGCTGCCGGGACGCAGCGCTTCTGCTGCTGGCAACGGTCGGGTGGACTCCAAAAGTGACGTCCCGGTCACCATAGCGACAGCTGGGATGCCTGCAGGAAGAAGGTAAGAGTCGCGGCGGTGCCCGCGGCCGCCGCGACTGCTAACAGCTATGTTCCGGAGGAGTCGGGACCCTGTCCCAAATGCAAACATGCTTGTGCATCTTTTTACCATAACATTTGGCAATGCAGAGAGATCCAGAAATTCTGGAATAAAATATTAAGCTTTTTATCCTCTGTCTTAGATACTCCTCTCCCAAGTGATAGAAGGGCCATCTTCTTATGTCAATTTGAAAATTGGGTACATCTTATTCCATCCAGAGATTCCCAGGATGTTAAGCCATTCAGGGCCCTCTTAAGAACCTCTTGGGACCCCGGGCACAGCATTGCACCGGGGCCCCTATATATACAAAAAAAATAAAAAATGATTATATATATGGGCCCTGCAGCCCAGGGGGGCCCTCTGGAGGCAGAAAAAAAAAAACCCCTGCAAAAAAAGAAGAAAATACTTACCGTGCTGTCAGCTGGCGATCCGGCTCCCTCCCCGGTCTCCTCCTCCGTCGCGCTCCGCAATGGATGTCGGGCGGGCATGATGATGTCACGCCCGACATGCACTGCCTCCGGAGGGCCCCCCTGGGCTGCAGGGCCCCCGGGCACCTGCCCAGCATGCCCAATGGGAAAGACAGCCCTGAAGCCATTTATCACGGTTACCATTACAATAGCTAAACTGGTAATTTTTCGACATTGGATTAAAAAATCCCCTCCATCTTTATCAGAAGTGAAAAATGAGCTCTTTAATACACTATATTTAGATAGACCAGATATTGAGAAAGGGGTGGAAAGATTCTACAAGAAATGGGGCCCTTTTATTGACTCTCTCCCTCCTAATACCCAAAAAGAATTTTAAAGATGTTTGAAGACACAACATGGTCGTTACACCGTGCTTTGCTGAACAATTGACATGGATGTGGGATGTCTGAAGTTGTTGATGTGGGATTTTGTGTAGAGGAACAGCCTTCTGCCCCTCCCCCCCCCCTGTTCTTTATGCTCACCCCCACCCTCATTTGCACTTGATCTTTAGTTCTATAAACATATGGAGGGGATAGGGTGTTTATACTAGGGAGTTGTCCACAGTCGCCTGCCTGTTATTGTTGTTAAAGCCAGTATTATTTTATGTTAATCACATTATTGAATATAAGATAACAAGATATAAAAAATATTAAGTGAGCAGACATTGACATTTATTGAATGTAAACAAATTACTGTCCAACCTTTTGTAACATATTCTTGTCAATGAATGTTTAATGTTTGGATATTGTCTTCCTTACTGTATCCTATATGTGAAAAATTTCTAATAAAAACTGTTATAACAAAAAAAAAAAAAACTACACAGGGATTTGCCTACTGACCTGGAAACACATAAAACGTCAACTCTTATCAGGATTTAAAGGAGGTTTAGGCAGGAGACACAGAAAACTTCAAATAATATGACTAATACCATATATTATCAAAAAAACTCCATATCACAATAAGAGTACAAATCTATTATCTCATTTATCACCTTGTACAGTCAACATGTCTAAAATAAGGTTAAGCAATGATTACAGGCCAAAATTCATGGTAAGAGAATTATTTTCTTAAGGCTCTGTGCCTAATTCTCTATATGTGATGAAATTAGGACAGAGTCAGAAAAAAATGTTGTTACGTCTTTCATTGACCATAATAATATCCTATTTTGCATCGATTATTGATAGTGGTAAATGCAGATGTAGCCATCTTGCTGCTAACAATGTGAGTGGTAAATTTGCAAGTTGTGTGGAAAATACCATGGTCCAAGTTGGAGTATTGACAGCAGATCAAGTGGATGGTTAGCTGCAATATGTCATGTCTCAGATAATAATTTCTCCACTGCAGTCCCTGAAAATATAATGAAATGAGCACTCTCTCCTCTATAGGAAATATCCCCAACTGCAGTTCACATTGAGACTTTCTGAAAAGCTGAAAATATTTTATTCATGTTTGTGCCTTTTTTCCCACCCCAGTCTTCCTACATGGTATAGGTAATTCAGCCCTTTCCACTCAAAAAATCCCTGCCCCTTACCTTAAAGTTTGAGTCTGAAAACGCTAGTTTGACAGTAGGAGGGGTAGTAGGAAAATGTCTGTAGCCAGAGCATTTCTTCTATATACTCAGCAGCTTAGTATGTTAGCATATTTACTTAAGAAAACATTTTGGTGACACCACAAACATTGTTCCCCATATGAAAGCCCCAACCACAATATATATTGACCCTGAAACATTACCCATTTCACTCAGCATAACATGGTTTTCCAGAGTTTGCTACTTACTTTAAAAATCTTTTTCCAATTATTTGTCATAGCACAGACATACTTAGTACTGCTGACAGTAATGTTTACGGACCTCGTCTGCAGACAATGCGGTTCACTTAGTACCATTTAGATAACAACTGTTTAGTCTTATTGTTTCTTTAAACCATTTTTTTATTTCTTTAAAGTGTTTTTGGGTGGAAATCGATGATATGAAAATAAAACGTTTTTTCTTATGTATGTTCATGCTTCGCTAGGTATGAAGCTTCAATTTGAGTCTGTAGGTGCATAGTGTATGTTTGTAGTATAGATTACATTTATCCAAAGATGTTTTGGTACCAACATACTAACAGCCTCTTCAGATTTCTACTAACAGGCAGTGGACAAATCTGTGAATATGTAGAGCTTTCTTCAGGTAAGTTATGGTAGAGGCGTAGGTGAAGTTTGTAGCTGCAGTTGTAATTTTGTAACAAGAAATAACTCGGAGGATATAGCTATCAAGTGTGGGAATGTTATCACATCTGAGATGCAGAGTTCTTCTGAAATCTAAGAACAGTCTTTCACCAGAAACGTACTGCAGTAAAAGTATTATTGTTATTTGTGGTCTGGTAAATAAAAATAATAATGTATGTTGATAGCAATGTCTTGTTGAGCAATTCTATTGGAATATACATTGAAATGTATCAAATTGTTAATGTTTTTGCTTTAAATAATGGATAGAAAAAGAATTGGTGTTAAGCCAAAATTTCTAAATGTTATTTTTTTCTCATTTTCTCTGCAGAAACCACCACCTACTTTACAGAGAGATCTGAACACTTTAAACCCTGCAAAGATAAAGATCTCGCATACTGCTTAAATGATGGGGAATGTTTTGTGATAGAAACCTTAACAGCATCTCATAAACATTGCCGGTAAGTCAATGATGCACCATCAAATACTATATGTTGGGTTTCAAAATATGTAGGTGAGAAGAACTATATTTGATGTTTTCAATGTGTAGCAGTCCTAAAGTTAATTTGTTTGAGGAAGTCTGCCCAAGAATGTTTGTTTTCTTCAACATTCCTTTTTTTCAAGGATCACACACACCGTTTACTATATAATAAGTAAAATATTAATAGTTCAGTTGTTTGATTATTATACTTGGTTATACTTCAGCATCTAGTTTTTGCTTTGCTAGTCGTATATATTTCAAATGACTATCACTGTGTTTGGAACGCAATATGCAACAGCTGAAAACCACATTTCTTTGCTCATTTAATATAATGGGTAAATTGTTCAATCAGTTATTAAATTATCTGGTTGATTTATGATGAAGGTGGCAAATAAAAGACCTTGCTAAAACAGAAGAAAGATGAAGAATAATTAATTTTAAATGTAAATAATATAAAACATAATGTGAGTTGGATCACAATAAAATAAATGTAAGCCTTGTGTTGCGTATGTCAAATATTAGCTATGGTATGGAGAAATATGTATAATAAAGTAATTTACTCTTATATATGCTTTGTACTGGCAGGGGATTAAAATGCCTTCCAGGCTACAGCTCAGGTTGTGTTTGACTGTAAGGCTTGAGTGCATTATTTGTATGTCATATACACTGCGCTCACTCTTTCCCTGGTGGTCATTTTCTCATCTACTCCATAAATCCTGGAAACTTTGCAAAGCCCACCATAATTCTCAGCCCCAGGCACAGAAGACTCTTAATCTAGTTTGTGTGTGTGCGCGCGTGTCAGGAGGACTGGCTCTGTGTGATATATGCTTGGCCTACTCGGCATGCTTCACAGATCGAAACCTTCCACAGCAATATTATTTAAATTTTAACAAATGACTACATTATTTTGATTCATAAACATGAATGTAACCAACATAAAATTTCGAACAGTTTTAAGTAGTTGTAAAATATAGAATAAAATGACTGATCAACAGAAAGTCCATGAAATTTGGAAAGATATATAGTCAGGGCAGAGAGTTCTTGAGATTAAGTTGTGATATTTTGAGTATCACCTGCTTCCATCCCTTAGGCTCTATTATTATCCCCATCATGGCTTCTTTGTGTGACCTTGTCTCACCATCTTTGTCTCTATGTTTAATTTAACCCTGTATTTATTCACATAATAGTAACACATTTAGTCTGTTTATAAATACCAGGGGGTATAATTACTAAACTGCGGGTTTCAAAAAGTGAAGATGTTGCCTATAGCAACACTAGCATACTAGTATATTAATTGGCTGCTATCAAGTTGACCTTAGTCTCTGTCTGTATGTATGTGTATGTTAGGGAATTTAGACTGTAAGCCCCAATGGGGCAGGGACTGATGTGAGTGAGTTCTCTGTAAAGCGCTGCGGAATTAGTGGTGCTATATAAATAGCTGACGATGACGAGTTTGCTGGGAGCATACATATTCTTGGCTCACCTAGTTGTTTCACCATCACAGCCTTACATGTGATGTCTTGTGATTCTTATGTGCTGATAACGTTTTCAATTATTTCCTAAACTGATAAATCATATTATTATATGTATTGTATAATAAATATTTTTTTAACTTTTAGGTTTTGCGACAATTGCTTATATTTGTTTTAATTTATTTACAATCAATTTTCAGTACAATCCTTTTGTTATCTTTTATATTATTCTGATATACTAATGCTCCAGTGATCACTAATTCTTTTTTTAATCTATGCTCTGATTTAGAATTTTACTGGTCTTTATTTTAATTAACTAGACAGCAAGTATGAAAAGATAGCATTTTGGTGGTTAACATCAGGGGTGTTTTGTTTTTATCCTTTTGATGTACAGAGCAGTGACTTTTCGGTGTGATTGCTAAATAATACAACTGGAATAAAAATATTTTTTCAGTGAACATATTTGAATAATACAATTGACTTTGAGTTTTACTATTCAGTTTATTAAATACCCATGTACAATCTGAAAGAATAAAACATTAATTCTTCTTTTCAGATATTGTACTGTTTATTGCAGTAATCAGTGCATCTGGAAGCAGAACATTTTGCCTTTAACTGGAATATCCTGAGCTATTCAAAGTGAGAAGTAATTTGAGATTTAAGATAAAAACAGTTTAATTACTTGAGTCTTGGCCATGGTATACCATCATCAGCTATTTATATAGCGCTACTAATTCTGCAACGCTGTACAGAGAACTCACTCACATCAGTCCCTGCCCCATTGGAGCTTACAGTCTATATTCCTTAACATACACACAGACAGACAGAGACTAGGGTCAATTTGATAGTAGCCAATTAACCTATAGTATGTTTTTGGAATGTGGGAGGAAACTGGAGCACCTGGAGGAAACCCACGCAAACACAGGGAGAACATACAAACTCCACAGAGATAAGGCCATGGTTGGGAATTGAACTCATGACCCCAGTGCTGTGAGGCAGAAGTGCTAGCCACTAAGCCACTGTGCTGCCATTCCATAATCTGTACCTCACCTGCCCAGGATGCAATGGTTAATGCATGAAATGATTGAAGCGTGGTTATCTATGTAGAGATGGGAGGAAGGTCTCTCGGAGGGATGGTTGGGGTGATGCTGCAAATGCTGTCTCAAGTTTTAGAGAATTGAGATATGTCCCATAATTACAGGGAATTGTGAAGCAAAAATTGAACTTGAAGATCATATTGCCAGAATGCCCCTCTGTGAATTTGCCTGTTTCACCACAAAATTTATTTCAAGCAAAATTTTTGTATCAGCCTATTTTGAGCATAAAACTATGTTAAGCAGCTGGTTTCAGTATGAAAATGTTTACACACTGTGAAATGCATGTGAATAGAGCACATCTGTAAAATATGCAAATTTTAAGGGAATCCTATTCTGGGCAAACATATGCGAAAAAGGAAAAAGATATAACTATATAATATACAGCTTTTATTTATAGACAATTTGCTACCAATGTCCTATGTCTCCCAAGATTGAACCTAAAATGAACTTTTGGTAACCAAAAATGGAAAGTTATTTCCACTGAAACGGATACTTGTTAAATGTAAAAAAAATTGTTACGTAAACACTAGAGATGGGCGGGCTCGGTTCCCCGAGAACCGAACCCACCCGAAATTCGCCTATCCAAGTACCGAGCCTGCTCGGTTCGGTACTCTCCGGCCCATTCAGATTCGAAATCGAGGTAAAACGTCATTGTGACGTAGTCGGATCTCAGAGCTCGGTTCTCGCGATATTTGAAATGCATAAATACCCGCCTACACAGCAATCCATCGCCATTTGACAAAGGGAGAGAGCAGGGTTAGGTCACAGGCTGTATTAGAGCAGGGACAGAGCAATAATTGTATACCTTATTCTTTCTATTATTATTTCAATTCTGATACAAATTCTATTAGCAATTGTTAGAGCAGGAAGAGAGGAGGATAGAGGAGGCATTTTTTTCAATATTTTGCACTACAAGTGCGTTGGGGTGTCCCGTATTCCCCAGTGTAAAACAAGAATTTTTCTGGCTGCCAAAAGTCATATTTAGCAGCAGTATCTATCTATACAAAATTTTGCACTACAAGTGCTTTGGGGTGTCCCATATCCCCCAGTGTGAAACAATATTTTTTCTGGCTGTCAAAAGTCATATTTAGCAGCAGTATCTATCCATACAATATTTTGCACTACAAGTGCTTTGGGTGTCCCATATCCCCCAGTGTGAAACAATCATTTTTCTTGCTTCCAAAAGTCATATTTAGCAGCAATATCTATCTATACAATATTTTGCACTACAAGTGATTTGGGGTGTCCCATATTCCCCAGTGTGAAACAATAATTTTTCTGGCTGCAAAAAGTCATATTTAGCAGCAGTATCTATACAATATTTTGCACTACAAGTGCGTTGGGGTGTCCCGTATTCCCCAGTGTGAAACAATAATTTTTCTGGCTGCCAAAAGTCATATTTAGCAGCAGTATCTATCTATATAAAATTTTGCACTAAAAGTGCTTTGGGGTGTCCCATATTCCCCAATGTGAAACAATATTATTTCTGGCTGTCAAAAGTCATATTTAGCAGCAGTATCTATCTATACAATATTTTGCACTACAAGTGCTTTGGGGTGTCCCATATTCCTCAGTGTGAAACAATAATTTTTCTGGCTTCCAAAAGTCATATTTAGCAGCAGTATCTATCTATACAATATTTTGAACTACAAGTGCTTTGGGGTGTCCCATATTCCCCAGTGTGAAACAATAATTTTTCCGGCTGCAAAAAGTCATTTTTAGCAGCAGTATCTATACAATATTTTGGATTACAAGTGCTTTCGGGTGTCCCGTATTCCCCAGTGTGAAACAATAATTTTTCTGGCTGTCAAAATTCATATTTAGCAGCAGTATCTATATATACAATATTTTGCACTACAAGTGCTTTCGGGTGTCCCGTATTCCCCAGTGTGAAACAATAATTTTTCTGGCTGCAAAAAGCCATATTTAGCAGCAGTATCTATCTATACAAAATTTTGCACTAAAAGTGCTTTGGGGTGTCCCATATTCCCCAGTGTGAAACAATATTTTTTCTGGCTGCCAAAAGTCATATTTAGCAGCAGTATCTATCTATCTGTACAATATTTTGCACTACAAGTGCTTTGGGGTGTCCCATATTCCCCAGTGTGAAACAATAATTTTTCTGGCTGTCAAAATTCATATTTAGCAGCAGTATCTATCTATACAATATTTTGCACTACAAGTGCTTTGGGGTGTCCCATATTCCCCAGTGTGAAACAATAATTTTTCTGGCTGCCAAAAGTCATATTTAGCAGCAGTATCTATCTATACAATATTTTGCACTACAAGTGCTTTCGGGTGTCCCATATTCCCCAGTGTGAAACAATAATTTTTCTGGCTGCCAAAAGTCATATTTAGCAGCAGTATCTATCTATACATTATTTTGCACTACAAGTGCTTTGGGGTGTCCCATATTCCCCAGTGTGAAACAATAATTTTTCTGGCTCCAAAAAGTCATATTTTGCAGCCCTATATATTGAATATTTTGCACTACAAGTGCTTTGGCCTCATTAAAATGGATTCAAAGCAGTCCACATATGAGCAGGATCAGCAAGCAGGTGCTGGCATCAGTCCTGTTGGTAGTGTTCCCAATACGTCATCTGGTAAAGCCTATGTAAAAATACATAGTCTTTTTAAATCAGGGAAAAAAACACACACCCAAAAAATTTTTACCATGTTGAAACGAAAAAGAAGTGTAACTGAGGAAAAGTTAACTGCCGCTAAAAAAAAAAATTGGTAACATGCCATTCTACACACGCAGTGGCAAAGAAAGAATGAGGCCGTCGCCTTTCTCTATTATTGACAGATCAAAAAATGTTACTGAGTCTTCTTCTTGTACGGTCACTCGTGACCAAGCAAGACCAACTAATTTGGAGTCTAAAAGTGGTGCACAACTACTGTTACGCGTGAAAGCCGAGCTGCAAGAAAACAGTAATGCATTAGAGGATAATATATGCTCTGAATCAGAAATGACACCAATCCCTGTGGAGAGTCCCTCCATCAGTGGTATGTCTAATCATGAGCATTCTGTTTGTGTAGCCATAAAGAAGGGCCCTTTCAGCATTTCTATTGATGTGTGCCTGAACAGCCCGAGTGTAGCCGGTGATACACAAATTGAGGATGCCACTTTGAAATTAGAAGAGGATGAGCAGGGGTGAACGCAGGGAGGTTCTTGGGTCTCCAGAAACCCCTCCCCTTCACTAACGAAGTGCCCCACATAGCGGCACTGTACTATACAGCGGCCGCGGCGCTGTCAAAGAAGCATCCGCGGCGGTGCTGTATTGTATACAGCACCGCCGCGGACGCTTCTTTGATAGCGCGTGCGCAGCAGCTCTCTTGCTTTTTTTTTTTGGGTGGTGGGAACCCCCCTAAAACTCCTGTGTGCGTCCCTGATGAGGGAGAGATTTGTGTAGGCGACAAGGGCGCTAATGAGGATGGTGATGAGGATGAGGTTGTTTTTGTAAGTCCTGCACCAGTGGCAGCAGTTCTGGCACGTGACAAGAAAAAGGCTATTGTCATGCCTGGGCATAAAACAAAAAAATCCACTTTTTATGTGTGGAATTATTTATACCCAAATCCAGACAACAGTTGTATAGCCATTTCTAGTGTATGTCAAGCCACAGTCAGTCGAGGGAGGGACCTTAACCGTCTTGGAACCTCGTCTATGTTACGCCATTTGACGAGAGTTCATTGCAAAGTGTTGGGAAAAGCTGAAAGTTCTTCCAAAAAAATTACAAGCACTCCATCATCAGCTAGGACCCTTCGGTCACCGACATCCCGACGGCTACATAATATACCCACTACACCATCCTTGCATCCCACTTAGTAAGGCTGGATGACTCCTGCACTATAATTGATTCCTCTGAAGAAAGCGTTAATCCCACTGCTGCTGCTGTTGCTGCTTGGGGGTGAATCGTCATCCCAGAGGAAGGCCAAGAAAAAGAGCAGTTCTACATTTCAACAATTAACTTTGAAACAATCATTTGCTAGGGGAAGCAAATATGAGAGCAGTCACTCAGTCGCCAAGCGAATCACAGACGACATGGCTACCATGTTAGAGTTTGATCTTGCATCCTATATGCACAATAAACGCAGCTGGTGTTTCACAGTTAATTGAGGTTTTGTGTCTGCATTACAGAATTCCATTGCAACACCATTTTTCCCGTAAAGCTATCCCACAACTATACCAAAAAGTGTGTAAAAATGTAGATATTGCGCTGAAAAATGCCATTCTGCCCACTGTCCACTTAACCACAGATATGTGGACAAGTGGAAGTGGCCAAACCAAAGACTATATGACTGTGACAGCCCACTGGGTTGGTCATTCGCCTTCACCAGCAGGAACAGCAGCAGCATGTACACCACTATGTAACATTTGTCACAGGCAAGCCACTCTTTGTATCACCGGCTTCACTAACAGGCATACAGCTGACAATTTGTTATGAAAACTAAGAGATGTGATTGATACATGGCTTATATCACTTGGACTCTCCCCAGGATATGTCATTTCTGATAACGCTAACAATATTGTGCGAGAATTAGAGCTGGGTGAATTCCATCACATTCCCTGTTTTGCTCACACCATCAACTTGGTGGTGCAGAGCTTCCTAAGAAATAACCGTGAGGTGCAGGAGATGCTTTCAGTGGCCCGTAATATTTCAGGGCATTTCAGGCATTCTGCCACAGCATGTAGGAGATTGCAGCAATTCCAAGAACAGTTTAACTTGCCCTGCCACCAACTTAAGCAAGAGGTGTTAACTAGGTTAAATTCCACCCTGTACATGCTTCAGAGGATGGAGGAACAGCGCAAAGCCATCCAAGCGTATTGCACAAGCCATGACATTGGGAAAGGAGGGGGGATGTATTTCACTCTTGCACAGTGGGGAATCCTTTCAGTGCTGTGCAAGGTGCTGAAACCATTTGAAGTTGTGACGTGTGAAGTGAGTGCAGACTCTGCTAGCTTGAGCCAAGTCATTCTTTTAATTAGGCTATGGGAAAAGCAGCTTGAGTAAATGAAGGAGGAGCTGAAAGCAAGCATTTCCGCAAATTATGTTGGCCTTGTAGATCAAGTACTTAATTCGCTTCACAATGATCCTTGAGTTATTAAGATCTTGAACTCGGATCACTATGTTTTGGCCACTGTGCTTGATCCAAGGTTTAAGACCTACATTGAGTCTTTGCTTCAAAATGAGCGAGATGTGAACTTTTGCAAGGAGCTATTGCTCAGCAAGTTGTCCGCTGAACTTGGCCTTGGCTTTACGACGTGTCCTCCTTCAGTTTCTCAAGCAGCTGCTGCTCGTAAAAAATTAAATTTTCCAAAAAGAAGCAGGGAAGACGCAGGGGGCAGACTAGAACAGTTTAACATCTGGGCTGGTTTGAAGGATTTTTCAAAAAAATGTGTGACCTTGCCCATAACTCCATCCAATCCGAGTATTAACATGCAAAGAATGGTGGAGGATTATTTTCAAGAGGTAATTGATATGGAAATGTCAGACAGTCCCTTTCCTTACAGGCCATTTGGAAACCCATGTACAAACTTGCTTTGCAATACCTAAGCTGCCCACCCTCCAGTGTGTACTCTGAACGAGTATTCAGCACAGCTGGGAACCTAGTCAGTGATGGCCGTAGGAGGTTACTTCCAAAAAATGTGGAGAAAATGATGTTCATAAAAATGAACTACATCTTCCACGAGGAACGCCTTCACCATCTAAGACATTCAAGCACTGACTGTTCTCTAATGGCGGATTCAAGCGGCGATGAAGTGATAGTCTGTGATGATGACGTACACACTGACGAGGGTTAGGATGAAGCTGAAGATGATGACGATAACATCTTTTTAAAAAAGGGTGCAATCTACCCCCAAATAGGAAAGGGACTTGGGGCATTTCTATATCACGTACAGTCTTGAAAGGCTGCTGTTTTGTCAATTTCTCAATAAGGGTAGGGTGTCATACACAGAGTGACCCCCAAACTGAGTTTGTCCATTTCAATTTATATTGTACAGTCTATAACGGCTGAATTTTTTAGTATTTTCTACAAGTGGAGGGGGCCTATAGAGACAGAAACCAAACTGCCTTTGTCCATTTCAATTTATATTGTACAGTCTATAACTGCTGAATTTTTTAATATTTTCTACAAGTGGAGGGGGGGCCTATACAGAAAGAAACCAAACTGCCTTTGTCCATTTCTTTATATATTTAACTATTAGTGTAGGGTGTAATATACACCCAAAGACGATGGCTGCATTGCCAATCGGCATAGATGGAGAGGAAGACAATCTGGTTTGTGTGTAGAATTAATGACGGCCTAGCAGGAATTAAACTGTTTTATTCATAATTTATTAGCTTTACAATTACTTTATTTATCCAAGAAACAGGTGGAGCACTAAATTCGGTTATTTTAGGCCCCAAAAAATGATTTTTTAACAAAATTGCAAAACAAAACCAAAGCCAAAACCCGATGGTATTCCAGATCCAAAACAAAAACCAAAACATTGGGGTCAGTGACCATCTCTAGTAAACACGTGCAGTTTTGACTGGGGTAATGTCTGGTTCAGACTGCATGTTGAACAACTTCAGTTAGATATAAGCATATCAGTTATTATAGCTATATTATTTAGCTTTAATATATGTGTAATATGATATAATACAAATTTACAGTCTTGTGACAAATGGTTCTGTTTTGATTTTGTCTCCATTCTCTTCATATTTTTGAAATCTCTAATCCTTAACTTACTTTTAACCCTCTACCTAGGGCTTTAGTGTACTATTTATAAAGAAGTCTATATAGTAATTATGTTGTCTACATATAAGTAAGTCAGGGATATATGTTGCAGCTCCATGATCCTCTTTACATTTTACTTTAATGCTGCTTATTATGGCAGCTCTGCCACTGTCTTTACTCTTCTCTGTCTGCATTGATGACCTTCCCCACAGCAATGTCTGTGATCAAACACTAATCGCAGAAACAGAGAACACCTCATTTTTTATTCTGTGAGGCATCTCTTGACTGAGAACTTTAAAGTTGCAGTGATGGGTATTATAAAACCATCAATTGTGAGTTAAGTTATGCTCTTTTGGCTGGCCATACAAGATTATCAGAAGCAATGGTTCATTGCATCTACTCTCATGTTTCTATCAGCACAAGCATTTAACAGTATTGTCTAAATTACTGTGGAGTAGACTGATAAAATTCCATTAAGCATCAGATTCAACAGCAAAAATGAATTGCATTTTATTTGGCTTTATGAAAAAATGTCTTACAATATGTCCCTTTTGGCAGACCAGTAATACTATTTACGTTGTTTATTTAGTCCGATGTTGACAGCTGGTGACTATATCTTCTTATTAATGGATTAACACCTCCAGCTACTAGAGTGAGGATATAGCATGCAAGGCACCTGTTTATAAAAAGTGTCAATAGGTTTTATGCAATTTAACTTTATTTTATAAATGTCTCCCTTGTGACAGTGACAGGTGGTTGATTTTCTTTGTCAGTACAGAAGAAATACAATGTGGTGACTGTATTTGTGGACAGTAAAGCTTTTCATGTTCCTGTTGTGTATGGAGTTGGCAATAAAGTTTGTTTTCTTTGCATATGGATCATTTGAAAGCTTTCCCTTTATTTTTTGGCAACAGCTGTCATGTTGTTCTGATGTATATTTACATATAACGTTCTCTAGTGGTTGAAGTGGAGATTTAGAAATGGAGGCATGGAAAATGTAATGGGAATGTAAGTTAATGTAATATGATAGTCTTACAACAAAGGCTGTAGGTGAAGTGGTGGCATACTATCATATACATCCCCACTTCCACCACTGATGTTCTCACAAATGCAGCAATGGAGTGATTGTATGTGTTACATTCCAAATATAGAACTGGTAGTTGGGCAACATAAAAATGTAATGCTCAAATTACTTAAATCTTCTGATTAGCAATGGATTCCAAACTGTGTGTTTAGAATTAATGCATTTTTTGAATAAATAATAATTTCTGTAAATAATAACAATAATAATAATAATAATAATAATAATAATAGCAGTAGTATTATATGGTACTTATTCCTCAATGGCCTGAATAATCAAGATGTAAAACAGTTTGACCAAATCAGTTGGAATTGTTTACATTATCAAGATTTCTTTGAATGTATTTTCACACGAGTAAATAGAAAGTCATTTGAATAGCCTACCATAGTGGAAATGTTAATATAGATAACATCCTCTATATTTTATTTATATGACTAAAAGAACCAAAAAAAGACAACTAGATCTAGTACAAATCTACAACTGTGTTTGCATGATGTGTGTATAGCGCTTGACTTTCAAGTATAAAGTTCTTACTCCCAGGCTTTATAAATGAATGTTTATTAAGGAGGATTATCTTACATCGCAAAACTGTATGGTATTTTACATTTAGAAAACTTGTCATGATGGAGACTGTGGTGCTTTAAGGTCTATCAGGACAATATTTTGGGTGGCAACAGTAAAATGTCCCTGGAAGCCAAAATTTTGATATTATTTTCCTAACTATCAGTTAAGGACAGATATAGCTGACTGACAATGAGCAGGATAAAGAGGCAAAATGTAAACATTTGTGAAGGACACATAAAGGTTAGGATTAGAGGCAGATGATTATGTGAAATAGGGTGCATGGCCCTGTCAAATCACGACCGACTGGAAGCACACTGATCCCCCCTCTCTGACCGCTGTTATTACCAGAATATGGCATGTCCACCACATGGATTTCATGACCAACATTCTTAACAATTCCTCCAAAACTTTCAATAGAGTGTGGGACCCTTGATTGTCCTACTTTCAATATTGTTCTCTTTTATCCTAGTGCAAATGCAATACCTGCCCTTTCATATGCCTTCCCCCCCTTCGATTACCTAGGCGGTTCTTGCCACGTCGCCCATCCCCCCTTCTTTTCTCCTTTTTGCTTCTTCTTTTACTCTCTGCCTCTTCCTTTACTTCGTCTTCATTTCCTTTTTACTCTTCCCCTTCTCCTGTACCCTCTCCAACCTTTCTTCTCCTTCTTCTTTATCAAACTACAGCTCACCGGTCATCTATATTTAGTGATCGCACATGATCTACATGTTGTTCTCCAAAAAATTTTATGCTCTTATATATATTTGTATTGTTTCTCTAATATATCAGTTTTGAATTTTGTGAGTTGTCTGTTTCTTGACCGTTAATAAAAATATTATAAAAAGTGTCAGAAAAATAACGTGTGTGGTGTTACTAGAAAGGTTATGTTTAACAAGACACGGTGAACAGTTCTGTGAAAATGACTGAGGCCCGGATTTGTGGAAAAGGGACATAGGTCCAGAGCAAGGGTGGCAAAGTTGCATGGTCAACAGTCTGCTCACTTTGCACTGTAAATTTGTTTTATTTTATTTATTTGATTTGATGCATAAATAATTTGTTGTTTACATGTTATATATTTCAGTATTTATAGAATTAAGGGTGAATAATTTCCATGCAAATATTTTATACAGATGTGAATCAAAAGTAGACTGGGTCACAAATGTAAATACAGGCCTGCAAATGGTGAATACTTAGTGTGTGGCACAGCAAGGATAAATATACATAGTTTCCTGTGCATAGCAAGGGGCAAGGTATGACGGAAAAAATAAATACTGTGCACAAAACCCCAATGTTTAACATACATTGCAAACTTCAAATAGCATCCCAAGGCAATGATTTTTAGCTCTATTTCCTCAGCACAATGCCACCATACACAAACCCAAAGTAGTATACATAAAAAGATATAATATATACAGTAAATGCAAAGTATAGATGCAATTTGCTAAATATTATACACAAGATGTATGTAGTATGTCAAGTAATATTCTAATTAAAGAACTAATCCACCAACTGACATGCATAGTAAAATGTAATGATGAAATATTTCCAGCATGATGCCCCTATAGGTTCCAGCAATGCCAATGCCCCTACCCTCCCTTTAATGCCACTGTGGTAGTTCCCCCCCCCCCACACACACACACTAAGCCCCAAGATACTGCTCTACTCCGAAAAGAGCAGAGCGCTATCCTCTTCTGACTGGTGTATAAGCAGCCTGTGCATGCTCAGAAGCGAATACAGTAGCAATGCCGGGCTTCTTCCCTTACTTTGCAATGGAGGCTGGAGATGGCCTGTTTCCAGGGCTGCCATCAGAAACTGTGGGGCCCAGTACTAATTAATCTGGTGGGCCCCCCCTCCCTGGGTCCAGTACTAATTAATCTGGTGGGGCCCCCCCTCCCCATACATGTGCCCCATCCCCATACATGTGCACCCCTCCATCTTCGCCATACATGCGCCCCCTATCCCTCATCACAGTACATTCCCCCCACTCCCTCATCACAGTAAATGTTCCCCTCCCCCAAAGTAAATGTCCCCTTCTCCCCTCCTCACAATCACAGTAAATGTGCCCCTCCCCACTCTCCCCCCCACAGTTAATGTCCCCCTCCCCCCCCACAGTTAGTGCCCCCCCACAGTTAGTGCCCTCTCCCCCCCACAGTTAATGCCCCCCCCCCCACAGTTCTGGTCCCCCTCTCCCCAGCAATCACAGTTAAGGTCCCCTTCTCCCTCTCCCCCCCCTCCACAATTAAGGTCCCCCTCTCCCCCCTTTCACAGTTAAGGTGCCCCTCTTCCCCCCTTCCTCCACAGATCAGGTCCCCCAGGCTCTAGCTTTTCCCCCCTCCCTCCACAAATATGGTCCTCCAGGCTCTCCCTTTCCCCCCCTTTTTCCACAGTTATGGTCCCCCGGGCTCTCCCTCTCTCCCCCCTCAAAAAAAATAATAGCTCATTAACTTACCTTCTCCTCCGCGATGCTGCAGCTCTGCCTCCTGGTCACTGATACACTGGGAGTGCGGCGCCTCATGGTCACTGATACACTGGGAGTGCGGCATGCGGTGATGACGTCACCGAGCCGCGCTCCCAGCCTATCAGAGTCTGGGAGGCAGAGCTGCAGCATCGTGGAGAAGGTAAGAAAAAAGTCTATCCGACGAAACGCGTTTGGACTCCGCCCTCATCCGTCTATTGGCCAATAGCATCCCGACCGGACGTGACCTCAGACGCGGAAGTTAGCACTGGAAGCATGCCGCACGCTGCTCGTGGACCGCTACTCCATCTCCACAGTAGCGGGACTGATCACCCGCTAACGTGGATTCTATCTGGACATTGCCATCCGCTCGCTCGCGCCCACCCCAGAGCGGGATATCTAAGACTGGACAAATACATCTCCAACCGCAAGTATTAGCCCTAGTTGAATGGGGAACCACATTATTGGACACAGGACGATCTGCATACAATTCTTAATTGCTTAGCGTCTAGCAATATCATTACATCGTTTCAGCCAAGATACAAATCATCACATGTGACCATCCATGAAAATTATTACAGTGGTTTTCTGTTACCGAAACGTTACACATTTGCAACAATTGATAGTTTCGTTCCATCCATCAATACGCGAACATTATTTTATATTTGAACTTTCATTCATTGGATTTTAATTACCAACTGCATGATTGTATGGAGATATCTGTATTCACTATATTGGTAATAGTGTATCTATCCCAGCCTTGGGATTTCAGCCTAACACTACTATATATGTCTCAATTGCATTTGAACTGCATTTGTTTAGCATTGTATATTCAAGATACCCGTTTTTATTCTGTTTTAGTTGGAATGTATAGAAAATTAAAAATGTGATATTTATTTTACCAGCTTGTCCAATAGTGGAACCAATTGTGACCAGCACCAGGCACCATATACATATTATATATTAACACGAGATTACCTAGCCAGTGAGCGCACAGGAAAACATTTTTTGGTTCGCTATTGTATTACTAGGGAGGGATCCCTAGTCCTGATTGCAGCTCCTGCAACCAACAGGAGGTGAGCGCATAATCTTTACCCTTTTGTTGTGAAGAAAAAAAAGGGGCAGCACAGTCAGTGACTGCGGGGCCCGGACAGTCCAGGGAGTCCAGACAGACGGAGAGGTCTGTCCGGGCCCCCTAGTCTGTCCGGGCCCCTCACAGCAGTACTGGCCGTACCCCCCTGATGGCGGCCCTGCCTGTTTCACCACTGATTGGACGTTAGGAAACTAAAATTGAACTATCTATATAACAATTTTATTTAAAGAAAAATGACACTTTTTTATTTAAAAAAACAAAAAGCTGATATTATTCATTTGAAAATTTTGATTTAGGATGCTTAGCTATGTAAAAGTCTCAGTAGTGATAAAAGCATGAAATATAATCTGTGCTGTACTAATCTTTTTCCATGGTAAATAAAAAGACTGTTAAGCTGATCATATTTGCATCTTTTTATGTCATTTTAGTAATTTGCTTATAACCAATCATTTTCATTACAGGTGGTACACTGATTGCCCTTGACATATAAGTATCCTGTATTATAGCACAGCTTGCCACCCATATAAACCATTGCAGCTGTGTTTTACATTGTCAATCTTATTTCCTTCTCAATTGAAAACTAAATTATAGCAATATTTTCTGAAAAATGCATTTAGTTTAATTAATTGACAGAGAGAGAATCCATCACTTTTGACTCTTTTAAGTTTTTTTTTTATATAACATTTACCTGTTTCCAGGGCAACTACCTTCACACAGTTCCTCTGCCTGATGTGACAAGGGTAACTGTGTGCTGCCGAACTCTCCAATTCGGTTAGAGCACACTAATATTCTCTTTGGGTTAATTTACACAAACATTGTGAAAAGGGAAATATTTAAAACAAGGTTTTAACACAGACTACGAATGTTATTGGTTGTTTTAGTATGTTTAAAAATTGGAAATTGGCTTATCAGCATATACCTGACACTGCAAATAAACATTTAAATGGTGTTTGACAATGTTTATATGTATAAACAGGAATGTAACGCTCAATCAATACGCCCCTTTGGGGTGTGATGGCCCGGTGCTTTACTGTGCATGCACCACCATGCTTAGAAGAGGAGTACGCTACCCTCTGTAGCCTACAGACAAATATCAGTATATATACAGTCATACAGTATACACTTTAATATTTCAGTTCAATGTGACAGCTTTGTCAGCCAAAATAGGGGTCTATCTTTGCTATTGCAGAATGTGTGTCAAAGTATATGTGTTGAAATCTTGTACAGGTTAATAATAATAATAATAATAATAATAATAATAAAAAAATATTTGTGCTTTTATAAACCCCAATCAATGAAACTAGAATTAGAAATGCTTCATATGGGGTTTTCATTGGGGTCATACAGAGTTATCAATATTTAAAAGTGATCAAAAGAAAAGTCAAGATTTAAAGGTAGTTTATTTATCAAGTCAGCTATTCACCCATGGACCCAAATATAGGATGGACTGTTTAGACTGTTTAAGAAAATAATTAAATTGCATCTTGCTTGGTTTTTGCTAATTTGTGTCTCAGCGTGAGATGCAAAATGCATGCCACAATAATCAAACAGTTATATGGGCGACTCAAGTAGCATTAAAGATTTAACTATGTATTAGAGATCTTATGGAAAGAAAATCAAGCATGTGATACAAAATGCCTGCCTTACGTGCCTACATTGTTCTGTTTGTGAAACACATGATTCCCTAATGCTTGAGACTCAGATTTGCATTGGTGATTCAGGAAAGAGACACCATGCAGGCATCACTGCTGATGAAACAGGAAGGGATTCAGAAAATTAAAGTATTTGGTAAACAGAGTTATCCTGAGGGAGATGATTAAAGAAATTTCTTCCACGGAATGTGGAACTTGGAAGGTGAGGCTGCTCCATTACATACAGAACTAATCAGAGTGCATATTAGGTTTAATCCCAGGGAGGATCTAGAAACAGAAAGCTGAACATGTAATTTAATTGAAACATACAGCTGTTTGATTTATCACTTGACTTAGATGCTTGCACCAAGGTAAATGGATGATGAACTCGAGATAAATTTTGGATTGTAGATTATTTCTTTTCACCTCAACGCCCTACAAATAACCATTCTAGGTTAACTTTAATAATCACCAGTTACTTTGTTGATTTGATACATTCTTTAGGCTCAGGGGCAAGTGCAATATTTTATTAGGAGGGATTACACTTTTGCCTTTTATCGAAAAACCACATTCCAAGTATATGTCTACTATATAGAGAACATACTGCATTTATATAGTGTGGACCTCATTTAGAGTCGGACGCAATGTGCGTCTAAGACATGAAGGAATGGGAGTGTGCTGCAGCTTGTTGGTAGGGTATTACCAGTGGCATGCAACCCCAATTGTGTCCCACTCATAATACCCTACCAAGCTGCGAACAGTTCCTGCAGCTAGCTAACTACTTGCGTCGGCTAATTCCTGCCGCACATTTTTAGCCCTTTTTGGATGTATGCTGCGTCTGCGCATTACTGGGTCACACCTCCTGTATCTATATTATACAAGTTCACGCCTTCACAATTCCACATTCCGCCCTTTCCCTCGTACTGACCCGCAAGCTGTTGCAAGTGTAAGTTGCATCCGAGATGTAGGTGGATACCTCCGACTCTAAATGAGGCCCTGTATGTATATATAGTAAATATTATATACATGGCCTGCTCTGGAAAAGTTTACAAATTAGTCTAAAGGTGAGATAGTACAAGTTTTTGTACAGTACTAGAAATGGCAATGCAACAGAAATATATTTTTATTATAAAACAATATTTCTGGTGGGGAGATTCTGAGCACATCACCCAGTCTTGTATATGAGGCAGGTCACTGATTTGTCTGATCACATCATAATTTTAATGTGTAGATTTGGGCTTAAGTTTATATGATGCTTAAAAGGTAGTAAGAATAACTTTTAACAACTTGCAGACATAAGGCTTGATTCATTAGGAAACATAGATGCCGCTGTTTTGTGCAAATTTGATTTGCTCATTTCCATAATTGGACTATACGCCAGTGAACGAAGCAACATCCAACTAATCTTCAAGCGGAAAGGATCCTTACAACTGCCTATGATTTCATTGGTGGAACAGGGAGGGGACTGGGTGTATACATGTAGTCAATGTACAGTATGGGCGTGCTGCCATGCTCAAACTTTGGACATTTAAAACTAAATGTGTTTCTCAGTTGTATCACTTGTGCCAACCATATGTCGGGTGTAAGTGCTGATTACTACTGATGGTCACGTATGCAAGCTAGAATATGTGTTTTCAATCAGGAGCAACTGTAAAAATGCACTTTATGTACAGTAGTCAATCATAACATCCTAATAAATGTAATTAAATGTAATTTGTGGAGGGATTGGAAATGGAAAAAAAAACACTTTCTCAAAATATTTTGTCATTTATGATTATTTTTAATAGTTGACATTAATTGGTTTTTTTTTCTGTCCATTCTTTAGGGACATTATATTCTAAATATGTACTGGACTTTTCTTGCAGTGTATTATTGTTTGTTAGAGCAGAGCATACCTTGACCCATATGCAACAATAGAAGTATCTTCAGAATCTCTCCTTGTCGAATATGAACGATTTACATGCGTTTTCAAAAACAAATGCAATTTACATTCTTTTTGCGTGCCTTAATAAATCCCATACTGGGTTTGAGGTTTGAGACAGTCAGATCTACAGGCTTCAGGTTGGGGTAATATTGGGTAGAGATGTAGCATAAGGAAGATGATATCTGTGATCTCTACGGATCATTACAGGAACATTTTTGTTCTTTGACCACTGAGTTGCTATAGTTTATTTTTCACATGGCTTGTTGCACGTGTTAAGAAAAAGAAGTTACCTTAGACTTACAAAAACAGGTGCCATACCCTTGCTGGTATTGTAGCATGGGGTATGCAATAGTTAAAAATAATCTTTATACTCAAGGCCCTCTTAACAACATTATGGGCCTCCGGGCAGAGCAGTGCATCGGGGCCCATATATATATATATATATATATATATATATACACAAACGAGAAAAAGAAGCGCCAGAACATAGTGTGATATTGCCAAGTTAGAGCAGTGATCAGATTAATTATCAAATTATCCTCGTACCAGATAAATAATATAATTTCGCTTATCTGAGACAATATCCCTCTGCGAACTCCAGATCCTTCTTATGCAGATTAGGGTATTCCAAACTAGAACTCAGATAGAAAATAGCAAACAATAGAGTAGTGCGTTTTTAACAAAAGTGAAACATCATTTAATTCATAAAATTGTATCCATGGACAACAAATCAATGCCCGTACATTGAATAAAATCAATTCAAGCTTATCTGTGCACTATGATCATCCACTGTCCAGTTAAGATCTCGCCAAACACCGGTAATCCTGGCTCCTTGACATCAATATACCGACAGGAGATATGATTCCTCAGCCCTCTCAGGCAAGTGACAATGCGTCCTCAGCTGATGAGTCAAAAACGAGTGCACCTCAAAGAGATCCTTGACGCGTTTCGTCTGTTAGACTCCCAGGTATAGGGGTTTACATCTAGCAAAGGCTGGCTGACTGGCAGACTTTAGCCCGAGGGGCAAGCACATAGCACAGGCCCATAAGTAGCGGCCCAACCTTAAAGGGTGGTTTTCGGTACAATATATATTTATCAATATAAAAAGAGCCTATTTTAGTGTTGCTTAACCCAGCGATACTTTATTATTATAAATTATAAATCTTAATTAATATAAACAAATAATGCAACAAAAAACAAAAACAAACCTCACTTTATATTGCATTTTATTTTCTATGTTTCTTCTCCCTACACTACTTTATTGTTTTTTTATTTTCTTTTAGCTTTTTTTTTACACATACATGGCTCAATATAATGGGGCATAAATCATATTATAGCAATCAATCATATAATAATGTTCTATTACAGTATTGAACACAGGGGCTGATTTATCAAAATCCAAAAAGCACTTTTGCTTTTAAAAACCTGATGTGTTTGCCAGCAAAAGGGCTTGCTTTTGCTTCGCTCTATATACTAATAGGATTATTATTTGTTTTAGATTTAACGTAAAACAAATAATATGAGGAGTGGTACTGGGAGGAGAAGCAGAGCACTAGTTGTCAATCTGACACCCTGGCCCAGAGCTGGATTAAGGCTCTGGCGCGGCCCGGTGTACTTTAGACAGGGGGGCCCCTATGATGTAACATGGGTATCATTTTAGACAAATACACAGGCAAAACTGTGTGCACTACAGTACAGTGTGAAGCGGGACATACCTCCCAACTGTCCTTGCCGTCGGACCAAATCCTGACTAATTGAGACAGTTAACCAAATTCAGGACTGTCTCACCAGATTCAGGACAGTTGGCAGACTGTCCTGCTCTCTCCTAACTGTTCTTGTCACTTTCACCAACTGTGGCTGCTGGTGTCTTTAAATCAGTTGCTGCTTGTCTGGATCCTGCAATGTTGGATACCATATTCGGGAAAAAATGGATACATGAAATTTAGAAAGCTCCAACCAATAATAGTTTTCACATGTGATAAATATATCTATTTCCCTCCCTCCAAACAACCCCAGCAAGAAATTAAACATACACTGGCCCCCGCACACATACTATAGTCATACACTCCCCCCACACACATGCTACAGTCATACATTGGCCCACATACACATACTATAGTCTTACACTGGCCCACACACACACAAACTATAGATCATACCCTGTCTCTCACACACACGCACACACACACACAAACTATAGTCTTACACTGGCCCACACACAAACTATAGTCTTGCACTGGCCCACACACACTATAGTCATACATTGTCACACATACCATAGTCATACACTGGCCCACACATGCATACTATATTTACACTGTCACACACACTATATTCATGCCCTGTCACACACACACATACTATATTCATACCCTGTCACACACACACACACACATACTATAGTTACACTGTCACACACACACTATAGTCATAACTTTGTCACACACACACACATACTATATTTACACTGTCACACACATACACACACTATATTCATACCCTGTCACACACACATACATACTATAGTTACATTGGCCCACACACACATACTATAGTCTTACACTGGCCCACACACACACATATCTATAGTCATACCCTGTCACACACACACACACACACACACACACACACACACACACACACACACACACTATAGTCTTGCACTGGCCCACACACACCATAGTCATACACTGTCACACATACTACAGTCATACAGTGGCCCACACCCACATACTATATTTACACTGTCACACACACACTATATTCATACCCTGTCACACACACATACATACAATAGTTACACTGTCACACACACTATATTCATACCCTGTCACACAAACTACTCCCCTCCTCTCCCCCCCTTACCTTGTTCGATCCAAGGCACACTCTGCAGACTCTCTTCATTCATGGGATGACACCTATCACATAGTGCAAGTCCATGTGACTCTGATCACCGGAGATAGGGGAGGCAGGGAGGGGGGACGCTCAGCCACCAGGAAGTCACTGTATGGCCGGTCCCGTTACTCGGGGCACAGACTGTCATGCCGGGTTCCAGCATGACAGTCTGTGCCCGATTAATGGGGCTGGCCCATCTAGCCATCGACCTTTCTGGCATCGCACACATTACACTGGCCACACACACACACATACACACACAATATACTGGCCACACACACACACACATACACACACAATATACTGGCCACACACACAATATACTGGCCACATACACACACACACAATATACTGGCAACACACACACACACACATACAATATACTGGCCCCTCACTCACACAAAATACACTGGCCCCTCACTCTCACACAATACACTGGCGCCTCACTTACACACAATACACTGGCCCCTCACTTGCACACAATACACTGGTTCCTCATTCGCACACAATACACTGGCCCCTAACTCGCACATAATACACTAGCCCCTCACTCGCACACAATAAACTAGCCCCTCACTCCCATACAATACACTGGCCCCTCACTCGCACACAATACCCTGACCCCTCACTTGCACACAATACACTGGCCCCTCACTTGCACACAATACACTGGCCCCTCACTTGCACACAATACACTGGTTCCTCATTCGCACACAATACATTGGCCCCTCACTCTCACACAATACACTGGCCCCTCACTTGCACACAATACACTGGCCCCTCACTTGCACACAATACACTGGTTCCTCATTCGCACACAATACACTGGCCCCTAACTTGCACATAATACACTGGCCCCTCACTCGCACACAATAAACTAGCCCCTCACTCCCATACAATACACTGGCCCCATACTCGCACACAATATACTGCCCACACACACACACACACACACAAAATACTGGCCACACACACACACACACACAATATTCTGGCCACACACACGCACAATATACTGGCCACACACACACAATATATACTGATCCCTCACTCAAACAAAATACACTGGTCCTTCACTCACACAAAATACACTGGCCCCCTCACACACACACAATACACTGGCCCCTCACTCACACACAATACACTGGTCCCTTACTCACATACAATATGCTGCCACACATACGTACACACATGCACACATACATACATACATACATACTATATTAATATACCACCAAAGCACTAACCTTGTTCCATTCGCGCCACGCGCTCTGCAGTCTTCACGTGTGCGCATCCCATGTGACAGCAATAGCTGGGCCAATAAGTGGAAGGGAGGGAGGGCATTCGGCTGTGGATCTGCAGCCAACGGAAGAAGGTGGCTGGCCCCTCCTCCGGGACCAAGTAATTATTAGGGATTGCACTAGCTAGAATTTTGGTCCAGCCCGGTGGGCATGTTCCCCCCTGCCCCACAGCCCAGCCTGCCCCTGACTGTGCCCCTTCATCATCTCACTCTGCCCCTTCAACATCACACCCTGCACCCTTATCAAACTCATCACAGTGTACCCCTTCAATTTCACACTGTGCACCCTTATGATCTCACTGTGCCCCTTCATCATCACACTGTGCACATCAACTTTAAATGTCACACTGTGCCCCCTTCAATGTCACACTGAACCCCTGCATCGTCACACTCTACCCCCTTCAACGCTACACTGTGCCCCTTTAATATCACACTTTGCCATGTGCCATCTTTATCACACTGCCCCTTTATCATCACACTGTGCCCCTTCATCATCACTGTCCCCCTCCTTCATCATTTCCCCTACTCCTCCCACTGTGCCCCTGCATCGCACTGTGCCCCTACCTCATCGCACTTTGCCCTCTGCTTCACCGTGCCCCCTCCTAATTACATTATGCCCCTCCTCATCACACTGTAATCTCTCCATCATCACTGTCCCCCCTCCTCCATCACATTGTGTGCCCTTCAACACATTGTGCACCCTCCATAGCTGTCCCCTGCATCACATTGTGTGCCCTCCATAGCTGTCCCCTGCATCACATTGTGCGCCCTCCATAGCTGTACCCTGCTTCACATTGTGCACCCTCCATAGCTGTCCCCTGCATAACATTGTGCCCCCTCCATAGCTGTCCCATGCTTCACATTATGCACCCTCCATAGCTGTACCCTGCTTCACATTGTGCGCCCTCCATAGCTGTCCCCTGCATAACATTGTGCCCCCTCCATAGCTGTCCCATGCTTCACATTATGCACCCTCCATAGCTGTACCCTGCACCACAATGTGGACCCTCCATTGTTGTCCCCTTCAACACATTGTGTGTCTTCCATTGCTGTCTCCTGCATCACATTGCTATCACCTTCATCACCACTCCCCCCCCCTCTCCTTTATCACATTGTCCGCCCTCCACTGCTGTCTCCTGCATCACATTGCTGTCCCCATCATCGGGTGTGGTAGGGTAGCCCGGCACTTACAAACCCAGCACACACCACACTGACAGAAAAATGACGATCAGTACAAAAACAATAATATAATGATAATGGCTGCCCATTCTTACCTAATCAATGCTTGGAGTTTGTCAGAATTTGTGGGTTTTTGTTTGTCCACCTGCCTCTTGAGGATTGACCACAAATTCTCAATGGGATTAAGTTCTGGGGAGTTTCTTGGCCATGGACCCAAAATTTTGATGTTTTGATCTCCGAGGCTCTTAGTTATCACTTTTGCCTTATGGCAAGGTGCTCCATCATTCTGGAAATGACTTTACCCCAGTCCTCAGCAGTCCAATCCCTGTACCTTTTGCAGAAAATCAGTCTGTCCCTGATGCTTTTCCTGGAGAGAAGTGGCTTCTTTGCTGGCCTTCTTGACACCAGGCCATCATCCAAAAGTGTTCGCCTTACTGTGTGTGCCGATGCACTCACACCTGCCTGCTGCCATGCCTGATCAAGCTCTGCACAGGTGGTGCCCTGATCCCGCAGCTGAATCAACTTTAGGAGACAGTCCTGGCATTTGCTAGATGTTCTTGGGCGACCTGAAGCCATCTTCACAACTATTGAAGCTCTCTCCTTGAAGTTCTTAATGATCTGATAAATAGTTGATTTAGTTGCAATCTTACTAGCAGCAATATCCTTGCCTGTGAAGCCCTTTTTGTGTAAAGCAATGATGACAGCACGTGTTTCCTTGCAGGTAACCATTGTTAACAGAGGAAGAACAATGATTTCAAGCACCACCCTCCTTGTAAAGCTTCCAGTCTGCTATTCTAAATCAATCAGCATGACAGAGTGATCTCCAGCCTTGTCATCCTCAACAATCTCACCTGTGTTAACGAGAGAATCACTGACCTGATGTCAGCTGGTCCTTTTGTGACAGGGCTGAATTACAGTTGAAATGTTGTTTTTGGGATAAAGTTCATTGTCATGGCAAAGAGGGACTTTGAAATTAATTGCAATTCATCTGATCATTCTTCATGACATTCTGGAGTATATGCAAATTGCCATCATAAAAACTGATGCAGCAGACCTTGTGAAAAATAATATTTGTATCATTCTCAAAACCTTTGCCCATGATTGCATACATGTACGTAGGAAATACTTACACCACCAGTATATATCCAAAGATAAACAGCTGTCCATTTACAGATAACAAATATTGAATTAATATACTGAATTAATGTCAATTGTCAACTTAACATTTGCCATAATCCAAGGTAAGGCCTCATGAGGAGCCCAAGAATAAAACAAGACAACCTTTTGGTAACCACCACAGCCCCCTAAGACTGCTACATTTAATTTAAAATCACTAAGAAACCTAAGCTCTTTTTTGTGTGAAGATTTGAAAATCAGACACTAATTTTCCTTTAAATCTGCTTGTTACTTTCCAAAAAATATTTCTTAAACTTCTACCAGTTCTTAATAACTTATTTCCACAAAGTAAGAACATTATGGTAATCCATTCCCTCCAACCTCCATAAAAAATCCTTATCTTTATGTTAGTACCACAGACTGCACTGAACAGTGTGTAAGTGTAATGATGTAAGTCTAATTCATATTGTGTATGCAATGTTCTCATATAAACAACAAACTGAGGGTTCAGGGATTGACGGAACTATTCAAATTTGCTGCATTTAAGTATTTTTTAAAGCTGATAATAGAGAATAATATGATACAAAAAGCTAGATGGCTGAATAGTTTTCTTATGACTTATATTTTGACTGAGCTTTTGGAGAGCATTGTGCAGAATTGACAAAAGGTGAAATTACATAGTATTTAGAATCTGGAGTGTGTTTATTATGGAACATTTTTATGTAGTCGTAAAGATTCTGCAGAGAAATAACAGATTGATTCAGTACTATAGAAGATAGAATTTAATGCTCCTTGTCTGATCCATGGGATAATGATTTATACTAGGGGGAAAATATGAATTTTCATGTACTAGAATGACAGTGCTAAAATGGAACTGTTTTTATTTTGTTGTTGTAGGTGTAAAGTTACAGCTTAGTTTTTCTTTTACTCAGTTACCTTTAGTTGCTTACAAAACCTCTGAAAAAGTTGACCACTTTTGGACAAACCATTTTGCACCAACTGAACCTTTGTGCAAATTAGGTGCTGCATTAATCACACTCCTGTCCTGATCAATGTCAATGTTACATGTCGCCATAACTTCAATGTTTCTGCTGTGATTAACCACACACCTACCCTGATTTGGTTGTTAATGTTACATGTTTCCATAACTTCAACATTTCTGCTGTGTGAAAGGTCAAATAATGTAAAATTGAATTGCTAATAATAAGTTTATTATATCAAAATAATTTAAATATCACAGTGCCTAGGCAGAGTTCCAAAGTCAACCATGCTCTAAGCATAGTCACATATAGCAATCTTTGATTAATATCTTCTTTCCTTTCAAGAGCTTAAAGCATGAACTAATTGAAAATATATACATTATTTTACTGTAATCTATTATTAATTTTTCAATTTTGTAATAGTTGTCCTTTTAATCTCTAAATTTCAAACTACTGCATATAGAATTCTATAGCCAGCACTGGTGTGGATTGTAAAGTTATACTGTTTAAATACAGAAGTTACAGGCATGATACCCAAAGGTAATTATATGTACGTGCAAAGAAATAGAAATGATGGACACTTTGTTCATACTACTTGTTAAGATACCTGGTTATGATTACAATTCGGATATATTACCATTTTCCCATACAATCATTAGGTGGGAACAACATCAACTCAAAATATTGAAAACAACAATATTCCTAAGATAAGCTAGCTAAAGTACATGGCAGCGAGGAGGCCACACACAGACAAGTAACCAAAGCACCCACACCTCAGAGGCAACCATAAACGAATTGCCTTCTTTGCTATGCAGATTCCACTGCCCTTCTCTTGGTGCAGTACTGTGGGGTTGACTGTTCAAAAAGAGCAGTGTGTGCTCCCTTCCCAGCATTCTAAGAAGGCTGCACAGCATTAACTGCAATGTTTGTATGTGATCTCAACATGTGCTGGCTGGATGGGGGCATGGATGGGAGTGGTGGACTAACGTAGGCAATGTACATGAAGGGAGTGCAGAGGACATGCCTACGCAGATACAGACGATTCAAGTTCAGGGCATCTCCAAAGTACGTGTTTTTTTCGCTGTATAATTTGCACCAATTATAGGTCAGTCATAGTGATTGATAGTCATAGTCATTGATAGTGATTACTATATATATGCGCATCAGAGCATGATTTTGAAGTAAGACTAGCTAAAAAAAATGCATTTTATGTACAGTATGCATTAAGAACATTATGGTTTATGTATTTCATAATAAAAGCCTATTTTTTAATAATGCATATAAACCTAGTATTAAGAGTTGTAAAATTCTTCTATTTGTTTTGCATGCGTTCTGGTGGGACTGCACTGTGTTCTGTTTGTCTATGGTAAGTACCATATAGCCAGAGCAACAATGGTACCCAGATTCAAATGGAATGTATCTTGAGATCTGCTTGTATTTCAGTAAAGGTATACAAGAGTACAAGTTACATACATTTTTTTTAAAACGTAAGTTGCGTTCACATTGCGTTTGAAGATGAAGCAGGTAGATTGTGATTAAATTTGTATTTTTGGTTGTTAGAATTACCTTAGTTCAAGCTTAGCTTTGTTATGTGAGTATATAACAGTATTTATGGCTGTTATTATTAAGCGATGTCAAATTATATACAAAATCACACTATCTTTGTTGTTCAGGCCGGTTATTTTAGACTGTAACTATTAATAAATGTGTGAACACATATCGTGCTATCTCTTTAATCAAAAAAATTACATTTTCAAATTTGAAACATAAAGGTAAAAAACATTGGTATTTTTTCTTACGTGACATTCCACCACAGTCTGTTAAAAAGTAATCTATGATCTCTCCACTTTATTACAAACAACTGAAGGTCTTCCTACATCTTTAGAGAGGGTGCAAACAAACTCTGAATAAAAACTAGGTTAAGGACTATGAGAAATGTAAATTTTTAACATGAACAATAAGATACTTGAGATGAATTATGCGTACTTTGTAACGGGCTTTTCAGTGGAGAGTGAAATATCTATGCAGCAAAGAGAGTAATTCAATGTGTAGTCCCCTGTTATACTGCTGCGCACTAATTGTGTGAAACAGTAATGATGTCATGGAGACAGCAGGCTAGTGTTTCCAATTGTTATGTCTATAAATTGGTGTAATCCAACAAAATGCCCCCTCCAATTCTCCACCTATTTTGTGTAATCTGTTCCCTGACTTTGACTCTGCAGCCTAATTTAAAGCTTACAACTTGCCAGTCAATGCCAACTTGCCAGTTATTATTGCCAGTCAAAGTATTAGCTAAAACAATGCAGCACAGTAATTCACTTTGTCTCTCAGTATACTCTGCTATGAAATGTCAAATCTATTATTAGGATTTTTATTTTTTTCTTATATGTTTGGATATTAGGAATTTGGTTTAAAAAGTCCCCAAACTGTTCCACACATCATGGGACATATGAGTTTCTTAAAAATTGTGCAACATAGAGTTAGCAGCTTAGAAATGGGTGCCTCGGTAAATGGACAGTCCGTGAAATGAAAGACAGTATAGCTTTTTATATAGTAAATCAACATATTAAAAAGACATGTTTTGGCAGCAGTATGGCATCTTGGTATAACAGTTATTTGTTTCACAATGCAGATACATCTGCATTACAATACCTGCTGTACCTCTTTTAGAAAGAACCTTGACTTGATGTATTTTAAAAATAATGGTATTTTTTGCAAGTTGCAACATCTTGAAAGATTATAACACTAAATCAGGCTATATTACCGAACAGTGGAAGAATGTGGCTTTGTTATAATAGAAGAACATGCATCAATGAGATATTGATCTTGCCTGGACAAAAAGAAGGCATGCTGAATGCACTCAAAACTGGAAAGAGTGTTATCTCTATGGTGCAGTATTTGTTCAAGTAGTACACAACCACAGCAAAAACAGCAGTCTGTCTTTTTTATTGGCTATATATGGCTTCCGTGACAGCGTTAGCTGTTTTTTTCAGGCTGCAAGATCATTTCATTTGTATAGTTGGTCTAGCGATAACCTTTGTTTTCTTTCTGTTGGTCATTATCTCCTTGTTGTTAAATGCTTTCTTCCACTCAGATTTACTTTTCTTTAGCTCCAGTGATATTTATTGTAGTGTTGAATAAATTATTTGGCATAAATATGTTGCCATAGTTCTTGATTTATTATCTATCTATCTATCTATCTATCTATCTATCTATCTATCTATCTATCTATCTATCTATCCTTGTTGATACATATATATATATATATATATATATATATATATATATATATATATATATATAAGAGAAATGGAGGAGGAGGCACACAATAGTGTAGTATATTGATATGATATTTGAATCACACAGGAATCCACCATAGGACCAAACACCAGTGTAGAGGAAACCAATATAGAGGACACCACAATATATGTAGTATACCCAATAATGAGGGTATGAGTGTGCCAGATATATAGTGGCAGTTTATTAGCTTATAGTAACAGGACTTAGAATATTTCCATGTTCTATAAGTGACACCCACATAAACCAGGACACACTTGTGCAGATATATGCGTACCAGAAATCAGTATTTTTCAACTTGTCTGTGTAGAGATCTCACAGCTGATCAGGATGAGATCACAAAACTGGATGCACAGATTTCTTACACACACTGCATTGCCTAGATCACGGTTTCCCAACTCCAGTATTAAGAAGAAAATATAGACTTTTCTTGGACTATTGGTGATTTGCTACAAGCGCCATTGTTTGTATTCTTGTTGTGTGAATATATATATATATATATATATATATATATATATATACATTTTTGTGATAAGCACGGCAAACTGATGATGCTCACACAGTTTTGCTGAACCACTTTACTGAACTTTTTTCACGGATGTCAGGATGGCAAAACTCAGCAAGAGGTGTGTTCCAGAATATCAACAAAAGCATATCTACAAGTTCCCATGACCCTGCTTCTGGTTAAACATCCAGTCTCTTCACACCCAAAACCAGCTATGTGAAACTACTAAACCAGAAATGAATCGCACTCATGAACCTGTGTCCTGTATGCAAAGGAGTGCAAGTGGTTAGTGTACTGTTGGCCATGTGAAACTGGTACTGCTTTAATAGCATAATAAGTGTAAAACAATAACATAAAAAGCCTCTCCATAATGGAAGGCTCATAACTTAAATAAAAAACAGAGCATTTAAGAACCTTAGTCAGAGGACTAAGGGGGTGTTCACTTTGCACTTTGAGTCGGCAGATTAAAATGAAAGGAGTTCAGTTTATACAAAATATAATACTAAATCTTCCCAAATTAAGAAAATAATAAATAAAAAATATTATTTATTAAAAGAGTTTCAAAATTTTAGCTCTACATCTCTGAGAGACCAACTATTATTTTCAAAAAGAACACAAATTTTAATACTTGCTAGCTACCTCAAGTAAAGCTTAAGTGCAATAAGACCAGATGCACAATTCTCAAGTATATGAAGAATAAACTTAAGGATGTTATTTCATCAGTTTCAAAACCTTTATGATTTGTACTTTTTGCAATTCTGATATATGTATTCCAATGTCCATGTCAGCTACAATGTACTGGAACACAGGAGGAACATTCTGAACGAAGTACTATCACATAGTGTATCTAAACATTTCTTAGGAATGCATAATGTAGACCCCACTAATCTTATGGTTACTGCTATAGAATATATAAAACCAACTATACTTGGTGGATATAGGTTTAAAATATTATGTGAAAGGGATGGGTTTTTTTTATTTTTAAGTTGCCAACATTTTACCCTGATGGATTAAATGAAACAGTAGAGTTTAACTGTAGATCATAACAGGATGTACTGAAGAAATATTAGGCTCATGCGAAGCAAGTAATTGTATAATATATTTTTAAGGTATAATGTTGTTTGTTATTCCTTTATCTATTTTAGATGTCCATTGTTAGTATTTTATATTTGCAAAGTTTTCAAAATTAACTGTTATTTCTTTGAAACCTAAATGTGTATTTAGGAATCTGAGTTTAATATATTCATTCTTGCATTTTCTATTTAATTTATGATTATGTAGCCTAGTGGGTTAAGACTGGGATTTAGTTACCTAGAGGTTGTGAAACTTACTTTCTAGTTCCCTGTTTCATCAGTTTTTTTGTGAGTAAGACAATGTCCATCTTTGATTTGTTGAACCATAAACCCAATACACCCCAATGTGCACTTTAGAGCCCCATTTACTTCCAAATACCTCTCATACTTCCCACTTGCTATAAAACACCCCTCAGCTTTCCCACTCATTTAATAAGGGCTGGGGCCATTGGTGAAGCTCACTGGGGCAAAAAGCAGAGAAAAGGGCCAGTAAGTCATAAAGGAGGAAGGAGATGGAGACAGCAGACAAAGGCTTGGTGGACCACCTGTTGTGCGTCTGCTTTAAAATGATGCACAAATATGGAGTCCTACCATCACCCCTGTAGCTTTATACCTCCCAACTATCCTAATTTCAGTGCAACAGTCACGATTTTAGGGATTTGTCCCACCAAGGGACATGCTTGTCCTCCTGTGGGAGGCAATGTTGGAAGGAAGGGAGACATCTAATGGGCAGCCTAGCGCTTTACCGATTACTCTATAGTAGTACTATTGTGGTACCTTGGAATGACTGAAATTTGTTGTCTTACATATCCTTCTGCAAGTTTTTCTAAATACATAGAATACATGTATTTCTAGCTTTCTGTTGTCCTTTTCAAACATGTTTTGATACCATAAGGCATTATACTACATACACTATATTCACTCCAGAATGTTGAGCCTCTGGATAGGTACATGAAATATGAAAAGCCTAACAGTAAGTGAATACTTTAGACCAGCGGTTCCCAAAGTGTGCGCCGCGGCTCCTAGGGGTGCCGCGGCGCTGTCACAGGGGTGCTGCAGACAGGGGGCAAAAAAACAAAAAACAATCCGGCGGCGCCCTAGACCAAGCATTCTCTTCCCTCCTCGCTTCTCGCTGAATGTCGGACGTGATGACGTCATATTCAGTGAGAAGTGACAGGACAGAGGAGGATGCTGGGCCCCGGGCGCCGCCGCATTGGTATGAAGATAGAAGAAAAGACAGAAGAAATAGAAGAAAGAAGGTCAAGAATAGTAAAAGAAAGAGATGGAGAGGAAGGTGAAAGGAAAAAGCAATGGAGGGGTAAAAGAATGAAGGAGGAGGCAAAGTGAGGATGAAGGGGGGCAGGCAGCGTGTGGATGAAGAGGGGCAGACAGTGTGTGGATGAAGAGGGGCAGACAGTGTGGAGAGGAAGGTGAAAGGAAAAAGCAATGGAGGGGTAAAAGAATGAAGGAGGAGGCAAAGTGAGGATGAAGGGGGGCAGGCAGCGTGTGGATGAAGAGGGGCAGACAGTGTGTGGATGAAGAGGGGCAGACAGTGTGTGGATGAAGATGGGCAGACAGTGTGTGGATGAAGAGGGGAAGACAGTGAGCATGAAGAGGGGCAGACAGTGAGTGGAAGAAGAGGGGCAGACATTGTGTGGATGAAGAGGGCCACACATTAAGTGGATGAAGAGGGGCAGACATTGTGTGGATGAAGAGGGGCAGACATTGTGTGGATGAAGAGGGGCAGACATTGAGGATGAAGAGGGGCAGACAGTGTGTGGATGAAGAGGGGCAGACAGTGTGTGGATGAAGATGGGCAGACAGTGTGTGGATGAAGATGGGCATACAGTGTGTGGATGAAGAGGGGCAGACAGTGAGCATGAAGAGGGGCAGATAGTGAGTTGAAGAAGAGGGGCAGACACTGTGTGGATGAAGAGGGGCAGACAGTGTGTGGATGAAGACAGGCAGACAGTGTGTGGATGAAGAGGGGCAGACAGTGTGTGGATGAAGAGGGGCAGACAGTCTGGATGAAGAGGGGCAGACAGTGTGTGTGGATGAAGAGGGGCAGACAGTGTGGGGATGAAGAGGGACAGACAGTGAGGATGAAGAGGGGCAGACAGTGTGTGTGGATGAAGAGGGGCAGACAGTGTGTGAGGATGAAGAGGGGCAGACAGTGTGTGGATGAAGAGGGGCAAAGAGTCTGTGGATGAAGGGGCACAGTGTAAAGGTGAAGGGGCACAGTGTGATGATTTTTGTACATGTTGTTGTTTTATTTTGTTTGATCTTATTCCTCTTAATATTAGCTGTAAATTATTCTTTACTTCCGGCTCTTCCTCCACCCCCTACCCTCTCCCTGTTGGTGTCCCGCAAGGCTCTGTTCTTGGCCCTCTACTTTTTTCGCTCTACACTTCCTCCCTTGGTGCTCTCATCTCCTCCTTCGGTCTTCAGTATCACCTGTATGCTGACGACATTCAACTCTACTTCTCTTCTCCTGACCTTTCTTCCGCTGTCCTCTCTCGCGTGTCTGACTGCCTCACCGCCATCTCCTCCTGGATGTCCGCGCGCTTTCTCAAAATCAATATCTCAAAAACGGAACTCATTGTCTTTCCTCCGTCCAGACTCCCACCACGACCTCTCTATTGTCATCAACAACACCACCGTCTCCTCTGTCACCCAACTCCGCTGCCTGGGGGTCACCCTTGACTCCTCTCTCTCTTTCGCCCCCCACATTCACTCACTTGCCCAAGCCTGTCGCTTCCAACTACGCAACATTGCCCGCATCCGTCCCTTTCTCTCTCAGGATGCCACCAAGACCATCATACACGCACTCATCATCTCCCGCCTGGATTACTGCAACCTCCTCCTCACCGGCCTCCCCTACTCCCATCTCTCCCCCCTCTGCTCTGTACTCAACGCGGCCGCTAGACTCATCTTTCTCTCACGCCGCTCCTCATCTGCCTCCCCTCTCTGCCTTGCCTTACACTGGCTCCCCTTCCCCTACAGAATCCTTTTCAAACTCCTCACCACCACTTACAAGGCTCTCTCCCACTCTACTGCCCCTTATATCTCTAACCTCCTCTCCATTCACACTCCTGCTCGCTCCCTGTGCTCAGCCAATGATCGCCGACTCTCCTCCACTCTTATCACCTCTTCCCACTCCAGAATCCAAGACTTTTCCCGTGCCGCCCCCCTTCACTGGAATGACCTCCCTCATTCCATCCGCCTCTCTCCTACTCTGTGCTCCTTCAAACGTGCACTGAAAACCCACCTCTTCCTTAAAGCCTACCAACCATCCACTTAACCCCTTCACCTCCACTCGCTCTCCCCTCTGCCTCTTCTGGCTCCCCTTGTGTCTTTCTGTTTTCCCTCCCTTAGGATGTAAGCTCAAATGAGCAGGGCCATCTTCCCTCCTGTCTCCTCACCTGTTCTTCTGCTCCATGTTTATTGCTGAACTTGCCTGGAGTTTCTGAAGTACTGGTATTTTTGTTTATTGTTTTGTGCTGTCTCACCCTGTATAGTGTACTGTTTGTATGGTGTACGGCGCCGCGGAAACCTTGTGGCGCCTAACAAATAAAGAATAATAATAATAATAATAATTCTTTGTCAGAAATATAATTGAAAAAAATATATAAAAATATTTTTTTTCCCTTGAATTTATGTATATTATTTTTGCAAACAACTTACTAAGTATTTCTGTCCTGACCTAAATACTTATTAGATTATTTTGACTCAAATACTTAAAAAACGGGACTGCTCGATAATTATTTTGGAGGGGTGCCTTGAAAAAATTATGAAGACTCTAAGGGTGCCGTGAACTGAAAAAGTTTGGGAACCACTGCTCTAGACTGCCATCTCCCTAACCAGCCAGTTAAATAAATAGCACCCATGTTTAATAATTAGACCTTACTCCTTTTAACCAGCCCCAACGTTAAATTAATAGTACCCCCGAACAGCTCCAATATAAATTGCAAGTATTTGCATTTAGTAAATATATCCCCTCCCAAACAGCCTCAATATTAATTGGCATTTACATTGAATATTTAGTTATGGAGCTGAGAAGAGATGTTGTTCCAAAGACAGCAGATAACTTTCTTCAGTTGTGCACCGGGCAGCCAGGATTTGGTTATAAGGGCTCCTGCTTCCACAGAATCATTCCAGGCTTTATGTGCCAGACTTACATTCAATTACCATCACCCCAACTTAAATGTATAGAAACCACTAAGACTTCACTATCACATTAAATAGTTCATAAATTAACCACAACCATTAAATGATTAGCACCCACCATGAAAATTAACTTAATAGTCCCCATTCACATTACAATAACACTAATGCCATGCAAAATAAACAGGTAAGATAATCTTTAACCTAAAATATATAGTAAGCATGTCATTTTTGAAAGACAGTGCCAGATGCCCACCAGCCTGGGTAAAATAGAAAAGAACATTATCTGAGTTAGGTTGAATTATATGACACACTAAACAATGCTGTTAGAAACTGGGGTATGGAAGGGGATAAGAAAGCTGAGATTCCCAACAGTCTGCATGATAAAGATGTCCCTTAAAATTTAAACCCCAACTGTGTTAAAGCAGCTATCCTATCTGGCACAGGAGAATCCTCAAGTGTTATATACAGTAGGGCAGCATACATTAGATCAGTATAATTAAGCAATATGTAGACATCCCATCATAAAAAATAGATATGCACACACACTTTGTTTCTTAACAAGCCATTAAGTGCACACACTAACCTTCCTTCTTCCAGCACTGAACATTTCAGAGAAATACTCTTCTGTCTGTCTCTGTTGCTGCCTGCACATGTTGCATAACGGCAGTGTGCATGTCAGGTGGTGTGTGTGCACCACATGACATGCTGACAGCGGAGGAAAAAGGAGCTGGCACACATAGAAGGAAAGGGAGGGTGGAACAGATCATAAAGATCTGTGACTGTATGTACTGAGGTGGATAGTCATCAAGAAGGAACCAACCTGTGAATACATTGCACCATTCCCAGGCCACAGGGTTTCTGGGCAACTGGAAACTCCCCTAAGTGAGTGCTCCACCCCCACTTTGGGATGATTACCCCACCCCCACTTCCCTAAGGAAGTGGGGGTGGGGTAATCATCCCTCCTAGGCCGCATTGTTTCTACATGTGTCTGGCTGCAGAGAGAGGATGAGGTGAGTAAGGCTAGGCACACACTGTAGAATTTTCCAACCAATCTGTTATCTATAACGATTGTACCTACAACTGAAGGCCTGAACGGTCAGGCGATTTATGCATACACACTAAACACCATTACCTTCAGATCTGTGCTCTTCATCTGGACCTATAGTCATTTAGAGAATGACAGCACAATTTGCACACTGTGCATATTGTTAATCACACTAAATAACCGCCTTGTTATAGCTATCCACATGTCATAACGAATTTCGTTACCTTCTGTGACTCTGAAATGAAATATTCAGTCTCAGAACAAACGGATTTTATTCCATCAACAGCACTCTCTACATTTAATCATCGGGACATGTTCATTGCCGGCATTGCCTGAAAAGACCATGACTCTGTAAACTGAATGGAGATTGTGAATGTTAGTGCATACACACTACATGATCAGAAGGTGGTTGGAATGAGATTACTAAACAGTATAACCAATCAAATGAAACGACAATCGGCACTTTGGAACGACTGTCATTCATCCTGTAAATATACACACTACCGCAATGGCCTAGCGGTCCTTTAATGGGCGGTAATCAGCTGAAAAACCTCCAGTGTGTATCTAGCCTAAGAAGGTGGAAACACAGCAGGAGTATGGACTGAACATTGAAGACAGTGAGAGAAAAGCAAGGGAGAGGGTGAGAAAAGAGCAAAAGAAAAAGACAGCAAGATAGGTTACAAAATCTATAAGTACATGAAATGTGGATAGCTGAGCAAAAAGTAAACACAGTACATAGCACAAGCAGTATATAATACAACATCCAACTTTCAAAAAAAACACACATTACCCTCAATTTTGAGAATGATAAAATAGCCCACAAATGACTTTGACACACCCACATTACTCATCCCCACATGTCCCAGATGCCCCTCACTTGCTCCAAAATTATACCAAATATCACTCATTCGTCCCACATTCTCCAAAATGGTAAATATAGGCTGCCACAGTGATTTATGTTCTAACGTAACACGCCTTGAATTTTTTTGTGGGATTGCTGTTTTAAGAATCTGTTTACAGAGGTAGGGACTAATCAAACAATCATTAGGGTCAAGACTTATTAGGTCTACTTCCACAATTCATGGTATCATTTTTTCTTTAATTACTGTTATTTTTTCACAGTAATGGCAATTCACCACCATCTGGCAACAGTAAAAAATTGAATTTCTACCAAGACTCTGTAGCTATGTGTTTGTAATTGAGCAGTAACAGCTGATAGACTGAATGGAGAATTACTAAGAGTGCAGTTGAGATCTGCAGCTGTGTCTAGGTCCCTTTGGGAAGCTTTTCTATGTTTTAAAGATGATTCTCTGCTAGTCACTTTTTTTCAGCATTGCAACCATCATCCATCACTCTGACAGTGTTATGCCAGTCAGTCTCATACTGCCACCTCTTCATTTGGCAGGGATTCCTATGTTAAATATAGTTTTAGAAACCTGTGTTTACTTAATAGTTTTGTTTTCCATGTACTCTTGCAACAGCAATTTGTTCAAAATTTAACTTGTACTTGTTAAGTTGTTAAGGACATATATACCAGGAAACATATAATACAGACAAAGCAACCACTGGGAAGGAAAACAGGCTTACTAGAAAAATGTAAAAGGAGAGGAACTTCATTAGTAGAAAAATGTTTTTGTTTATTTGGATAAAAATGTCCAAGTTGCACCCACTTAAATAACTCAGTAATAATGAACACTGTTTCCTAAGTAAGTGCAATATGACCATTGTTACCTACCTACTATAAAGAGAAGATTAATTATATTACTGTTTCTGCATCCTTTTTACATTCTCTTATTAATCCATGTTACATTCCCAATACAATATTGATACATATAATTATAGAATTATTAAAAGAAAGGATGAGAAACATTTTCAAATCTTTTAAAGTATGTTACTGTGTACACTTTTAAGGGCATGTCTACTTGTCTTATCTGAGGAAAACCTTTGATTGTCTTACTGATTTGGAGACATTATTAATGCATTATTCAGGCTACATAGAATTGTTTCACTATTTTTTTAATCGTCTTGCTTATAGAAGTAATTCAAGTGATTACCACCCCCATAACAATATTTAGGGGCCCGTTGATACATGTTCATGCATTCTGGAGTGTTTGGGTTTTAAGATGTGCTGAAAACTCAAACATGGCTTGACTGTCCATGAACTAGCGCCATGCATGCTCAGAAGAGCAGAGCTGGTGCCTCCTCAACAACAACCCCCCCCCCCCACCATAGCAATAGCAGCCGCATGGGCTGCTTGTGCTGCAGTTATACTGCAGTATGTAAGCTACAGTAAGAGTGACCTGGTTCCTCTTTGGTGTGCAATGTAGCATAACTCAGCTCAAGTTTCTGTGGGCTATAGTGTTTTCATGTTTGCAATAAACAGCAGACTAGCAGCACTACTTATATGTTAAATGCATGGATGCATTTTTTAAATGAAAAGTACTCAATTACTATATAATTGACCAGTGGCTGGTATGTCAATTTCTAGCTGTGTGGGATACTGCATACAGAATGCCTTTCCTGCTGTGCAACATGGTATGTAATATACCTTAACAGCTCTGTATATTTCCACCAATTCATTTTTGACATGGGCATGATATGATAATGAGAGAGTGGTAAGCAAAAAATAATGTTATGTGTTGTATCCTGTCCAGTCAAGTGGAGGTTAATGTAAATTTTCTAGTCACTGCAGATCAGCAAAGGTTCTGTAAGTGACAGCAGCTTAGTAAGGATAAATACTGTGTTAACGTATCACATTTTAACAGCTTGTGACCTGAAAGCCCACAGCTAAGGCATGCTTTGGAAAACTTGGAGGACTAGCGATACTGGATTAAGGACATGTTATTTTATAATGATCTTAGGGGTGAGAGACGACTCCAGTTTAAAAAGAAGTGGTGTCCTGACTTAGTAATGATAGGTTTAATTGGATGACCAACCCTAATCGTGAAAAAGTGAACTGCTGTGTAAAATTTAATACAAGACATTCTGAAACTCATCTTCACATATTCAACATGAAATACTAACATTATTATGATTATAAATAAACCAAGATGGAAATCTGGGACCTAGACACAAAAATCTCAAGGATCTGTGAATTCCCCTTTTAAAATCCCATTCTTTCTTCAGGTGAGAATAAAAATATTTGGACAGAGACAGTTATATCATTGAGAGATATAGGGTCAATTAGAGATTAGAAGTAGAAGACCCAACAAGTAATTTTGTACAAGAATTGGAAGTGCTTTGAAGAAAGTCCTCAGAACATAGTCTTTGGTACATTATAAGTAGGAATATCTTCCTAAAATTACTAACTTCTATTATCTTCCAACATTCATAAGGATTTTGGGTATAGATTAAATTACAGTCAGATTATCAAAATATATAAATATTTTTATTAAAAACTATGCATAAAAAGTAAAATAATATTTAAGAGATTCTACGCATAGTTTACAATTAATAAAAATGTAGATTTTAAAAGCTGGTTACACATGGTGTACAAATGATATACAAGTCTTGTACACATTTATCCCACACATAAAAGTGTTAAAAACAATGCATGGATTTTTTTTTTTATTGACCAATTAATCTCTTGAACAGGATAAGCAAAAATTTAGTATAGAGTGTGATAATTTTTTAGAGCATAATTAATATATATTTTTTTAAATCAGGATTATTTACAAATTGGAGGCACAACAAATGGGACAATTTTCAGCCTCAGTTACATCGACTTATATATGGACAGATGGGAAGAAAATAAAGTATATTTTAACAATCCTTTTAATCAGTATTTAGTTTTTTTTTAAAGGAGAAATACAAATAATACACTAATCATATGTAATGGTAAAGAGATGATTTATAATAAGTTCATGGATAAACTTCATGAAAATTACTATAATTTGAAATGTACTTATAAAATAGGTGACAAAAAAATAGATTTCTTCAACTTGATGTTAGATACAATTTTTTTTTTTATTAAATAAACCTAATACTATTCTTTTTAAATGAAAACTCTTAAATCTTGTATATTACCTAATTTTCTATAGGTTAAAGAAATGCTGCCACCTAAAGGTTTTGTCAAAAAAGTTAAAGGGTTTTATCCCTGTTGCTCTTGTAAGGTATGCAAGGTACAGTATATACAGAAAGAAAAAATGTTTAATTATACTAATCACGAGCCGAAGTGTATTCAATTTCTAATGAGATTTATCACAAGATTTGTGATTTACATGCTAAAGTGGAAGTGTGATTTAAAATATATTTAGAAAGACTTCTAATGTTAAAACATATTAGAAATGAAAAAATTAAAGGCCGAGAATCACAGTGTCCCCACATACATTACTAAATTAATTTTGTGAACCTAGGTAGTGTCAAAATTAAAGCACCCATATATATATATATATTCATATATATATATTTGTTTTGTATATTTACCATTTATTGTTAATATAATTTTATTATGAATTTTTTTTGTATTTGGTATAATTATATTTGCATTTTTCGAAAGCTTAGACTTGGGCATCCTTAGACGTTGTTCGTTCTATATACTGAATTATGATAATTTTAGATGATATTTTCATAGTAACATGATATTGTGATGTTCTTGCTGCTTGTTGCAGAGCATCATATACCCTATTTTTTATAGATCTTGACATCTTAATGTATTACATATGCAGAGCCATATGTTTGGCTTTTGTTAATTTTTTTGATGAATATGTTTTGGAATACTTTACATATGGAACATTTTTGAAATACTATTTAATTATTTTTTACTTTGAATCCACAACAGAGAGCTTTGTAATCTGGAGCTTCTCATTGGTGTTTTGATCACACACCCCTTGGAACCTTAGTTGCTGTATTTTCTGTAGTAGTCCTGGCTGTATTTAAGACTCTTTTTTGCCTGTGGACAAAGACCTATAATTTTATGAACTGTTATGTAACGCAGATTTCTGTCATTCTGTATATTTTATTGTTTTAAATATACACATTTTAGAGCCCACTATAGTTTGGCTTCCTCATTCATATATTTTGTTAACCTTATTATTGCTTTTTGAATTGTTATAGTACACCTCTTTATCTTTACTAGATAAATCTGAGTCTCAGAGCTCAGTAATGTGGAACACCTCCTTGGTTGCTTAACCACACACCTGTTGGCTTATTGGTTTAACTATCAGCAATAGACAAAGCTGCATTAAAGAATCTCCCACTTACAGGCTCAAGATTGCTTTAGAGGAGCACTCCTCCTCCACCTTTGCCTCTATGCAGTATTGTTTATTGGGGCTTATCATGCTCATTAAGCAAGTATTTGCTTACTCTTACATATAAGAGGTCTGCTGGGGGGGAGGGAGATGTCCGACCGCCCAAAACGCTAACAAGGGTAAGGGGCCCCTGTTCTCGTGTGCAGGGCACTCGTTTTGCTGTAAGGTAAAAGGGGGAAATACTGGAGGGACAGCTCCACAAGGTGAGTGAACCACGGTAACATCCTTCGCCGCGGCTATATCACGGACGTAAGTCTACGACGGCGACTCCTTCTATCCATTCTGCTCTAGAGGTCCTCGCTCGCCGGGGTCTTCCGTAAACCTCGTCTGATGACCAACACCTGTAAAAGAAGGGAGACAAAGCCACATAGTACAATCCCTTCCCCAACACCCCAGATACTCACTCAATTTCGAGGGACCACTAAGGAACGCACCGTACCTTTTGCCTCCGCGACCAGGTTTCTCCCACTCATCCGTCTTTGGTTGTCCAGGTTGACTGGCACTCAGTCGCTATGCAGGCCTCCACCCGTGGCCCGAGCCCCGGCTGTTAAGCCCACCTTATCTTGGGGCTCAGTTCTTTAGGTGCCCTTCTGGACGGTTGGAGGGCCTTTGTATGCCACTCACGGTACTTTACTGCTTAACTACCAAGGGACCAAGTGCCCCCTACACTACTGCGGGACCTGGAGTCCTGATAGACGTAGGCCAAATGCCCACTATCTGCTATAAGGGCCTACTGCCCTGCTAACCATAAGGACCTTCTGTCCCTCTAAATGCAAGGACCCAATGCCCTTGTTACACTACAGGTCAGCCGCCCTGCTAATCTGGCAGGAGCCTATCGCTCCCCTCACCCAGAGGCCTGCGCCTCTCTGCACTGAAGGACCTGGCGCCCAACTACACTCCAAGGGCCTGGCGCCCTGCTTAACTCAAAGGGCCTGCCGCCCTACTCAACTCAAAGGGCCTGGCGCACTGCTCAACTCAAAGGGCCTTGCGCCATGGTCAACTCTAGGGCCTGGCATACTGCTCAAATCTAGGGACTGACGCCTGCTACACTCAAGGGCCTGCCCTCCTAAAGCTCCAGTGCCTTGCGCCCTCCTTCACTAGCTGTCGCCGTGAGCCCCCATTAGCTCGAGACAGCACAAAACTTTCAAATGGCCATAGGGCGAGCCATTCCTGGCTCGCCCGTCCGGCCACTGATTGGCCAGCAGCGGGAAGTGAGCCACCGGGACCTGCAGGCAAAAAGGAGGAATACTCACTGCTGGAACGGTGAGTAGCTTTCTTATTATTATTTCTTCGGCCTCTTCATGGACAGCTGATACACGGGGCACTTCTCCACATTACTCACCACAGTCAGGGATTGCGATTCAGATGCCAGACTATTTCCCTGCATGATGAAATGCATTGGAATGTGGTCTGGCAATAAAGCTTCTATTTGAATATTAAGTAAGTAGATGGTGATGAGCACAAAACTACTGTGCCATTTAGGCTTCTTGTAAACATTTTTTTATGTCACGTGAAGGGGTGAGAATTGTATGTTTTATTTTATTTTTTGTGCGACAAGAGTTCTGCTGCATCATCTGGTAAAATAAAATTTCAATATATGAACTATTTTTTCTCTAAAAGCTATATCTAACTTGTTTCCAAAAACAGCAAGGCTTAACAGTAGGACCTAAAGTTGGGTGGTGCTGCATATGATACCAGAGCTATTGAACATTTATGAAGATAGTTAAGCACATTTATTGAACATCAGGCAGCAGTTGCAACAAATTTATAAATGTGTCTTTTTTATTTCTTTGCAGAACTTGTCTGTCACAGGGGCAGCTATATACAGCTATTTGTCCCATCCTCTGTCATTTGTCCCGGGTTCTGTCCTCATTCTCACAACCCCCTCACCCAAAGTTTTTGACTGGGGCTGTGAAAGAAGTGAAGGAATCACAGGAAATACAGCAGTGCTGCAGTTGGGGCTGCTTCTGCTGTGCACATGTATATATGAGATAAGGGTGACGATGCAGACTCCAAAACAAATTACAGTAAATTGTAAAATGACTGATAATCCTTCACTTAGGAAATAATGGTGGAAATTACTATTTGTCATGAAAGCAATTAATCTTAATTTATTTTCATTGGTAATCGTTCTTTCTTAATCTCTTCACAAAAAAATAAACCTACATACATTTTCTTTCTATATATTCATTTACCATTTAATGAACAATCATCCCTGTAGGCTCTATCTCTTAATTGGGATTTTATAATCCCCAACTTCCTCCAATACCTCACAATTGACTCCAATACAAAAGTGTCCCAGTGTTCCATACCTAACTGTGTCAAGGATAGCTGATGTGACAATTTCAGGACTTTGCTAAATTAAATTAATGTTGGGGTGAGATATCACTGCAGATGTGTGGTGTAATATGGCAAACTTCCTCCAAAGGTGGGATACTTCTTTAAGAAAAGAGCAATGCTGTGATGTCTCTATTTTTAAGCATGGTGTGATCCCATCTTCAAGACAATTATATTAAAACTGTCCAACACATTATACAGAACACTGTAAAATAATATATGATAACAACTGCTGTTGTTCACCCAGAGTGATCATTTAAAATCATAAAGAGTATAAACTAGAAATGTAACTAGACAACAAACAGTTTAGGGTTTATTAGTTGTTTTCTTTAAACTGTATTTAAATGTACAAATTACATAGTAATCCAACTATGTTACAATTACTAGTTTGACATTTTAAATGTATTCCTGAAGTAAATAATTAATATTATTGTTCTGTATTTTTTTATTATACATAAAGCTGTTTTGAAATTGAACCAGACCCTAAAAACAAGTTGCTAATTTGATACAATTCCCTACAATATGTTTACGAACCTGAAGCATGATGCAAATTATGTAGGTATATACTAGTACCCAGCGATGGAGGAAGACAATTACGGCCCTTTTGTGCATCTTAAGGTCAAGGTTTGGCCAGCCAATATGATTGCTTTTTTGACAAAACTTGATGATTTTTTCCACAGTATGTGACCGCCTCTAAATAATCGAAATTTGGAAACCATTCATTAAAATTGATCTTCTAATATGTAAACATTTATGTACGACAAATATTAAAATAAAGCAAACTGTCTGTCTCATTGAATCATTAATAGCAAATAACAAGGTTTTTTTTTTTAAAAAAAAACAAAACAATATTTTTATTAAAGAAACTATGTCTTGGGAGTCTTATAAAAAATGGCTAAATTGCCTGACCATGTTGAATACCTTTAATTTCAATAAGGAAAATTCATGGTGATATTTAAAGACCAAATACAGACCAAGTCAAAATTACAAATGGCTTGTTATATTGGATAATGATTAAGACTAGTGAGCCCCATTTTTTCCCAAGAGAGGCCCCAGTTTTATCCATGGAAAATCTGTAACCTGGAATTTCCCAAAATATGTTCTATTTTCAATTCTTAATTGTTGATTTACAGAATATTGAATGCTAATTTTGCTAAGACTTTTGTAAAACATACAGTATTAATCGTGGGAAGACCTTAATATATTGCTCAAACTTTAAGGTAAGTTGAAATTATATTGTATTTTATGTTTAGTGGTTTATCATGTGACTAAGATTTTTCAGGAACTCTAGAGCTCAAGGTACTGGTAATGGTCGCTGGGTGATGTATTTTATTTGACAGCATGTCCTGTAGTTAATGGGCATGTTCCAAGGAAGGTTACAGAAACTTCTCCATTGATAAAGGAATTCATCATAAGCTCTTGCAAAGTACTTAAAATATCTCACCATTAGTGTATTTCCTGTATCCATTAATGTTGTTTCTCTGAGCTTGATTTGTTAAAGCAAGAATTAATAAAATAAAGTATAACATAGCTGTGCATCATATTGTCTAAATGACAGGGAAGATGTCAATTTGAGATTTATATAAAAAGGACCTCAAACAGTTAGGTAGCAAAAGTAAATATTTATAATTTTTATTTAGTCAATGTAGCGACCTAGCTTCCTGGGCACTTAGTCAATTTAACATGCATAATTTATAGTTTGCTAGCCTGATACTGGAAGTTATTATTATTCAGTACAAGTGAAACCTCTCCCTGTTACTTAGATATAAATATAGCTAACATCTGCTCTATGATAACTATTTTTCTAGCAAAACACAAAGGGCTTAAATGTTTATTGAGGTGACCATTCTGTGAGCTAAACTGGAGAGAATGCAGTCTATCAATACACTAAGAACCAATGACATCACTGAGGCACACAACACTGAGTACTAGTGAATTTATAGGCTGCATTATCATGAAGATTCCTTTAGCCCATATTTCCTCCCTTCACCAGTGCTATATTGATGTCACTGGTTCCTGGGAAATTGATTTGCTCCATGCCCATGAAGAGCATAAAAAAACTCTGCCTTCGCTGTATGTAGGGGATTGGGTTAATTTTTAAAATTAATTTAACCTTAATTACTGGGTCCACCTAATGAACTTAATAACTATACTTGTCCCTTAGAGGTGATCTTTTACTAAGGAGATGTTTGCACAAATGTCATACATTACCATGCATAACTGCTAAATGCACCCAGAGGCAGTTTACATATGGCAATATTTTTGTAAAAAAATGCATGGGGTGCATAGCAAGTTTAAACAATGTAGTGCACTTAATGGATAAGTCCTTTTAATTTCCTTTGAAATCATACTTTTTTTCTGATGTACTGTGGTCCTTACTGAGCATTAAACAGTGGCTACAGTTACAGATCTCAGGGTATCAAGATGGTGTTTGACAGCAGAGGGTTCAGATACTTAGAAAAGTCCAACTTACCACCAGGGAAAACCTCTAGTGGCCAAATAAATTATAACACTATAATAAGGGTACAGTTCCCTTATTGACAACAAACTATATGCCCCTTGTCATTGTTAGGCTACATAAATAACTCCTGGCATCAGTTTGCCCAGCTCTGTATAAAATATAATGCATGTTTAAAGCTTGCCAGCTTGGATTGATAGGCAAAATTGCAATTTGTACCCCATCCTCTCATATTAGCCACCTACCAGGCAATTAGATGGTGGTAATTACTGTACAGACAATTTGATGTGATTGTAAATGTTTAATATGCAAACAAATATATAATATATATAATATAGAACAGTCAAGATAACTACAAAGATACTCAAAGGTTCCTGTCTAAGAATGAGCAAAAAAGTACAGAATTGCACATGCAAAATGCATTTCTTTATGTCTATTTTGTTATGCCCATTTCTCCATCTGGCAAGTAGATAGGTACATATTCACATTCTGCTTTTGGAAACTGCCTCAAAACATGTGAATGCTCATCATCATCATCATTTATTTATTTATATAGCAGGACTAATTCCGCAAAACTGTACAGAGAACTCACATCAGCCACTGCCCCAATAGAGCTTACAGTCTAAATTATATATATTTTGAAAATCGCAAAATTGTCATCTCGAAGCCATGTCTTCTGCTTATTTGAGCTTTATTTATGTCTAATATTAATCATAGGAATAAGAGACAATGGTATTTTATTTGCAACAGTTGCATTGTCGTGTTCGAAAATGTTTATTATTTGGATATTTGTGTGCTTATAAATTAACTTAGCCGCAGAAAATGCACCCAGATGGTTCAAAAGTCATCCTGTAAAAAGCAAAAGATAATGTCCAATTAATGGCATATTTTTGGTACCTGAAAGCAAATATCAGTCCTTCTTTACCTCCATAAATGTGCTGCTATCTTGATTTGCAGACCTATGCACTTTCCTTAAAAACTAGCACATTTGCTCTCTCAAACAGGCAAATTACATCACAAACTGGAAAATGCAATGTGGGTGTACATTTTTCAACATTTGTAAATGATTGTTTTATAAAGCATGAAGGGAGATTTTCATATCAGGCATCTAGGGAGTTTGAGTATTAATGCTACTTTTATAAGGCTGTGGTCATATGATGGTAACTGTAATAGGCTCCTTTTCATTCAAGTGATTGTGCTTAATCTATTTCTAATATAGATGGGGTTTTTCATAGTCTTTTATTGAGACTTGTGTAAATCTGAAAAAATATAAGAATTTCACATTTGTTATAAGTGTTGTTGATATTTTGCTTATCTGTTCTCGCTACTAAAGACCTGGCTACTAAAGACCAAAGGGCCTGAATTATTAAGGAAAGTACTAATTTTTTTAACTTAAGTTTTCTCCTGGACAAAACCATGTTACAATAAAGGGGTGCATATTAGTTTATTATTTTGCACATACAGAAAATACTGGCTTTTATTTCCTAGATCAATTTCAGTGTACAAATAAGCTATCAAATATTTGTGTGCTACATGACAAAACAGCCAGTATTTTTCTTATGTGCAAATAATAAACTCATTTGCACCCCTTGCATAGCTAAATAGTTTTGTCCATAAAACTTAAGTAAGAAAACTTACTCCATTTCTTGCTTAACTTTCCATGATGAAGACCCTAATGCACAAAAAAATCAAGTACATGGGCTGCTATATGCTATGTGCAACAAGGGCCTGCGTGAGAATTCAATTATGGCGAATTATGGAAAAATGGCATAATCCAGACACATGTTTTCAAATAAAATATAAATGAAAAAAAGCCTTGTTCAAATAAATGAAAACCTTAAAGTCTGCTAAAAAAAATCAAAAAACCTGCACACCTATAAGAAAAACAAAATTACATATTTATTCTCATGAAACAAAATAAGACAGTGATAATGAGTGTGTGTATAGAAAAATTGTTCTTAGACACAGAAACCAATATTTATAAAATAACAATATTTATTAACTTTAGTATAGTAATAAAACAATGTAAGGGAATGTCACAACAAATCTATTTCCAAGGGGTAAGTGTATAAATCAAAATGAACAAACAGAGAATCTCCAATAAAGCTGATAATTGGTTCAAATGATTTGGTAAATCCAAGATACCTCAGGCCGGAATAGTGTTATGTTCTGATAAAGTTGCTCCAATAAATATGTGTGTATCTATATATAAGCACTGAGTAATGATTAGGAGAAAATTGTGATTCTAGGTACAGTCCCTATAGATAACTTATCTTCAGTGAAAACAGAAGCTGTCTCAGGCTAAAATGAACTCCCAGTGATTCAGCACTGCGTTCCAGGTAGGATCTAGGTAGATCTCCATTAAAAAAGTGTAATTCCTGGGAAAAACCTTGTCCATGGTATTTTCACAAAGGAGAATGAATATCCCTAGGTTTGTGTCCCAATTTTGAGAGTTTCTTCAAAAACTGTAATTCTACTCTTGATATACACTATACAGACAAACCTATTTGGCCACACCTGTTAATTATTGAATTCAGGTGTTTCAATCAGACCCGTTTCCAGAGGTATAAAATAACAAGCACCTTACCATGACGTCTCCATTTGTAAACATTTGTGATACAAAATGGGTCGTTTAAAAGAGCTTAGGGACTTCAAGCGTTTTACTGTGATAGGATGCCACCTTTGCAATAAGACGATTCATGCAATTTCATCTCTGCTGGATATTACACAGTTAACTGTAAGTGATATTATTAGAAATTCATTTAGGAACAACAGCAACTCAGCCACGAAATAGAAGACCACGTAAAATCACAGAGCAGTTTCAATGACTGCTACGGCGCATGGTGCGTAAAAGTCACCAATCCTCTGCTAATTCCATAGCTGAAGAGTTCCGAACTTCCACTTGCAAAAATGTAAGCACAAACACTGTGCAGCAGGAGCTTAATGGAATGGGTTTCCATGGCCGAGCAGCTGCATGCAAGTCTCACATCACCGAGACCAATGCCAAACGTCGGATGGAGTGGTGTAAAGCACACCCACACTGGACTGTGGAGCAGTGGAAACGTGTTCTGTGGAGTGTCAAAACACACTTCTCTGTTTGGCAGATGGGTGAGTGTGGGTTTGGCGGATGCCAGGAAAACGTTACCTGACTGACTGCATTATGCCAACTATGATTTTTATTGGAGGAGGATTAATGTTATGAAGTTTTTTTTCAGGGTTTGTACTAAGCCCCTTATCTCCAGTGAAGGGCAATCTTAATGCTTCAGCATACCAAGTCATTTTGGACAATGCTATGCTTCCAACTTTGTGGCAACAGTTTGGGGAAAGCCCTTTTTTTCCAACATGACTGTGCCCGAGTGCACAAAGCAAAGACAGAGTTTGATGAGATCGCTGTGGAAGAACTTGAGTGGCCCGCACAGAGCCCTGACCTCATCCAAATCGAACACCTTTGTGATGAACTAGAACTGAGATTGCGAACCAGGCCTTCTCGTCCAACATCAGTGCCTGACATCATAAATGCTCTACAGAATGAATGAGCACAAATTCCCACATAAACACTCCAATATCTTGTGGAAAGCCTTCCAAGAAGAGTGGAAGCTGTTATCGCTGCAAAAGGGGGACCAACTACACATATATTTATTTGAATACAATGTCATTACAGTCCCGGTTGGTGTAATGGTCAAGCGTACTTTTGTCCATATAGTGTATAAATCAAGATACAAGCCTGGATATTTCTTTAAAATTATTCTGGCATTCACTCCATCAAAGATAAATTATAATTTTGTCATTGTGATAATAATTTGTTATTTGATTTCTACATTTATACTTAAGTGGCCCTTAATTAGTTCACCCTCCAGTATGTTTTCCTGCCAAACCATCTACTATACTCTCTGTTTTTCTATTGAGCAAACATTTTAAGGGTGAGATCTTACCTTTTAATGTTTGCATTAACATACCACTGTGAATTTTGTTTGATACGTACAAACAGTGAGTTTTGAAAATAATTTGAATGAGGGAAATCTTCTGGTAAAAAGTTTTTAATTTATAGACAAAAAGCAAAAGTTTTATTAAGTATGTTTTGAAAGTGAACTATGTGAGGATTTGTTTTTCTAGTTATTATCCGCTTAATTTATTGGTGAAATATAGTTTTACAGAAAACATAAAAACCAAACAAAAAAACGACAATTCAAATGTCATACCACAAAGAAACCCTATAAACCCTATAAAAAACACAATTAACCATATGGTAATGCTCACTAGAAGATAAATGTAATGACAGAATCTATAAGGGCCCGCTGCTGAGCAAACCTGTAGAAATTATGTGTAGTAATGACCTTGAAAAAAATCTAAACAAAGTTCTATTAAATACAATTTACAGTATGTAAACAATTTGTTCTGTCAGAATGCAGGGCGATCTTGGAACATTTCAAAAAGCAAAGACACATAACAATTGAGCAATGCTTCGCTAGGCTGTCGAAGTCAGCAAATTGGATAAAGTCATTTCAATTAAAGTCGAGCAAACTTGGTTGTCTTTGTCTGAATAGATGTGTACAGTACGCTACGACGTACATGGGCACGCTACGGCGTGAAAGGGCGTACGCATCCACTACACGTGGCAGCAACAATTATTGGTCTTTTACCATACATTCGCACAAACACGCATACTAATAAAATAGTACACATTAATGGTAGTTGCAACACATAGTCAGTTATGTCGAAATATAGTAGTATTTATATGTTATATCAGAGTTACATGCATAGTAATGAAATACACGGAACAGGTTGAAGGAATGACATCATGAGTGGTATCATAATAAACCTCGTTACATATCTTACTGTTTGGTTCCCTCTGTGAGGGAATCGCAAAGTGCATATACAAGTTATGAATGATAGGGAATTATGAACTACTTAAGACTAAGGAATCTTGGCGGGAAGAGCAGAGCATACCCCCTGCAGAGATGACCCCCTCCTTTGGATTCCTTTGTATGAACTAGCCAATGATGATGACCCCTGAGACCTTCCTGAAACCTGGACCAATAGATGCAAGCTATACCACCTTCATTGTATTACTGTATTTCTGTGTGTATATAAACAGCAGCTTGTGATCCAGTGTTCAGACATCTTGTCCCCAGACTTCAGGATTGAATGACTGCACTGGATCCAGAGCGCCTGCGATAAGTAACGGCTGTATTTACTATTACTTCGCTTGAGCATATTATTCTACTTATTGCGAATAAATCTTTGTGCGTTGGAAACACAAATCGAGGTTCGACAGTCGTTATTGGTTAGCGACAATATGCACATAACAAGGCCCTATAGCACAAATTGTGTAAGGATCCAAAGGTTCTTCCTGGTTCTTTTGGGAACAGAGTGGGGTCCCTTCTGGGCATGCAAGGATCCTGTGCATGTGTAGTGAAGCCTGATCAGGGCTGGAAACAAAATCTTTACAGGAATTCAAATATAAGAGAAACAATTAACACATTACTTTAGGGATGGCATATTGAAATTGAGCACATACTAAACTCACATGTTCAGAAGAAGCCTCAACTAGCAGCTGCACTCACTGTAGTAGCTATATTTCCATCATGAAAAACACATTATTTAATTTGTCTGAAATGTAAATCACATTCTATAACTGTTTACCTGATCTGTACAATGTATAATGAAATGTATCCCATCTCTTCCATTGGACCAAGAGAAACCAGCCAAAACCATGAGAAAATTGTATCAGTAGTATAAAAGGCAATCATTGCAATTTAAATCATTTTTAAATCCATTAGTGAGGAACAAATTTAAAATATTCCCCAGAAGGTGATATCATAATATTACTCTATCATCAGCTTTTTAATATATCGCCACTAATTCCACAGTGCTGTACAGAGAACTCACTCACATCAGTCCCTGCCCCATTGGAACTTACAGTCTAAATTTACTAACATATACACACACACACAGAGACTAAGGTCAATATAATAGCAGCAAACTAACCTACTATTATGTTGAGTGCGGGAGATAACTGGAGAACCCAGAGGAAACCCGATGCAAACATTGATGAGAAAATACAAACTCTACACAGATAAGGCCAGAGATGGGTATTGAACTCATGACCCCAGTGCTGTAAGGCAAAGGTGCTAACCACTAAGCCACTATTGTATTGAGATCAATGACAGGTTGCTGCAGGGATCTTGGGTATAAGGGCTCGTTTGCAGTGGCATAACTCTAGGCCTCCAGACCCATACAGAGACAAGATGTTGGCTCCCTCCTGCCCTAAGGGGTATTCATTATATAGAAGTGTGCTGTATGATGTCCTCATTTATGGGAAGTCTATTTATGTTTGACAGGGCACTGGTTCTGTATATTCAGATCTTAGATCCTCCTTTATCATGTACATGGTGCTGCCTATGAACATATGAACATTGCATGCAATATCTCCAGGGCCAGGGACCCATTTATAATTGTAGTTTGTGTTGTATAATTTTGATGATATTTATGTCATCTTAATTTATGCCTATAAATGTAATACACATCTTTATCAATAATATATGCATTTTTCATGTGTTTTACCTCCAACCCACCCATATGATTTATATTCCTGCTTAAGTATGATTTGATGTTGATTTTATTTCACAGTTTCTATAAATAAAGTGAGACAGAATGTGGACAAAATAGCAATTTGTTTAGTGAAATATTTCAGAGCACTGCAGTTAGGCGTATAAAATGTTATACTTTTGAGCCCTAACTCTTATACTTTTAACATCACCATTTAAGCAAGTCTAAAAAAAAATTCACTGCAATTTGACTGTGCACAATTGAAAATTAACATATATTTTTGTATTATAGACTGGTTATATGTGAACAGGCTCTAGGGGAATTTATGTCCTGGTTAAAATTTGTGACAGATGGTAGGTGATTATAGTTTAACCTTGTCAATGGTACAACAGCTATTTGAAGATGATATTTCAGATCAAGTAAAACGCAGTACTGCACAGAGGATCACAGATGACAGCACATCCTTCAGCAGTGATATAACTGCATTAGCAGGTCTTTGATGATAATGACAATAGTTATGTTGCATTACACACACGTTTACCTTGCAGTTGTAGGAGCATTGTTTTTAAATGAACAAAAAGTGAGAATGAAATTAGTCTATATTAGTGAAGTAGTTGTATGCTTTAAAACAAGATTCAACCAACACTGTTCTCCAGTTAGTGTTGAGTGTCATAGAGGGTTATTTATTCACGTTGCTAAAAGGTACGAGTAGACAATGAAAGTAAATATCTGATTGGTTGGTATGGTATTAGTGCAGATTTGCCCATTTGAGCAATGTTTCTAAATAACCCTCAGTATGTCATATTATTATCAATGGTTAGTAGGAAAATAAACTCTTAAAAGGAGAGGGGTTTCATCATGCCTACCAGTTCCTCTTCCATAGAGAAAGTCCATATTTTCTATCCAAATACCCCAGTTCCTCTTTTCTTTCAAGCTGGTACTCTTTTGAATCTGATGTATTGATCCCTATGGATAAACCTCTCGATTGGTTTCCAGAACATCCTGATTTTCAAATTTATACAAACCCCCCTTTCCCCAGTATATTATGACACGTTCTAGTCAATTCAGGTCTTTCTAGCTATATTGTATATAGTGCAAGATATATTTTATGATAAATTGGATACTGAAATCTGAAGCATGTGTCTTTGAGTGCATAAAAAGTGCTTCAGTTACAATAAATATTAAAGAAGCTGACTAGTGCACAGTGCATACATAATTATAACAAATACCAATGTATTTCATTAATTTAATATGTAGACTTCTGTCTACTTTTATAACCTCTACCTCTAATTTCCTACATTAGTATCCTCCCTATCCATTATCTTGTTCTCCCCTTTTCTAATTTGCTGTTATTTCAAATTGTATTGCAAAAACCTTCAAGAAAAATATTTAGTTAAAAACAGATGCCCATCAGTTTCATATAGCCTTTTAATTTAAATTTTTATTTACATCTATAAACAATCTTTTCTAAAAAAAAATACCTTGCAAAGGCTCTCTTATCTGTTTTTCTGGTTTACCCCGGCATTCTACCCTACTGTCACCATCCTAAATATAGAAACAAGAGGTGGGTCCTGAGTATTTAAGGTATTTCTTCATCCATCTCTTGTCTGCAGGACTCTTGCACTGGTGGAGGAGAATGTGATAGTATGCTTACTCCACCTATCACAATTCCTGCTGTAATCTCGCAAAAAAGCTAGTAGTGTTAAACATTATGGTGCTGTTGGCTCTGAAGAGGAACAAAGGCGGTCTCTGCCTATATATTTGGGTATCTACAGAAAATTGGTGGGAGCACGGAGGCAGAATTTAACATATACAGGATAAAAAAAGTAATAATAATTAAACAGACATAGTTTTAATAGCAGACTTTATTAATAGAGAAAGGATACCCCTCCAGGCCTTATGTGACCATTTCAAACATTATGGTGGCTTCACTGTACTGAGGTGCAATATGGGGCTGGTTGCTTTTCTGTTATCAGAGGTTCATTGGCTCTTTTGTTATTGCTTTTTATTTATTAGTAACAGTTAGTGAGTAGGACTAGCTAAACATATTATTACTATATTTTAGGCACGATGTCAGAAGTAATGTGTTTACTCAGGATGTAACTTCCTGTGCTTATGCAAACAGTTCTCCACAGATACTGAATATGTTTGAACGAACTATGATATAACAGTGCTTCTTATTGCAGGATGTATATGAATAGTACATGTGTAACAAGAGAATTTCTAATGCAAATTCTATTAACATTCTAACAATACAGTGAAATCAGCAGTAACGGCTCCATTATGAAGAAACATGTAGCCTATATTTTCAGCATAAGAAATCTGCATGATCTTCTAAAAAGCTTTCAAATGCTGTACATTGAAGCAGAAGCCAAACACCTAATGGAATGTTTACGAGTCCATGCTTGTTTAGCATCCATTACTTTAAGTGACCGACGGCAGAGTGTCTTTGTGAGATGGCTGGTCACCAGAACTCTGACAGTGACATAGAATAGGTACGTATATTTAAGACAGTTATTCAAACCTACAATATTTCAAATGCAGGAAGCAGCAGAAATAGGAATGATGTGGTAGAGAAATCAGAGGAACATAGATGTTAATTTAAAATTGCTGTGGTTGTTGATGGAAATAAGACATTCAAACCCAACATGAAGATTAGGGATGTGCACGGGCGACTTTTGAGGTCTCGTGTTTTGTGTTTTGGATCCGGATTTTCTCGATGTTTTGGGTTCGGATTTGTTTCGCAAAACACCTGCCGAAAGGTTTTGGTTCGGATTTAAGGTTTTGGATTCGGATTTTTTTTGAAAAAAGCATAAAAAGTTAAAAAATCAATTTTTTGGGCTTATTCTCACTCCTACGCTATTATTGACCTCAATAACATTCAATAACAAGCATTTCCACTAATTTACCGTGTATTCTGAACACCTCACAATATAGTTCTTAGTCCAAAACGTTGCAACGAGCTATCTTTCTGGACTGCGTAGTGGAGTGGTCCCCACAATATAATAAGAAAACCATCAACTGGTCTTAATCGCACCAAAACATGTACCTGGACTGCGTAGAGGAGTGGGTCACCACGATATAAATTAAAAACCCTGAACTTGTATGATTCGCACCAATAATGTACCTGGACTGCGTAGAGGAGTGGGTCACCACAATATATATAATAAGAAAACCATCAACTGGTATGAATCGCACCGAATAATGTACCTGGACTGCGTAGAGGAGTGGGTCACCACAATATAAATTAAAAACCCTGAACTTGTATGATTCGCACCAATAATGTACCTGGACTGCGTAGAGGAGTGGGTCACCACAATCTATATAATAAGAAAACCATCAACTGGTATGAATCGCACCGAATAATGTACCTGGACTGTGTAGAGGAGTGGGTCACCACAATATAAATTAAAAACCCTGAACTTGTATGATTCGCACCAATAATGTACCTGGACTGCGTAGAGGAGTGGGTCACCACAATATAAATTAAAAACCCTGAACTTGTATGATTCGCAACAATAATGTACCTGGACTGCGTAGAGGAGTGGGTCACCACAATATAAATTAAAAACCCTGAACTTGTATGATTCGCTCCAATAATGTACCTGGACTGCATAGAGGAGTGGGTCACCACAATATAAATTAAAAACCCTGAACTTGTATGATTCGCACCAATAATGTACCTGGACTGCGTAGAGGAGTGGGTCACCACAATATATATAATAAGAAAACCATCAACTTGTATGATTCGCACCAATAATGTACCTGAACTGCGTAGAGGAGTGGGTCACCACAATATAAATTAAAAACCCTGAACTTGTATGATTCGCTCCAATAATGTACCTGGACTGCGTAGAGGAGTGGGTCACCACAATATAAATTAAAAACCCTGAACTTGTATGATTCGCACCAATAATGTACCTGGACTGCGTAAAGGAGTGGGTCACCACAATATATATAATAAGAAAACCATCAACTTGTATGATTCGCACCAATAATGTACCTGGACTGCGTAGAGGAGTGGGTCACGACAATATATATATTAAGAAAACCATCAACTTGTATGATTCGCACCAATAATGTACCTGGACTGCGTAGAGGAGTGGGTCACCACAATATAAATTAAAAACCCTGAACTTGTATGATTCGCACCAATGATGTACCTGGACTGCGTAGAGGAGTGGGTCACCACAATATATATAATAAGAAAACCATCAACTTGTATGATTCGCACCAATAATGTACCTGGACTGCGTAGAGGAGTGGGTCACCACAATATAAATTAAAAACCCTGAACTTGTATGATTCGCTCCAATAATGTACCTGGACTGCGTAGAGGAGTGGGTCACCACAATATAAATTAAAAACCCTGAACTTGTATGATTCGCACCAATAATGTACCTGGACTGCGTAGAGGAGTGGGTCACCACAATATATATAATAAGAAAACCATCAACTTGTATGATTCGCACCAATAATGTACCTGGACTGCGTAGAGGAGTGGGTCACCACAATATATATATTAAGAAAACCATCAACTTGTATGATTCGCACCAATAATGTACCTGGACTGCGTAGAGGAGTGGGTCACCACAATATAAATTAAAAACCCTGAACTTGTATGATTCGCACCAATAATGTACCTGGACTGCGTAGAGGAGTGGGTCACCACAATATATATAATAAGAAAACCATCAACTGGTATGAATCGCACCGAATAATGTACCTGGACTGTGTAGAGGAGTGGGTCACCACAATATAAATTAAAAACCCTGAACTTGTATGATTCGCACCAATAATGTACCTGGACTGCGTAGAGGAGTGGGTCACCACAATATAAATTAAAAACCCTGAACTTGTATGATTCGCACCAATAATGTACCTGGACTGCGTAGAGGAGTGGGTCACCACAATATAAATTAAAAACCCTGAACTTGTATGATTCGCTCCAATAATGTACCTGGACTGCATAGAGGAGTGGGTCACCACAATATAAATTAAAAACCCTGAACTTGTATGATTCGCACCAATAATGTACCTGGACTGCGTAAAGGAGTGGGTCACCACAATATATATAATAAGAAAACCATCAACTTGTATGATTCGCACCAATAATGTACCTGGACTGCGTAGAGGAGTGGGTCACCACAATATATATATTAAGAAAACCATCAACTTGTATGATTCGCACCAATAATGTACCTGGACTGCGTAGAGGAGTGGGTCACCACAATATAAATTAAAAACCCTGAACTTGTATGATTCGCACCAATAGTGTACCTGGACTGTGTAGAGGAGTGGGTCACCACAATATAAATTAAAAACCCTGAACTTGTATGATTCGCTCCAATAATGTACCTGGACTGCGTAGAGGAGTGGGTCACCACAATATAAATTAAAAACCCTGAACTTGTATGATTCGCACCAATAATGTACCTGGACTGCGTAGAGGAGTGGGTCACCACAATATAAATTAAAAACCCTGAACTTGTATGATTCGCACCAATAATGTATCTGGACTGCGTAGAAGAGTGGGTCACCACAATATAAATTAAAAACCCTGAACTTGTATGATTCGCTCCAATAATGTACCTGGACTGCGTAGAGGAGTGGGTCACCACAATATATATAATAAGAAAACCATCAACTTGTATGATTCGCACCAATAATGTACCTGGACTGCGTAGAGTAGTGGGCACTGGGCACCACAATAAAAAATATATAGAAAACCTTCAACAGGTCTGAATTAAACCCAAAAATAGTATTTGGACTGCGTAGAGTAGTGGGCACTGGGCACCACAATAAAATATATAAAAAAACCTTCAACAGGTCTGCCACATACGGCTGCTCCTCCATCCTCTCCATCATATACATGTTGGAGTTTCAGCGTGTGAAAACCTCTTGTTTTTGATAATGTCAGTGCATTTTGAATATTTTTCAATTTGCCCCACACCACTGAATGTACTTTATCTATGATACGCATCTATCTATCCTGACTCCGTAGTGTGGTGGCCCCGGTACACAATTTGGTACCGAGGCCACAATATAATTAAAAAACCCTCCACGGGTCAGAATTCTACCAAAAAAGGGTATGGACTGCGTAGTGTGGTGTGCCCGGAACACAATTTTTTACAGCGCCAACAATATAATTAAAAAATTGGGCATCAACTGTCACCGTTGTTTAATATCTGATACACCTAAATATGGACTGCACAGTGGAGTGGCCCCGGTAGTAAATTTGGTGCCGGGGCCACAATACCTCCTCCAACTTCCAAGTGTAGTGTTTATAAAGACAGACAGCGTCGAAGTGTTATTAGTTGACTTTCTTAACCCTAAAATTGTCCCTGTTGCAAATATTCGTGTAATGGACAGTTACTTTTTCATTGAAAGACTCAAGCTTTCAAGTGTAGTGTTTATAAAATATAAACAACAATACAGTAGTTTTAGAGCACATCAATACCTCTTATTTTAAATTATGACAGGGCATTTTACTTTTGGTTTAATTTCTTGAATTTGTTTAAATTTGGTTTTACTTTTTGAACATGGCAAACGACTGTTGATTGGTCATATAATGCAAAAAAAAAAGTTCCAAGATGGAATTGTCCTTGGCCCCTCACACCCACCCTTATGTTGTTGAAATAGGACATGCACACTTTAACAAACCAATCATTTCAGCGACAGGGCCTACCAAACAACTTTGGCTGAAATGATTGGTTTGTTTGGGCCCCCACACCAAAAAAGCTATTCATCTCTCCCTGTACAGACTAAACAGGCTCTACTGAGGCAAGATGTCGTCCTCATCCTCAACCTCTGATTCCTCTCCCCCTACAGTGTGTACTTCCTCCTCATCACACATTATCAATTCGTCCCCGCTGGACTCCACAACCACAGGTCCCTCTGTACTATCTGGAAGGCAGTGCTGTACTTCATTGAGGAATTGATTATTCATTTTTATAAACATCATTTTTTCAACGTTATGAGGAAGCAATCTCCTTCGCCGCTCACTGACCAGGTTCCCTGCTGCACTAAAAACTCTTTCTGAGTACACACTGGAGGGGGGACATCTCAGGTAAAATAGAGCCAGTTTGTACAGGGGCTTCCAAACTGCCTTTTTTTCCTGCCAGTAACAATATGGACTGTCTGACATGTCTACTTGGATGGTGTCAGCAAAGTAATCATCCACAATTTTTTCTATTGTGACAGCATCCAATGCAGCGAGAGTAGACATGTCTGCAATGGTTGGCAGGTCCTTCAGTCCGGACCAGATGTTATCAGCATCCCCGCCAGCGCCTCTTTTGGGAAAACTGAGCTTTTTCCTCGCAGCCATAGATGTGGAAGAAAATGAGGGTGGAGCTGTTGGCATGTCACGGTCCTCTTCAGAGGACAATCTCCTGACCAGCAGGTCTTTGCACCGCTGTAGACTTGTGTCCGCCGGAAACAGAGATACAACATACGCTTTAAACCGAGGATCGAGCACGGTGGCCAGAATGTATTCCTCTGACTTTAAAAGAGTGACCACCCTCTGATCCTGGCAAAGCGTACGAAGGGCTACATCCACAAGAGCTACATGCTTGGTGTAATCGCAATGGCTTACCAGCTCCTCCCTCACTTTCTCCAGCTGCTTCTGCAACAGCCTGATCAGGGGAATGACCTGACTCAAGCTGGCAGTGTCGGAACTGACTTCTCGTGTGGCAAGTTCAAATGGCTGCAGAACCTTGCACAACACGGAAATCAGTCTCCACTGCGCTTGACTGAGGCGCATCACCACTCCTTTGCCTATGTCGTAGGTGGCTGTGTAGGCCTGAATGGCCTTTTGCTGCTCCTCCATCCTCTGCAGCATATAGAGGGTGGAGTTCAGCAATTTTGCGCGCCACCGCAAGCATTTTCTGCACACCCCTATCACTCTTGAGGTAATGCTGCACCACCAAATTAATGGTGTGGGCAAAACATGGGACGTGCTGGAAATTGCCCATATTTAATGCCCGCACAATGTTACTGGCATTGTCTGACACCACAAATCCCCATGAGAGTCTAAGTGGGGTAAGCCACTGGGAGATAATTTCCCTCAGTTTCTCTAATATGTTGTCAGCGTTGTGCCTCTTATTAAAGCCTGTAATACACAATGTTGCCTGCCTTTGCACGAGCAGCCATTTTGTAGATGCTGCTACTGATGCAGCTGTTGCTGTTGCTGCGGAAGGGGATGCATCTACCCAGTGGGCTGTCACAGTCATATAGTCCTTCGTTTGCCCAGAACCACTTGTCCACATGTCCGTGGTTAAGTGGACAGTGGGTACAACCGCATTTTTTAGAGCACTGAGGACACTTGATCGTACTTCTCTGTACATTTTTGGTATCGCCTGCCTAGTGAAGTGGAATCTCGACGGGATTTGGTACCGTGGACACAATACCTCCATCAACCCTCTAAATCCCACTCCACTGATGGCGGACACCGGGCGCACGTCTAACACCAACATTGCAGTTACAGCCGCAGTTATACGCTTTGCAATAGGGTGACTACTATCGTATTTTGTGGTCATGGCAAACGACTGTTGGACGGTCAATTGTTTTGTGAAAGACTTAGCGGTCTTACGACTTCCCCTCTGGGAAGATGACCGACTAACAGCAGCAACAGCAGCAGTGGCAGTAGTAGGCGTACCGCTGCAGGATTCCTCGGATGAATCCCGTATTGAGGAGGACTCAGTCTGGCTGCTGACTTGGGCTGCAGGACTGAATCTGATGGAGATTGTGGAGGAAGTTGACGAGGAGGGTGTTGCTGGTGTGTATCCAACTGGACCACGGGATTTAGGTGTCCCTGTACCGATGAGGGTCCTAGCCCCAGTTCCTGAACTAACCACTGAACTATGAAGGTTATTCAGGTGACGTATAAGGGAGGATGTTCCTAGGTGGGCAAGATCCTTACCCCTGCTTATTTGAGCTTTACATAAGCTACATATGGCCATACATTGGTTGTCTGGATTTGGATAAAAATAACTCCAGACCGAAGAGGTGCATTTTTTGGTCTTCTGACAGGCATGACGATGGGCTTTTTCATCCCATGGACATCAGCTGTTTCCCCCCCTGGTGCCTCATTTACAATAACCACATCACCATCCTCATCATCAAGTTCCTCCACAGCGCCAGCTACATCATCATCCCGAGCCACCTCTTCCCGTACAGTGATGGGAAGGTCAGGCTTGACAACCACCAACACCCTTGGACTCGCCTTGAGGATTTGTGATGATTTCTCTTTAGAAGGCAGAGTTGTTTGCTGTTTTGTTGCTGACAGCATAACTCTCTTCAATTTTTTGGAGGGGGGGGGAGGAGGGGGGGGATAAGATCCGTGGGTGAAGCTGAACCACTAGTCATGAACATGGGCCAGGGCCTAAGCCGTTCCTTGCCACTCCGTGTCGTAAATGGCATATTGGCAACTTTACGTTTCTCCTCAGATGATTTTAAGTTTCTCTTTTTGCTACTTTTTCTTAACTTGGGCTTTTTGGATTTTACATGCCCGGTACTACGAGATTGGGCATCGGGCTTGGAAGACGACGTTGATGGCATTTCATCGTCTATGTCATGACTAGTGGCAGCAGCTTCAGCATTAGGAGGAAGTGGGTCTTGATCTTTCCCTACTTTATCCTCCAAATTTTTGGTCTCCATTATATGTAGCACAAGATACTGCAGAATGTGTGAACTTGGTAATATTGCAGTACCAATGGACTTATACTGCTGGATTGGTTTTGCAAATTTGGTTATAATTACTTTTTTTTTTTAATTTTTTATTTTAATATTTTTTATAACTTTTTTTTTATTTTTTAAAAACTTGGGGATAATGGGGAAATAACTATGCCCTTAGAAGCGCAGAGCACAGGACACAGCACCACTGGACTGAACAGGACACAGCACAGGACCCAGCAGCACTACGGAACTCAGCAGGACAGAGCACAGGACACAGCACCACTGGACTGATACTGCAGAATGTGTGAACTTTGTAATATTGCAGTACCACTGGACTTTTACTGCTGAATGTGTGAACTTGGTAATATTGCAGTACCAATGGGCTTATACTGCAGGATTGGTTGTGCAAATTTTGTGGTAATTAAAAAAAAATTAAATTAGTTTTTGGTTTTTATTTTTTTAAACACAGGGGAATATTGAGGAAATAACTATGCCCTTAGAAGCACAGAGCACAGGACACAGCACCACTGGACTGAACAGGACACAGCACAGGACCCAGCAGCACCACTGACCTCAGAAGGACAGAGCACAGGACACAGCACCACTGGACTGAGCAAAGCACAGCACAGCACAGCACAGCACTGAACTGAACAGCACGAGATATAGCAGGACAGAGGACCACCTAACACACCCTCCCTCTACCCTGATCAATGCCCGAGTGAAGATGGTGGCGACTAGCGGGGAATTTATAGGATGCGAGTATCGCGAGATCCGACAACGGGATTATGAGTCAGAGCCTCAGTTTCAGATTTGAATTTGGCGCCAATACCCAGATCTGTCTCGGATCCGACTCGGATCGGCAACGTTCGGGTGGGCTCGGATTTCATAAATTCGAGTGCGCTCATCTCTAATGAAGATCATTTATTCAAACTTTAAATGGCATGCAAATGTAACCTAATGCATTTACGTTAATATAGTCTGTGCCCTATATGGAAACTGTCTAATGTACCTCCTACAATAATGCAATAATTTGACATTTCCAGCATTATATTTTCTCTACAAAATTAAGCTATTTGTTTTTGTATTTATGGTCTTTTTTTTATTATACAGTCGTGCCTCCATCCTGTACTAATGTTTATACAATGTATAATATGTACACATACACACACATTGCAATTTGTAATGCAGATTTGCTTGATTTGCAATTACAATTAAAAAATATTAACATAAATGTTTTAATAATGTTAATTTAATCTTTACATTTTTCAGCAAATTATCATCAAAATAACTAAAATCAAGGATCAAGTATCATTCTCTTTGAATGATAGCAGTTATGTCACATTTTGTATAGGTCTTATCTTAAAAAGAAAGTAAGTGCACTATCATCATTGTAGAGGTGAACTTCTAATACATTAAGAGGTCTATCTAAAAAGTTTCCTCAGAGACTTGTATATAATGCAGGCAATAAAATGTTGTAAGCTCAGAAATCATTGCCCAGCCCAATGAATAGATGGATAGATTTGAATGCAGCCTTCATATCTTAAGCAATTATGTGGGGGAATTTTCTTGTTGACTTGTGAAAACAATACACTTTGTTGGATATTAGCTCAAATGTCAATAAAAAGTCAGGTTTTAAGATAATTAATAATGAGAGATCTGGGGGTAAATATATCAATCTGCGGTTTTTGCAAGTTGCCGATAATCGGTGCAGTGCAGATTTAAAATGGCAATGTATTTAAAGCTAATTTTTGCCATTAAAGATTTAAAGATATTGTCGTTTGAAATCTGCCCTGCAAAGTTGCTGACTATCGGAGACTTGCAAAAACCGAAGATTGATACATTTACCCCCTGGTCCTTTACCATATCAGAAATGTACCCCTGGGTATTGCAATATTAAGAACGCCATAGTATATGCACTATTTCTTACATTCATCATCATCATCATCAGTTATTTATATAGCGCCACTAATTCCGCAGCACTGCACAGAGAACTCACTGACATCAGTCCCTGCCACATTGGAGCTTACAGTCTAAATTCCCTAACATACTCACACAGAAACCAGGGTAAATTTGATAGCAGCCAATTAACCTAATAGTATGTTTTTGGAGTGTTGGAGGAAACCGGAATACTCGGAGGAAACCCACGCAAACACAGGGAGAACATACACACTCCACACAGATAAGGCCATATATACGGGAATTGAACTCATGATCCCAGTGCTGTGAGGCACTAAGCCACCATGCTGCCCACATTAAAACTCCATCCATTGTTCACTATACTTTATTTTCTATAGAGATTGCTATTACTAGCGCTGTTTGTGCTTCATTCAAAATGCTGTAATGTCAGGAGTGACAAGCTATGGAAGTAAGCTATTTGAGTGTAGGTAATCTTATTGTAAAAACTATTATACATTTGTGGTTGGTGTATCTTCAGCTATGTATTGTTTATATTACCTTTAAGGAAGCACTAACAAAAGGTAACAAACGGCATTAACAGCTTAGAGATAATTTATAACAAAGAACAATATTTCAGATAACCACATATTTAAGGACCACTGAACAATGTGCTAAAATAAATTTATATTCATTTTTTTTAACATTAATCATTTTTATTAAGGTTTTAAAAGTATAGGGTGGGGGTATACAAAAAAAAAAGATGGGGAAGTGGGGGAGTACATAGTGGGGAGCAGACATAACATTGTAAAACATTGTACTCAGCATATGTGTAAATATATACCAGCATCATCATTATTGACCCCATGAGGGGGAGAAATAATCACGATATTGGATGTTCAGTTAGGAGCGTGGGATAGATCAGCTGGATCAGGAGTTAAAGGGTTATATGTTTCTAGGGGGTGGATTAATTTGGAGCCCTCGCCATCAGCTGTAAATTCCTTCCATGCCATCCACTTGACAATTGGACAGGAAGGTGACATGGAGTATGGGACATCTAATGTTTCCAAACTAAAATGTATCTTTGCAAGATCGGGGGAAATGGCTGTTTCCAGAGTTGTGCAATTGCCGCTCTAGTGGCTACGATGATATGACCCCATACATATCGGTGATGTTTTGGTAGTTGTTCAGGATATAAATGCAGAAGTTCTACCAATGGAGATGGCATTAAAGAATAAGAGGTAACCCTCCGGGTGGGGTCAAAGAGCTGAATAATACGACACAACCAGAAAACATAATTAAGATCCACCACAGCTCCACAGTTAGGCCAACACAGATTTGATGATTGGCCCAAATCTTCTGAAGGCGGGCTGGAGTCAGTTAAGTACGATATAGTAATTTATATAACATCACTAAATGGTTAGTACACTTAGAAACAGTAGACGGATTGCCATATATGAATTCCCACTGAGCTGGGGAGAGGGATATGTCAACATCCGTTTCCCACTTAAGCTGAGAGGTGTGTTTAGGGATGTTGGACATGGAAGATAGGTATTGGTACCAGAAGGTGATTAGACCATTGTTGTTACCCTTAGTCAGTTTAGTGTAAAGAAGGGGTTCAGGAGATAGGCAAGAGAGGAGAGTTCTGTGCGAAGCCACCTGGAGATGTCAAAATCAAGAAGTAATGCAGATACAGTGAGGAGGGAGATATTATTAGTGACAGGGGTGAGGTCCGTGGAAGACCCTATAGTTCTGACCCAAATTCTCAGAGCATCTACTATAGACATTAGGGAGTCAGGAGAGTGAGGTCTCAGGTGTTTGGGGAGCCAAATCAAGTCTGCGATTGGGCACGCAGTATATAGAACCTGCTCCAAATCTACCCAGGGCTTTCAAGGGGTCAGGAGATACCTAATTTGAGATATAATGCAGGTTTCTTGGTATCTGCTCAGATCAAGTAAAGCTAGTCCCCAATGTTTTTTAGACAAAGTCATACAAGTATATGACAACCTATATGGACGGTCTTTCCAGATATATCAAAGCATATGCATTTCTTTGGGAGAATGTATGGGATAGTTCTGAATATGTATTTTGGTGGGGTAGGGTTGTGGAATATTAGGGTCATCTTTAAGATTATAGAGGCCAGCATAGTATTTTGCAAACAGGTTAGCAATATTTCGGGGATTCGAAAACTTTAATCCACCAGGGCCAGAGAGGTGTCGTATACGGTTTCTAGTTTGTTGTCCTCGCAGTTGCCGCGCCAAAATGCACCCTGCTTTATTTCCTGTTGTGTAGAACTTATGTTGAAGGCGTGAGAGAGCTGCCTGGGTACGGACCATGAGGAGCTGCTGAAGTTGGTCCTTAAACTGGGTCAATTCATTCTTTAGCGAAATGGAGAGTTTGGTTTTATTACTGGTCTCTAAAGCCACAATTTTAGATCTCTCAACATGAAGGCATTAGCTATCTTAAGTCTAGCGCCCATTTGAATCGCAGCACCCCTGAGGACTGCCTTAAGGGCACACCAATGTGTAAAGACTGATGTATAATCTATAGAATTGGTGGCAAGATATCTAGTGAATTTTGGAAGGCAGTCTTTCCTTCAGTGGAAGTGAGGAGGTAGGCATGCAGTCTCCATGGCCTAGGGGGGCAAGACTGAGCAGTCTGGAGCCAAGACCATAGTAATGGAGCGTGGTCTGACCATATAACTGGGAGTGTTAAAATGGCTTTAGAGTGAACGTGTCAATAGTAGGTAAAGTTTTTCTCTCCAGGTGTCAACGCCCGCCAAACGTCATATAAGTCATGTTTGGCCAGCAACATATGAAATGAAATGGAGGGACCACCAGAATCTGGAGGTATGGTACCGCCAGGAGAGTACGTTCTATCTAAATTGTGATCTTCGACTAAATTGAAGTCTCCCAGAAATATCAGACTACCGAATCAAATTTTCTATAGTTCTTTAAAGAGAACTTTCAGAAAGGGGATTTTTCTAGAATTAGGGGCATAGAGAGAGACTAGCGTAACCGGTTTGTTTTCCAAGTGACAGTTAATATCAAATAACGTCCCTGCTTATACTCCAATTTTTGATGTAGCATGAGTGTGACCAAATGTGTTGAGTGCTAATTGCCTTTTATTTGGGGAATTAAGGCCCCTTACATTTAAGGATAGTAGCTTAACTATAGGAAGTGGGGTGAATGGAAACAAGGAAGTTCAGAAAAAGAACATTTGTAACATTTATTATGATGTTGAAAAATAGCTAGATGCATGGTTTCTGTTGTGAAGATAGTGTCTGCTATTGGAAAAAGTGAGGGGAAGGAGCAAAAGAGAGGGCTAGCAAAAAAGGAAAAAAACCCTGACGTAACCCAGAAATCGGGTTAGCGTATTTGCCGCATTGGAAGGGAAGCAGCAAAGTGAGTAACATGTGGGGGCATGAAGCCTATATCGAAGGCAACCCCACCCATGTCATTAAAGGGAGGTGGAAATACAAGGGCAACCTAGGCACAGAAAAAAGGGAAGAAGGAATCGGCTGGGGTTTTTATCTAAGATATATAACCATTAATTTAGACCCATGGAGCAGGGAAAGAATGCTGACCTCTGTGGTGCATAGAGGGATCTCAGAAAGCATAAAAATATAACAATGCACGGCAACATGGTAAACATATAGAAATCGGCAATCAACCCAAAACAGCAATAAGAGCTGGTGCGATGGTATTTAAAGGGAGGGCCCGTAGGCCTGTCGAGGTGGGGAGGAGCGAGTTAGGAGAATCTGAGATATCAGGATGCTACTAGAATAAGTATACTTCCATCCACTAAGCACCTCCCCCAAACCTACCGCATTATGTCTATAATGATAACATAACTTCACAGGGAACAATGGGGCCCAGGGACCTATAAAACATATCAAAACTTGTAGAACTTGTTACAATATTACAAATAAGAAACACATCAACATTGTGTTAAATAATACCTATATGAGAGAGACAGTCTTGCTGATGTATCTGTTATTTTCATGGTGTAAGTTTAGGTTCCAATGTTCACAATACCCAGGTACACTGTGATGGCATTGGGATGAAGAGGCATCGATGAGGAGAAAAATGGCATTGCAGGATCAGATGGGGAATTGGTTGCAGTGGCTTTAGGATAAAGGGACTCCGGTGGGAGGAAGTTCCTTTTATCTTTGTTTAATGCAAAAGGTTTAAAGTAGTTAACAGTAGGGATAGGTTTGTTAGGTTTTGGTTTTCTCTGAGCCATGTTAAAGGGTGCAGATGTAGAGTGATACTCGGTCAATAGGAATACAGGTGTAGCACGAATCTGTGTCTGATTGCCCAGGGAGAGAGTTGTTAAATAGACATGGGTGGGGTAAAAGTAGAAGTATCAATTGTCAGGCATGTTAAAGTTAGGACATCCTGGTCTAATGTTCTCGGGTCATATTCACATCAGACTATCGTTAAGCACAGAGCAATGATTGCAATATATATCGTAGCTTGGATGATATCTGTTGCAGGCTTTTCTTTCAGAGTTAATCTCTTGCAGGCTTGTTCACAATGTAGTATGGACCCTGGTCCCTAGATGGCAGCTATGGTTCAGATATGTATGAGTGAGAGATTGTACAGCCCATATACTCGCGTATTTGGTGCCCAGATGCGGACCAGCCGCGTCCACAGCCGCCTGCGGCTCTGCAACGGTATAACTTTGTTGAATTCGGCTGCCTCCTTGTGGGTGGGAGAAGGGTGCACCTCTTCTGTGAGGGTGATTGCGGGAGGTGAGCCCCGATAGGAAGCCAGGTCGGGTTTCACCAGAATGGTACTTCCATATAGTGGTAAAAGATGAGTCCTGGCATTTTGGTGCCAAAAGCACGGAGGGAGCACTGATTAGAGGATTTTTCAGCTATGGTGCCAGATACTGTAAAAATATTGCCCGCACTTTGTAGCTGCAGTATCAAAGTAGCCAAGAGTGAAGTGTGGTGCGGATATCCGCTGAGACAAATGCGGATGTGGTTGAAATAGAAATATCTCTAAAGGAGCTCTCAGAAAACTAAAATTTATATTCTAACCATTTACTCAACAGCCTTTCACTAAAGGATAATACTCAGCACACAAAAATGCCCTTTAGTTACTCCATTTAAAGATGAGTGCATTTTATTTATCTCCCTAATATACTTACAGTACTGTTAAATAGCAAGAAAAGCCACTATTTGAAATTAAGCTGAATAATATACATTAAATAAGTAATAAATGAGTGTTTATACTTAACTAATGTAACTATTATGATATACACCGATCAGCCGCAACCTTAATACCACTTTACAAGTAAAGTGAATAGCATATTATCTCATTTTAATGGCACCTGTCATGTGGTGGAATATATTAAGCTGCAAGTGAACAGTTAGTTCTTGAAGTTGGTATATTGGAAGCAGAAAAATTGGGCAAGTGTAAGGATCTGAGCGACTTTAAAAACAAACCAAATTGTAATGTCTAAATGACTGGGTTAGAGCATCTCCAAGAAAGCAGGTCTTGTATGGTGTCCCTGGTATGCAGTGGTTAGTACCTACCAAAAGTGGTTCTAGCAAGGACAAACAGTGAACCAGCAACAGGGTAATGGGCGCCCAAAGCTCACTGATGCGTGTGGAGAGCGAAGGCTAGCCTGTCTGGTCCACTCCCACAGAGGAGCAACTGTAGCACAAATTGCTGAAAAAGTTAATGCTGGCTATGATAGAAAAGTGTCAGAACACTTCTATTGGAGTGCATTGGAGCTTGCTGCGGATGGGGCTGCGTAGCAGCAGACTGGTCAGAGTGCCCATGCTGACTGCTCTCCACAGCCGAAAGTACCTACAACGGCCATGTGAGTGCTGGTACTGGACATGGAGCAGCAGAAGAAGGTGGCCCGGTCTGATGAATCACATTTTCTTTTATTCTTTTACATCATGTGGACAGCAGGATTCCTGTGCGTTGTTTACCTGTGAATGAGATGGCATAAGGATATACTATGGGAAGAAGGCAATGTGATGCTCTGAGCAATGTTCTGCTAACAAACCTTGGGTTGGGCATTTGTGTATGTTCTTTTGACACATACCACCTACCTAAATATTGTTGTAGACCAACTACACCCCTTCAAGACAATGGTATTCCGTGATGGCAGTGGCCTCTTTCAGCAGTATAATATGCACTGCCACACTACAAAAATTGTTCAGGAATAGTTTGAGGAACATGACAATGAGTTCAAGGTGTTGAATTGGCCTCCAAATTCCCCAGATCTCAATCCGATTGAACATCTGTGGGATGTGCTGAAAAAACAAGTCTGAGCCATGGAGACTCCAACTCGCAATTACAGAACTTAAAGTATCTGCTGCTAAGGTCTTGGGGTCAGATACTACAGGACACCATCAGCGGTCTTGTGCAGTTCATGCCTCAGCTGGTTAGAGCTGTTTTGGTGGCATAAGGGGGACCTACACAATATTAGGCAGGTAGTTTCAATGTTGTGTATGATCGGTATATGTCACTTCTTTATAGCATGTTGTTATATTAAAAGATAGGTGCTTACAAACAATTCATACACCACGTTATTAACGGAGTGGAAAAACATTTAAGGAGTGGAGGCAAAGGAAAGAGAAGGCATTAAATTTTTAGAACACCCTTAATGTAACAAGAGGCATGACCATGGGCACCAAGAGAAATTTCAGGCCCCGGTACAGCAACATAGATACTTAGGACAGATCTTGTGCACCACTGCTCCATGGTGCTGATGGGAGTTTGGCTAAATCATGATGTGGGCTTGAGTACTTTGGGGGCATGCCTAACTCATGAGAAGCGCATAATAGAGATACCTGATGGTAAATGGCTGTCATGTTATAAAGTGTTTTTTTTTAAAAAGCAAACAAACTACAAAAATGTAATTAATTAGCAATGTGTTGTTTATTGTACTAATAACCATTTGGCTATTTTGCTTTTATGCAGAGAAGTGTCAATGGAATTCTTTTAACGTAACATACAGCTGGACAGTCAGTTGCCTGAACAGATAGCAATTTCTGAACCACAGTCCCCCACATGCCCATTATTGTCCAGAGAACACAATCTAACTGTGCCTTGTTCCTGAGTTTGTCATCCCCATGACAGAAGGTTTGGAATAAATATAAGAATCTAGGAAGAACATTCATTTTGACTGCTACTATGCAGTCTATCAAGATATTGTTCCACTTACAGAGAGCCAGTGGCAACAATATTGGCACCCTTTCTCTTTTTTCAATGAACTCACAATAGCAATTAATAATTTTGGGCTCCACATTTACTTCTCTGTTCATATGTAGAACCTTTATTTTTTATTCCGAATGTAATATGGTATATCCTTAAATAAGAAAATTAAAATAAATGGCATTGACAAAATGAATGACACACTTTTTGAAGTGTGTTTGTGCTGCTGGAAAATACCTTCGACAGAGACCCAGCTTCCTGAAAATGGGTTTAATACTGCACTCCAGAATGTCCTGTAATCTCCAGGTTTTATGATGCTATGTACATGTTCGAGGCAGCCAGTGTCAGATGCAGCACAGCGCCCCCCATAACATCATCAATTCATCCATGTTTGACTGTTGGGAAGGTTTTTTCTTTTGCTTTGTGTAAACACAGGATTGATGTGATTTACCAAAAAACTCTAAATTTGGTCTCATCTGACATTGTCCCAGAAGAAATGTAACTTGTTCCAGTTGTGTTTTGGTAAACTCCAGTTGGGCTTTCTTATGTCTATCTCTCAGGATTGGGGCCTTTCTGGGCCACTTATAATATAACCTCTTTTCACTGAATTGGCGATGGATGGTGCAAGTTGAAGATGTTGTACCTTGTGTCTGGAAGTGAAGTTCGAATCTGTTTGGCAGTTTATAAAATTGCTTTCTCCACCAATCGAACAATCCTGTGCTAAAATCTTCCATCAAGTTTTCTCTTTCCAGGGAGGTTGGCTATAGTGCCATGGGCCTTAAACTTCCTAATAACATTACGTGATTGAGATTGTCAATGTTTCTGCTAACCTCCTAAGACAATTTTCTGTATTCCTTTCTTTTCTCCATGCTCATTACAGTACACGCAGAGACACAAAACAAGATAATTAGTCATTTTCTCTATTAAAGCTGGTTTAATTAGTTATTTTTATATCACATGCACCTGCTATGCACCACATGTAAGTTTAGTTCCAAAATTAATCAGAATCACCTGCTTTAAATCTAATTCTTTATAAATACTTCAAATAGATGCCAATAATTTTGTCCAGCCCATTTAAGGATTTCTGTGTGGAATAACCTACAACACAATATATTTTGCCTTTTGTGCTTAATTCCACTGCAAGACAAAAGATACATATGTGATTATCAAAATATTTTTTAATTTCAATTTTTTTCTGGAAGAAATTGTGCATTGTTAGAAAACACAGTAAGGATGCCAATGTTTTTGGCCACAGCTGTACATTCTAATTGATAATCTCAAAGGTTGCTGGAAAATTTGCCACATATAGCTGACAGTATAACCTGGTCAGGTAGTTACCAAAATATTTGACTTTATGGGGCATATTCAACTGACGGTGGGATCGCCGAAAATCCTGCGCTCAAAAAATATTACCGTTATTACGGCAATCCTGCGCGGGAAAACCGTTAATACGGTAATTTACTTGCTGGATTTCAGCTCGCAGCTCAGGAAGCTGCGAGCTGAAATCCAGCAAGATATTACCGTATTAACGGTAATATTTTTTGAGCGCAGAATTTTCGGCGATCCTGCCATCAATTGAATATGCCCCTATGTTTCCATCAAGATGCTTTCTGTGTACTTTGTACCAAATTCTGGTCCAGAAAATTTAATTTGTCTGCATTCACCCATATGTTATATAGCTCACCCTAAACCTACAATTCCCTATTCAGAGTTATGAGAGATGTATGCAGATTTGTAATAGTCGTCAAAAGATTGTCTGCATAAAGAGCTGTATAAAGTTCTCGCAGGGGTACAGCTCTAAATCCATAGATATTAAGGTTGTTGTGAATTCAGATGCTAATGGCTCCCAAATAATGTGAATATTAATAGTGACAAGGGAAATCCCTGTTTCTTACCAATGTTTATATATAGCCATCGTGAGGTAAACCCATTAGCTATAATTGACAAGGTTGGACTATAATAGAGGACTATAACCTCTTTCAGAAACTTCCCTTTGATACCCATAGTATGAAGTGTTTGCAGCATGAATGTCCAGGCTTTTCTGCATCTAAGGCCACTACATGGGTGAAAGTTGCAGGCTTTGCAGTGTGAAACAGATCTATTGTTCTCAGCATATTGTCTGCAGCCTGATGGCCGGTATAAATTCTATTTATTTATATCGGTATAAATTCTATATATTAGTCAATTTGTACAGGGGTTGTAATTACTGATGGAGTCAATTCACTAATACAATTGAAAATAAGCTCAAGGTCCATCTTTACGAGCAAAATCCTCTGATAGCTGGAGTATGCATTAGGATCTTGACCTTTTTTTGGTATCACTATTATATATTATATGTTCACCAGGGCAGTAGTATATTCAAAGTAAGTCTTGGTACACACTACAGGTTTTTCAGCTGATTATCGGCCCAATTAGTGTGTATGCTTCAACAATGAACGATTATCATTCCAAAGCAAATAGTATTGTTTCATTTGATTTTTAAACAAAACTAACAATCTCGTTCCACACTCTAACAATGTCATTCCAATACTGCAGTGTGCGGGCACTGACAGTGTGCATAGATCTCTATGGAGTGTGCAGAGTCACAATCTTTTCAACTGATGGTTATTGTTATAGAATCCTGTGTGTTCCGCCATAATAATGATACAATGCCTTTGATCCTATTATTAACTTATCTCCTTAATTATTGGGACATAATGCAATTTGCAACCTTTTCGCTATTTTAGTCACGTCGAATAACACGCACCCGTGACATCTCAGATGTACTTTAGAGGCATTATTTTACGCAAACTTTTTAGTCTTCACCTTGTTCCATGCCAACCATAAACAAGGAATCCCAGATGCTATGTTTACGCATCCCAACTAGAAATCCATAAGAGCGTCTTACGCGATTCCTGTGTTTGACCAAGCTTTATGCCACCTAAGTATTACATAGCTATTGACCTACACATCAGATAGCCCACCATTATATGTTAATTGCTAAATAAATACTAATCTACCATTTACTTCACTATACTGCATTAACTATATAAACATCAATCCATAAAAGCAGACACAAAGTACAAATCTTTTACTTTACAAAGATAATCAAATATACAATGAATAAAATGCATACATACAATACAGATAATACATTATAGATTCAGCAGGCATGATATTAATTTAGATTTTACCACATTACTTCAGAACTGAGTTTATAATATCCTATTCTGTTGTTGTTATTAACCTTATATTTCAGCAATCCTCACTTGTATATTTAAATTAAGGGTTCCCTTTGTTTGTGTTTTTTGTGTATATATATATATATATTGTGGCAAGAGCCTGCTACTGCTGAAGCACACGCGAACAACTTCTTCCTTTTTATGTAGTTTTATTGTCAGGATGGTAAATGTTTTGACACCGTACAGATTTCACAGCAATACTTGGAGACCCTAAACGCTAGCTAGACAAAGCTCAGCTCTCTCAAGACCAGCCAGCTTACCCAGCGTTGATCTCCGTGCACAAATGATATAAACAAGCTTTTTTACCTGATACTCCTCACCCAGCCTTAGCTTGATGGATAGGTGACACACCCACCATCTCTTTAAAAGGAAACGCCCATCACTGGCTCTGTAATTCAAACAGACACACCCTGTCTGTTTGCTGAGAGGAAGGATTTCAAGTCATGTAAATTAATCCAAATTGAAACTATTGCTTTTCATACATAGGTCTTTACATTCAATCTAGGTGCATTACTGCACAAATATTTTACTCTAAATCCCTGCTTTCTCTGCATATTGCTAGCTTTTGTTACATATCCCTCCCCCTAGCGTCTCCAAGTAGAGGGACGCGGACTACGCGAGGAGCGCATATTTTCGTGACAACGCATCTGCATTTTTGTGTAGAATCCCGGGTCTATGTTCTACTGAGAACTTGAAAGGTTGCAGTGCCAAGAACCAGCGGGTTACCTTGGCATTTACCTCCCGGTTGTTCTGCATCCATCTCAATGGTGCATGGTCTGTTATCAAGGTGAACTCTCTGCCTAGGAGATAATAGCGCAGAGCTTCTGTAGCCCATTTTATGGCGAGACATTCTTTCTCCACAGTGGCATATTTTTGTTCCCTTGGAAGCAACTTACGGCTTAGGTACAGGACAGGATTTTCTGCTCCATTCTTCTCCTGTGACAGGACTGCACCTAAGCCAACACCAGAAGCATTCGTTTGGAGGAAGAACCTCAGAGTAAAATCCGGTGCTTGTAGAACTGTGGAGGAACAAAGAGCTAACCGAAGATCAGACCAGGCGGTTTCTGCAGAGTCAGACCCAGGTTAATCTATCTGGACAGCTTTTTTTTAACATGTCCGTTAGTGGAGCAGCTCTAGTGGCGAAGAGGCTTACAAACCGCCTGTAGTAACCTACTAAGCCTAAAAAGGTTCTTAACTGTGACTTTTTCTCTGGTCTTGCCCAATTTTTGACTGCCTCCACTTTGTCTAGCTGGGGTTTGAAATGCCCTCGACCAACAACGTACCCCAAATATTTGGCTTCTCTCATGGCTATGGCACATTTCTCTGGGTTAGCTGTTAATCCTGCTGACCTTAATGAAGCTAAGAATGCCTCAACTTTGGCTAAATGTGATCCCCAGTCTGGGGTATAAATCAATATATCGTCCAGATAAGCGGCTGCATAAGCTGTGTGAGGTCGTTGCAATTTATTCATGGCCCTTTGGAAGGTGGCAGGTGCCCCATGCAATCCAAAGGGTAGGACTTTATATTGATACAGACCATCAGGGGTGGAAAATGCAGTCTTTGGCTTGGCCGTGGAAGTCAGGGGAACTTGCCAATAACCCTTTGTTAGATCAAGGGTTGTCAAATAATTGATACCAGCAAGATTTTCCACTAGTTCATCCACATGTGGCATTGGATAGGCATCAAACTGCGACATACTGTTTAGGCGCCTAAAGTCATTGCAGAACCTAATTGTCCCATTGGGTTTCAGGACAAGCACAATGGGACTATTCCACTCACTAGTGGACTCTTCAATCACATCTAACTGGAGCATCTTCTTGACCTCCTTTCTCACGTCCACCCGTCTGGCTTCTGGAATACGATATGGCTTCTGCTTTACAATGACTCCTGGTGCAGTGACAATGTCGTGTTCGATTAAGGTAGTGCGCCCAGGAATGGAAGAGAAGACATCCCTGTTCCGGCGAATCATTTCTTCCGTCTGTTGTCTCTGCTGAACGGACAAAGCTGGCTCTATGGGCACTTCAGACTTTTCAATGGCAGTACTCACGACCTGAGGAGAGGTTTCCTCATCATGCCAAGGTTTAAGGAGGTTAACATGATATATTTGCTCCTCCCTTCTCCTACCTAACTGGCGGACTCTGTAATTGACAGGACCGACAGCCTCTAGAATTTCATATGGACCCTGCCAATGGGCGAAAAGTTTGCTTTCCTGGGTGGGAACCAGGACTAGGACCTTGTCCACAGGCTTGAAAGATCGAACAACAGCACTTTTATCATAACCTTTCCTCTGTCGTTCCTGAGACTCTTTTACATGTTGCTGCACAATGGGCCCTATTTTTCCTAGCCTCTCATACATTTGGGACACAAATTGTACCAGATTTGGCTCCCTGGGACCTTGCTGCTCCCACCTTTCTTTTAACATATCCAAGATACCCCTGGGCTGTCTCCCAAACAATAGCTCAAAGGGACTAAACCCTGTTGAAGCTTGAGGTACCTCACGGATGGCAAACATCAAATAGGGAATAAGACTGTCCCAATCTTTTTTCTCTTGAGCCACTGCTTTCCTGAGCATGTGCTGTAATGTGCGGTTAAAGCATTCCACCAATCCATCTGTTTGTGGATGGTATGCAGAGGTGTGAAGCGCCGTAGCCCCTAGCAACTGGCACATGTCCTTCATCAGTTTAGACATGAATGGAGTACCCTGATCTGTGAGAATTTCTTTGGGTATTCCCAAGCGTGTAAACATCAATACAAGTTCTCTAGCTATGGTGCTGGACTTTATGTTTTGTAGGGGAATTGCCTCTGGATACCTGGTTGCATAGTCAAGCACCACTAGTATATATTGGTGCCCAAGTGAAGATTTTTCCAGTGGCCCCACAAGGTCCATGGCTTTTCGTCCAATGCGAGCCAATATCTCAGACTTTAGGCACAGATAGTCAGAGGCCCGTTCCTCATCTAGATCCATATAAGCTCGCTGAGCTTCACCAGTCAGATATGGCGCCAGCCTCTCAGCCCAAACTTTAGGAGGCCATTTTGCCCTTTTGCAAGTCTCTCAAAGGACACCAGATATGCTTCTATGTCATCACTTGGCGACATTTTCTGGAGAACAGGACCAAGTGGTTAATTTCTGTCATGTCTCACGGGGCTTAACTCTTCTGTTAAGAGCCTTGTGTTTTCCACATGTGCCTCGGCAACTGGTAGCATCTGAGCTTGCTGCTGTTGCTGCGCAGCGGCCACATTCACGAGAGTTCTCAGTACTTCCTCCATGTTGACGTCTGCGCGGGTTGGGTAGCGGAAACTTGCTTCCCGGAGTATCCCACTCCTGACACCACTTGTGGCAAGAACCTTCTCTTTAAAAGGAACGCCCATCACTGGCTCTGTAATTCAAACAGACACACCCTGTCTGTTTGCTGAGAGGAAGGATTTCAAGTCATGTAAGTTAAATCAAATTTAAACTATTGCTTTTCATACATAGGTCTTTACATTCAATCTAGGTGCATTACTGCACAAATGTTTTACTCTACTTCCCTGCTTTCTCTGCATATTGCCAGCTAAATGCCTCCTTTTGTTACAATATATATATATATATATATATATATATATATATATATATGTATATATATATGTATATATATATATATATATATATATATATATGTATGTACTAGTGTTTATACTGTAAGACAGAAAGTGTTTTATCAGTATTGATAAAACACTGAAACTCATGATAAAACTCTGTGTCATGCGTGTTTATATATAAGAGATAGAAAAAGATTTTATGAAGAGAATGTGTTTAAGTAAGCACATTTGTGTGTGTGTTTAAATCGGATGTGTGCAAAGAGGATATGTTTGAATGAGAAAGAGACAGAAAGTAAGGTAGCACATGTTTGTGTATGTTTAAATAGGATGTGTTTAAGAGGGAATAAAGATAAATGTCTGTATGCATGTGTGCTTGTAAGAAAGAGGATGTGTATAACAAGACCGTGTGTTAGAAAGAAACATGTGTTCAGGCCTAAGGGATAGTACAGGCCTGCAAACAATAGCATGCCTGAGGAGGGGGAGGGGGACTGTGTGAGAAGCATGACTTTGTGTTAAAGAGCCAGCCTTAGTAAAAGTTACATGCAGGGATATATATATATATATACCGTATATACTCGTGTATAAGCCGAGTTTTTCAGCACATTTTTTGTGCTGAAAAAAGCCCCCCTCGGCTTATACTCGAGTCCCACTTACCTGGTCTCCGTTTTCCAGTCTCCCCCGCTCATCTGCAGGCATCTGCAGCCTCTGTGGATCACTATCAGCCACCATTTTATTGTAGCCCGTTTTTGTGTGTTCATTGCACATGGAACACTTGTCCACTGCAATTATTTGCAGCAGTTTTATAAAGTCCAATATTTTCATTTTTTGTCACCTATTAATAAGTGTCTGAAGATTCTTTTGCATAACTGTGAAATCATTGAAAAGTCTAAAAACATCCCAAACTTCAAGTATAATAAGGGTTAAATCACACAAAGCAAATTGTATTGTTCTGTTATAATGTTTCTTCCAGCAAACAAAATCAAACTTATCTTTATCTGAGCTATTATATCAAATTCTATTTAGTGTATGTGCAGCATCTTTTGCATTACTAAAGCCTAAATTACTGTACTGTTCTGAACACTTAGGAGTAACTGCTCATCACCTTCTAAAGGCGAATAAACTTAACTGGCACATGTATTTAGTATCCACAGACTGTCTCATTGATTTATATATTAATGATCTGAGTTGTCTTTAGTGAATGTTATTTATATCTGTGTTCACCTATTAGGCTTGATACCAAGTGCAGAGGATTTAGTTTAACCATTTGTGTACAATTTATTAGGATATGGGTATATATTATGTACTTATAAAATTTTATTGATGTTTAATAACAATAAATTTTGATATATTCATTTACAACCTCACGTTTGTATTATTGGGAGCCCAGTGTTAACGATATCCAGCACTGTTTTTATTTTTGAAACTTACCAGTAGCTGCTGCATTTCCCACCCTAGGCTTATACTCGAGTCAATAAGTTTTCCCAGTTTTTTGTGGTAAAATTAAGTGCCTCGGCTTATATTCGGGTCGACTTATACTCGAGTATATACGGTATATATATATATATATGAATCCTCCCTCTCTTTTTCCTCCTTTGAGGTACACTCTATCCGCCTATTCCACCCAGTCCACCTTCGTGTTGCTGTTATCTACCATCCTCCTGGTCTTGTCTCCCAATTTCTTGATCACTTTGCCACCTGGCTCCCTCACTTTCTCTCCTCTGACCTTCCCCCCCTGATCTTGGGGGATTTTAATATCCCTATAGACAATCTCTCAGACCCTGCTGCCTCCAAACTTCTCTCCCTCTCCTCCTCCCTTGGTCTCTCTCAATGGGCCTCCTCTCCCTCCCACCGCAGTGGCCACTCCCTAGATCTGGTTTTTTCACACCTCGGTACTGTCTCTGACCTCATTAATTCACCTTTTCCCCTCTCTGACCACCATCTCCTCTCTTTTAGCATCTCTCCACCCCTCTCATCGTCCCCGGCCCCCAAGGTTACTCTCACCAGGCGCAATCTTGACACAGTTGATCCTACCAGTTTCTCCTCCTCCCTGGGCTCGTTCCTCTCCCCCATCACCACTCTTTCTTGCCCCGATAAGTCTGTCTCCTTCTACAATCGCACTCTTACCACTGTACTTGACTCTGTCGCCCCGGCTGTCACCGTCAAGCTTCGTCAGTCCCCGCCACAACCGTGGCACACTAAACTTACCCGCTATCTTCAAAAATGCTCCCGCAGTGCAGAATGGCTTTGGAGAAAGTCAGGCACTCATGCTGACTTCCTCCACTTCAAGTTCATACTTGCCTCTTATAGTTCGGACCTTTCACTCTCTAAACAATCTTTCTTCAAAGCTCTCATTTCTTCCCAATCCTCCAACCCCGTCAGCTTTTTGCCACCTTCAACTCCCTCCTCTCCCCTCCCCCTCTCCCACTCCCCACCACGCTCTCTGCTGTCGACTTTGCTACCCACTTCACCTCCAAGATTGAGTCTATACGTCATGACATCTCCCAGCAGTCCCTTCTTACCCCACCCTCTCCCTCCTCCATGCCCATTCTGTCCCCCTTCTCACCCTCCTCTGCTGCTGCTATCTCCTTTCTCACCTCCCCTCTAGCTAGCTCACCCTCCTTCTCTTCCTTCCATCCGGTATCTGCAGATGAAGTCCATACCCTTATCTTTTCCTTTCCCCCCTCCACTTGCACACAGGACCCAATCCCCTCCCACCTCCTCCGCTCCCTCTCTCCCGAAGTCTGCTCCCATCTTGCATACCTCCTCAACCTCTCCCTCTACTCTGGATATTTCCCCTCCTCTTTTAAACATGCTCTTGTCTCCCCCATACTCAAGAAACCGTCCCTTGATCCCGCCTCTCTCTCTAATTACCGCCCTATTTCGCTTATTCCTTTTGCCTCCAACCTCCTTGAACAGGTTGTCTACAACCGTCTCACCTCCTTTCTTTCCTCTCACTCACTACTTGACCCGCTCCAATCTGGTTTTCGCCCCCTCCACTCCACTGAAACTGCCCTCACTAAGGTCACTAATGACCTTCTCCTCGCTAAATCCAATAAACACTACTCTGTTCTTATCCATCTTGACCTCTCTGCTGCTTTCGATACCGTTGACCTCGCACTCCTTTTGCAAACTCTCAAATCTTTAGGCCTATGTAACACTGTCCTCTCCTGGTTTTCCTCTTACCTAACCAACCGCTTCTTCTCAGTCTCTACTCATGATTCTACATCACCCCCTCTTCCCCTACCCATTGGCGTTCCTCAAGGCTCCGTTCTTGGCCCCCTGCTTTTCTTCCTCTACACCTCCTCCCTTGGTGTCCTCATCCACTCCTTTGGCCTCCAGTACCACCTCTATGCTGATGATACCCAAATTTATCTTTCATCTCCTGACCTCTCCCCTTCCCTTCTGTCGCGTGTCTCCTCCTGTCTCTCGGCCATCTCATCTTGGATGTCCCAACGCTTCCTTAAACTCAATATTTCCAAGACCGAGCTTATCGTCTTCCCCCCTGCTAGGACTCTCCCACCTCCCCCCTCTCTATTTCTGTTAATAACAATACCCTCGTTTCTGTCCCCCAAGTCTGATGCCTTGGGGTTATCCTTGATTCTTCCCTCTCATTTATGCCTCACATTCTGTCCCTCTTAAAATCCTGTTACTTCCACCTTTGGAATATATTTAAGATACGTCCCTTTCTCACCACGGAAGCCACGAAAACCCTTGTTCACTCGCTTATTATCTCTCGCCTTGACTACTGTAACCTTCTTCTCTCTGGCCTACCTGATTCTCGCCTTGACCCTCTTAAGTCTATCCTCAATGCTGCTGCCCGCCTCATGTTTCTCTCCCGCCGCTCTATCTCTGCGGTCTCCCTCCAACAGTCACTAAATTGGCTCCCCATACCCTACAGAATTAAATTTAAACTCCTCATCCTCACCTTTAAAGCTCTTAGTCAATGTTCCCCTCCCTACATCTCCAATCTCATCTCTACCTACACTCCTACCCACCCCCTCCACTCTGCCTCTGACCGCCGCCTCACTACTTCTCTGATCACCTCCTCTCACTCTCGTCTTCAGGACTTTGCCTGGGCTGCTCCCCTGGTGTGGAACGATCTTCCACGTTCCATCAGGTTAGCATCTACTCTCAAAGGCTTCAAGCGTGCCCTTAAGACTCATTTCTTTATTCAAGTCTATCAGTCCTCCTAACTTTCTTGTCCTGGTTCTCTCCCCTAGTTAGTACCACCCTTTATGTGTCTCCCCCTTCCCTTTAGGTTGTTAGCTCTCATGAGCAGGGCCCTCTTTCCTTGTGTGCTCCTTCTACTATTCTATTAATCGTCGGCCTTCTTCTTGCTGATTTCTACTAACCCTTTCACCATCTGTCAGATATAATCTGATTTGCTTTACCCTGTCACCTGTGTTTGTATATATTTGTGTATCATGTTGTGTCTTGGTTCTGTTTTCTGTATATGTAATGTACGGCGCTGCAGACCCTCTGTGGCACCTTATAAGTCAAAGATAAATGCTATATATATATATATATATATATATTTATATATCTATATGTGAGATAAATAGAGTTAAAGGTTAAGAAATAAATAGTCACTTATGACAAGGTTATAGAGCAGGATTAGAGTTTAATAGGTAATAGAAATAAATATAAACTTTACATATATATGCAAGGTAAGAATATCTTAAATTGCAGGCAGAATACGTATAAGGTAAATAGATGTGAAGTAAGTAGAAACTTTACATATACATGCAGGCAAAGTATACTATAAATTGCAGGCAGAGTACATATGAGGTAAAGGTTATATAGATAGAAATTACAGGAATAAAGACACTTTAATGCAGGAAATACCTTATATTGCAATGTGATGTCCAGTGAAGCTTCCAGGTGAGAGAGTTGTGTGTGTGGTCAAAAGAACTCCAAGCGGGAGAGATGTAATGTAGCAAAGAGAAAGATTTCAAATTGTGTTGGAGCTTGAAAAGCTTTACCCAGAATGCATTGCTTCAGGTGTGGGGCAGTGAACTAAACAACTGGACACTGAACGATGACTTCATGTCCAGTTGAGCACATGCATTTGCTTTGTTTGTATTGCTCTATGCCAAATGCCACATGTGATTTTGTGTTTGATATCCTTTGGCTTTCAGCCAGTTCATATCTTAATCTGCACATAAGTTTGGCGCATGCAAACAGCAGTGGAATGGTAGAGACCATTATGCGTGGCTCAAGCTCGACCCACAGCGACTGCTTCATCAGCGGCGATATAGGAGCTCTTTCACAGTGATGACAGAAGAGCACAGATATGAAGGTAAATCTTGCAAAATGTGTTTAGTGTAAACACATGAATCGGCATGATGATCGGGAGTTTTTTTTTCAGTTGTTGATAAAATCGTTAACGATGGCACACCGGGAGAAAATTTCTGTAGTGTATGCCAGCCTAAGAAGCTGTGAGGCCATCTGGTCCCTTTGCTGCTGTGCCTCTCAATAGTGGACGTATAGATTATATAGAAACATATAGTACCTCAGAAACGGATTCGCTATAACCTTTGGATCAAAAATGGATTAATCTACTGACTTTTTAATAGAAATTCTATTCCAGGTCAATTTTGTCTTGAGTTCCTGGGCCAAAATCAAATTTGCTTTATCTCCATTTTTATACTGTCATTGCAACCGTTTCAAAATTTCGGCTGTTTTATTTGATAACAGTTTGTTGAGTTGACCACTGAGACTTGGGGCTAGATATACTAACAGACGGGATGCATGGCGGCTTGAAGATCCCTGCTGCAAAAAACCGTCTCGCAAATGCATGGGAACAATCCAATGTTCAGATGGCCCAAATGACTGGGGCTGTGGAGGCCTGACATTGCACAGTTTGTGACGGGAATGCAAATGTGACCCGGCTGGCAGGGCAAATACAGCAGGAACTTATTGCCCGCTTGCCACCAACTTTTTCTTCTGCCACCACCAGTACCGCTAGTACGTCTAGCAGATCAGCCCAGAGTACTCCTCCAAGGAGAGGTGCTCGCACCAGGGGTGGGCGAGGGAGAGGAGAGAGTGGCTCCAAACAGTGTGATATGCCAGCGAAAAGGCGTCGCTAGCGCAAAAACATTATTATTAGTTAATGTTTTGTTAAGTATGTGAAGGCATTATACTTTTTTAATGTGTTCTACTGCAATAAATGCAGTTAAATTTCTATGGTGTCAGTCTTTCTTTTCTGCAAATTAAACAAGAGTATACTGATGTTTTAAAAACTATGCACTAATTTCACTTACACATTGACCTCTGACTGTCACTTTCCAGGGATGTTCATATTTACCACAATTTAAATAAAAAAAACCATTGCACTCACATCAAACACATTTTAGAGCAATAAATGTTTATCCTACTATGCAATTACATGTAAAGTAGTTTGTAATGAGACGGTCTCTAATCTCCCTTCCGCCCTCTGTGCTCTGCACATCACCAGATGTGACACGGACCCCTTCTTCTTCACTGTCTACTGCAATAATCGGTGGGGTAAGTTGATGTAAAGCCAGGTTATGCAGCAGACAGCAAGCCAGGACAATCTCAGATACCTTTTCAGGTGCATACATAAGCACCCCACCAGATTTATCAAGGCACCTGAACCTGGTTTTCAAGAGTCCAAACATACGTTCTATGACACCTCTAGTGGTTATGTGTGCCTCATTGTATTTGTGCTGTTCAGGAGTCTGAGGATGCAGCAGTGGAGTCGTGAGCCAGGAGCGACACCCATATCCTGAATCTACTGCAATAAAACTAAATTGTTAGCTACCATTTAATTTGAGCATGTTGTACAGCAGTTAGCATATGTGAGGCAATTTGAGCAATGATAAGGGATATATAAAACATGGTAAGTACATACCCAAAAGCCATCCCTCCGGCATTTCACCACTTTCATATTTGGCATAAAGGGTAGACTGTCTCAGGATAAAGGCATCACGACATTGAACCATGATAGCCTGCAACAACACTCATTATACGCTGGTTAGCATCGCACACAACCTGTACATTCAGGGAGTGGTAATGATGCCGATTAACAAAAACCTCTGCCCTGTGGTGAGGTGGTCTCAGGGGAATATGAGTGCAATCGATTGCCCCCATTACATTAGGGATACCTGCGACCCTATAGAAAGCTCCCTTGAGCTCATGCCACTGTGACTCCTGGCTGGGGAAGCTGATATATGTAGGGCACACTCTTTTAAGGGCACCTAAGACCTGTCAAAAATGCCTGGAAAATGTAGGCTGCGTTATGCCAATCACTCTGGAGGACACAGATTGAAAGGAACCTGTTGCCAAAAAGTGAACTGCACACAGTAGTTTGTGTAGTCCTGACACTGCATTAGAGCGGCTGGTTGTAGGCTCCAAATCATCCTTCACTTGCTCATAGAGTGCCATGAGGTTAGTACGATTGAGCCGAAACATTTGTACTACCTCCACATCAGCCAAAGACTCCAGATTCAAACGCACGTGGAGTGCGGGGTCTTTGCAGGGTCCGCGGAACAGATGCCAACTGCTGTTCATCCTCCTCCTCCTGGTGCCTTTCTGCCTCCATCAGATAAAAAGCTGCAAACATACACTGGCAAGAATGCAAGAATGCACCACATTACCTGCAAAAGCCATTCTCCAACAAACCCACACCTGACAAATAATGAGGGACCCTTTTTGTAACCATCATGATTAACTGCTGGCCAATAGACTGCGATTGTCTGTGATTTCTTCAGCCAGAAAAAACATTTTTCACATTTGGATTGCATTAGCATTAAATTAAGGGTTAACTATGTAATGAAACATTGTGCATCCTAATTTCTTTGAGGCAACATTATAGTGGATTTGTTGAAAGGAAAAATCAACTAGAAAAGGAATGCTGAAATGAGATTTTACAATGCAATCATACTGGGTGAAAAAAAAAATCCAAAAACACATAACAGTACCCTGAAATTTCATGACACTTTGGCCATTTTCTATACACAGTCCTAATATGAAATAGGCCTTTCTCTTATGGTCTGATTGGCAAAATACCTCAAACAGCACACATTTGAACAATCTCGCCGCTGATAAGCAGCGCTTTCATTTTGGTCTTTTGAATGGCGGTTTCCCGGCGGCTTTATAAACCCCCTAATAGTAAATCCGGCTGTTTGTATGTTGAACATTGTTGAAACCGTCATGGCGTTTTATACAGAGGTGGGTTTGAAAACATGATTTCTGGCCGTTTGGACGGCAGGTTTAGCGTTAGTAAATCCGGCGATGGCTAAACCGCCGCCAAACCCGCTGAAAGTCGACGGGTTTACAAAGACGCCTGATAGTAAATCTAGCCCTAAGTATTTTTTGGAAGGTCTTACTCTTATTTTCAAGTTAAGCTAAGTGCAATTTCTCTGCCTTTTTGTGCTGCAGCTAATTTTGTATAGACTACTTTAATATGTTATGTGCCTCCGAAAGTATGAGTTTGATGATATCAGTACTATTGTTATGTGCATGGAACTCCAGGATTGCCTGAGCTATCTTCTCCTATTCTCTCATTTAAGACATAAGGAGCCTGGTTCATTAAGGAAAATAAAGCAAGAAAATTAGCAACGCTGAACCTTGTCAAAACGGTGTTAAAATATGGCAGTTTTTAAATGTATGACGCAAATACTTGATAACTTTATTTTTGCACTGACATTAAAAGTAGATCTAGGACATGCTCTAACCCAATTAAAAATCTGTCCTCACATTTTAAATGTATCTCTCCCTCAAATACAACATGGTTTTGCTAAGGTCCAAAGTTACTAATTTTTTTGCTTTACTTTCCTTAATCAATCAGGCCCAAGGTGTCTTTGAGTTGACAAAATGGAGCAGGATATGTATGTATGGATGTAGGATACTTAATTTCAAGATGATAGCTGAGTGGCAGGTCCAGGACAAAGGGGAAACCATGATAAACTGCAGACACTGTGCAAGGTTGTGATCATTAAATACTATATATCTTGTATATATAGTATATCTTCCCTGAAGGTCCAATATGGTTGTGTCTATTCAATCATCTGCTCCATAAATGGAACCACGGAACATACCAAGTACCATTACTGTGGGAGGAGGGTGGGTCCTGCAAAAGAGGAGGGTGAATACTAAGAGAGCAGAGGTGCCTGAATGTACCAAGAAAAACATACTATTAACTATATTGATTTAAGACCTGCCAGCAAGTTGACCCACTCATGTGCTCCATCAATCCTCAAAACATGCTCAACATGTTAAGAAACCAAATACTGTGGCACTTAAAAAACAGCAACAATGGTAAAACACCAACATTTTCAATATATTAGGGTAAGTTTAATATATAAAGACTGGCGGTAACCAATATGGAGAAAGGGGTTTTCTCTCTTTAGAAGCTGTAGATGCTGTAGGAGGTGATGGGCCATTCAGAATACCCAGCATTTTAATAATGGCGATTTATTGATCCTGAGTGTTGACTATATGTGTCCTGCCCTCATAGGTTATTTGCAGATGAAAAGGAATACCCAATTTATATCTTATGCTATGATTTCACTTGGTTGTTGTCACTTGAATAGGAAAAACATAGTCTTAAGGCAATCCATGGTCAGCGCTATCATTAGGCAAACATAGGCAGTGCCTAGGGTACAAGTGGTTAGATGTCACCTAAAACACTGAATTAATGACAATGTTACTTTTCCAGTGGTTTTATGCCCTGAAAGCGTCTCACATGGATTGATGACTTTGACATGAAAGAAAAGCAGCCAGCAGTTTCTTATATGTGAAGCTGTTGGCTTCTGATTCTCAATGTCAGAATTACGCTGGGAGTGTGATGCTTGACTATGATGTCACAGCCAAAAGTTGCAGTTTCAGTCGGAAGAGCAGAGAAGGCGCCACCACCTCCTGTCTGGTAATATAAGAAGCAGCAGAGGTGACACAATGTCTATGGGTAAGAGGGGCACCATCTAAGTTTCCACCAGGACTTGACCTGGCTCTGCTGCCACCATTGTAACTTGATAAAAAGAAAATTAACTTATAGTACTATTTGTGGATTGTAATTAAAGGTTTTCCTTGTGATGAGATTGTTAAATATTTTGCAAATAAGCACTATTTTGTTGGCTGTGTAGGTCATATATGTTGTGAGAGCTACACATATATTCTATCAATTTACTTAGGAGTGTATCCACTTGTAAAAGGTATTATTGCTTTGTATACTAGTTAATATGCTGTACACATTAAAAAATTAACAGAAAACATGATTGGTTACAGTGGCCACTTTCACTCTTTCTTTTTGGAAGGTTTGATAAATCTAGCCCTAAGTGAGAATTTTTCCCCAAGTCTCTGGCACAATAGGGTTGATGAGACCATTTTAATTAAAAATAAATTGTCTTTACTTTTGCCCACTACATTCAGCCACCTGAGATAAGGTGATTACATTGCCATACAGCAAAACCACATTTCATCACAAAGTACAGCATTAGTAAAACATATCTGTGTGAAATGTGTTCATACTAAAGTGTGTTTCTATAAAGAATCCTTAACCTTTTTCACATCTGGGATAGAAACACATATTTAGCTATTATGTACTGATTAGCCAGCAATTCTGGTTTAGTCTGAAAGATTTCTCCTAAGGTTACATCTGTCCAAAATGCTTCTTATTGCTTCTGTAGCACATATGAAAAAAGACAAAGGTCTACTCTTGGGTGGCAATTAGAATCCTGACACAATATTATGTCATTAGACTTGTACCAATAATTTGTATAATGCAAAATCACCTGGTGATAAAAGAAAATCAATATTAATTGATTGTATTTTTTTCACAATTGATGTTCCAGTAGTCCATGAATTTGACACAAAGAGAACCTTAAGCCATGACCCGTTTTACTAGCTGCACCAAGCTCTGTGCCCGTTCTTTCTATACATTTGCCAGTAAAATTATTCCTATTTAATTCCCAATTGCATCACCAAGCGCAGGGTACTATTTAGAGTTAGGAGCAAAGCAAATTTCAGGGAGATCAAGGAGAGTAGGCTACACTGAGAGATCCCGCATCACATTCTTTGGATTCGATGCAAATAGTGTAACCTTGGTGAGAGAGAGAAAATGTGTGCAAGCATGTGTGAGTGAACACATGAGCATATGTGAGCAAGCATTCATGAGCATGTATTAGAGAGGAAGTATATATAGTGTTAGGAATGTAAGCAAGGAGGTTGGGGAAGGAGAGAGAGCTAATTCCAGGGCTGCCTCCATTGTAGTGTAAATAAGGTTACGTAAGAACAGCAGAAATCAGCATGCAGGGAAATAGCTAATATGAGGTAAATAGTTTACAAGATAATCCAGTGAAAAAGTTCATAATTTGCAGGGTTAATGCAATGCAGTGAAATTGTTAAATTGTTTGCAGGGTTAATGCAATCTAATATAAAGTTAATATAATGCAGTGAATAGTTTTAATAATAGTTTACAGGGTAAATGCAGTGAAATATAAAGTAAATATAATGCAGTAAAATTGAAATAGTTAATGCAGAATTACCTGTGAAGCATGCAGCCCTGAAGCAGATGAGTATTTCTATGTGTAGCGGCAGAGAGAGTGAATGGAGAAAGGGCCTGTACTTATATCGCTTAGGGTTCCATTGTCCAAGAATGCCCTCGACCCAGGTGAGGGAGTGATCTTCACCTCCCCCAACAACTGCACATTGCACAGTGATGACTAATGAGTAAAAAAAGTGGTGATGTGGCCTTTTAAGTGAATTTCAGCCAGTTGATACCTTGCTCTGTGCACGTGCCAATCCAGCACATGTGCTGGGAATAGGTGGCACTATGGAAATGCCCCTCTTATAATGCTTTGTTTGCCTTTGATAACATAAAGGCTGAAGTCTACTCCTCTGTAATGTATTTCAGATTTTTTTAAATAATTTAAACAGTCAAGAATGAAGGAGCAAACTTCAGACACTTATTATTCTTTTCCAGTTAAGATAATTGTTTGGATCAAGTGGTTATGTTAATATTATGTTTCTGAACAATGGCACTGGAAAAATCTGTGTTTTGTTGAAAGTTTTGATTTTTCTGTTATCATTCCTAATTAATTTTACATTTCTAAAGGAGAGGGGATTTTGATAATCTCTGTGTTATGGTGAATTGATATAAGAACAAAAAGGTTCAAGGTGGTAAATGATTATATTAATTAATTGTAAAAACCCTACAGTTTTCTATTGTGAAATGAAACACACATGAAGGGAAAGGGTCTACATGCTACATAATGAAATAATGTTGAAACTGTTGTAGGTAGAAATAATAGAGGGCAATTACATGCATTTCTGATTGCAGAAAAAGCTATCAATTACAGTATATGGATAGGGATTAAAAAAAACAACTATTATTTTGATATGCTTCAGAAGACATATTGTACAGAGGAGGGAAGCAAATATGAATATTTTGTTGTTGTGCTCAGAATAGACATTAACTACATCCTCACATATCAATGATTCAATTTATTGCCTACAATTCTGAGAAATAATTTATATGGTTGTTTTTTATGATATCTGCAGGCACTATTACAGTTTCCAACAGTCCCATTAACCACTGTCTACCATTGACACTACGGCTGACAAAAACATTTACAAAAGCGGCATGTGAGCATTGGATGCTTGCACTGCACCATCCTCAGAAGAGTCCCACCCTCTGTTCTCTTGATAGAGACATCACCTACCCACATTTTGATATGGGGCCTGGCCATGCACTGCTCCGGCCCTTGGTGTAGCACAGCCTGATTTGCACAACTTGAGTACTTAAGGTACAGTATGTACAATCGGCCTCATTAAGAGTTGGGAGCAAAAGAAAACAAAGTGCAAATATATTTTTTTTTTTTTTTGCATGGAGGGCCAATACTGGCTACTTGTAGCCCAGAAATACTGGACAGCTTTATTTTTACACTGTAATTTAGATTACTGACTCTGTCTGCACCTTAGAAATTGCCCCATCTGCAGTGCAACATGCGTTTACCAAGATGCAAATTTGTTCCCTTTTTTACTTTGCTTCAAACTGAAAATGAGAACTAATGTGTATAACTTTCTGATTTATATTTCTGAGATGCATGGGAATCTGAAGGCTGAAAATGCACCAGGCAAACTAATATATTTCGCAACACTGTGCAATCAAATAATTTTAATCAGGCCAACAGTCCTTCTACCAGTGGAGCTTACAATCTAATTTCCCTACTACAGGCCCAAAATCCACAGTCAATTTAGTCAGATGCTAATTAATAAGTATGTATGGCTGGAATGTGGGAATAAACTGGAGCACACAGAGAGAAATGATGGGAGCAAGTGGCGAATATGTAAACTCCACCAGCACCGGTCCTGTGAGGCAGTAATGCTAACTACTGTTACACCATACCTTTAAGTTTGAGCGATAATATACTAAATAGAGTGCATAATAAGAAAAATATCCACGACAACTGCTTGACGTGTGTACAGGAAAGCATAATAAATAGCTATAAATTAGTTATATGTCCCTTTTGCTATTTGAGCCAACCTTCAAAAGGCTTCTCTACCTATGAATTCTATGTGAAGATAAAGCTGCTGTTTTCCACTGCTGTTAAACCGGTGTTTGGTCACTTCAAGGCTTCTTTTTTATAATGTATTGCTATTGGCAATCCAACAAAAATAAAACTATATTTACTATAAGATAGTGGAATACTGGACATTTCAGAGACCGTATGAGGCAGTAAACTGTATGGTCAGCACACGGGCATTACAATGAAGGTCGAGCCATAAGACAGCGATACAAGATGCCCCCTGCAATAACTTGGGTACACTCCACATCTATGTCTTGTCACTCGATCTTCTTGCAGTGTCCACATGCTGCTATCCAAACAGAGCCCAGACTCCTACAGTCTCTGAGATGCCCAGTGTGCCACTGTCTGTTGGTAAATTAAGTTTAATGGTCCTGGAATTTCTGCAAAGTGAAGATTTGAAATTCCTAAAATATACAGTATATTTGGTCTGCTATGTTCATTACATATTATTAAAGGTTAGAAAAATATTTAAATGCTATTTTGGTATTATTTTTTACACAAAATTACTTTTAAATTGTAGATGGAAATAAAGGAAGAAAGGATAGATTTGAAATTAGCAGAGTCCAGTCCAAATATAAAATAAAACTTTTATTATAGTCATAGTTTAAAATAAGATTACCACTGGGAAGCCCTCTAAAGCAGAGAGAGGTGAAATATAAAATAACATATAACAAGAATGGTGCTTGGTGTAACATATATTGTGAATAGACAATATTTTGTTTGGTTTTATGATTACAGAGAATTAAAACATTTAGAGTCGGCTAATACTCAATATGTTTGGGCCAGAAAGGGAGAAAGGTTAATCTCACCGTTGAATAATCACTTTTAGAGTCTAATCCCCTATTCCATTCTATAGACCCACTGTATGACCCGCATAAGACACTCATTCAGGGTTATATTTGTAAGGGCTTAGAATGTGGATCATGAGAGCCACAAAAATGAAAAATGATCCCATGCCAACGAACTTGTGGAGGAGGGTCTGATCTTTTAGTGAGCTAATGCTCATAAATATATGGGTGATGTTACAGGATTGCAAGATATTCCACCCCCACTGGTCACAATCTATCCCAGTAATAGTGCCGATTTTTAGGCATACTAAAGGCTAACTTTCCCGAATAGGAATGATCCTAACCTGGTTTAGAGGATTTCCCCAAACCAACTCCCTAATTATCTTTGCAAAACTACCTCTGAAGTAATGAATGAGTGGCAAAATGCGGGTGCTCGCAGTCAAGCAGCCGCTGCCGGGATTCTCTAACACGTACTGACGTCACAAATGATGTATCATGCCCCGACGTACGTTTCACCTGTCTTCGGCTATTTCAAGGAAATTACCAGGCACCCAGTGAGTGGGTTTCTTACAGTACGGACATCCAATCACATTCATGCATGTGTTGAGTGATAGGTTGCACAGCCAATAGTATAAGGATCATTTCAGTATCCATTCATCATATTAATCAAAATGGTCTGGTGGATGTCTCATGCAAATTATATATAGATATACAAATTAATTTATCCGTGACAGATGCTGTATTTATCTAATGTACGTATGGAAATATACAGCTGCACATTAGTCCCCCAACTAATCAACATTGTTCTACAGTTTTATTGTACATTTTCTCATTAGATGCTGATTTTAGTTGTCATGTTGATAATTTAATATACATAGTGTAGTTCAAAGGATTCTACTAGTGGTTGTCATCAGCAATCCCTACTACAGTGCTAATTAATAGGACAGATTACCCCTAATGACGTTGTCTAACATTAGCCTATGTTTTATAATGCCTACAAAAGGGGTAGTATGTTATAATTAGGTATCCCCACAGAGATATTTACATACAATGTAATGAATTGATCAATAAATAAGATAGTACGGTAAGTCTCTTGGACAAGGCTAATATAAATCTTTCATCATCTATCAGTCATTAAATAGTTTACAGGTATGTTAGTAATTATCATAATATTGATTTAATTATGGAGATTATTATAAGAGCTCAGTGCTATAAAATAGTGGCATACCACTATATATGTATGTATGTATGTATGTATGTATGTATGGAACAGTTAGAGAAGAGGGAATGCCCAATGTGGTCCTACAACAATGATCACACCCAAATCACATATTGATCTGACTAACACCTAATATAATCATATATCTTCGGCGGCTAGGATAAAAATGTTCAAAGAGACACATGTTCGATGAAAAGAATGTGTGTTTCTCCAGGTATCAACCTAATCACTCTGGCATAAAGGTAAGTCACAATTGTAGGTAAATTATAAAAATTCATACAACCCCACTTGAGGATAGGAGAGGGATTGTATGGAATTATTATGCTATAACATATTACCAGTAAACCTGAACATAAATATCAGTTCAAATGTTGATCTTTATTCTTATTATAAATAACTCACATAGCTGTTACTTTCGTTTAGACCCTGAGGGTGTAGGGAGTCCAGCATGAAGATCCATTTGGTCTCACATTGGAGCAGCATTCAATCCAAATCTCCCCTTCTAATTCCAAGCTTGACCTTTTCAATCCCAAATGCTTTTAGGCATCACCTTTGTGATCCAGATGGAAATGTTTAGCAATGAGTGAGAGTTGTCTGAAAGTTTGTCACATTTCTTATCGATCCTACGTGTTCTATGACACTCTTTTGAAGTCTCTGCCTGTCTTACCTACGTGTATTTTATTGCAAGGACATAGAAGGACATATATGACCCCCATTGTATCACAATTGATGAAGTCCTTAATGGAATGTATAATCCCATATCATACCGAAAATTCAGATGTTTTGTAATGTACTGGCAGGCTTTACACTTTTTGGTATTATTTTCTACACAAAATTATTTTTAAAGTGTAGATGGACAACCTTTTTAAATCAGAATGATTTATTTATTATATTTTTATTACATTGCACAAAAGCTCCAAGAGGCCAACATTGCTCTATATTAGAATTGTCACCAAGAAGACAAGAAGAGAGGATCCATTTTTAAAATTTAATCTTCTGACCTCCAAATCCTGTTTTCTGACATAACTGCCTCAACCTGTCTCAAGATGAACAAGTTTGTCTTTATCCAGTGGCCTAAAGCCTTGTGTTCACCCATTTGCTCAAATGTTTAATGGTGGCTTAAATCCACCAAAGCAGTACAGTTCAAGACAGACTTTTTGAATTGTTTAGATCACTTCATATTATGTATAGCACTTGTTGAACATTAAAAACAAAGAAAAATGCTGGGCTACATATATAGTAGGCATAAATACTGCCAAAACACGCAGTCTAGTAAAATAATACAGAAAAGAGAACACATCACTAAAAGTGAAGGTGTTAGAGGATGCAGACGTGCAGTCATCCCTTTGGCACTGAGCACTGTCCAGCATTTCTGGAAACACAAAATTATTGTTTCAGAGTTGTAAGCAGAGAACAAATGACAAAATGTATGTGACTAGAAAGCCTGAAAAGAGGATTTCGGATGAATCAGTGCTTATTCCACAGCAGAAACCTCTCAGTGAAAGCTATTTTAAATGTGTAATACTGTATAGCTATGTGACACTTTTAGCATTCGACTATTTAATAAAATTCTAACCACGTGTATTAGATACATTTGAACCATTAAGCAGTCTGACAGGTAAAGGTAGCATTACAGCAATTGTGGATTAATTATAATGAGATTAGTATTGTGCTATTAGCAGGTCGGATTAACCCCAGGTCTAACTGGGCTATAGCCCAGGGGCCTCGGGCATCCAGGGGGCCCTTCAAAGTCCTCAGCAGCATCGGTCCGGGGGCAGGGGGGGCCCCCAGCCCGATCAATGCTGCTGAGCACTGTCACTGTAGTCCTCCGTCCCCGGCGCTCAGTAATCTTCTTACTGAGGAGATCTCGCGAGTGAACTCTCGCGAGATCTCCTCAGTAAAGAGCATACAGTGTGCCGGGGACGGAGGACTACAGTGACAGGTAAGCGCTTGGGGGGGGCCCTCACGGGGTACGGGAGGGGGGGGGGCGGTGGGTGGCTCACATTGGGGGCCTCACGGGGGAATGGAGGTGCCCTTAGCCCAGGGGCCTCCATTCCCTTAATCCGGCCCTGGCTATTAGTGTCAACTATAAGGGGGAAATTAAATTGGTTGCGTTACTGCCAAAAATAACGCAGCCTTCGCTCTATTACCGTTAATACAGTCATTTTAATCTGGTTTTCTGCTTGCTGAGCCGCGAACAAAAACCAGCGTTAAAGATTTCCGTACTAACAGTAATAATGCGCACTATTACCGTACTAATGGTAATAATGCGCACTATTACCATTACTATGGTAATAGTGTGCAGGCCACATTACTGACCAATTTAATTCCCCCCTTATGGTGATATTTAAATATGTGATATGAGCGGTAATGAGCAGAGTGCGCATTACTGAGGTTAATACCCTACCACAATAACGCAGATTTTCCTTCGCATCCCTATAGGGTGCAAAGGAAAATCAGCCTTATTGCGGTGCCACGGATTACCTTCGCGGGCCGTTCTGGCGCGTAGCCGTGATGCCCACACCTAATTGAATATGCCCCTTAGGGCTAGATTTACTAAGCTGCGGGTTTGAAAAAGTGGGAATGTTGCCTATAGCAACCAATCAGATTCTAGCTTTCATTTATTTAGTACTTTCCACAAAATGACAGCTAGAATCTGATTGGTTGCTTTAGGCAACATCCCCACTTTTTCAAACCCGTAGCTTAGTAAATCTAGCCCTTAGTGTCTAAAACTATTAGTAACAACTAACAACAAGTCCCCTCAGTTGTATCTGAATGTTGGTTTGTAAAATCTCTCTAAGACATATTTTGTATGAATCCCCCAAATTGCTAAGTAATTTGTATCTCTGAATCATCCAAAATCTGGCAAATTCTGAAGGTGAACAAATTGCTTGACTCATCTATAGTCATCATTATAGGGTTTGCCATGTACTAACTCATTACGTATTCATAATATGTATCAGATACACTTAAATATCTATTATATAGCTATAAATATATATATATATATATATATATATATATATATATATATATATATATATAAAGAGAGAGAGAGAGAGAGAGAGAGAGAGAGAGAGAGAGATATGAAATAGAGATGAAAGGAGTCTGCATTGAGTGCCATCTCCTGACCATTAAAGACATGTAAAATAAAGTTCCTAATTTCAGTGATACACAGTGCAGCTTTGCTCCGTCCACTCATGCCATTTTGAGACATACAGGCATTACAATATATTCAGCATAGCATCTATAATATGGTTCTGAATCAAGCCAATTCATGAAATTAAGAAAATGAATTTTACATTGTGCAGTCGGTAAGCCAAGAGAGTAGGCCAAGCAGAGAATGTGTCCAGCTAAACAATCAATCAAGTGTACAGAGCATTTCTCTCACTATGTGCGCTATAAAAATTAATAAATTAAACATGAAAACAGGCACTGCAGAGCATTAAAAGGAACGCTTAAACCACTTTTTTCTGTTATAGAAATGAGTATCATCCTTTGCATAACATTTTTCCTTGACGTTAAAAGAGCCTTAGATCATAGCATTCAGTGACTATTACAATCTTCTATCTATATTACCACATACATGTACTGTACTATCAAGGTGTTTTATGCCCATGATGTTTTACTCATTTAGTGTAGGTTTTTTAGACTAGGTAACAAGGTGAAAGCATGGCCGGATTAAGGGGGGGGGCAGGGGGGCACATACCCTGGGCCCCCCTCTCTCTTTGAGGGCCCCCCGCCGCCGGCTGAGAAGAGAGAAGCCACCTCGCAGCAGCTACAAGCCGGCGATCTAAAATGTACAGCAGCCGCGGTGCTGCTGTACATCTGGACTCCTGCCAATGACTCGGTCCGTCCGAAGGGGGAGAGTTTGTATTAATGAGAGGTGCGCGGATGTGTCAGGGGGGGGGGGATGAGGAGAGAGGGAGAGAGACTCACAGCGGACACACAGAACTTAAATGTGAATCTTAGGTGAGTAAAAAAAAAGTGATAACAGCTTTGTCTGTGACCTCTTCTGCTTGAATAGCAATCATAACTGTTCTGTGTATGACTTGAAAGAATGCTAAGTGTACAAAATGTCAATATAATCTTGAAATATAACTGAATAATAAATTAACTGAGTGTGAGAAACCGAGAGGAAGAGAAGACAGGGGGGGAAGAGAGTATGAGGCTGAGACAGTGTGGCAGAGAAAGGAACAGTGAGAGAGAAAGGACAACGGGAGAAAGAGAGAGAACTAGAGAGAGAGAGAGAGAGAGAGGTGGAAAGGGAGAGAGGTGAGAGATTGAGGGGGAGAAAAAAAAATAATAATAATAATAATAATAATAATAATAATAATATGTGGGCTATTAATTTAATGGTGCAGTTTCCATGAGGACTAATTATTTAATGATAGGTGCTATCATATATATTTATTTTACTGGTGTTGGTGGAATATTTAATTAAACACTGTGCTGATTTCTGGACTATTAATTTATTATTCAATTCGGGTCTAAGTTTGGGGAGAAAGAGGGCTAATTTATTAAACGTGAATATGAAATATTAATTGTCACCAATGGTTGTGTGAAATGGGTTTATTTGTTACATATGAATGCTATTAATTTATTGCTGAGCTGTTTTGTGGGGAGGGAAATAGTTTTTATTAAATGTGTATGTTATTAATTCAATGTCAGGGCTAGCTGGGAGAAACTATTCTATTATTAAATTTGTATACTATTAATTTTATTTAATTTTATATTCAGGCCTATTTGCAGGGAGGCCTACTTATTAAATGTGGGTGCTATTGATTTAATGCCAGGACTGTTTTAGATTTTCACGAACATTCCAGGATCTACCTAAGCAGCAACTGAGTTTAAGACACCAGAAGCCACAGGTGATGAAAGTGACAAGAACAGGTAGGAGAGAACAGAACAATCTGCCATCTGTCCTGAATCTGGTGGGGCAGTCTTGAATTTGGGTGACTATCTCGCTTAGTCAGGATTTGGTCCAACTACAAGGACAGTTGAGAGGTATGTCCCACTTCACACTGTACTACTGGTGAAGGCAGAGCTCCCTGCACACAGTATTGTCTGTTTATATGTCTAAAATTATAGCCATAGTACACCATAGGGCCCCCCTGTCTAAAGTGCCCCAGGCCCCCCAGAGCCTTAATCCAGCTCTGGGTGAAAGGGACAATGCCTGATTCGTGAGTTGTCAATGAATAAATAATCAATTTAAATCTGCTCTTTTTGTTAGCATTTCTTAGAGATTAATGTAATAGCAGTGGTAGTAGTGTGTAATCATGTAGATTATTATTATTATCATAGATTTGTAAGGTGCCACAGTGCTCCGCAGCACCATACAGTAGGATAAACAGTACATGCATAAAACAGGGACATACAAGGTAGACAACATGAATGCAGACAATGAAAACAAAGAGTATGAAGGACCATGCTCATTAGAGAGCTTAACTCACTCACATCAGTCCCTGCCCTTTTGGAGCATACAGTCTAAATTGAGAATACATACAAATTGAGTTTCTCAGTGGGACTGGCCATTTCAAAGTTATGCATAGTTGCAGAAATACAATCTTTGATCTCTGATTTTGCTTTGTGTAGCTGGATCACTTATAAATACCTTATTGCAGTAGTTCCCAAACTTTTGCAGTTTGCGGCACCCTTAGGGTCTCCAAATTTTTTCAAGGCACCCCTCCAAAATAATTATTGAGCAGTCCTGTTTTAGAAGTAGTTGAGTCAAAAAAATGTAATAAGTATTTAGGTCAGGACAGAAATACTTATTTAGTTGTATGCAAAAATGCCCCCTCTGCATCCAGACACTCTGCCCTCAGGCACTCTGCCCCCTCTGCATCCAGACACACTGCCCCCTCTGCATCCAGACACACTGCCCTCTCTCACACTGCCCCCTCTGCCACGCCGTACCCCCTCCTCTGCTCTCTGTCACACTGTCCCCCCTCCTCTGCCCTCTCTCACGATGTCCCCCTCCTCTGCCCTCTCTCACGATGTCCCCCCTCCTCTGCACTGTCACGCTGTCCCCCTCCTCTGCCCTCTGTCACACTGTCCCCCTCCTCTGCCCTCTGTCACGCTGTCGCCCCCTCTGCCCTCTGTCACGCTGTCCCCCCCCTCTGCCCTCTGTCACGCTGTGTCCCCCTCCACTGACCCTCTCACGCTGTATCCGCCTCCACTGCTACTCTCACGCTGTGTCCCCCTCCACTGCCCCACTCACGCTGTCCTCCTCCTCTGCCCCTGTCACGATGTCCCCCCTCAACTGCCCCTCTCACGATGTCCCCCTCCTCTGCCCCGCTGTCACACTCCTGCCCCTCTGTCTGCCCGCTGTTACACTCCTGCCCCTCTGTCTGCCCGCTGTCACACTCCTGCCCCTCTGTCTGCCCGCTGTCACACTCCTGCCCCTCTGTCTGCCCCTCTGTCTGCCCGCTGTCACACTCCTGCCCCGCTGTCTGCCCGCTGTGACACTCCTGCCCCTCTGTCTGTCCCTCTGTCTGCCCGCTGTCGCACTCCTGCCCCTCTGTCTGCCCGCTGTCACACTCCTGCCTCTCTGTCTGCCCCTCTGTCTGCCCCGCTGTCACACTCCTGCCCAGCTGTCTGCCTGCTGTCACACTCCTGCCCCTCTGTCTGCCCGCTGTCGCACTCTTGCCCCTCTGTCTGCCCGCTGTCGCACTCCTGCCCATCTGTCTGCCCGCTGTCACACTCCTGCCCCTCTGTCTGCTCCGCTGTCTGCCCGCTGTCGCACTCCTGTACCTCTGTCTGCCCGCTGTCACACTCCTGCCCCTCTGTCTGCTCCTCTGTCTGCCCGCTGTCGCACTCCTGCCCCTCTGTCTGCCCGCTGTCACACTCCTGCCCCTCTGTCTGCCCGCTGTCTGCCCCGCTGTCACACTCCCTCTCACTCCTCTGCCGCGAGCCAGCCATAGGAAAAAACCAAAGAGCACATAAACTTACCAATCAGCAGGGCGTCGGGACCCAGCAGACTCCTCTCTCCCGCAGCTGTCACTGACGTCACTGACACTGACGTCGATATTCAGTGACAGCTGCGGGAGAGATGAGTCTGCTGGGTCCTGGCGCCGTGCGGATTGGTAAGTTTATGTGCTCTTTGGTTTTTTCCTATGGCTGGCTCGCGGCACCCCAGTGACAGCGCCGCGGCACCCCTGGGAGCCGCGGCGCACACTTTGGGAACCGCCGCCTTATTGTATAAATGTATTTAAATTAATAGCACAGGGCACATTTATATCATTGCAAATGTACTCATTTTTATTATATTGTGTTGCACTTTTGTATAGGAAATGCATTTATTTATGAGACAGTGCCAGGGCAGGAAATTCACTTTTTTTTGTAAATTCTGAAAGTAGACTAATAATGCTAATTAAGTCTTTTCATGTGAAGTGACCAACACAGCAGGAGGTCGTTACCTTTCGGTCTTGTGTAGGTTTTCTTCCTGTATCTTGGAACCTGCCTGAGCAATCTAGACTCAGGATGCAAGCTATACAGGAAACTTAGCACCCAGATTTAGGAAATCAATCCATTTTGTTAAAGCTTAATTTGCATCTGCTCCACAGTTAAAGATTATAGTACATCCTTATTGTAATTTTTGAATGTGCGTTACCAGGGTTGTTGCCCCGTGCTAACATGTGTGTTAGAATGTGTATAAAAATGGTCCTGTTTGACCATGTAATGTATTATACCATCTGTACTTCTGGATATCACCAGTACCTCAAACTAGTGTATGTAACTGTCCTTATTAGGACACTTGAGCTAATAAAACATCAACTCTTCAAGAAACTGCTTTGAAGACTACTTGCCTGCTGTAATTCCTGTGACCTGCAGATTAGACCAAATCTATCATTATCCGGATGTTCTGAGGTTGGGACCCTGAATCCCTGAGTACCAACGCTCTGCATGCTACCCTGAAGCTCTGGCCAGTGTGATAGACGAGGGGGAACCATCCACAGCAACCCTGATCTGAAGGCAAGAGGTCGGGGTACCAGCCCAGGTGTACCAGCAAGGGGGTACACTAGCAGCGAAAGTTACCCAGAAGGACGCGGTTCTAGGTGACGTTAAGGAACTTAGTGGTGGCAGAAGCAAAAGTCCCTCCTACTGCGGCTAGAGGGCGCATTTGGGAGAAAAATAGGGTACGGTGGCAAGCCTAACCATTGCCTAGCAACACAACGGACAGGGTGGCATAGGACGGCCATCCTGTCATACTTTGCTATTATGATAAATGTCTTTTTGTACTGTAGTTGTCAATTCATATTTCATGAAATTTTTAATCTATGAATAGAGCTATGCGACAACAGTCATTTGCAATGGCTGGCAGATAAATAAATAAGTGTATAAAGATAACAATATTGGCACCCTGTTTTTGTTGAGCCAGTTCCTCTCCATGACTTTCAAGCATTCATCCTTTTTTCAACCCCCTTATGGTATCAAGTGACAACCTTTACCTTTACATGAGGGTAAGAAACACAATCTTTCTAGCATAAAGCCAGCATGAGCATTTTGCTAATGCATGCAATTTTGTTGATCACATATGCTATAAGTGTGCTAAAAATAACAATTGATCTGAGAGATCAAATAAGCAGCGGTCAGCAAATCCCAAATAAAACTTTCATTGAAGCTTTTGTCGTGTGCAGCAGAATCTGCTGATATGTACACTATCGATCTTCAGTCTTAGTGTTTAAATTTTTTTCACCTCACGCTCTAACCTAGAAGTATTTACTCCTTTCAGTGCTGGATCTGTCTAGATTTTTTTTATAAAAAAGTTAAGCAATTTAAAAGGGGCAATAGTAATGTCCTATCAATTCAAGAAAGGGCTCATTTTGGTCATAATCATGAGCAGAGAATCCTAGTAATCCTGAAACAGGAAAACATGAAAATAATGAGCCTGATTCATTAAGGAAAGTAAAGCTACTCATTTTTTGTCTTATCTTTCCTTAATGAATCAGGTCCATTGAATTTATTTTGCCCACATGCAATGAAACACCAATAAACCCCTTTTAACATGTGAACTTGGAATACTTTTAACCCCAGTGTCATCTGCAAACCTCATATTTAAGAACATCCATCACACACATAAATCAAACTTTTTCTGGCCAATTCTCTGTACTGCTTTTCCTAGCATGGCATATGATTGTTCTTCAGTCACATGACTGCTGCAGTTCTCTAGAAGTACTATAACATTTCACATAGTCTTGTCTCATTTTTATATTAGCATTAAATCACAGATACCTGGGGCTATATTTTTACTGCTGCATTCACATATAAAAATAGCTTCCAATTATTCATATGTTGTGCTTTTTTATATATTTAGTTAATAAGTATATTTATTATAAAAATACATTTATTTTAACTAAGCAATATATGTCATATAATTAAATCTGATTCATATATTGAAAAGGACCAGATGAAGGTATCTATATTCAAAACATGTCACATCCATCCTGCCATATGTCACTCTGTTCCCAAATGGTGTCATCCAATTTTCCTTTTCATGGTTACTTTTGAGGTCTGTTCTATGACATGTACAATCATATGGGATAGTCTATCTTTGAAAAACTACATTTACATGAATCTATGCAGAGCATTGGACAATCTCATCTCTTTAAATTATCAATGATTGGTGTTCCATGCCACATTAAAATATTAAAGTTTAACTTTACTGAGTAGAACACATTTTGGAATAGTTGAGATGTGAGAGGCTATATCTTCCCTCTATATCAGAAAATGTAATTAAAATAATCCATAGAAATGGGTCATATACTTTCAGAAATGCTGAATAGTACCATGGAAATATGATAATGAACAAGGAATTTGCAATTTCCAGCTAAGTCTGTGCTTGAAATGATGGATTTGAAAGATTTCATGCTGCTTTTCTATTAGTAAGCTTTATTTGGCATCATTCTTGTAAAAAAAAAAATTATATACAGCAGGTCTAATATTGCAACAATCATGACAGCATATTGCATACTATGTTCCTGTTAAACCAATATAAATAAGTCTTTAAACAGTTACAGTGTTGTTGTTTATTTTGGAACATGCAATGTGTGTTTGCATATGTTTAAAGTATTTCTTGCAATTATTAGAATATTAATCAATTGGTTGGAAGATTTAGGTTTAAAATCAAATTGCTAAAACAATTATAGGTAACCTTTCCACACTTCAGTTGCATAGCCTCTTAGAGCATATAACATAAATTACATTATAATCTTTCCCCAGGGGATACCATAAACAACGTGTAAATGCTTACTTTACCTCAACATCTGCAGCTGTTTTCAAGTACTTGGTAAAACATTGACTTTGTATTTCAGGTTTCAACCAAATAATGAACCACACAAAATAACTTATTGAGCAATGTGCAGTGCAAATGTTTATGTTATATTGTACAAATATTGGGGGTATATATATGTATACATATATATATATATATATATATATATATAATATGTGTTTGTGTATGCCGGCCGCTTGGATGCCACCTCATGTGTTTTTCAATGCACTTTCCGTGCATTATTTTTTTTTGTTTCCCAGCCGCGCAGGGGTGTGGTTGAGGGTGGCGGAGGTTTTAGAAGGGATTCCCTTGTGCTATTTTATTTGTCCTGAATCTGGCCGTCCTGGCAGCGATGCTGTCCTGGCAGCGAATTGTGAAGCTGCCTGTCACAGAGAGGGGGGCTGCAGAAGATGTCTCACGTATCACTGATCTGAGTTGCACCGCCACAGGTAAGTTAGTAAGCTAAAAAAAATACTACGATTGTGGACATTAGAGTATGTGGCTTTACTGTGCAAAATTCAGCATTATGTTGTTAAAACAAATATTACATGCTACTATAAATCATTTGTAGTTCATACACTTTTCCTACAAAAGGCCATTGTAAGGTTCATATTGGTGGATAGTTACACAATACTGTTACAGTGTTAATAAAGTAGTAGTTTAGAAATGTGGAGCATTTTTACTGTCTTTTTGTCTGTTTTTGTTTTAACAAATTAACGTGCAAGATTTAAAATAACTGCAATTGTAATACCCTATAAAATGATTATTCCCATAACTCTCAATTATACCTTATAGTTGTGTTTATTATCTTTCATATTATCTATAGCATCTATTCAGTATTAATAAATATCCCAGATTTTCAAGATCGTCAACTACTGAAAACATTTATTTGTATTGAGAATTTTATTAAAACTGCATGATTTAAAAATAAAAGTATAAAAATACGGACACATCATGCTGATTCTGAATTTGGACTGAACTCAGAGATATTAGTAATGCTGTAGTGATATTTCTGTAGTTCTGAAGTTGGTGTTTCATCATTTAGAATATTGTGTGCATGGCATTACTGTACACTTAAAAACATATAATATATAAAATGTATATAAAATGGCTAAATAGATAAGGTGATGCTTTTGAATGCGATATTGGTTGAAAGTTTGCATATGGGTATTCGAAGTATATGGTCTAAACGGTTGACACTCATGCTGGTACAAGCTACAATAATAGATTGGAGGGTTAGCTAGATAGAGGGATTTATTTGTATGCTTAATTTTCTTTGTTCTGTATTGCAAATCTCAATAAAAATACTTTATTGAAAAAATGTATGTAAAATGGGTGCACTCTGGTTTAGTATTTCCTAGTTTTATTATGAAAACCAGTGACAAAATTATTTTTTTCTTTTTCTGTAACAAAGGACAATTTTCTATTTTTGGCTTTTCTTAGAAAGGTCATTTCTTGTTTGCTAAGCATTTTGTGTGGTTTTTTTCCCTGAGCTCTTTTTTCCTGATATATAAGAAATCAGGCTTCTGCATGTTGGTTAGGGATGAAATTGAACATGTCCCAAAGGTAACTGACTAGTCCATTAAGAGAAAAGCACATTTATCCTCTGCACCATACAAGTCTGATGGACCTTTGCTTTAGTTTCAGACAACATTAGCTCATCCTAGAGTGGTATAAATTGATTAGCTGTGTCTGTGTGCCTACAGGCTGTTTGTTTCATATCTACAATATTAACAAGCATTCCTTTCATAATAATCAAATAGTTTGCTATTGGCTATAACAAAGGAGAGACAAAACAATGCAAAGCATTATGTATTGTGGTTTTCAACACATGCATCTGCAAAATAGGGGTCATATTAAAGTATTTATAACACCAGTTACCATCAGATATCCTTGCTGTTAAATAAACACCCAACTGTTTATTCAAAATATTTAAATGTTACTAATGATGGCTGGTATTACAATGGGGGTCCAGTATGTTTTTTGTAAGACCTAAAAGGAGGATAATTGCTGCCATAATTAGCTATATATTTTAGGTAGCTTGAGGTTCTGCAAAATAGTTGTCTTTGGATATGTGCCCTAACAGTTGTAGTAAAAATACATGAGCTATTATACTGCATATATGAGTTGAAGTATTGAACACATTTTTTAGAAGTGTAATGTTAGGATAGTGGGAAAGAGCCTTTACATTTGGACAGACAGATGGATCAAATGATAACAGCATCATATTCATGCCTTTGAGAACATACCTAAACATGTTGAAATTAATACACTGAACAGTCATCAACATCAAAAGTCTTTACATTTCAAGAAGGTGACATATAAATACTGTCATTCAAATGTTCACTTTTTTGGAGACAATGGGCCTGAGTCATTAATGAAAGTAAGGCAAATAAAAGGAGCAAATGTTCTCTGGGACAAACCATGTTACAATGCAAGGGGTGCAAATCAATTTATTATTTTGCAGATAAGTTAAATACTGGCTGTTTTTTCATCTAACATACAAATACTTGCTAGTTTTAATTTTACTCTGAAATGTAATGTTGATCTAGGACATGTCCTACCCCAACTATAAATCTGTCCCCACATTTGAAATTTACCTCCCCCTCTAATGCACAATGCCACATGGTTTTGTCCAAAGTTACTCCTTTTCTTTGCTTTGCTCTTCTTAATGACTCAGGCCCAATCAGTTTAATTGTATTTAGTTTCAGTCTAAAATACAAATACAGAGAGATTCCACTATTGTTTAAACATTGTGTTTACATTGCTTTGCTATATAGTATTTGATACTAATTATAAATTGTTCTAAATTATTATGTTTCAGAAAAGAATTTAAACTATGGGAACCAGGTTGGCAATTGTGTATTTTCTGAATCTATATTTTTTTATATTTATGGTGGCACAGGTGTCTTTTTTTCTGAAAAACATAAATTAATCCAATTTTTTCAAAATTTGATTTGAACAACTTCACAGTTCTACATTTACTTTACATTTGAATATGTATTTTAGTTAATCTGAAACCAAGCACATTGAATATGATATTGTACAATTGCAAAATCCAGATAAAAGTAAAGAAGCATTTGATATAAGACATGATATAAGTGTTTGGACACTAACCAGGTTCTTGGAGAATCTTGTTATCTCAATGTGCATAAGTAATGGCACCACAGTATAGTTCTGGTGCATTCAACTCAAACGTATTATTTGAAATAAGAAATAATAACAAAAGTTCTGATTAGGCCATTTTAAATCCATATGCTTCCACAGTTCTGCAGTTTCTTTGTGGAGGATTCAAAACTGGGATTCCCCACTTAAGAGAAACAATGGGTTAACTTTACAGTAGATTGTTAAAATGTGATTTGTGTTTTAGTGACATTGTACTACATTTAAATATGTCAATCTTTTGCATCAATGATTTATAATGTAAGCGCTGCTGTATAACCACTACCCATGTTATTATGTTTCAGCTATTTGTTACACTGTTCCAGAGTCACTTTTTAAAAATATGATCTTCAAAGAAGATTGCTTCAAATTTCATATTTCTATATGCCTGTGTCCAAGATTCTCATTTAGGCATATGGCTCTCTAATTTACATGTAGGGCTAGATTTACTAAATTGCGGGTTTAAAAAAGTGGGGATGTTGCCTATAGCAATTAATCACATTCTAGCTGTCATTTTGTACAAGGTACTAAATAAATGAAAGCTAGAATCTGATTGGTTGCTATAGGCAACATCCCCACTTTTTCAAACCCGCAGCTTAGTAAATCTAGCCCCTAGTGGTTTTTTTGTGTTTACACTACCTATTGAAAGGAAGTCATTTAGGAAGTGGAATACAGGATCAAAACAATGGATGTCTAGGATCTGCATATCTTAAGCTAGTCTCTTCACAGAGGGTCCGTTCAACCTGATTACCTCAAACTGGGCTAAATGACCAAATGTTTTAAAAAGTAAACAAACTATTTTCTGAGGAGAAAATCATGTTCACTTCTATGTCTCAATGTAATATTTTATTTGGGCCCTGACATTTAATATTCTATTTCATCATATCATATGTTATGCCCTCATCCTGACACTTACCCCCTTTAAAAGATGGCATGGGGATTGACTGACAGGTCAGTGCTCAAGTTCATCTCTTTTAATTTCCCCCTGGTTCTACTGTCATAGCTGTTAGCTGGCTCTCACTAGGGTCTCCAGTGAGATGGGTTAAGAAGGGTTTAAATAGCTCATTTGGCTGGGACTCCTGGTTCTTCCATAGCTGTGGGCTATTCTCTGTTTTCTTAAGGGGTCCTATCCCTAGCTCTGCAGTGACTACCTCCACTGGCAAGTCCTTCTTCTCCTTATCTGGCAAACTACAGAGTGGCAGGGCACATGCATCCATGTCATTATGAGCCTTCAACAGATTACCATTAAAAACCCTTTGTATCTTCCTGGCATGGTCTATAGTGACTATATAGTGGACCACTTTTAGGCGTTGATGGGTGAGATATGGGCCCTTCCATGCAGCCTGGAGTTTTTTTCTGGGTCTGAGGGTTAGTACCCACACCTTCTGACCGACTTTGTAAACTCTCTCCCTGGCAGGGGTGTCATACCATAGCTTCTGGCTTGCCTGGGCCATCGTCATGTTCTCATGTACCAACCTTGTCAGAGTGTGCACTTTGTCTCTAATCCTCATGTCCTCTAAGTTAAAGCCTGAATGAAAAATGGCCTGGGATTCCTGCCACTGCACTTTTAGGTGGGGACTTACATTACCAGGGTTGCTAAGCCCCTCAGCTACACTCTCTGTTTCACTCACTGGCTGAGTCTCTTTGTAGGGGCTGCCTGAAAGAACGCCTCCCTCCCCCAGAAACAGATTTACGTGGGAACCCCTTAATTCTGGCACAGCAGAATACCTACTTCCATTCTGCCCTGCTTCCCAGTTACAAAATTCCCTGTCATTGGGACACACTATGTAATTATACAGGGGGCTACTGGACAGGACACTCCCCTCCCCCTTGGACTCATCTATATTGGGGTGTAGAGTAACAGGGAGTTTGGGCACCTCATCTACCTCCTCTAAGCCGTTAGATGGCTGACTAGTTGAGGGTGGGGTAGCAGCTGACTCCCCTGTCTCTATAGAAAATTCAGGTGAATGTTTTGCATTTCTTGTTTAGAGACACAGAAAAATATTACAAAAGTGAAATAAGTGTTATCTTTGTCTGCTTCTGACCTTATCATACACCAGAATAAGGTCAATATATACTGTGATATCTGATTTTTCTGTATATTCAGATCACAGATCTAAATATTATTAATTGACATGTCTGGAACTGATGTAATGAATTGGTGCCTTGTCAATAATAAGCAACTGCGATATATCAGGGATATTCTACTCCTTGAGGATATAAACAGGTGGGGTCAAGCAATGTGATACAGTGTCTTTAAAACTACATACAAGAACATTGAATGTAAATCTTACAGTAAAATAAAGAAAATCTAAAAATAGGCCAGCTAACAAGTAAAGCAAAACACATTTCTTTAGCACCCATATATACTGTATGAAACTCATCCTGTCCATAGATGCTGTCTTTAATTAGTCATCTAATATTCAAAGAGTAGTTTAGAAAACAGCTCCTTCCTAATAGGAAGAAAGGCTCTGCTTAAAGGTAACCTTTTGTGTGTTTATTAATTAAATATACCCTTGCAAAGAGTAAATATGTTTTTTCCCCCACCTGGGAACCCCCCTATAAGAAAGGCTAACAGCAGGATCAATGTAAATGATTACAACAAAACCAGCATTCTACATAGTCATTTATAGGTCTGGATAGAGTTCTATGGAAAATCTTTCAGAGAGCTTTGTTGCAGAGCTATAGACAGACCATAGTCCTCAGTGCAGAGATCTGTGGTATGAGCTGACTCTTGGCCCAAGGCAATGTATGGTGTTCTGGAAAATGTATCCAGTTTGCTGTACCAAGGGGGCATATTTAGTTGTCGACAGCTCCACTAAAGGTGGAGTTTACCTGTGCCTATGATAATCCATTAGTGTTAGGTACTTGGGACATTCTAAGACTGATAATTAGAATTAGAATGTGCAAAAACCATATTGACACACCATATATATGTAATATATATAATGTATTTACATCTACAAAAGCTGAGTAATAGAATAAATAATTTTTACAATTGCATTTTTAGGCAGCTAAAAATGCAGTTGGATTTCAGTATGCGCTCTTTCTATAAGTGTGTGTAGATGTGGGTGTAAGAAGACTGGAGTGACAACTCTCAGATGTGAAACACAACATGTTTACTCAGCATAACATCCGTAACTAGAATACAGAACAGAGAACAGGAATTTCCAAGCATGCATTACCAGTGAGCTCCCTTCCTGCTAGGCTCTGGCAGGTCATACATTTACAATCATCATCATCATCATCATCATATTCCGTAGCGCTTTACAATTGGGGACAAACATAGTAAACTAATAAACAAACTGGGTAAAATGGACAAAGAGGTGAGAAGGCCCTGCTCGCAAGCTTACAATCTATGGGACAATGGGAGTTTGACACATGAGGTTAAGTCTACATTTTACATTTCGGCCCAGCCAGACTGCAAAGGTAAAAGTGACTCATAAGCTAAATGATCCTGTCACACAACAGTGTTGGTCAAGGGGTAGTTGTCTTGTGTGAAATTGTGTAACGAGTGGTAATAGGGTAATGTAGTGAGTTTAATATGGTGTTTGAGGAATATTATAAGCTTGTCTGAAGAGGTAGGTTTTCAGAGAACGCTTGAAAGTTTGTAGACCAGAGGAGAGTCTTCCTGTGCGAGGGAGAGAATTCCATAGAGTGGGTGCAGCCCGAAAAAAGTCCTGTAACTGGGAATGGGAGGATGTAATGAGGGTGGATGAGAGACGCAGATCTTGTGCAGAACGGAGTTGCCGAGTTGGGAGATATTTTGAGACAAGAGAGGAGATGTATTTTGGTGCAATGCGTAAAGAAAACCACCATCAGTTTTTAGGAACATCTTAGTTTGTTTTTCTCTGGTTATTTGCAAACTCTGTAAAATGGCTGGCTGTCTGGAGTATATACATGCAAAAAGGTGGGATGCTACTCCATACCCATTTTCATTCCACACTTTCCAGAAAAATGCCAGACAGGCAACTGTGATACCCGTGGTCCTGTTACCAGAAAAAGTATGCAATCAATCTGTCAGCTGGTGGCTGTGTCTAGGCGTCTGTAGGGGGTAGAGGTGGAAGCTCGTGAGCTCTTGGTGTTACAGAAGAAAAACTGTTATAAAAGACTTGGAAAGATGAAAACAGACAGCTGTGTCTGAGGAAAACTGTAAGTAAATTCTCAGCATTACATGTAAATTGATGTGGAAATAAAAAGTATTTTAATTAAATGAGACATTTTTATGTGATTTTAACTGTTACGTTTTTAAAACGCTTTTTTCTTTACCTTTTTTCTTTAATTTTTTTAACGCTTCTTGTTTCATTTCAATACAATTTACACTTATCAATACAGTTGAAAAGGTATATTTATCTGTAAGGGACTGCATTCCAAATGCAACGTATGCAGGGTCTGTCTGGCAATTTTTAGCTTGGGAGGTCCACCTAAGTGGCCCAATGTGTAAAGCCAGAAGGGTCATGGCTAAGTGCACCAGTGTCGAAGCGTCCAATGCTAAGCAGTGTTAAGTAGGATATATCTTTTTACTCTCCCTGTGTTCAGGACAGATATCCAAATTCGGAACTGTACTGCGACCTTCACACAGCTGTAACTAGAAATTTTAGTGCCCTGGGAAATAGTGACCCTACAATCTTGATGGGCGCCCCCCAATCACTCCAGTTGGGGGGAGGGTAGATGCTTCCTCCCAAAGGCATGCACTGCCAACCCCTACCCCTGTTAAATTAATACTTCCTACCCAAATAAATGAATGGCTCCTGAGTTTAAATTAATAGCTCCTACCCCATGTTAAAGTAAGGGCTTAGGTGGAGAGAGAAGGGCGAACAAGGGAGGCACTAACAAGTTGAGGGGATGACAAAATGGATGGAGGGAGAGTCACAGGCTGAGGCGGAAACAGAGAGGAGGGGGATACAAAAACTCACAGACTGAGGGTGAGACAGAGGAGGAGAAGACTCGCATACTGAGGGAGAAACAGAGGGATGGAGGGAGAGACCCACAGGCTGAAGGGGAGGCAGAGGGAGAAACTCACATGCTCAGGGTATTAGATCATTACTTAACTAAATAGCTGGAGGACAGGTAACTCTTAAAGGCTGGAATAAACATTTCCCTGAACAAGGGGGGAGGAGCACCTTGCCAATATTGTCGACAGCCGAGCAGCACACAGCTAGAATGCGGGCAGTCCAGCTTCAGGGAGGAGCACCCTGTGCTGCATTGTCCAGGCACTCATTAGTCCACCTTCACTGTATTAATGATGAAAGGTATCGCGCCCCCGCTGCTCGTTCCGTATTCCGTAAGCCCTGGCTCTGTGTCAACTGTGAGTCAATGGACAGAGACAACACTGACTTCAGTTGTGGCAGACAAGGACATGATCCAGTATGTTGTGAACTCCTACAGTGGTAGCCACACAGGGGACAGACAGTGATCCTGAATTTAATATAGGTTCTTAATGGTGACACAACTCAAACTAAAAAACATCAAGGAATGCTTCTCAGTGTGCCTCTTGACTTGTAGAGGCAATAGCCCACTCCTGCTTTCAGCCACCCTATGATCAAATCAGCCAGTCAAGTCAAGAATCCCCATGGACCATGTCAATTCATGACCATTTCACAGGTCAATTCACACACACCCAAGATCAATTCATGATCCTCAAACCAGATCAATTCTTGCCTAAACCCATTGACTGGCCAGTTACAGGTTAGTAAGACCTAATTGAGACGTTTATCTCATAACTCCTAATCTTAAGTGTTGTATATCATCGAACACCCCTACTATTTAGGAAAAGCCCAGGACCATCACCATTACTGGAATTCAGATTCATGTTTAGAAGCACTGACATCACCTGTCCCTAAATAGCAGAGGTTGTTTAAAGTTGGACAATGTTTTTAACTGTGAGTGGTGAATTTGCTGTTTTAAAAATAATGTATTTAGTAGTTATTTTTCATAAATAAGCTTTTATTTTCCATAAATAAGTTTCTGGCATCCATTATTCTTTGTGATTGTACTTTTTCTGTAAACAGTCATCCCCCACTTTGATGGAGTCTATACAATGATAACATTGTGTATATTATCCATGTAACCCTCTTATAGACATGAATTGTTGCTTCAAATGTATAGATCTATGTTTTTATTTTTTGTGCTTAGTTCCACTTTAATTTGTCTCAGTATTTCATGCTTAAATGGTACAGGATAATGGTTCCTATCATCAGAAGAGAAAAGATGTGCAATTATTTTTATTATTTGTCATTTATATGTGGATCATTATAGTTGTAGCAAGGTCTCCCAGGGTAAGTTGTATAACTCTCTTTGAAATAGAGATGGGCGGGTCCGGTTCTCCGAGAACCGAACCCACCCGAACTTTGGGTATCCGAGTACCGAGCTGAGCAGCTCGATACTCTCCCGCCCATTCCGAATCCAAATCGAGGCCGAACGTCATTGTGACGTCGTCGGATCTCGGGACTCGGTTCTCGCGATACTTCAACTTTATAAATACACGCCTCCACAGCAATCCATCGCCATTTGACAGAGGAAGAGAGCAGGGTGTAGTCATAGGCTAATTAGAGCAGGGACAGAGAATACAATATTGTTCTTGCAATTGCTCTAACCAAAATCGCTAGTGCAGAGAGGAGGACAGAGGTTTATTATTTTTTCTTCATATTTGGCACTCCCCAGCGCTTTTGGGGTGTCCCCCATAATTGTGCATAAATATTTCTGGCTGTCAAAAGTCATATCTGTCAGCAGTATCTACTAAATAATTTTTAGCACTCCTCAGTGCTTTTGGGGTGTCCTCCCTAATTGTGCATTAATATTTCTGGCTGTCAAAAGTCATATCTGTCAGCAGTATCTACTAAATAATTTTTAGCACTCCTCAGTGCTTTTGGGGTGTCCTCCCTAATTGTGCATTAATATTTCTGGCTGTCAAAAGTCATATCTGTCAGCAGTATCTACTAAATAATTTTTAGCACTCCTCAGTGCTTTTGGGGTGTCCTCCCTAATTGTGCATTAATATTTCTGGCTGTCAAAAGTCATTTCTGTCAGCAGTATCTACTAAATAATTTTTAGCACACCTCAGTGCTTTTGGGGTGTCCTCCCTAATTGTGCATTAATATTTCTGGCTGTCAAAAGTCATATCTGTCAGCAGTATCTACTAAATAATTTTTAGCACTCCTCAGTGCTTTTGGGGTGTCCTCCCTAATTGTGCATTAATATTTCTGGCTGTCAAAAGTCATATCTGTCAGCAGTATCTACTAAATAATTTTTAGCACTCCTCAGTGCTTTTGGGGTGTCCTCCCTAATTGTGCATTAATATTTCTGGCTGTCAAAAGTCATTTCTGTCAGCAGTATCTACTAAATAATTTTTAGCACACCTCAGTGCTTTTGGGGTGTCCTCCCTAATTGTGCATTAATATTTCTGGCTGTCAAAAGTCATATCTGTCAGCAGTATCTACTAAATAATTTTTAGCACTCCTCAGTGTTTTTGGGGTGTCCTCCCTAATTGTGCATTAATATTTCTGGCCTGCAAAAGTCATATCTGTCAGCAGTATCTACTAAATAATTTTTAGCACTCCTCAGTGCTTTTGGGGTGTCCTCCCTAATTGTGCATTAATATTTCTGGCTGTCAAAAGTCATTTCTGTCAGCAGTATCTACTAAATAACTTTTAGCACTCCTCAGTGCTTTTGGGGTGTCCTCCCTAATTGTGCATTAATATTTCTAGCTGTCAAAAGTCATTTCTGTCAGCAGTATCTACTAAATAATTTTTAGCACACCTCAGTGCTTTTGAGGTGTCCTCCCTAATTGTGCATTAATATTTCTGGCTGTCAAAAGTCATATCTGTCAGCAGTATCTACTAAATAATTATTAGCACTCCTCAGTGCTTTTGGGGTGTCCTCCCTAATTGTGCATTAATATTTCTGGCTGTCAAAAGTCATATCTGTCAGCAGTATCTACTAAATAATTTTTAGCACTCCTCAGTGCTTTTGGGGTGTCCTCCCTAATTGTGCATTAATATTTCTGGCTGTCAAAAGTCATATCTGTCAGCAGTATCTACTAAATAATTTTTAGCACTCCTCAGTGCTTTTGGGGTGTCCTCCCTAATTGTGCATTAATATTTCTGGCTGTCAAAAGTCATTTCTGTCAGCAGTATCTACTAAATAATTTTTAGCACACCTCAGTGCTTTTGGGGTGTCCTCCCTAATTGTGCATTAATATTTCTGGCTGTCAAAAGTCATATCTGTCAGCAGTATCTACTAAATAATTTTTAGCACTCCTCAGTGTTTTTGGGGTGTCCTCCCTAATTGTGCATTAATATTTCTGGCCTGCAAAAGTCATATCTGTCAGCAGTATCTACTAAATAATTTTTAGCACTCCTCAGTGCTTTTGAGGTGTCCTCCCTAATTGTGCATTAATATTTCTGGCTGTCAAAAGTCATATCTGTCAGCAGTATCTACTAAATAATTATTAGCACTCCTCAGTGCTTTTGGGGTGTCCTCCCTAATTGTGCATTAATATTTCTGGCTGTCAAAAGTCATATCTGTCAGCAGTATCTACTAAATAATTTTTAGCACTCCTCAGTGCTTTTGGGGTGTCCTCCCTAATTGTGCATTAATATTTCTGGCTGTCAAAAGTCATATCTGTCAGCAGTATCTACTAAATAATTTTTAGCACTCCTCAGTGCTTTTGGGGTGTCCTCCCTAATTGTGCATTAATATTTCTGGCTGTCAAAAGTCATTTCTGTCAGCAGTATCTACTAAATAATTTTTAGCACACCTCAGTGCTTTTGGGGTGTCCTCCCTAATTGTGCATTAATATTTCTGGCTGTCAAAAGTCATATCTGTCAGCAGTATCTACTAAATAATTTTTAGCACTCCTCAGTGTTTTTGGGGTGTCCTCCCTAATTGTGCATTAATATTTCTGGCCTGCAAAAGTCATATCTGTCAGCAGTATCTACTAAATAATTTTTAGCACTCCTCAGTGCTTTTGGGGTGTCCTCCCTAATTGTGCATTAATATTTCTGGCTGTCAAAAGTCATTTCTGTCAGCAGTATCTACTAAATAATTTTTAGCACTCCTCAGTGCTTTTGGGGTGTCCTCCCTAATTGTGCATTAATATTTCTAGCTGTCAAAAGTCATTTCTGTCAGCAGTATCTACTAAATAATTTTTAGCACACCTCAGTGCTTTTGAGGTGTCCTCCCTAATTGTGCATTAATATTTCTGGCTGTCAAAAGTCATATCTGTCAGCAGTATCTACTAAATAATTTTTAGCACTCCTCAGTGCTTTTGGGGTGTCCTCCCTAATTGTGCATTAATATTTCTGGCTGTCAAAAGTCATATCTGTCAGCAGTATCTACTAAATAATTTTTAGCACTCCTCAGTGCTTTTGGGGTGTCCTCCCTAATTGTGCATTAATATTTCTGGCTGTCAAAAGTCATTTCTGTCAGCAGTATCTACTAAATAATTTTTAGCACACCTCAGTGCTTTTGGGATGTCCTCCCTAATTGTGCATTAATATTTCTGGCTGTCAAAAGTCATATCTGTCAGCAGTATCTACTAAATAATTTTTAGCACTCCTCAGTGCTTTTGGGGTGTCCTCCCTAATTGTGCATTAATATTTCTGGCTGTCAAAAGTCATATCTGTCAGCAGTATCTACTAAATAATTTTTAGCACTCCTCAGTGCTTTTGGGGTGTCCTCCCTAATTGTGCATTAATATTTCTGGCTGTCAAAAGTCATTTATGTCAGCAGTATCTACTAAATAATTTTTAGCACACCTCAGTGCTTTTGGGGTGTCCTCCCTAATTGTGCATTAATATTTCTGGCTGTCAAAAGTCATATCTGTCAGCAGTATCTACTAAATAATTTTTAGCACTCCTCAGTGCTTTTGGGGTGTCCTCCCTAATTGTGCATTAATATTTCTGGCTGTCAAAAGTCATATCTGTCAGCAGTATCTACTAAATAATTTTTAGCACTCCTCAGTGCTTTTGGGGGTGTCCTCCCTAATTGTGCATTAATATTTCTGGCTGTCAAAAGTCATATCTGTCAGCAGTATCTACTAAATAATTTTTAGCACTCCTCAGTGCTTTTGGGGTGTCCTCCCTAATTGTGCATTAATATTTCTGGCTGTCAAAAGTCATAACTGTCAGCAGTATCTACTAAATAATTTTTAGCACTCCCCAGTGGTTTGCGCTCAGAATGGATTCAAAGCAGTCCACATATGATCTGAATGAGCAACCAGGTTCTGTCACCAGTCCTGATGTTAGTGTTCCCAGTACGTCATCTGGCCAAGGCGATGTCAAACAACAGAGTGTTTTCAAATTAGTGCAAAAAACAAAAACCAAAAAAAAATTTACTGTATTGAAGCGAAAAAGAAGTGTAACTGAGCAAAAGTTAAGTGACGATAAAAAAAAAATTGCAAGCATGCCATTCTACACACGCAGTGGCAAAGAGAGAATGAGGCCTTCACCTTTGGCTATTAGTGGCAGATCCCAAAAAGTTACCCAGCCTACAATTGGTGCACAACTACTGTTACGCGTCAAAGCCGAGCTGCAAGATAACAGTGAGGCATTACAGGAGAATATTTGCTCTGATTCACAAATGACAACAATCCCTGTGGAGAGTCCATCCAAGAGTGGGATGTCTAATCGTGAGCATTCTGCTGATGTGTGCCTTAATAGCCCGAGTGTAGCCGGTGATACCCAAATTGAGGATGCCACTTTGGAATTAGAAGAGGATGAGGGGGAGATTTGTTTAGGCGACGAGGGCGCTAATGAGGATGTTGATGAGGATGAGGTTGTTTGTGTAAGTCCTGCACCAGTGGCAGCAGTTCTGGCACGTGACACGAAAAAGGCCATTGTCATGCCTGGGCATAAAACAAAAAAATCCACTTCGTATGTGTGGAATTATTTCTACCCAAATCCAGACAACAATTGTATAGCCATTTGTAGTGTATGTGAAGCCACAGTCAGTCGAGGGAGGGACCTTAACCATCTTGGAACCTCGTCTATGTTACGCCATTTAACGAGAGTTCATGGCAAAGTGTTGGGAAAAGCTGAAAGTTCTTCCCAAAAGAATACAAGCACTCCCTCATCAGCTAAGACCCTCCGCTCACCGACATACCGACGGCTACAAAATACACCCACCACACCATCCTCATCAATATCCTCAGTAGCGCTCGGAGTTAGCCCGGCATCCCACTTAAGGCTGGATGACTCCGGCACTATTATTGATTCCTCTGAAGAAAGCGTTAGTCCTGCTGCTGCTGTTGCTGCTGCTGGGGGTGAATCGTCATCCCAGAGGCAGGTTAATAAAATGAGCAGTCCTACATTTCAGCAATTAACTGTGAAACAATCATTTGCGAGGGGAAGCAAATATGACAGCAGTCACCCAGTCGCCAAGCGAATCACAGACGCCATGGCTGCAATGTTAGTGTTAGATCTGCGTCCAATCTCCACAATAAACGCAGCTGGTTTTTCACAGTTAATTGAGGTTTTGTGTCCGCGTTACAGAATTCCATCGCGACACCATTTCTCCCGTAAAGCTATTCCACAACTATACCAAAAAGTGTGTAAAAATGTAGAGATTGCGCTGAAAAATGCCATTCTGCCCACTGTTCAATTAACCACAGATATGTGGACAAGTGGAAGTGGCCAAACCAAAGACTATATGACTGTGACAGCCCACTGGGTTGGTCATTCACCTTCACCAGCAGGAAAAGCAGCAGCATGTACACCACTACGTAACATTTGTCACAGGCAGGCCACTCTTTGTATCACCGGCTTCACTAACAGGCATACGGCTGACAATTTGTTACGCAAACTGAGAGATGTGATTGATGCATGGCTTATACCGCTCGGACTCTCCCCAGGATATGTCATTTCAGATAACGCCAACAATATAGTGCGAGCATTACAGCTGGGTGATTTCCAACATATTCCCTGTTTTGCTCACACCATCAACTTGGTGGTGCAGAGCTTCCTACGAAATAACCGTGAGGTGCAGGAGATGCTTTCGGTGGCCCGTAAAATTTCAGGCCATTTCAGGCATTCAGCCACAGCATGTAGGAGATTACAGCAGCTCCAAGAGCAGTTTAACTTGCCCTGCCACCAACTTAAGCAAGAGGTGGTAACTCGGTGGAATTCCACCCTGTACATGCTTCAGAGGATGGAGGAACAGCGCAAAGCCATCCAAGCATATTGCACAAGTCATGACATTGGGAAAGGAGGGGGGATGTATTTCACTCTTGCACAGTGGGGAATCCTTTCAGTGCTGTGCAAGGTGCTGAAACCATTTGAAGTTGTGACATGTGAGGTCAGTGCAGACTCTGCTAGTTTGAGCCAAGTCATTCCTTTAATTAGACTATTGGAAAAGCAGCTTGAGAAAATGAAGGAGGAGCTGAAAGCAAGCAATTCAGCAAAGTATGTTGGCCTTGTCGATCAAGTACTTAATTCGCTTCACAATGATCCTCGAGTTATTAAGATCTTGAACTCGGATCAGTACGTTTTGGCCACTGTGCTTGATCCAAGGTTTAAAACCTACATTGAGTCTTTACTTGTAAATGAGCGAGATGTGAACTTTTGCAAGGAGCTATTGCTCAGCAAGTTGGCCGCTGAACTGGGCCTCGGCTTGACGACGTGTCCTCCTTCACTTTCTCAAGCTGTTGCTCGTAAAAAATTAAATTTCCAAAAAAGAAGCAGGGAAGACACAGGGGGCAGACCAGAACAATTTAACATCTGGGCTGTTTTGAAGGATTTTTCAAAAAAATGTGTCACTTTGCCCATAACTCCATCCAATATGAGTATAAACATGCAAAGGATGGTGGAGGATTACTTTCAAGAGGTAGTTGATATGGAAATGTCAGACAGTCCCTTTCCTTACTGGGAAGAAAAGCAGGCCATTTGGAAACCCATGTACAAACTTGCTTTGCAATACCTAAGCTGCCCACCCTCCAGTGTGTACTCTGAACGAGTGTTCAGCACAGCAGGGAACTTAGTCAGTGATCGCCGTAGAAGGTTACTTCCCAAAAATGTGGAGAAAATGATGTTTATAAAAATGAACTACATCTTCCACGAGGAAGGCCTTCACCATCCAAGACATCCAAGCACTGACTGTTCTCTAATGGCGGATTCAAGCGGCAATGAATTGATAGTCTGTGATGATGACGTACACACTGATGAGGGTGAGGATTAAGCTGAAGATGATGCCGATAACATCTTTTTAAAACTTTCTATGTAAGTGTAGGGTGCAATCTACCCCCAAAGAGGAAAGGGACTTGTGGCATTTCCATATCACATACCATCTTGAAAGGCTGCTGTTAGGGCAATTTATCCTTAAGGGTAGGGTGTCATAGACAGAGTGACCCTAAACTGGCTTTGTCCATTTTTCATAATATTGTACAGTCTATAATGGCTGAATTTTTGGGTATTTTATACAAGTGGAGGGGGGCCTAGAGAGACAGAAACCAAACTGGCTTTTTCCATGTCAATTAATATTGTACAGTCTATAATGGCTGAATTTTTTGGTATTTTATACAAGTGGAGGGGGCCTAGAGAGACAGAGTGACCCCAAACTGTCTTTCTCCATGTCAATTAATATTGTACAGTCTATAATGGCTGAATTTTTTAGTATTTTATACAAGTGGAGGGGGGCCTAGAGAGACAGAAACCAAACTGGCTTTCTCCATGTCAATTAATATTGTACAGTCTATAATGGCTGAATTTTTTGGTATTTTATACAAGTGGAGGGGGGCCTTGAGAGACAGAAACCAAACTGGCTTTTTCCATTTCTTTACATATTTAACTATAAGTGTAGGGTGTAATATACATTCAAAGACGATGGCTGCATTGCCAATATGCATAGATGGAGAGGAAGACAATCTGTTTTGTGTGTAGAATAGGCCTACCAATGAAGAATTAAACTGTTTTTTTGGATGATTTAATACCTCAACAATTAGATTACTTGTCTCTAAAACAGTTGGAGCACTAAATTGGGTTAAATTAGGCCCAAAAACATGGATTTTCCAAAAAAATAGCAAAACAAAACCAAACAAAACCAAAACCAAAACACGCAATGGCGGTTTTGCAAAACCAAAACCAAAACCAAAACACGACGGTAATCCAGATCCAAAACCGAATCCAAAACCAAAACACGGGGGTCAGTGACCATCTCTACTTTGAAATTAACAAAATAAACATCAGCGAGAATGCAGTTCAAGCAAAATGTCCACAAACCTAACTTGCATATGTAACAGCACAAAAGCAATGACACATTTCATAGCAAGTCATTCTGCAAAAAGGAATTCCTGCTCTGCTTAGATTTGTTGTTGTATATCTCATTTTGAATGCCAAATACACTGCTGTAATGCTTTGTGAAATAATTATTTTTATGGCTTATTCTGCTATTATTTGCAAGCCAGGTTTGCTGTCGCAAACTAAATAAGTAAAGGTTTTAAAAAGTATCTCCACATTATTTCAGATGTTTACTAAATCAGCTCCCTACCATATAATAATAATCTGGTTATGACTGAGCAGGAGGCAGAGACTCACTTTATGTGAGTGTTGGGACACTGCTAAATAGAGCAAAGGGTAGTGGTCACACATGAGAGACTACACCAAAGTACAATTATTGTTATTGAATGGGATGGCATGGGTTTATAAATAAAGTGGAAAACCCCTTTAAGGACTTTGCATTTTAAAGGTTCATTTGTGATGGTTTTACATTCCAAACTGCTGTAATAATAAACAGTGTTCAGGTTCTTTTTTTACTAGATAATAAAAATGATAATGAGCAATCTGCTTCTTCTCTTTCTCATCTTTTGACCTTCCTTTCCTTTTTATAAAATGATTAGTCTTCCAATTTAAGGAAGAATGCTGTTTAAGATTGTGACTAAAACTATTTAGACATTATGAAAAATGTGAGGCTGTTATGATTATATAACAAATTAAAATTGCTTATGTGTTCGCTTGGTTTTGTTTTTTAAATCTCCTTTTTACTTTTCCACCGCAGGCTGTGCAATGTATCAAAACGTATCCTCTTCTGAATATATAAGAAACCATTCATATCTCAATTTTCCCCTTTTGGTGGAAGTCACTGTCTTGTTAACATATATACACTATATGGACAAAAGTATTTGGCCGATTGACCATTACACCAACAGGGACTGTAATGATATTGAAATCAAATACAAATATTTTAATATGGAGTTGGTCCTACTTTTGCAGCGATAGCAACTGCCACCATTCTTGGAAGGCTTTCCACAAGATGTTGGAGTGTTTCTGTGGGAATTTGTGCCCATTCATTCCATACAGCATTTATGATGTCAGGCACTGATGTTGGACGAGAAGACCTGGCTCGCAATCTCAGTTCCAGTTCATCCCAAAGGTGTTTGATGGGGTTGAGGTCAGGGCTTTGTGCGGGTCAGTCAAGTTCTTCCACACCAAACTCATCAAACCATGTCTTTGCAGTCCTTGCTTTGTGCACTGGTGCACAGTCATTTTGGAATAGAAAAGGACCTTCCCCAAACTGATGCCACAAAGTTGGAAGCATAGCATTGTCCAAAATGACTTGGTAAGCTGAAGCATTAAGATTGCCCTTCACTGGAGATAAGGGACCTAGCTTAAACCCTGAAAACATACCCATACCATTAGTCCTCCTATACCAAACTTCACAGTTGTCATAATGCAGTCAGGCAGATAACATTCTCCTGGCATCTGCCAAACACAGACTCGCCCATCCGAGTGCCAAACAGAGATGCATGATTAGTCACTCCACAGAACACGTTTCCATTACTCCACCGACCAATGTCGGTGTGCTTTACACGACTTGCCATTGGTTTTAGTGATGTGAGGCTTGCATGCAGCTGTTTGGCCATGGAAACCCATTCCATTAAGCTTGTTGCACAGTTTTTGTGCTTACATTAATGCCAGTGGAAATTTGGAACTCTTCACCTATGGAATCAGCAGATCATTGGCGACTTTTACGCACCATGCGCCTTAGCAGTCGTTGACCCTGATCTGTGATTTTACATGGTCTTCTGCTTCATGGCTGAGTTGCGGTTGTTCCTAAACGCTTCCACTTTCTAATAATATTACTTACAGTTGGACATGGAATGTCCAGCAGGGATGAAATTTCACAAACCGTCTTATTGCAAAGGTGGCATCCTAACACAGTACTATGCTTGAAATCACTGAGTTCTTCATAACAACTCATTTTGTATCGCAAATATTTGCAAATGGAGACTGCATGGCTAGGTGCTTGATATTATACAGTTCTGGCAACAGAGTTTAATTGAAAGGTACTAAATTTCGATGCTGGTAAAACCTACACTACTTACCCCTCCAGCGTGATGACAAAACTTTCATTCTCAACATCTTCAACTGTGCGACTCTTGGAAAAGGTGACTTTCAATAAATTGCACACATTGACTGTCCAGCCACGGGAATGACCTTACAGGTAAAACCTGACAGTATTGTTAGTGCTATTAAAAGGGCAATCATAGTACACCGGCTAGACAGGTTTTTTTTTTATAAAGCTTGGGTATTGTCCAGTCGGCATACTGTGATTGCCCCTTTAATAGCACTAACAATACTGTCGGGTTTTACCTGTGAGGTCATTCCCGGGCGCCGGTCAGTCGATGTGTGCAATTTATTGAAAGTCATCGTTTCCAAGAGTCGCACAGTTGAAGATGTCGAGAATGGAAGTTTCGTCATCACGCTGGAGGGGTAAGTAGTGTCGGTGTGGTGGTAGTCGGGAAAGCGACTACCACCGAATTGAAAAACCTCAATTCAACAATTAACAGGTGTGTCCAAATACTTTTGTCTATTAGTTCATATATATCTATATCTATATCTATCTATCTATCTATCTATATAGTGCTTTTTTTGTAAGAAAAAAGGTGCCGGAACTCACCTCTTTCTGCCCCCTCATTATTGTGTACCCCTCTCTTTCTGCCCCCCCCCCTCGTTTTTCTGTAGCCCTTTCTTTTTGCCCCCCCCTCATTTTTCTGTAGCCCTCTTTCTGCCCCCCTCTTATTTTTTGTAGCCCTCTTTCTGCCCCCCCTCGTTTTTCTGTAGCCCACTCTTTCTGCCCGCTCGTTTTTTTGTAGCCCTCTTTCTGCACCGCCTCCCTCGCTTTCTGTAGTCTGCACTTACCTTCTATGCTTCTTTTCTCTCTTCTCTGCTTGATCGCGGCTCCTCTCACTGGCACGTCGTGACGCCACAACGCTGCCGGAACTGAAAGCTGGACACACACTAAGATGCGGTGCTGCACTGTAACAGCACCGCATAGCAGCACCTTTGCGGTGTATAGCAGCACCTTTGCACTGTAGCAGCACCTTTGTGTTGCTAAACTTTTAATTGAAAGCCAGTATAAAATGCTTCAATCGTTTTTTAAAGCGATGTTTATGACCAAAAGCTATTCAGAAAGATGTCTGCATAGCTATTGTAGGTAGAAATATGTAAACAAACACATTAAGCCTGCTTGATTTTTTTGTTTCATGCACACCACGTAAGCACCACAGTCTATAATGCTTAGAAACAAGAAAATTAAATGATGCACAACTGTAATGTATGCCACCAGCTATTAAATAAACCTATAGAACTGAAGGTCAAGTCTTCAGCTAGAGCAGCCCATATTTCTACATATGCTCACCAATATTCAGTTGCCCCCAGGTGTTCCCCCCTCTCTTTAGGGTTACCCTGGACCATGTACACTCATCATCGAGTCACTGTACATTTCCTGGTAGCTTGTCCCTCCTCTGGGACCAGCCACCATTCTTCATGCAGACACGGATCATTCCTACCTCACATACTGCCTTCCTACCTTTCCCTATGTCTGTGCCCGCCTCCTTCTACCTCCCAAGCTGACACAAATCACATGGGACACGTAGCACCTGGCTTGCATGCCATCCCATGTTTGCTGGCTACTCAAAAAGGCAGACAGAAGAGTCTGCCTCTCCAACACAGTGCAGATAGAAGTAGGTAAGTGTGAGAAAGGGGATGTATGTCTTAATGTATTGTGGGTTGTAGGTGGGCTATTAATTTAAGGATAGGTGCTCTTAATTTATTTTTGGAGTGATGGAGGGGAAATTTCCTTTAATAATGGGGCCTATTATTGTATGGTGAAGTGATGGGACCTTTAATTTAATGCTGGGGTGCATTGGGGGCTATTAATTGAAGATGGTTTTGAGTTTGGGAAGAAGGAGGGTTATTTATTAAATGTGAATTAAAATTATTTAATGTTGGAACTATTTGGGAGAAGGGAACTGGCTGGGGAGAAATAGGGCTATTTATTAAATGTATAGGCTATTAAATTTAATTTTATGTTGGGACTGGTTGGGGGAAATAGTTCTAGAGGTCTAGGGCCTGATTCATTAAGGATCTTAAATGAAGAGGTATCTTATTTCAGTCTCCTGGAAAAAAAACATGTTACAATGCAAGGGGTGAAAACTAGTGTTCTGTTTTGCACATAACTTAAATACTGACTGTTTTTTCATGTAGCACACAAATATCAACTTTAAATTTCAGTGTACAAATAAGCTATCAAGTATTTGTGTGCTACATGAAAAAACAGTGAGTATTTAACTTATGTGCAAAACAGAACACTAGTTTGCACCCCTTGCATTGTAACATGGTTTTGTCCAGGAGACTGAAATAAGATACCTCTTCATTTAAGATCCTTAATGAATCAGGTGTCTAGTTATTAAACAAGGATGCAATTGATTTAATGCTGGGGATGGTAGGGGCTTTCATGTACCCATCTTTTTTGTAAATAGAGCCCAAGATTCCAGAATGCAGACCAGCAGCATCTGTGTTTAAGACAACACTAGTTGCAGGTAGTGAAAGCTGCAAGAACATGTAGGAGAAAAAAAGACAGTCTGCCAATTGTCCTGAATCTGATGTGGCAATCCCGAATTTGGGTGACTGTCTCACTTAGTCAGGATTTGGTCTATTGCAAAGACAATTGGGAGGTATGTTCTGCCTCACACTGCTCTACTTGTGAAGAGCACACAGTATTGCCCATGTAGTAGGGATGTGCACCGGCCACTTTTGGTGTCTCGTGTTTTGTGTTTTGGATTCAGATTTGCTTGAGGTTTTGGGTTCGGATTTGTTTCGCAAAACACCTGACGAAAGGTTTTGGTTCGGATTTAAGGTTTTGGATTCAAATTTATTTTGAAAAAAACATAAAAAGTGTTAAAATCAAGTTTTTTCTGGTTTATTTTCACTCCTACGCTATTATTAACCTCAATAACATTCAATAACAATCATTTCCACTAATTCCCAGTCTATTCTGAACACCTCACACCTCACAATATTGTTTTAAGTCCAAAACGTTTCACAGAGGTAGCTTTCTGGACTGCATAGTGCAGTGGTCCCGGTACACAATTTGGTACCGGGGCCACAATACCTCCGCCTTCAAATGGTCTGAATTCCACTGCACAGCTGCCTGCTCCTACATCCTCTGCAGCATATACAGGGTGTAGTTCGAGCGTGTCAATACCTCTTGTTTTTGACGATGACAGGTCATTTTCATTAATTTATGATTTGGCAGCAACAGTCATCGTTGTTTAATATCTGATACGCCTCTATCTGGACTGCATAGTGGAGTGACCCCGGTACCCAATTTGGTACCGGGGCCACAATACCTCCTCCAACTTTCAAGTGTAGTGTTTATAATTTATAAAAACTACAGTAGTTATAGCACGTCAATAACTCTTGTTTTAGACGACCATGGTACAGAGCATTCATCATTGAGATTCCATCAAGTATGTGAAAGACAGACAGCGTCGAAGTGTTATTTGTTGACTTTGTTAACCAAAAAATTGTCCCTGTTGCAAATATTCGTGCAATGAAGAGTGACTTTTTCATTTAAAGGCTCAAGCTTTCAAGTGTAGTGTTTATAAGTTATAAACACTACAGTAGTTCAAGCACGTCAATACCTCTTGTTTTTGATTATGACAGGGCATTTTACTTTTGGTTTAATTTGTTGAATTTGTTTTAATTTTGTTTTACTTTGTGCTCATGGCAAACGACTGTTGAATGGTCACATAATGGCAAAAAAAGAGTTGCAAGATGGAATTGTCCTTATGTACTCCCACCCACCCTTATGTTGTTGAAATAGGACATGCACACTTTAACAAACCAATCATTTCAGCGACAGGGCCTACCAAACAACTGTGGCTGAAATGATTGGTTTGTTTGGGCCCCCACACCAAAAAAGCTATTCATCTCTCCCTGTACAAACTAAACAGGCTCTACTGAGGCAAGATGTTGTCCTCATCCTCAACCTCTGATTCCTCTCCCCCTACAGTGTGTACTTCCATCTCCTCACACATTATCAATTCGTCCCCGCTGGACTCCACAACCACAGGTCCCTCTGTACTATCTAGAGGGCAGTGCTGTACTTGATTGAGGAATTGATAATTCATTTTTATGAACATAATTTTTTCAACGTTCTAAAGAAGCAACCTCCTTCGCTGCTCACTGACCAGGTTCCCCGCTGCACTAAAAACTCTTTCCGAGTACACACTGGAGGGGGGTCAACTCAGGTAAAATACAGCCAGTTTGTACAGGGGCTTCCAAACTGCCTTTTTTTCCTGCCAGTAACATAGCAGTACCACTGGACTTATACTGCTGAATCAGTAAACTTTGTAATATTGCAGTACCACTGGACTTATCCTGCAGAATCAGTGAACTTTGTAATATAGCAGTACCAATGGACTTATACTGCAGAAACAGTGAACTTTGTAATATAGCAGTACCACTGGACTTATACTGCTGAATCAGTGAACTTTGTAATATAGCAGTACCAATGGACTTATACTGCTGAATCAGTGAACTTTGTAATATAGCAGTACCACTAGACTTATACTGCTGAATCAGTGAACTTTGTAATATAGCAGTACCAATGGACTTATACTGCAGAATGAGTGAACTTTGTTATATTGCAGTACCACTGGACTTATACTGCAGAATGAGTGAACTTTGTAATATTGCAGTACCAATGGACTTATACTGCAGAATGAGTGAACTTTGTAATATAGCAGTACCACTAGACTTATACTGCTGAATCAGTGAACTTTGTAATATAGCAGTACCAATGGACTTATACTGCAGGATTGTTTTGGGATATTTTTTTTTTTTTATAATTACTTTTTTTGTTATTTTTTTTATAACTTTTTTTGAATTTTTTTATAATTTGGGAATAATGGGGAAATAACAATGCCCTTAGAAGGACAGAGCACAGGACACAGCACCACTGGACTGAACAGGACACAGCACAGGACCCAGCAGCACCACTGAACTCAGAAGGACAGAGCACAGGACACAGCACCACTGGACTGAACAGGACACAGCACAGGACCCAGCAGCACCACTGAACTCAGAAGGACAGAGCACAGGACACAGCACCACTGGACTGAGCAGAACACAGAGCACAGCACAGCACAGCACAGAACTGAACAGCACGAGATATAGCAGGACAGAGGACCACCTAACACACCCTCCCTCTACCCTGATCAATGCCCGAGTGAAGATGGCGGCGACTAGCGGGGAATTTATAGGATCCGAGTATCGCGAGATCCGACAGCGGGATTATGACTCAGAGCCTCGCTTTCAGTTTTGCAATTGGCGGGAATACCCGGATCTGTCTCGGATCCGGCTCGGATACGCAACGTTCGGGTGGGCTCGGATTTCAGAAATCCGAGTGCGCTCATCTCTACCATGTAGTAGCCTAAAATAATAGACATATTATCCCATAAGAGACTCCCCTCTCCTAAATCACCCCCCCCCCCCCCACCCCGGCCAAGTCCTTAATTCAGCTCTTGTTTAACAGGCAGAGGTTGGTACAGGCAGCAAGCAGAGTATTTGATGAATTAGCTGGGTCAAAATATAAGTAGGCAAGAATAATACAACATGAACATCAGGTTAGAATCTACTATAACCATCAATGAATGAATTGCATTGAGGGCCTAATAAAACATTCAAGACCAATCCAAAAAAGCCAATTAGTCCAGCCATCACAATGCAAATGAATGTCCAGCACATGAGTCTGAGGGTGTCAAGGAAACCAAGTGCACAGTCTAAACATGCTGGGATGCAGGGAAACATCTGAATCTACCACTGTGTCTCAGGGGCGCACGGAGGATTGTCGGGGGGGGCTTTCCGACCCCAAAAAAAAAAAAACACAACGCAGCAGCTCCGTTTCATCAGCTCTGTCCTATACAGCAGCCTCGGCGCAGTCTAAGAAGCGTCCGCGGCGGTGCTGTATACACTACAGCACCGCCGCGGACGCTTCTTTGACAGCGCCGCGGCTGCTGTATAGGACAGTGGCCACTTAGTTAGCGCAGGGGGGGTTTCTAGAGACTCAGAAACCCCCCCTGCGTGCGCCACTGTTTCTGTCCCAGCTTTTGTCCACAATCCTGACACAAACCCACCATTCCTGCTTCTGTAGCAATGAAACACACAAAACAAAAAAAATAATGTTGTTTTGTATAGGAATAGCTTCTTGCTTTGGTGTGTTTTGAATCCTGCAAATGTGTTTTTAAAAGAGGTGATGCACTCCATGTTTTGGAAACAAACCCATCCTTGTGTTTTGGTGTTGGTTATGGCAAAACCAGGCTGGTGGTATGTATTGCATCAAAATTTAATTTTTCAATGATACCATGCTAAAGAATTCATAAAAACATAATTTTCAGATGTGTTTGCTGTCTACGGGCTGATTCATTAAGGATCTTAAATGAAGAGGATTCTTATTTCAGTCTCCTGGACAAAACCATGTTACATTGCACGGGGTGCAAATGAGTGTTCTGTTTTGCACATAAGTTAAATACTGTCTGTTTTTTCTTGTAGCACACAAATATCAACTTTAAATTTCAGATAAGCTATCAAGTCTTTGAATCAGGCCCTACATTAGTATTTATATAATTTACATGCATTTACAGCAATTTATAGCTGTTTAATAATAATAATAATAATAATAATAATAATAACGATAGTTATTATTATTATTATTATATAGGCTACAAACTGTCTAATCTACTGTAATTTGAGTGATATTGTTTGTGCCATCATAATTTCTTTCATTACACTCCGCTTTTTTGATGGAAGCAGTCACTCAGTATAATATAATATATATATTTGTGTCTATATATTACATTTTCCTGTTTTTTCTCATCATCTATTATCATCATCAGAAATATTCCAACAATCAGCATTTCATAAGCGCAGGTATTTTAAACCAAATGACATCACACTCATCATAAATATCAACATTTAGCATACATCCTTACAGTTATTTAAAATCAACTCATGCCCAAATACTACATTATTACATATTGAAGTTGAATGTAGAAATACACTCCTGAAATCCCGAGGATTGTATAATTCATCAGATCCATCATCATTGACATGGGAAATCATACAAAAGACAATACATGTTAAAAGATTGGAATAAAAACATAGGTAATAAAATAAACACCTGCCTTGCTTAAACCTGAAACACTGGCCAGTGCTCTGTTTCTAGGTAGGTTCCCTCCATATCTCTGACCCACGTTGTCTCTTTCTGAGAAGCCCATCACTGATTTGTCCACACATACCATTTAGACTGTGCATGGGCTTCTGGTATATTGTGCTTGTGATATAACATCATGCATCATGGAGAATTGAATAAAACTATAACTCCCAGAAAGTTGGAAGCCTGGACAGGTATCATCCAATTCCAGCAAGATCAAATAATGCGAAAATTAAATTTTGTCTTTCTTTCAGATATGTGTAATACAGGAAATTTCTAGTCAATCCTAGGCTCATCTCTAATATGTAAAACTTGAATTTTTGTCATTAACCTGAATGTGAACCACTCATCTATAATTTTGCGCATACAAATGCTTTCCAGATAATGAGTTGACAGTCATTCCTGCATGTTTGTGTAGCAAAAATTCCTTCTCTAAACTGTCACCTTATACAAAGGAGAACGGGATAAGTAAGACCTCAGCAGTTCTGAATATTCTACATGGAACATCATTTCCTAAGGTTTCCAATTTAAGTAGATGTGTTTTAAAGAATACAAACAATATAAATAATCTATCCATAAATTGACTTGTAGTAGCTTCTCTCATTTCCAAGGTTAGACTGACCATTATAGGTACCAATGCTCTATTGGAGCCCCAAAAAACGTTAGAGATACTGGGCCTGAGTCATTAAGGAGAGCAAAATATGAATAACTTTGCACCTGGGCAAAACAATGTTGCATTGGAGGGGGAGGTAAAAATAAGGGGGGGGGGGGGTTAAAAATAAAGCTATCAAGATTTTGTGTGCTAGAAGAAAAAACAGCCAGTATTTACCTTATGTACAAAATAATAAACTAACTTGCACCCCTTGCATTGTAACATGGTATGTCCCATTTATTTCTTTTATTGCCTTACTTTACATACAGACTCAGGCCCAGTATGTTTAATACAAGGAAAGTATAGAAACGGGTAAAAAAGTTTTGTCTTCTGAGATCACAAAATAATTACTAAAATAATTAATACTGTAGATTAATACAGTGGTATACAGTGATTGTAAAACCAATTGTAAACTATCATCATCAGTTATTTATATAGCACTGCTAATTTCACAGCGCTGTACAGAGAACTCACTTACATCAGTTTCTGCCCCATTGGAGCTTACAGTCTAAATTCACATACACACACAGACTAGGGTCAATTTAGAGAGCAGCCAATTAACCTTCCAGTATGTTTTTGGAGTGTGGGAAGAAACACATGGAGAACATACAAACTCCACAAAGATAAGGCTATGGTTTGGAATCAAACCATGACCCCAGTACTGTGAGGCAGAGGTGCTAACCACTAGGCCACTGTGCTGCCCATAACTATCAATCTCCATTCAAATTATCTATACTGCCTTTTCTACATTTCCACTTCAACCACAGTATGTAAGTGTATATATATGTATATATATATATATATATATATATATATATATATATATATATATATATATGTATAAATATATATGTGTATATATATATATATATATATATATATATATATATATATATATATTGTTTCATTTATATTAATTGAAGAATATAAATGATGAATTTGAGGGGTGGGGATTATGCGCGCATAATTTAAAACATCTCAATGAGATATATATATATATATATATATATATATATTTATTTTTTTCATGCGATAAAAATTGCTGCAAGGTGGCATAAACCTTTCTGACTAACAGATCTCAGCCAGCTTTATTTAAGAAGTGTTTTATATTTGTTTTATATTTGACCTGAATTAAAATAGAGTAGGCTGTCTAAGTAAATTACAAGTCACACAATGACTAAAACACAGTTAATTTAAATGACTAAAGAACAGTGAAGAAAATAAAAGATGGAAGCAAACATATTATGTACTGTTTTATTATTTATTTTATGCATCATTGGTATTGTAATTTAAGTATACCTATAGCAAACTAGTCATAAAGCTATATATTTAAATAATATGTCCCAATTAGACTATATGTTATGTGTCTTCAAAAAAAGTCAAAAAAGTACATATTTCATCATGGAACACTATCAAAGTGAGTCCTGTAACATAACCAGGTGGAGCCTGTTTCGTAAATACTTACGAAATACACCTGAAAAGATCTAAATATTCTACAATCATATATAAACTATATAGACTAAAACAGTGTATTTTTATTATGTAAATAGCCACAGTACTGTATGTGTGATTTTTGCAAGAAAAGAGGCTTTTTATTATTGGTTTAAGTTGTTTAGTGTAAGACTAAGTAGCCTTATTCACAACTACAATGGAGACCTGGATTAGAAGAAGATCTGCACTAAAATGCAATAAATAAAAAATGCTTTAAGTTCTAGGAGGTTGTTTTAAGCTTTTTTCTTTCTGTTTGAAAACAGCTGAACTTCTTCTGGTCATGCACCAAAGCTGAAGAGCCCCATTTTGAGTCTCAGTTCAATCACAGTGGAACTGAAAGCTCAAACATGCGTGCTATAATGAGCAGAGCGGGAGTGTTTCAGAGGCAATGCACATGAATGGGCTTCCATATTGGTGGTTACCACGCCAACTGGAATATAATTGTTAGATGAAATATAAATTCATGATTTGCTTTGAAAAGGACAGTTTCCAGTGACGCGCAATTTTCGAATACTTTCTCTTAGCGCTTCGTGAAAATTAAGAGACAAAAGAAAAATTGTACTTAGTACATGCAAGAATCTTCTAATGCGTTTCACAGCATTCAATGCAAAAGTTAATATACATTACACAATTATATTAGTCTATAATTTGAAATGTAAAATATTATTGAAAGATATATCATTGTCAAGTGAGGCATATAGCAAGTTAAATAAAGTGTTGCAAACTGTGTGTGTGTTCAGTTCAATGGTAGCGTCTCCCAATGCATTTTGGAGAATCCTCTGTGGGGTACAGGTTGAGTTCAGTAGCTGAACTACATTAGAATTGAAGATTTTTCTTTTCCATGTCTGCTTGAAGCTTTGAAAATAAGATCAACAATATTAGTGATGTTATATTACTGTCATTTCATTGAATTAGTTTTATGTGGCTAATTTGAAGCTTACCTTGAAGTTATAATTTCCATAAAATGTAATGTAATTCTAAATCAAAATGTTCTCAAAAAGTTTAGCGATATGTACAAATAATGAGAAAATGGACTAGTTTTGAAGACAAGAAAACCATGCTGGCAGAAATTTTAACTACTTACAAATAGAATATATACAAGAATAAATATGACTGACAAATATGGGGAACCAGAGGCTGTATTTATAGTCCACAGTTTGTGAGAAACGAGGTGCAGACTGGTTGAGGTGATATTAATAACTTGTTTTACTACACTATGTCAAGTAGAATTTACAATACAAATCATAATGTTTTTTTTAAATATAACAGTAACAATGCAAGGTATATTAATGCTATTAGACTTTAGTGGTGAAGTTACAGTCACCACAGTAGTTGTGAAGGCTGCATAGCACAGAGGTCAGAGGAACCTGGAAATGTCAGGTTACCCTCCTGAGGCCCCTGCTCTGCTCTCAGTAGAGCTCAGTGCAGGCCTTCTTCTAAGCATGCATATGGCGAAGTAACAACACAGGGTTTTGCTGTGCATGCAAATAGAGGCCTCTGCTTTCCTCTTCTTAGAACAGAGCAGTGGACTGGGAGACATTACTGGACTTTCCCCAAAATTTTGATATGGGGCCCAGTGATGCTGTGTTCTGCCCCTGGTTAAAACAAGAAATTTCATGACAATTTTTAAGAATGACACACAGGTGTTTTAGAATATTGTAAATGCTGAAAATTCTGAAACTTGTTTAGGGAAATGGGAAATGTGGCATTTCTGTCACATAAGAAGCACATCAGCTGTCACAAAAGAATTCATTTGGACAATTTAAGTGCTCTGAACTGTAAGGACCCTCGAGGAGATGTGCCTCACAGGGCGACTAGCTCCTAGTACCTCAAGACTTACCACGATTCGCGTGGATGACTGGATCCTACCTCGGTCCCGGATCGGGAAGTTCTCCGTACGCTCATGAATAACACCTAAGAGGAGAAACAGAGTTAATACGAGCCTACCAAGTAAGGGCTGCCGAGAATATGGCAATGAACAAGGACACTCTCAGTCCAAGCCCACTTGCCGCCTCCTCACTTTGCTCTCGCCAAGGCACGGGGGACTACAGGCACTTGAGACCAGGACTAATCCCGCCTCAAGTACCTTGCACACCTCCCGGTGAGGGCCTAACCGAAAGGGGGAATCGAGCGTGATACTCACCGGGACACTCCCACTTCCGATCCGGTTCTCCTGCACCTCCCTGACACCTGCGGATGACAAGGAACACACAGCCTCCCTCTGCACTCTCAGTGAGACTAAGATGGGCACCCACAAACGCTAAACTGACTACAACAGCGACCCGACCCTAACAACGCTCTAATGGTCGGCAACGCAACTAAGTCAAACAATTATGACTAACTAGGTGTGGTGCACTAATGGAACTATTCACTAAGCACTACGGGGAACACCAGCCGGTGTTCACGGACTATATGGGAGGGCGGTTCCTAACCCCCTCACCCAGGTCTAACCAAGGAGACTGTATCCTTACCATGGGGTCACCCACGGACCCTAAAGACCGGCTGCATCAGGCCCGACTGAGGCTCGCTGGAACAGCACACTAACCTGCGGGCCGACTGCCGCACAGATTAGCCGATCGAAACTGAACTGCCCGACTGCCTGTACTCGGGTATCGAACACGTATCCTTACACCCGGAACCACAGGATAACCTGCACGGAACTCGGGCTTGGGAACCCTCAACCAGAACCACGGGCCACCCCTGGAACTGCCTCAAGGTGTGCTGCACTGCCACCGACTCACTCAGTCACCCCCTCTGGGAACCAGCGTGACCCCAGGGACCTAAGGGACGGGAAAACTACGTATGTTCTTCCCTGACTATGCGTAAGCTGGTAACTACACTTGTGCCCCACAGCACAGGGTTAGCACAGGAAAACACAGGAAACAAGAGCCTACCTTTAATGGGGGCCTGACATCTTGCCCCTGGACACAATTATGTAGCACACCCAAAGATACAGTAATACAGACAATACTGGCCGCACAGACAGAATAAATACAGTATACAGTACTTTGCACGCTACTCACCAAAGCACACAGCTGCTAGCCAACCAGCCGGTTGCTATAGCACCCACAGGAGCCTCCGCTCTACTGTACCTCCTAACTCCGTGTGCTCACCTCACACAGGACCGCGCCTACACTTACAAGGCTCTCACGCCTCTGTCACACCACCAGGGCCTTATGCCCTACACACCATGGGCCTCTGCCCAGCTACATACAGAGCCTTGTGCTCTGGGTATGGGCCTCAGCTCCCTCTCTAACTCAGGGCTCTGAGCTCACTACCAAGGGCCTTGTGCCCTGCTACCTAGGGGCACTAGCCCCTGCCTACTTAGGCCTTGTGGCCTCTCTATCTAACTAAGGGCCTTGTGCCCTTCAGTCTAGGGGCTTTCAGCCCCTAATCAGGCCCAGTGGCCTCTAGGCCACTACCTAACTAAGGGCCTTGTGCCCTTTTACACCTGGGGCTCTGTGTCCCCCTTAACTATCTAACAGGGCCTTGTGCCCTCTAAACACTTTATGGGCTACTTGCCTAGTGCCTAATATCCAACTCCTGGGCCTTGTGCTCCTAATACACATCCCCACGGGCCTTGTGCCCGAACCGTGGCCACGGGCCTAGTGCCCGACTTTAGCAGGTGTCCGGGAGAGATGTTGCCCGCAAGGGCCTTACCTGCTGCTGTCTTCGGGGAGCTTCTCCTGGACTCCTCCCCCTTCCGCCGCTGCTTCCATGCTCTGCCGCCGGCTTCTGGACTTGATCACGCCGGTCTTCAGGCAGCAGAGGCGCTCTTAGCCCTGACAAGGGCTCTCTGCCGCCACTGCTGGTCTCCGCTGCTTTCTGTTCTTCCTGTCTTGATCCCGCAGCTCTCTGCAACACGTCCTTCCTCGTGTCTCCGCCGACGGACTAAAGATGGCGGCACGCGCCGACTTAAATAGTCGGCGATGCGCTGACATCATCACGATTGAAAGCGCTGGGGTCATGAGTTCAATTCCAAATCTGGCCTTATCTGTGTGGAATTTGTATGTTCTCTCGTGTTCATGTTGGTTTCCACCGAGTGCACCTATGTCCTCCAAAGTCATAATGGTAGGTTAATTGGAGTCTGACAAAAATGGACCCAAGTATCAGAGGAGGGCTAACAATTTTAGCCTGGGGGGCAAGACTCGACTCAGCAGACTGTTATGAACATTTTACAGGAAATAAATGTAGGTGGCCCAGTGACCCAGCCCAAGGTAGCCCACTATGACACCAGCTCGGGAGGCAGATGCCCCCCAGCCCAGCCTGCCCCTGCCAAGTATATGTGTGTGTGTGTTCTAGGGAATTTATACTGTAATATGATTGGCACTATATAAATAAAACATTAATAATAAATGGTTATTTTATGATTAACGAAAAATATGAAAACCATTACAGTCATGCTTATATGTTTTGCTATTTGCCTCCAGTCACTAAAGTTGCTAACCTTATGCAGCCCTAAAAGTAATTCTTTTCTGGCAACGTACTGTACTGGTTTATATCTGCAATATGGTTGTTTATGAGGTTTGTATTTTTTAAATGATTCTGACAACATGACAATGATTCAATGGTATATAAAAATGCAATTTTAATGTTTAGTGTAAAGCCCCATCAATTAGCCTTATTTACCACTACAATGGAGACCTGGAATGTCTGCACTAAAATGCAATGCAACAAATAGTTGCATAGTAACATTCTGTTAAGAGAGATACTTTAAGCTCAATGAGGTCGTTTTAAGGCCTGTTTTTTTTTTCATGTGAAAACAGCTAAACAATAACCTTCCTGATTAGGGCAAAATCTGTTTGTCAAGGTGAAGCAAGTTCAATTAAGCTTAATAACCCAAATTAGCAAAGAAAGGAATTGCTCATTTAAAAAGAAACTGTTATGTGCATACTGCAAAAGATCTAGAAATTTAACTTATCTAAATCTATTAATACCCCTTTCACACTGAGGCATGGACCTGGGAATAATGTGTTGGTGTGAATGGGTTGCTACCAGGGTAATTCACATGTTGAAGCCAGAATACATTGCAGTATAATTGCAGTATAAAAGGTGTTCCCGGGTTATTCTACCCGGGTTCTGTTAAAAGCAGCTCATTAGTGGATCGGAATCGCTCTCTGACGACATTGTCTACATCAGGCCTGTCCAACCTGCGGCCCTCCAGGTGTTGTGAAACTACAAGTCCCAGCATGCTTTGCCAGTAGACAACCTGTTGATAGCTGGAAGGGCATGCTGGGACTTATAGTTTCACAACATCTGGAGGGCCGCGGGTTGGACAGGCTTGGTCTACATGCTGCAGGACACCGAAGTGAATGAGCTACTGGCTGTCAGCGGGGAAGAGGATATCAAAAATCAAATTGCTGGTACACTGAAAGATGCAACTATATGTGGGAATACTTCAAAGATACTGACCAACTGGGGGATCAAGTGCTCACAGCAGCAAGCTATCAACAATCAAGTCCCTCAGGAAGCAATACAGCAAAGTCCATGACAACATCAAAATGAAAAGTGGCAATGGCCGTATGGAGTGGCCATATTATGATTTGTACAACGTTGTATTTGGCTACTCAGCCCTATTCAACCCTATTCGTCCAATTTCCACTGCATTTCAGCCCTGCCACAAACGGACCAACTGACATCAGGTCAGTGATTCTCTCACTAACACAGGTGAGAGTGTTGATGAGGACAAGGCTAGAGATCACTCGGTCATGCTGATTGAGTTAAAATCACAGACTGGAAGCTTTAAAAGGAGGTGGTGCTTGAAATCATTTTTCTTCCTCTATTAACCATGGTTACCTGCAAGGAAACATGTGCAGTCATCATTGCATTGCACAAAAAGGACTTTACAAGCAAGGATATTGCTGCTAGTAGGATTGCACCTAAATCAACCATTTATCGGATCATCAAGAACTTCATGGTGAGAGGTTCAATAGTTGTGAAGAAGGCTTCAGGGCACCCAAAAAAGTCCAGCAAGCACCAGGACCGGCTCCTAAAATTGATTCAACATTGAGATCTAGCATCACCAGTACAGAGCTTGCTTAGGAATGGCAGCAGGCAGGTGTGAGTGTATCTGCAGGCAGAGTGGGGTGAAGACTTTTGGAGGATGGCCTGGTGTCAAGAAGGCTAGCAAAGAAACCACTTCTCTCCAGGAAAAACATCAGGGACAGACGGATATTCTGCAAAAGGTACAGGGATTGGACTACTGGGGACTGGGGTAAAGTCATTTTCTCTGATGAATTCCTTTCAGAATGTTTGGGCCATCTGGAAAAAACGGCTGTCCGGAGAAGGATTGGTGAGCGCTACTATCAGTCCTGTGTCATGCCAACAGTAAAGCATCCTGAGACCATTCATGCGTGGGGTTGCTTCTTAGCCGAGGGAGTGCTTGGAGTTTGTCAGAATTTGTGGGTTTTTGTTTTGACTAAGAACAAAGCCATGAATAAGGAATGATACCAAAACATCTTCCAAGAGCAACTCCTCCCAACCATCCTAGAACAGTTTGGTGATGAACAATGCCTTTCCCAGAATGATGGAGCACCTTGCCATAAGGCAAAAGTGATAACTAAGTGGCTCGGGGATCAAAACTTCAAAATTTTGGGTCCATGGTGAGGAAACTCCCCAGACCTTAATCCTATTGTGAACTTGTGGTCAATCCTCAAGAGGCAAGTGGACAAACAAAAACCCACAAATTCTGACAAACTCCAAGCATCGATTAGACAAAAATGGGCGGCCATCAGTGTTTATGTGGCCCAGAAGTTGATTGACAGCCTGCCAGGGCGAATTGCAGAGTCTTCAAAAAGAAGGGTCAAATATTGACTCATTCCTTAAGCTTCATTTAATTGTCAATAAAAGCCTTTGACACTTATGAAATGCTTGCAGTTTAACTTCAGTATATCATAGCAACATCTGACATAAAGGTCTAAAAACACTGAAGCAGCAAACTTAAATTCTTGTTGCATTCTCAAAACTTTTGCCCATGACTGTAGGCTGATGTAAATGTCATTCCTCTTTAACAAACAACGCCAATGTCCTTTTAGTCATCCAAATGCATTTTCAACTACCATCCTGGCAGAACTAAGGGTCTTGGTGAAGCGAATCTGGTTAGGCAAAAGCTGATGACACTGTGTGTATACCTTCATTAACCATCGCCTCAATGGATATGCAGCATCGCTATTAATATGGACTGGGATCTCCACTCCCTGGAACATCTTGGATTTCTGAAAAGCAATAAAGCAGTTTTAATAAAACAGTAGAGTAGGTACAAATATGGGAATGTGTTTGTCTAAAATATGCAATGGAAAACACTGCATTATCTATGTGCACAATTATTATTAGTCGTAGCATCTGAAAAAAATTCTTGCAAGAACAGGGAGAATACACAAACTCAACACAGTTGCTTTTGACGTTTATATAAAACCCAAGACCTTAGTGCTGTAAAAAAAAAAGTAATTCTAACCATGACACCATCCATGCTGTTAAATTCTAAAACTAAAAATACTAAATCAAATAAAATTGCTGAAAATTTCAAGACCAGCACTGTAGTTTAAATATAACTTGAAACATCCAACACTTTAAATTTCAGACATTTTTAAACAAAAAATAAATTCTTACCTCGCTGGGGAAAAGTCAGCCTTTGCCTCAGGCCACTGCGACTCTCTGTGCCCGCAGGAAGCATCAAGGCCATCTCCATGACGACCGGGACATCACTTCCTGTTTCGCCCAGGCCGTTGCCTAGACAACGGTCGGGACGCTGTATGTGTGAGCACCGCGTCCCGGCTTTAGGGGCAGCTGGGTTTGTGTGCAAAGCAGCAGGACTCATTTATTAATTATTCAGCTCCTGGGCTGATTAGCTGGCTGGTCCTCTCTGTTGCCATTGGTCAATGTTGGTATATAAGGCAGGGAGGGCTTAGCCGGTTATAGTTCTCAGTAGCATGTGTACTAGCCTGCTCCTGTGCCTGTTGCTGTTTTGGACTTTCCGTGTATGACCCCTGGCTTCGTTATTTGGACTTGATTCTTGCCTGATTCCCTGACCTTTTGCTTTGTGACCCGGACCTCCTTTGATCGCTGCCAGCCCTGCCATCTTGCCTGTCCCTAACCTCGTTGATTGCTTCTGACCTATGACCTCAGCCTGTTTCCTGAGTTCTCTAGATTCTACTCCCCTCCGGGTACAGGCAATATGTCAGGGTCACAGGCAATGGATCGGAATCAGGAGACAGGCTATTGCCTGTCTCCTGATTCCGATCCATTGCCTGTCAAGGGCACAGGCAAAGGCTCAGAATCCAGGGACAGGCAATAGGTCAAACACAGGTAGTCAAATCCAAGGTACACACCAACAATAGCACAGGAGCAGGCTAGGTGCAGAGAGACTGAACTATAACCGGCAGGGAAGCTAAGCCCTCCCTGTCTTATATACAACTACTAGCCAGTAGGAGCAGTGCATAGAAATCAGCCACAGAGGGCTGCTAATAGTGGACACCTGTCCTAATTGCACGCGCGCCTGGCTGGACCTGATGCCGGCACGTGGTGCTATCTATAACAGCAACAGCCAGGACGCAGGCAAGCTGAGCACCGCTGCGGCTCGTAACAATAACGAGCTCTACGGGAAAGGCAGCTGCTATAGGTGAAGACCTCTCCATCTGGTTCTACGGGTTTATGTTAAGACCGTTAGCAGTAACAGCCATCATTTTGTTCTTCTGCAATTAGGAAGAGGTCAGAATTAGAAGGTACTCTGGCATCATGTGCATGACCAGGCCAGCAAATGTAAACATTTGTGAAACTCAAAATAATACATTTTAGTTAGTATTCATATATAACAGTAGAGGAGATATATTATAAATTAGTTATTTTTTTACCAAAATATCAAGGACAGAGTATGATTACCAGAAATTGTGGTCAACTACAGCTTGTAGAATAATTGAATGCCAGAATTTTGGTTGTAGTAGTCTGCCTGGATGCCTCTTGGGGCAATAATTGGCATGCGGATCCCATCTATGGTCTCCAGCACACTGCAGATATTCATGTTGTTTGAAAGCTTAAATGGTGTCATCTAGGCGCTGTCCAAGTGGCATGCGGATGAAACGGTGGTACAGGGTTTTCACCAATGCTTCAATCACTTTGTGCACTAGCGTGTCAACAGTGGTTATGCCTACTCCAAACAAACACAAACTTGTATGGTATTCTTCTGGGATTGCATTTCACCACAACAGAATGACTAGTCTCCTATTTAGTTCAATGGGGTGATACGTTGCTGAATTTGAGTATGGTGCCAATTGTAGACAACTTAAAGGTTATCCTCCTGTGTAAGTATTGGTGTCAAGTTTTAGTACTCTCAGCCAAAAATTCCACCCTTCTCTTCTGGGAATAAAACTGGTCAGGATAACAGACTATAACCAGCTGTATTAAATGTAATTTGCATCTAGAAACATAAGGAAACCACAAACTTATCGGAACTCCATGCTAGCTGCTTATATCTCTCGTCAGCCATGATTAAAGCAATGCAGTCACTGTACACTTTTTATGACTCATCTATAAGAGCCTCTGCTACATCATCTATACGAGCATCTACTGTCCCCTTTTAATGACTCAAGTTGATAATGCAGGACAGACATGAGTCCAGTGTGAAAGTGTCACGACTTGCACTCTGCAGCTGCTGTCTGCAGTGACTTTATTGGATTTATTATGTATTCTACTTGTAGTACCACTGCCCACCAAAGGGGCCACTGTGCTACTTTGATCATTTTCCTTGATTACTGAGAGTCGTGTCACCTGCATGAGGCCTATATCATCAAGTCATTCCTATGAGCATTCCCTGTGCTCAACTTCTGCCTGCTAGCTGGACTCCTGCATATTTCTTCATTGAATTCACTACTGCTGTTATCTGCTATCTGGACTCCTGCAAATTACTTCATTGTATTTTCTACTGCTGTTACCTGCTACTGGACTCCTGCATCTTCAACCATTATAACTGGTACTTGTAGTTCTACGCTGCCTGTTGAAATCTACTATTGCAGTTACCTGTTGTTTCTCATCTGCACATTGAACCTTGTCATCTGTGTTTGTTAATAAAGTCATTATAACGACTTATCCCCTCTCCGTGGTCATACCTGGGAAATCCTGACAGAAAGATAACTACCCGGGTTATTCTCGGGACCAAAGTGTGGTGTGAAGAGATGCAACACTGGTTGAAACTAGAGATGCTCACTGACCCCCGTGTTTTGGTTTTGGTTTTGGATCTGGATTACCTTTGTGTTTTGGTTTTGCAAAACCGCTCTTGCGTGTTTTGGTTTTGGTTTTGTTTGGTTTTGTTATTTTCATTAAAAATCAATGTTTTTGGCCATAAAATAACCAAATTTAGTGCTCCGCCTGTTTCTAGGATAAGTAATGTAATTGTAAAGCTAATAAATTATCCAAAACACAGTTTAATTCCTGGTAGGCCTTCATTAATTGTACACACAAACCAGATTGTCTTCCTCTCCATCTATGAATATTGGCAATGCAGCCATCGTCTTTGGATGTATATTACACCCTACACTTATACTTAAACAAGTTAACCCGTGGATGATACTCATTCATTCTAGTCAAATCAAGCTACTTAAGGTGTTAAAAAGGTTCTTGTCATGCATTTGGGCCATAGCCTAGGCCTCAACCACCAACCACTCCCCACTGTCACCCCCGGCAACAACCACCAACCACTCCCAACTGTCACTTCTTCAAGTAATATATATATATATATTTTTTTAAATCTTTATAAACACTTTTAACAATTAACAAATTAAATTAACAAATTAAAAACATCTTAGTATACCAAATTTCAGCCATTTCTAAAAAAAATTTTCCCACACACACTAAGAATTTAGTAGGTCAGTGTATAACTCCGCCCAGCAGGTGGCGCTGCAGCATGGTTTTATATTTTCCACACACACACAGACAAACTAACACACGCCACTAGACATTTATATTCTAGATATGTAAAGAAATGGACAAAGGCATTTTGGTTTATGTCTCTCAAGGCCCCCCTCCACTTGTATAAAATACAAAAAAATTCAGCCGTTATAGACTGTACAATATTAAGAGAAATGAACAAAGCCAGTTTGGGGTCACTCTGCCTATGACACCCTACCATTAAGGAGAAATTGCCCAAACATCAGCCTTTCAAGATGGTACGTGATATGGAAATGCCCCAAGTCCCTTTCCTCTTTGGGGGTAGATTGCACCCTACACTTACATAGAAAGTTTTAAAAAGATGTTATTGTCATCATCTTCAGCTTCATCCTCACCCTCATCAGTGTGTACATCATCACAGACTATCAATTCATCGCCGCTTGAATCCGCCATTAGAGAACAGTCAGTGCTTGAATGTGTTGGATGGTGAAGGCCTTCCTCGTGAAAGATGTAGTTCATTTTTATAAACATAATATTCTCCACATTTTTGGGAAGTAACCTTCTACGGCGATCACTGACTAATTTCCCTGCTGTGCTGAACACTCGTTCAGAGTACACACTGGAGGGTGGGCAGCTTAAATATTGCAAAGCAAGTTTGTACATGGGTTTCCAAATGGCCTGCTTTTCTTCCCAGAAAGGAAAGGGACTATTCCATATCAATTATCTCTTGAAAGTAATCCTCCACCATCCTTTGCATGTTAATACTCATATTGGATGGAGTTATGGGCAAGGTGACACATTTTTTAGAAAAATCCTTCAAACCAGCCCAGATGTTAAATTGTTCTGGTCTGCCGCCTGTGTCTTCCCTGCTTCTTTTTTGGAAATTTAATTTTTTATGAGCAGCAGCAGCTTGAGAAAGTGAAGGAGGAGACGTAGTCAAGCCGAGGCCCAGTTCAGCGGCCAACTTGCTGAGCAATAGCTCCTTGCAACAGTTCACATCTCACTCATTTACAAGTAAAGACTCAATGTAGGTCTTAAACCTTGGATCAAGCACAGTGGCCAAAACGTACTGATCCGAGTTCAAGATCTTAATAACTCGAGGATCATTGTGAAGCAAATTAAGTACTTGATCGACAAGGCCAACATACTTTGCTGAATTGCTTGCTTTCAGCTCCTCCTTCAGTTTCTCAAGCTGCTTTTCCAATAGTCTAATTAAAGGAATGACTTGGCTCAAACTAGCAGAGTCTGCACTCACCTCACACGTCACAACTTCAAATGGTTTCAGCACCGTAGGAAGCTCTGCACCACCAAGTTGATGGTGGGAGCAAAACAGGGAATGTGCTGGAAATCACCCAGCTGTAATGCTTGCACTATATTGTTGGCGTTATCAGAAATGACATATCCTGGGGAGAGTCCAATGGTATAAGCCATGTATCAATCACATCTATTAGTTTGCGTAACAAATTGTCAGCTGTATGCCTGTTAGTGAAGCCGGTGATACAAAGAGTGGCCTGCCTGTGACAAATGTTACGTAGTGGTGTACATGCTGCTGCTGTTCCTGCTTGTGAAGGTGAATGACCAACCCAGTAGGCTGTCACAGTCATATAGTCTTTGGTTTGACCACTTCCACTTGTCCACATTTCTGTGGTTAAGTGGACAGTGGGCAGAATGGCATTTTTCAGCGCAATCTCTACATTTGTACACACTTTTTGGTATAGTTGTGGAATAGCTTTATGGGAAAAATGGTGTCGCGATGGAATTCTGTAACGCGGACACAAAACCTCAATTAACTGTGAAAAACCAGCTGCGTTTATTGTGGAGATTGGACGCAGATCTAACACTAACATTGCAGCCATGGCGGCTGTGATTCGCTTGGTGACTGGGTGACTGCTGTCATATTTGCTTCCCCTAGCAAATGATTGTTTCACAGTTAATTGCTGAAATGTAGGACTGCTCATTTTCTTGACCTGCCTCTGGGCTGACGATTCACCCCCAGCAGCAGCAACAGCAGCAGCAGCAGTGGGACTAACGCTTTCTTCAGAGGAATCAATAATAGTGCAGGAGTCATCCAACCTTAATAAGTGGGATGCCGGGCTAACTCTGAGCGCTACTGAGGATATTGATGAGGATGGTGTGGTGGGTGTATTTTGTAGCCGTCGGTATGTCGGTGAGCGGGAGGGTTTTAGCTGATGATGGAGTGCTTGTAATTTTTTGGGAAGAACTTTCAGCTTTTCCCAACACTTTGCCATGAACTCTCGTTAAATGGCGTAACATAGACAAGGTTCCAAGAAGGTTAAGGTCCCTTTCTAGACAGACTGTGGCTTGACATACACTACAAATGGCTATACAATTGTTGTCTGGATTTGGGTAGAAATAATTCCACACATAAGAAGTGGATTTTTTTGTTTTATGCCCAGGCATGACAATAGCCTTTTTCGTGTCACGTGCCAGAACTACTGCCACTGGTGCAGGACTCACACTAACAACCTCATCCTCATCAACATCCTCATTAGCGCCCTTGTCGCCTACACAAATCTCCCCCTCATCCTCTTCTAATTCCAAAGTGGCATCCTCAATTTGTGTATCACCTGCTACACTCGGGCTATTAAGGCACACATTAGCAGAATGCTCACGATTAGACATCCCACTGTTGGATGGACTCTCCTCAGGGATTGGTGTCATTTCTGAATCAGAGCAAACATTATCCTCTAATGCCTTACTGTTATCTTGCAGCTCGGCTTTGACGCGTAACAGTAGTTGTGCACCAATTGTAGGCTCAGTACCTTTTTGGGATCTGGCACTAATAGCCAAAGGTGAAGGCCTCATTCTCTCTTTGCCACTGCATGTGTAGAATGGCATGTTGGAAAAAATTTTTTTATCGGCACTTAACTTTGCTCAGTAACACTTCTTTTTCGTTTCAACACAGTACATGGACTGATTTCAAAACACTGTGTAGTTTGACATCGCCTTGCCCAGATGACGTACTGGGAACACTAACATCAGGACTGGTGACAGAACCTGGTTGCTCATTCTGATGATATGTGGACTGCTTTGAATCCATTCTGAGCCCAAAGCACTGTGGAGTGCTAAAAATTATTTGGTAAGATACTGCTGACAGATAGTAATTTTGACAGCCAGAAATATTTATGCACAATTATGGGGAACACCCCAAAAGCACTGGGGAGTGCTATAAATTATTTGCTAGATACTGCTGACAGATATGACTTTTGACAGCCAGAAATATTTATGCACAATAATAGGGGATACCCCAAAAGCACTGTGGAGTGCTAAAAATTATATGGTAGATACTGCTGACAGATAGTAATATTGCCAAATATTGAAAAAAAGAAAAACAACTCCTCTATCCTCCTCTCTTCTATAGCGATTTTAGCACAATTGGATTCAGAATATTGTATTCTCTGTCCCTGCTCTAATCAGCCTGTGACTACACTCTGCTCTCTCCCTCTGTGAAATGGCAATGGACTGCTGTGGAGGCGTGTATTTATAATCTTCAAATATCACGAGATCCGAGCCCCGAGATCCGACGAAGCCACAATGACGTTCAGCCTCGTTTTGGATTCCGAACGGGCAGGACTACTCAGCTCGGTACTCAGATACCCAAAGTTCGGGTGGGTTCGGTTCTCGGGGAACCGAGCCCGCCCATCTCTAGTTGAAACCATGTTCATTTTCTCATGTATGAGCCAGGAATTTGGTGAGAAAGAGGTATTAGTCACTTTAACAACTTATATGTAAATGTAATGTTCATTTTAAATATAGACTTAACTTAGTTGCCGTGATCAGATATCATTATCAATTTTAGCAAAATTCCATAAAATGTTTAAAACATAACATTAAAAGAAAAAAAAGTAGAACAATACATGCATTCCTCTGCTTCTTGATATTTTAGTAATGACCACAAATACATCTAGTTTAAAAACCTATAGTATATGCAGTATACTTCCTTCATTTTTATAGGTTACACAAAATGACCAATACTCTGCAGAATTATGGTTAATAGATTCTTATGTCTTTTCAATGAATTCGATTTGTTAATAATATGAATGAATGGGGGACATAACTTGGAGGCTAATTCAGAAGGTCGACTTTACACAGAACTCTGCTGCTAAAGATCCTAATTTGCCCAGTAAAACTGGTCTTTCACTCCTGCCTTACACTTACACTTATGGACCCTACAGTCAGGCAATCATGGAGTCTCTCTAAGCCATGAAAGGCATGAAACTACACTCCTCACACTTGCCCAGCAGTATGCCTGGCCTTCACACGCTGATCCTCTGGGACTGATTTCTCTATCTGTATGCGCACCGGAATCATCTATGTCTTGCTGGGACAAGGCCTCCTCTTGCTCCCACAGCCCTGGCTTTTAAGTGGATTGACTTGTGCTCTGGGTTCCTGCAAGATTGCGACACTCTGCCTATTTGGGAGATCTCACCCTAGAGTGAATTTGCCCTCCTACCTTTGCGCTGGGTCATCCGGCTCCCTCCAGGTACTGCGGTGTACTATCAGTACCTCAACCATGTCTCCAGTCCTGTCGGTGCTGCATCCGCCGGACTTCTGGTTTTCGCAAAGGAACTTTCGTTATGTACACTCCACGCACGGCAGCACCAATATCTACTGTGGCATTGTAGGTATGCTGTACTGGGTGTGTTACGGCATATTGATGGCAAGAAGAGTGACTAGACTCAGCCCGACGTGACTATTACAAAGGCGCTGGTTCCCGACCCTGATCGATGACGACTCCTCTTCACCCCGAAAGCAGCCAATGATGATGAAGCAAGAAGGCGACTGCAGCTGATGACGTCATTGAGCATGCCGACGGGATTATCGCTGTTGTTAAGGGGGTGAGGTAAGTATGCACCCATGTATAATGTATTTTAGAAAGGATTATACATTGTACATGGGTGCATACTTTTCTTGAAAGCAAGAAGGCGGCTGCAGCTGATGATGTCATTGAGCATGATGACGGGGTTATCGCTGTTGTTAAGGGAGTGAGGTAAGTATGCACCCATGTACAATTATTTTAGAAAGGATTATACATGGTACATGGGTGTATACTTTCCTTGAAAGCAAGAAGGCGGCTGCAGCTGATGACGTCACTAAGCATGCCAACGGGATTATCGCTGTTGTTAAGGGAGTGAGGTAAGTATGCACCCATGTACAATGTATTTTTAGAAAGGATTATACATTGTACATGGGTGCATACTTTCCTCACCCCCTTAACAACAGCGATAATCCCATTGGCATGCTTAATGACATTATCAGATGCAGTCGCCTTCTTGCTTCATCGTCATTGGCTGCTGTCAGGGTGAAGAGAAGTTGTCATCACTCAGGGTCGGGTACCAGCTCCTTTGGAATAGTGACGTTGGCTGTACTAACCCTCCTATCTGGATATCTCTAAATCGGTCAGCAAGGTGGCTGTCACGGGCACTAGGAGTCTTTACCCAGTATCACCCGCTGATGGTCTTATCAGAGCAGTAGAGTTGGTATATGATACTCTGATGGCAGGGTGATAATGGAACTGGAAACAGCAGATGGTTAGAGAATGCTCAGAAAGTCTATGACTAGCAGCACTGGTAAACAATAGGTAATTGAACACGAGGATCTGGATGGACAAGGGCACGTGAGGTTAGTCAGTGGTCTGCGCACGGCAAGTTGTACCACTGCTATAGTGAGAAGAATGTCCAGGAGTAATAAGGAGGTGGAAGTCAGCGAGTAGCAAGTTGTACCACTGCTTATGTGAGAGGATATATGCAACTGGTGACACAGGGAAACAGGAATCAGTGGTCTGCCTCTAGCAAGTTGTACCACTGAATATATATGTGAGGAAGGACACGAGGAGATAAATGCTATGCAGAGTCTACACGGGTACACTGAACTTGATCCCACGTTGAACTGCACACAATAATAATAATGAATGAACAGCACTGCACAGATAAACAAAGTCACTCAAATAGTCCAGCAAAAGGAAACACAGTCAATAATAGCAATAGTCTCAGAGGATGGAAACTCCGGAGGAGAACAACTCAGTCCAGATGGATATGCAATACACCAGCACAGTCAATGAGAAGTATGCATACCGTGGTTCAGATGAGCAGGCTGTTAGAGATAGCTGCAGAGATACCTGAGCGGCTGGGAACAGACGAGATGAGAAGTCCTTGCAGAATGGAAGCGGCAGGTAGGTGCAGTGCACTGTAGTTAGGTCAGCAAGGATGACAAATACTCAGGAAGCAGTAGTATATCGAATAGAACAGCAGGAGACCACGGGAGAGTTGAAGCGATGTAGCAAAGCTGGAGGCCGAGGAGCGTAGACTCGATGCAACAGGCAAGTTGACACAAATGGACACACTGTAGAAGCAGTAGGCAGCGGGTCAGCTGATGGCAGGTAGAATGCAGACTGGAGCGCTGAGACGAGCAGACTCTGTAGAGACGCTGAAGTAGCGAACAGGAATCAGCTGCTGGAGTCACGATGAAACACAGGAAGACTCTGTAGACACGCTGAAGTAGCGAACAGGAATCAGCTGCTGGAGTCACGATGAAACACAGGAGAGTTTGCAGTAATCTGTAACTGTAGATACACGGAGGCAGCGGAGAGGAATCAGCTGCTAGAGTCACGATGAAACACAGAAGAGTTTGCAGTAATCTGTAACTGTAGATATACGGAGGCAGCGGATAGGAATCAGCTGCTGGAGTCACGATGAAACACTGGAGAGTTTGCAGTAATCTGTAACTGTAGACATACGGAGGCAGCGGATAGGAATCAGCTGCTGGAGTCACGATGAAACACAGGAGAGTTTGCAGTATTCTGTAACTGTAGATATACGGAGGCAGCGGATAGGAATCAGCTGCTGAAGACACTAGGAACACGAGGAATAGAAGTGGTCTGGAAACCACAAACGGCAAACAGGAATCAGCATAAGCTGAACACACGAGCAGGCACTGGAACACCTTCAGAGACTCATGAGGAATGAGACTCCAAGATCAGGTAACGTGGTATTGACCACAGGTGCTTAATATAGGGAGTGTTGCCTGATCAGCCAATTAAGTTAAAGGAACAGAACTGAAGGTTAAAAGGGACTGCACATGCGCATATAATGGACGGACACGGTTCCTAGCTACCTTAGAAGTAGCACTCACAGTCCGGTGAGTGACAGTGGCCCTGGTTACTAAAGTAGACACTAGTCATTGTGAACAGCATTGTTCATTGCTAACATCTGCACTTTGACCCCTACTATATCCCTACTATATTGTTTGCTCCTAGTCACCTGGCAGAGCAGGGGGCACAGTGACAATCCCTTGGTGGCTGCACAGCTCTCACACTGTTGGGACCACCGGCCTATCATCCTGGGGCCCGTGTCCAGGTTTATTGCAGAAAATCTGGCACACAAATAGCTTGGCTATCAGCTAGCTACCTGGCACTCGCCTCATCGCTGTTGGGGTGGCCCATCACTCTGCCGCTCCAGTCAATTTTATTTCATCTGCCGCAGTAAGGATGTAATCTGCACTGCCATTCTCTAATGTTGACACCAATACCAGGTATTTTTAGGCCTCCATGCCTTGACGACACTCCCACAAAACACGCTGGACTCACTATATTGATCTAACCCTCACTAACGGGTTGCTCATTGTATTATAACCTGGAAAGTACAGCCTCCTCTTGGCACCTCTGTTGTCTCTTTCTTTGATGATCTCTGACTCCTATTGCTCATCTGAGTCCTCGTGGGGCAAAAGCAGAAAAACAAATCACAACTAAAGACACCCAGTCTCTCCAGGAGCAGTAAGACGGGTCCCCCACCTACTTCAGCCTCGGCATCCCAGGGTCATGATTCGGATCATGACTCTCCACAGCCCACTATGGCTGAAATCATGAAACAAGTAAAAGCCACCATTCAATCGGAATTCCGGGCCTTGGTCTCGGAACTGCGCTCTGAAATTGCTGCACTAGGCTCACACACAGACTCTCTGGAGCAATGGATGAATTCTGCACTTTCAAGGCCCAAACCAACCAGAACCTGACAGCCCTATGCAGTGAGATGGACCTACTCAAGGATGATCTTTCATCTTATTTACAAGGCCTCTTCTCTACCCCGGTCCCTGATACATCTGCCTCTGACTTTCGGCTAGATTGTGCCCATCATGCTGTCCGACCTAAACCTCAACCATCCTTACCTCCTCAGGACATTATAGTACGCTTACATTATTATTCAGCAAAGGAACAGATCCTCTGGGCTGCCCGTGACCAGCAGACTATCTCCTGTTCCGGGACTTCAGTGACATCACCCAATGCCTGCTTTCTGCTGGTACCAGTACCACTGGGGTTTTCCATTTCAGGGCACTTTAACTCACGAAAATCACACTTACTCACTCAAAAACCTACACAAAGGGTTGAACTATTGCATTCACTGAAACTCAATGACACTTCGGGATCATCTTCTTCAATGCCTTCTGCACCTAGGAAGCATCCCCCATAAGCAGATTGGTCCTCTTCCTAAATGTTTTGCTAGACTTTCTCTAACATACCTCACTGGTTGACCACTGCCATGGCGGTGTTCCTATTAGGTTTTGCTAACATATTTTGCTTCTTGACTGTTGTCATGTATGAATACTTTTCAGAATACGGATATACAGAAGGCGCTTTAATAACTGGGACTTTTTTCTAATGTTTTTTCTTCTATCTCTCCTTTTTTATTTTTCACTGCAGTGTTTTATATATATCTCGTTCATTTTTCTTAAGTCTCCTGGGTATTTTTCTGCACACGTGCCTTGGGGGTTTCTCTGCGGCATATTGCTTTGTTAAATATTTCTGCAGCGTCCCCCCTATATTTCGTTTGCATGCTGATACTATTTTGAATTTATACGAATTTTTACGATTCATGTTGACTGTTCGATAAAATGTGTTTTTATTTGTTTGGTTTTTCTGTGCTTTGTTTTTCAATTTTCTCCTTCTTAACAACTTATACAATATTGTTGTTGTCTTGTATTGTATTTTTTAGAATATCTCCCTTGTTTTTCTCCTCTCTATGTACCTTCTTCTCTAATGCTCCTACCCAACTGTCCGGCTCCCGCAGCTCTCCTCTGGTTACTCAACCAATCCTTACCTTGTTTTGGCTGCCCAAGCCTCTACCCCTCACTTTCGATACCCATGTTGTACCTCTCACTTCAAAGCGATCTTCAAAACGAACTAACAACACATATGCATAGTGCTCATTTAGCAATTTCAAAATACAGAACAAGACATGAATGCTAAATAATATATACAATATATGCTTATTCCTCGAGAAAAGTGGACTGGCCACCCACTTTGAGGTTTCTATAAGAAAACTACGGTGTATAAAAGATTTGAAAAGACACAGAACTGTTTGAAACTAGTGAATATCTATTTAACTGTTTTTTACTGTATCATTTTGGAGTCCTTGGAGTCAGCTGTGATAAATCCATCAATTTATGTCAAATGAATTCTTTGATTTAATCATTTGGACATCTGTACATGGTTATATAAATTGTTCATTGGTTTGACATTTTTAGAAACTTATATTATATAGTTTATGAAAAAAAATATATATTTTTGACCATATACATACACTCCGCCATATTTTGTGGTAGCTATTTTGAGTGAGTTATATAACACATGTTGGTGGACCTGTCTATACAAGTTGTTGCAATATTGTTTTCTAAGGGATTGGCACCCCTAAGATAGGCTGCAACACATTTTTTATATTTTTAAACTTATTATCAAATATTATATATTACCTTTTTCTTTCAAGTATAAGCGCATAAGAGCTATATTGTTTCACCTCTCATTTCGAGCCTGGACTCGTTTCCCCTTTGGGAGACGAGTCTCCCCCTCTTTCCTGTTCTCCCCTGTCCACATTTAAGTCACTGTTCTTCCTCTACCCCATTTGCGCCTAGATCCTCCATGACTCTTAGAACTCTCTCCCTGAACTCCAATGGCTTTAACTCCCTTACAAAATTCACCATGGGTCTCCAACATTTCAAAAGACACCATGTAGATCTCATTTTCCTACAAGAGACCAACTTAAAGACCTCCCACCCACAACTGACCTGTAAGACATACCCTCACACTTACTATGCCTTTATCGACAGTAAATCAAGGGACACCGTCATCCTTATACACCACAATCTGCCTGCTTTTATTTCTAGATTTTCTCTTTGCTGCTCCACTGGGCAGATATCTCATTTTGGTGGGATCCCTTGGTCTCACCAAGCTCACTCTTGCTTCTCTGTATGCCCCTAATGTGGGACAGGGTTTCTTTCTCACTGGCTCCTTTGACCAGTTAGCCTCCCCAGCCAAAGCTGGATTAAGGCTTTGGGGGCCCCGGGGCACTTAAGACCCCTAAGATCTAAAATTAAGGGCATAGTGACACATCCTGCATTACATCGCCTACAACCCATTGTATGACACTTACAGCTCTCCCAGAGGGCTCGCCTAGGTTGTATGCATAAGAAAAAGCATTGCTTCCACAACCTAAAATACTGTACATTAAAACAATCATCAAAACACCACATTAAAATGGGTATTGACATCACACATTAAAACTAGCAATGATATTGCACATTAAAAATACCATTGACAACATACACTAAAACTAGCAATGATACCGCACGCTAAAACTAGCAATGATACCGCACGCTACAACTAGCAATGATACCGCACGCTAAAACTAGCATTGATAATGCACATTAAAACTAGCAATTGCATTGTTGTGTACACCATTGAACGGTCACCAAGAATTGGTATTGTCCCACTAGAATCACAACATTTCACAGACTCTGCTGCTCTCTCCTACCTGTTCTTCTCACTTTCACCACCTGTGCTGCAGACTTCTTTAGTTGTGGCTTGTCTGGATCCTGGAATGTTAGGGACCCTATTTGGGGAAAAAAATGGGTACATTTGGAAAATTACAGTCATCCTCCCTTGCCTTCCTCCAGCCCTAACATTAAAATAATAGTATTCACATTTAATAAATAAACCTATTTCCCTCCCTACAAATAGCCCCAGCAATAAATTAATAGTATTTACATTTCAGAAATATACCTATTTCCCGCAACCGTGACTGCCATTAAATAATTCATAGGCACATTTAATAAAGGGACCTCATTCTCCCCAAACCCCCACATTCAGTAGCGCCCAAACCACCCCATCTTAAATTAATAGTCCACACTATTGTGCCTCCTCCCCCACACTATTTCCTCATGCTGTGTCTCTCACTCTTTTTTCTCATACTGTGCCTCTCTCCCCCCTATTTTCTCATGCTGTGTCTCACCCTTTTTTCTCATACTGTGCCTCTCTCCCCCTTTTATTCTCATGTTGTGCCTCTCCCCATTTTTTTTAATACTGTGCCTATCTCTCCCCCTTATTCCTCACTGTGCCTCTCTACCCCCCCTTTTTCCTTACTGTGGCTCTCTCCCCCCCCCCCTTTTTCCTTACTATGCCTCTCCCGCCCTCTTTTGCCTTACTGTGCCTCTCTCCCCCCATTTTTTCTTACTGTGCCTCTCCCCCCCTTTTGTCCTTACTGTGCCTCTCTCCCCCCCTTTTATCCTCATAGTGTGCCTTTCTGCGTTATTCCCTTTTTTTTTACTTACCTTTCTATTAGTTTCTTTCTTCTCTTCTCTTCTGTCTTCTTTTTTGGTCCTCTCTGTGCTGCTCCTCACTGAATGACAGGTATGATTGATGACGTCACTCCTGTCATTCAGTGTTAATGGAGCAGAGAGGAAGGAGGAGGTACGCTAGCGCCGCGATCAGGTGAGTACTGTATATCTATTTTTTTTGCCTACCCTGCTCCCCATACCAACAAAGGGGCAGAGTCCCGAACCCACCCTCAACCCTCCCCCCTGCCGCCGCCACAAAAAATAAATAAAAATAAATAAATCAGGAGGTGAGGTTATGCGTGCCGCGGCGGGGGGCCCTCGGAGAGAGAGAGCCCCCCTTAATCCGGCTACGTCCCCAGCCCAAGGCCATATTATAGATGGTGGAGACTTCAAAACCACGCCGAATCCCAATGTGGACCGTTCCTCCATGTCCTCCACCCCTTCCTTTTCTCATTGAGAATCAAGACACCTAGCTTTATTGCTTAAATCTCATTACCTCCATTATTTCTGGTGCCTATCCCATTCCACAGTCAGACAATACACCCACTACTCAGCCCCCCACAACCTACATACTTGCATCAATCCCATTCTAACTGACAGCATACTTTGCAAACTCTCATTGACTCAGACATCTCTCCGATGACTTGGTCTGACCACGCGGCGGTTTCTATTGAAATAACCCTTCCCCACTCCCTCTCCCCCGAAATGGCGCCTTGACGACACCCTCCTACTGAGACCCGACCAAGTGTCCTCTATCTCAAACTAAATCAACAACTTTATTTCTTTAAACTTTACCCCGGACATCTTCCCCGCTCTCATCAGGGAGGGCCACAAGGCCACCATTCATGGCACACTCATTGGCTTGTCACCCGCCAGACGTAAGGCCGAACTGGCGTGCATCGCTGAATTAGAAACCCAACTCACATCGCTCATGGCCTTACATCAACAGTTCCTAAAACGCAAAACCCGACTTAAACTAATCTCCCTACACAGTCAACTCCTTCAGCTCCTCTCTAAAAAGACTGCTAAATTTCCACAATGGCTTAATCAAAAATACTATGAACGAGATGATCGTACGGTTATACTTCTAGCACAAAAATTGAGAGATAAGTACACACGTAATCATATATCCTCTATCAAGATTCCCTTTGGCGACCTTTCCTATGACCCTAAAAGTATAGCTGCCACCTTTAAAGATTTCTATTTGGAGCTCTATAATCTTTCACCCCGCATTGCCATCCTGGACATCCTTCAATCTAAGATTTCAGAATTTCTGTCATCTCTCCACCTACCAAAATTCACTTCAGCACAATCTGATATTCTGAATAACCCTATAACCTCGGAAAGAAATAGGGGCAGACTATCAAAAAACTGAAAAGCGCTTTGGCTCCCGACCCTGACGGATTCACTGTGATTTATTATAAAACATTCATAGTACCCTTGATGCTCATGCCTCTAGAACTTTTCAATTCCATGCATCTAGGTTCCAAATTCGACCTCGCCACAGACGTAGCAGCCCCACACTGCTCCTGGCATTGGATGCAGAGAAGGCGATAGAGTGGGATGACCTTATATGCGACAGACTCTGGCAGCTATAGGCATGTGTGATCCCTTTCTACGCATGGTAGCATCCCTCTATTACAACCCCACTGCATCTGTTCTGACCAATGACTTCCAATCCTCCCCTTTCGCGATCCACAATGGCACTCTCCAGGGCTGCCCTCTCTCCCCTCTTGTATTTGCCCTTATGATTGAGCCACTTGCCCATAAAATCAGGCTCAATCCTGATATTTCAGCAATCCACCACGGGCCCTCTGAACATAAACTCTATTTGTATGTGGATGACATCCTTTTGACCCTCACTAACTCACTTATATCACTCCCCAACTAAATTGATGACCTTACCCTTTTTGGCGACCTCTCAAATTATAAGATTAAACGCTCTAAATCCAAAGTCCTGGATCTTAATGTCCCTCTGCCTCAAATCCAGCTTTGCCTTTTGCTGGCAAACTACTAAATTGATATATTTAGGGTTTATCTGATACGTACCTATGACCTATTAAATGTTGCAAATTTTCCACCTCTCCTGGCAACCATTTAAGCTTACCTTCTTAAATGGGATAAACTCACAATCGTTTGAATCGGTCGCATAAACTACCTCACAATGAATATTCTCCCACACCTCTTGTACTTATTCCAAACCCTCCCCCTCAAAGTCCCTGCAAGTTCCTTTAAACTTCTTTAACAACTGGCTACTAAATTTGTCTGGTCAGCCAAAAAACTGAGAATTTGTATGAATATTCTTCATAAGCCTACTTAAGAAGGTGGACTTGAAGTTCCGCAGTTTCTTAAAATATTACCGAGCCACCCATCTCACCCAGTGTGTGCTTCTTCCCTCACCTCCCAGCCACAGGGTGTGGGTTGACATTGAATCTTCCCTCTCCAACACCTATATCCCAGGCTCGCTTCTGTGGCTCAAGCCTCAGCATCGGCCCCCAATATCTGAGCTCCCCCCTCCTTAGCTTTTTCACTTAGCTGGTCCTAAACAGTGATGTCGTATGACCTGACTCCTAACACTTTGCATATGACTCCTCTCTGGAACAACCCTTCCTTCCCCCCTGGCACACAACCATCCTAAATTTCATTTTGGACGAGTGGTGACATTAAACTTCTCAAAGACATAGCTCCTTTTCAAATGTTTCCCATATTTGCTGACCTACAAACACAATACCGCATCCCCTCATCCTGCTTCTTCGAATACCTACAATTGCACCAATTTTTTTACACTATTAGACGTCCAGGGACTGACATACACCAGACCTCTCTATTAGTTTTACCCCGGAAGAAGGAGCCAAAATTCACCTTCACATAGCTAAAACCTCAATCTGTGTTAAAATTAGTGAAAATGCTTGGAAAATATATTTCAAATGGTATCTGGTCCCAGATAGACTACATGTGATCTATCCAGGCATCTCTGCCTTGTGTTGGCACTTGTATGGTCAAGTGGGTACCCGGTCTCACATATGGTGGCATTGTCTGAAACTGCTTCCTTTCTGGGACGCTATATGCCGCCTCATCTCTAACATCATTCAACTTTCTCTTCCTGCCTCTCTGTCCTACTTTCTACTACTCCTTCACCTGCCCGACATTCCTAACCATGCCCAAAAACTTATTACCTACATACTCAACGTGGCAAAATGTCAACTCACATTGTTTTTGAAAAATCCTGAGCCACCACCACTTCCATCCATTTTTAGCCCAGTCTGGCAGGTTTACCATATGGAACACATTACGAGCATTTTACGCCACACTCCTATCCCTTTCACCCAAGTTTCATGGTTCTCCTCCGCCCCTGGCACTCTAATCTTTCTGCTTCCTATATGAGTCAATATTATTCTCATATTACATCCTCACATCTCTATATATCTTAGTGAACAGTGATCTCCCCTTATCCCCTCTCTTTCCTCTGTTTCGCTGTTCTCCTTTCCCTCCTTCCCTCTCTATCCCCCACTGCAGCATTAACCATGACTAACTTAGATTATATTGCTTGGAGTCTGACAATTGTTTTGTGATTACTTTTCAATACTCTTCCAAGTGTTTTGTTTCGTTTTATATGCCTGGTTTCTTGATTTGTTCTGTTATCTTGCTTTACCCTATATAAAACCTAATAAAAATAGTTTATTCAAAAAAATAAACAAATAATATGAATGTAAATTAACTGTCTGCTGGCCAGACTTTTTCATTAGTGCCAGGTTTATAACTAGAAATTGTTGGACCCCATTGCAAAAGGGCCCCCAAAGTTGCTAGGAAGGGGTAACCTCATCTCACTTTTCTTGCAGGGTGGACTGGTCACTTGTCTCTGCTATGTGGTATTCACTCCAAGGTCGAAGTGAAAAGCAATATCAGAGTTCTATTCACTTTTGATGACATTTTAATCTTGTAGTCCAAAAATGACATCTTGCATCCCTGGAATTCTGAGCTTCATTTTTTCCTTAAAAATGTTCATTTAAAATGTAACAGTCTGTTGAGCCGTGTCTCGTCTGTGGGCTATAATTTGCCAGCCAGTGCCTGATTGGAATATAATAATTAAGTGCAGTTTTAGGAAACATAAACAACTAGATAATTAAGTTCTATCCAATAATAATTATATTATATGGGCCTGATGCATTAAGGAACATACATTCCGATATGTGCCATATTTTGTGTGAACTTACTCTGTGCATGCTAAGAAACTGACTTTACTCTGGTAAACACAAGTACATGCAATTAATCTGTGAATGCAAATTACATTTACGACAGCCAATAATTTGAAGGACGAAACAGGGGTGGTAATGAGTGTATGCATGTAGGCAATGTACAAAAAGAACGTGCCAAGGTCAAACGCACACATATTCATCCGATTCAAGCTTTGGGAATCACTGAGGTACGTGATTTTTAGCTGTATCACTTGCACCAGCTACAGGGCAGGTGTAAGTGCCAATTGATAGAGATGACAGTCGCGAATACATGCCAGAACTTGTGTTTGCAATTAAGAGAAGCTGTAAAAGTGCATTTTAAGTACAGTAGTCATTAATAACATCCTGATAAATGTATTTCATCTTAAAAAAATTATTACAATTTTTTTTTTTTAATAGTTGTGTTAGTCTATACGATTATAATATTAACAGGTGTTAATGTATTTAATTTTTCCCCATACGTATCCTGCAGTATTTTCTGTCTGTGCGCATACAGCAAGTATCATATAGCCAGGGCTTACTAATACCTGTGTTCAAATGGAAACGTTTCTTGAGGTCTGCTTGAATATGGGTATACGTGCTTTTAATTTCCATCTGTTTTTAAAACTTTGCATTCCTTGATTAATTAGGCCCTATGTATAGTGGCATCTACAGTATTACAGTAGTAATATTAGTAGTAATTTGACGAAATAAAACAAAGAATTATAGTTATATTAATATTCATCATAGTATACCTGTTCCATCCCTGCCATATACACCCTTCTCACTTATCACTAATATTAGTAAAACACAGCTTAGTTTCATACTCCACATGAACCAGAATCCATAACTAGTCTAGCACTCAGTCCACAACTACTGTTATTGGCTACTAGCATTTGTCTCCTGGACATATATACCACCACCCAGGGCCGGACTGGGACTAAAAATCAGCCCTGGCATTTAAAATACACAGGCCCACCTCAGTGCAAGCATGAAAAAAACTGTGTGCCGCTGCTCAGCAGCGGCGCCGAAAAGGGCGTAACCACATTGTGTTGTGAGTGTGGCCAACATGGGGCATTGATACATACATTATAATAAAACATTACATTTATCACGCCCTCCGAGCCACATTACTCCATCCCCAGCCCACTGTACTTATCTATGCTTCTGGTGCTGCTGACATCCATAAGGGTGGGAACTTCCTGTAAAGTGAGCAGGGATGCTCTTTGTCTCACGAGATTACCAAATCTTGTGATATCTAGAGCTCCTTGGCTTGCTCTGCAGGCTGCGTCCTGTCCGGGAACTGAGAGCAGATATCAGTTCCCTTCCCCTAACCAGAGCTGGATTACAGTTCAGTGGGCCCGGGGTATTTAGGACAGCAGGGCCCCTACTATTATGTAACATGATTATCATTTTAGACAAATACACAGGCAATACTGTGTGCACTACTGTTAGAAGCACATAGCTCTGCCTTCACAAGCAGTACGTTGTGAGGTGGGACATACCTCCCAACTGTCCTTGCAGTCGGACCAAATCCTGACTAAGTGAGACAGTCACCCAAATTCAAGACTGTTCCACCAGATTCAGGACAGTTGGCAGACTGTGCTGCTCTCTCCTACCTGTCTTGCTCACTTTCACCACTTGTAGCAGCTGGTTTCTTTAGCTCAGTTCTTTCTTGTCTTGATCCTGGAATATTGAAAAAATGGGGTACATGAGATTTAGATAACTCCAACCAGCCATGGTGTTAAAACAATAGCACTCACATTTTATAATTAGGCCTCCCTTCAGTCCCTACAATAATAATATTCACATTTAATAAGTATACCTATTTCCCTCCAACTAGCCCTAACATTAAACAATATACCCATTTACTCAAAACATATTTCCCTCCCTCCAAACAGTCCCAGCAATAAATTAAATAGCATTAAAGTTTAATAACTATAGCCATTTTCCACAACCATCCCCAGCAATAAATAATTCATATTCACTTTAAATAAATAGCCTTCCTCCTCCAAATCAGCCCCATATTCAATTGACAGCCCTAAACCACCCCAGCATGAAATTAAAGGTTCCTTCACCTCACCTTAAAAAATTAGCCCCACCTACACTCCACCATTAAATCGCCTACCTCAAACACTATATTAAGATCCTCCCTTCCCTCACATATTATATTAAAATACTGCGCACACACGCACACTTCATGAACCTGGCCCCACATGCACACTACATGAACATGATCCCACATGCACACAATATGAACATGGCCACACATCATATATATATGAATATATATATATATATATATATATATATATATATATATATATATATATAATGTCCAGGCTACACATCATTTACTGATACACACACAATTGTCAGCCAGACACACAGCCCCACCCCAGAGACACACACAGCCCCCCCAGAGAGAGAGAGAGAGAGAGAGACACAGCCCCCCCAGAGAGAGAGAGACCCACACACAGCCCCCCCAGTCAGTGAAACACATCCCCCTCAGTGAAACAAACACAGCCCCCCTCAGTGAAACAAACACAGCCCCCTCAGTGAAACAAACACAGCCCCCCTCAGTGACACAAACACAGCCCCCTCAGTGTCACAAACACAGCCCCCCTCTGTTACACAAACACAGCCCCCTAAGTGACACAAACACAGTCCCCCTCAGTGACACAATCACAGCCACCCTCAGTGACACAAACACAGCCCCCTCAGTGATACAAACACAGCCCCCATCAGTGACACGAACACAGCCCTCTCAGTATCACAAACACAGCCCCCCTCAGTGACACAAACACAGCCCCCCTCTGTTACACAAACACAGCCCCCTAAGTGACACAAACACAGTCCCCCTCAGTGACACAATCACAGCCACCCTCAGTGACACAAACACAGCCCCCTCAGTGATACAAACACAGCCCCCATCAGTGACACGAACACAGCCCTCTCAGTATCACAAACAAAGCCCCCCTCAGTGACACAAACACTTACCTTATTGCTCGGCGGAGGGAGTTTCAATGTGATATGCGGCCGATGTTAGTAATCACATGGGACGCACACCATGTGACAGGTGCCGTCCCATGTGATTAATATCCGCACATCACATTGAAATTCCCTCCACCAAGCAGCGTGCAGTGAGCTGCACTGCTCGGGCGGGCATGTTGCCCCACCAGATCGGCCCAACTAGCCATCGGCCCTTCTGGCATTTGCCAGAAGAGCCCGATGGCCAGTCCGGCCCTGCCACCACCCCACCATGCCCCCTTATCAACAAATTACACACCCAGGACACATCCACCATCAATGTGCCCTGGCTTCTATACACCACCATGACAACCACCTACCAGCAGCGCTCCATAGTTTTGGACAGATATGTTTAAGTTTACTTCTAGTTTACTAGGTGGAGCTGCCCGTGTTTGCAGTGCACAAACAAAGTCTCTCTCAATAGCCAAGCTCAATAGTGTACTTCAAACTCTAACTGTTACAGGAAAGTCTCTGAGTATCACTGGGCATCTCACACATAGGATGTAACTTGTTATATGAGTTTTAATGCATTTTAAGCTGAACTGCAGCTTCCTTTCATGTGCACTCTGCTAATGCCTATAGTTCATTCTCCAAACCTAACACTGTCTCTAGTATTCAATTGTAGCATTCTGAAGCTGTACCATAAAAAGTGAAGAAGTAGCTAAAATACTGCTTGCAGCATATAACTATTAAAAAATGTTTGCAAATCTTTTGCTATTGATTTAATTTTTTCATCCTTTCTTTTTTGTCCCTTTTTTAACTTTTTACACATACTAATATGCTCCTTCTGTTAAAAAATTCTTGACTCCAAGAAAGTTCAGGGTCAGGTTCACTTTCTGGTTCAGTGGAAGAATCGTTGTTTAGAAGAACGATCCTGGGTTCCTCGAAGGCGCCTTCATGCTAAAAAACTTATCCAGAAATTCTTCAAACAGTTTCCTAGAAAGCCGGGATGTTGGGGTTCTTTAACCCCTCCTCAAGGGGGGTACTGTTAGTAGCCGTGGCAGCCACGATCACCGCCGCAACTCATCTCTAACCCCGCCTGGCATCCCGTCCGTCTCCTTGACAACCAGGACGTCACTTCCTGCAGTTGGTCTGACCGTTGCAAGGCAACGGCCGGATGCCGAGTACTCCAAACAGCGCCCCCTGGTAAATAGTACAGCCGGGCGCATGCGCTGATCCATCCCCAGCCTGTGGGCTGATTAATGTGCACTTGTTTAATTAAACCTGGCCTGTGTGTGATTACAGGGCTCAGCCCTGATTGGTTGGTCTCAGTATATTAGCCTCCCTGCCAGTTATAGCGCACACTGACCCAGTTTGCTGACCTGCTCCTGTCTGTCTGTTGGAACCAGGCCTGTGGATACTCTGCTGTTGGATTTTCTGTTGTGACCTTCTGCCTGGACTTTGGACTCAGCCTGTTTGCCCGTGACCCTGACCCTTTGGCCTGTACCTTGGACTCCGCTACCTTGCCTGTGACCCTAATCCTTGTCATGTTTACTGACCATTCTGCTTGCTTGTGAACCTTGACCTCGGCTACCATCTGACTATCCTCTGCCTTCTATTCAGCCTCCTGGCCTGTCGCTACGGGCCTGTATTACCAACTCACACTACGCCTGGAGTTAAGTCCTGGGGGCATCTGAGTACCGATGAGCATATAAATCTCTGAGGGAAAGGCGGCTGCTTTAGGTGAAGACCTCCGCCATCTTGTTCTGTGAGTTGGTGATCAGACCGTCAGCCTTACAACTTCAACTCCAAACTCATATCTATAAAACAGTGAAACTTACTTCATCTATGATAACAACTTGCATGGTCCTTTGTAATCTTATTTCCTGGCTGCAGCATTTTCAGAGATGAAGAATTCTGATGGATGAAGGAAAGACTATTTTCCATTTAATATAATGTGTCACTGTGAGTGTGATTTTAGCGTATGAACACTGCATTTTTAACAGATGCAAAATTTAGCATACAACCTTTCACTTAAGGAGCATTAATCGTGGGAGAGTTCTTTCCTCTTCATTGGCCACTTGATCCAACCAATGATGAACCAGTGTATTGTGTTTAACTGAAATACAATTAATGTAAGCATGAATAACATTGAGTAAAAAGCCCCACCATGTTCCTGCATATCTCCTAATGTCATAACGGCAGGGGAAGAAAGATGCATGCCTTCCATTGGGTAAGTGATAAAGTAGGTACAATCTGTGTACATTTTATTGTATCCAGTAATGAAAAATTCTGGACAGCATGGTGGTTTAGTGGTTAGCACTTCTGCTTTAGAGTACTGCGGTCATGAGTTTGATTCCCAACCATGGCCTTATCTTTGTGCAGTATATATGTTCTTCCCGTGTTTGTGTGGGTTTCCTCCCACAATCTAAAAACATACTAGTAGGTTAATTGGCTGCTACCAAATTGTACCTAGTCTGTCTGTGTGTGTATGGTAGGGAATTTTTACTGAAAGCTCTATTGGGGCAGGGACTGATGTGAGTGAACTCTCTGTACAGCGCTGTGGAATTAGTGACACTATATAAATCCCTACTCACTTTAAAAATATAGGTTTTAGTTGGAGATAACATTTACATTCCAGCAGGAAAGAAACCAAAAAGGGCGTAGCAGCATTGTGTTTTGGGTGTGGCCAACATGGGGCATTGATTCATACATTATAATAAAACATTACATTTATCACGCCCTCCGAGCCACATCACGCCATCCCCCCAGGCACATTATGACATCCCCAGCCCACTGTACTTATCTATGCGTCTGGTGCTGCTGACATCTATAAGGGTGGGAACTTCCTGTAGAGTGAGTAGGGAAGTTCTTAGTCTCACAAGATTAATAAATCTCATGAGGGTTAGAGCTCCTCGGCTTGCTCTGCAGGCTGTGTCCTGTCTGGGACTGGGAGCAACTATCAGATTCCTCTTGCTGACCAGAGCTGGATTAATGCTCGGGGGGCCCAGGGCACTTAAGACAGGGGGCTCCTATGTTGTAGTATGGTTATTAGACACATTTTCGACAAATACACTGGCAACACTGTGAGCACTACTGTTAGGTGCACGCAGTTCTGCCTTCACAAGCAGTACAGTGTGAAGCAGGACATATCTCTCAACAATCCTTGAAGTCAGACCAAATCCTTACTAAGTGGTCACCCACCAAATTCAGGACAGTTGGCAGACTGTCTTGGTCTCTCCTACCTGTCTTGTCACTTTCACCACTTGTGGCTGCTGGTGTCTTTAGATCAGTTGCTGCTTGTCCTGGAATATTGGGGGCCCTATTTGAAAAAAAAAATGAATACATGAACTTTAGAAAACTCCAACCAGCCCTGGTGTTAAATCAATATAACACCCACGTTTTAAAATTAGGCCTCCCTCCAGCCCCAACATTAAAATATTGTCACACACACACATACTATAGTTACACTGTCAAACACACACTATAGTCATACCCTGTCTCACACACACACACACACACACACACACACACACACACACACACACACTATATTTACACTGTCACACACACATACACACACTATATTCATACCCTGTCACACAGACTACTATCCTCCTCTCCCCCCCTTACCTTGTTCGATCCAAGGCACGCTCTGCAGACTCTCTTCACACATGGGACGGCATCTATCACATGGTGCACGTCCCATGTGACTCTGATCACCAGAGACCCATTTATAGGGGAGGGAGGGGGACGCTCAGCAACCAGGAAGTCAATGTAGGGCCAGCCCCCTTACTCGGGGCACAGACTGTCATGCAGTTGTGCGCCGAGTAATGGGGCCGGCCCATCTAGCCCTGGTAGCCACTGAGCCCTAGGCAAGTGTTATGGCTGCCTAAAGGATGATCCAGATCTGGTATGTCAGCTTCTATCCAATAAATGCAAATCCAAGGGAAAGTGATGTATGCTTGTTTCTTTTATAGTCTTTATGCAGAAAAAATTGGATGCAAATTGGAAATACCTGCTAGGATATTTCAAAGTTCTTCCAAGCTGCTGTAGCTGTAATAATGCAAAATGTATGGGCTCATTTCACTACAAGACTGCAATTCAAAAATACTGATTATAATGAATCTATAGATGCTTGGTAAACTATACTTGCCAGAAATATAAATCTAAATATACAGTGCAATCTTGCTGTGGGCAAAGCTTTGTTGCGGAAATTTGACCTGCCAAGTATTTGGAAAGTTAAAAGAAGCAGCAATATTTATCTGGCTTGGCCAGTTATTACTTTTAACTCAGTGGTTAGCACTTTGTGTTTGTTTCTATTTAGCTTGTAATTGATGTACTCAATTTTTCTGCTTGTCAGTCATTCAGCAATGCTTCTTTTATTCAGTGCTCAATAAGAGTGTAACATAGATTAAGTGGCCTGCAATGTATCCTTCACAATATGTGCCAATACAAGTGTAGCAGTGGTTTGTTCTAGAACATATGTGACATTTTGCTCATGCAAAATAGTCATGTTGTAAAACTGTAGAAGGTATGCACTTTGGAAGTCTGTAGATTCACTGTATAAATGTTGAAATGAGTAAACTTTATGTTGTAATTTGCAATGGTATTTAATCTTGAAAAATATATTTCATAATGCTTTATTTCACAAAGGAACAGTACAGTAGAGTATTACAAGCACTTCAGTATGAAGAAGTTATAAAAGTTGGTTGATAGAATGAATGGTGAATATTACACGTAACAGTTTCTACTAGGAATGTTCACTGACCCCCGTATTTTGGTTTTGGTTATGGTTTTGGATCTATATTAACTTTGTGTTTTGGTTTTGACAAAACCACCATCACATGTTTTAGTTTTGGATCTGTATTTTTTTTTTAAATTGCTAAAAAAATGCTAAAATCACATAATGTGGCTCTTTTATGTTCCTACATTAATACTAACCTCAATAACATTAATTTTCAGTCATTTCTAGTCAATGTTTGTCAAGTGACAAATACACTGCTACCCCTCGTGTTTCTGTATGAGCAATGGAACTGAGCAATGGCACTGGAGACTGGAGAGTGACAAGAACACTGCTACCCCTTTTTCTGTGTGAGCAATTTCACTGAGCAATGTCACTGGAGAATGGAGAGTGACAATAACACTGCTACCCCTTTTTCTGTGTGCGCAATGGCGCTGGGTCTACTAGGGATGGAGGTACTTTTGGAATCCAAAACCTGCGAGATAACGGTTTGCCTCGACCCAGATCTCAGGAAGTGGGAAAGTACCAAGCCGACTCAGCTCGGTACTCAGATTGGCGATATTTGAGGGGGGTCTGTTGTCAGGAAACCGAGCCTGAGCATCTCTAGTTTCTACTAACTTCTTATAAATCAAAATAAGTATCTTGTAAATCTCCAAAGTTATCGTTGAGTGTTATATTACTATGAATAAAAGGTACATTTTACAAACCTTTATTAATTATCTGTAAATTATTATTTAACTATATGTTATTTAACTACTCCGTGTTGTGTCCTTCTCTAAATCTCTCACAAAACACACAATCCTATGACTCTCTTCTTACAAACATACTGCTGAGTTATTAAAAAGTAGAATTAATATAATAGTGAAGTATTCTAAAACAAAATGGAGAACATTCTATAAAATTTGGTTTATAATCTTTTATTTAGACCTATCTAATACTGCAAGTAGCTATAATATTGTATATCTTTATTTGTCAAATATGTGTACCTTGCTTCACTTAAAGTTCTCATATTAGCAGATGTTGCGCCTGTCAGAATTCAGAAAACTAGCTATATAGAAATGCATGATATAAGTTCACATAAAACACATACAGTATGCCGTAAATAGTCACAGACACAACAAAGCACTGTCTTGCATTAGTACATACAGAGTGGCAAATATTATATATCTATTATACATTTTTAAAAATGTTGCTCAAACATTGAAAATGAGGAAATAAGTGTTAGCGTGATTGTACAGTAGAATGTGTTTGTTACAGTTTTTCAAAGATCTAGCTGCAGAAAAGGGATTAAGATGTGGATATTGATGAAGGCAAAAAGACAAGGTTTTCTCTTTAGTCTGGAACAGTAAATCAGCCAGTCCTTGAAGGAGCGAGAGAGAAAGGTCAGCATTTGCAGTAGTTCATTAAAAGTAATTCTAAAGCTTTGTAGCAACTATGGATCATTCATTTTCTTGCTCTTGTTTGACAATTTACTCTTCATCACACTGATACTATATTAGACAGCATACTCAGCTATTGTATATCGTATTAGTGTCATATCTTCGCTTCTTAAAATGTATACTCATAATCTCTAAGCACATAGCCATGTGTCCATCCTGCACACATGATTTGGAACTGCTATTGATATCTCAGTTATTATTCTCACATTCTCTACTCAGCTACTATATCTTATTTTTGTTTAAGGCAAAAGCTAAGAGCATACTTGCCAACTCTCCCGCATTTTGCGAGAGTCTCCTGGACTCTCGGGTGAGTGTGGCAATCTCCCGAATTCTGCCCACTTCACTAGGAAGTGCCCCACTTATATGTATTGTCTTACCAGTAATCTATGCCATTTTGTTTTAAAACAGCAGTGTACACCAATCAGCCACAATATTAAAACCACTGACAAGTGAAGTAAATAACAGTGATTATCTCATTACAATGACAACTGTCAAGGGATGGGATATATTAGCCAGCAAGAAAACAGTCAGTTCTTGAAGTCGATGTGTTGGAAGCAGGTAAAATGGGCAAGCATAAAGATCTGAGCGATTTTGACAAGGGCCAAATATTGATGGCTACTTGACTGGGTTTGAGCATCTCCAAAAACGGCAGGTCTTGAAAGTGTTCCTGATATGCAGTAGTTAATACCTGCCAAAAGTGTTCCAAGGAAGGATAACTAGTGAACCAGCGACAGGGTCATGGATGCACAAGGCACATAGATGCACGTGGGGAGCGAAGGCTAGCCAATCTGGTCCAATCCCACAAAAGAGCTACTGTAGCACAAATTGCTGAAAAAGTTGATGCTGGCTATGATAGGAAGGTGTCAGAACTAGAGATGCGCAGGCTCAGTTTTCTGAAAAACCGAGCCCCCTAGAACATCGCAAATCCAAGTACCAAGCTTGCTTAGTACTGTCCTACTTCCTCAGATTTTAAATGGTGGCAAAACATCATTGTTGCATCGTTGGTTCTCGCAGTGTTTGAATTCCATGTGAGCCTCCCTCCACAGGAGATCCACCGCCATTGTTAGGGGTACCACCGTTCTTGTGACTCTCCTGTGTCCAATACCATTGCCCACACAGAAACAGGAAGGGTAACAGTGTTCTTTTCACTCTCCAGTCTCAAGTACCATTGCTCACACAGAAACAGGACGGTAGCAATGTTCTTGTCACTCTCCAGTCTCTAGTGAAATTGCTCACACAGAAACAGTAGGGGTATCAGTGTTCTTGTCACTATCCGGTCTCCAGTGCCATTGCTCGCACAGAAACAGGAGGGGTAGCAGTATTCTTGTCACTCTCCAGTCTCCAGTGCCATTGCTCGCACAGAAACAGGAGGGGTAGCAGTGTTCTTGTCACTCTCCAGTCTTCAGTGCCTTTGCTCAGTCTCAGTGTCAACACAGAAACCGTATTATTAGGTCACCAATTCACATGGTGGACAGTATGATTAGGTAGACTTTTCAAATATGGACAGTATTATCATAGGGCTAGGGATATAGTTAGGGACAGGTCTAGGGATATGGTTACGAATATGGACAGGTCTAGGGATAGGGATAGGAACAGGTCTAGGGACATGGATAGGGGCCAATGATAGGGACAGAGATAGGGACAAGGACAGGGTTAGAGACCGGTCTAGAGATAGGGACACGGTTAGAGTTTGGGATAATACTGTCTACATTTGAATTGTCAACCTAATACATACTGTTTATATTTCAATTGTTGTCCTAATAGTACTGTTGATGTCATTAAATTGTCGACTTTATAACCTTGTCTAGTCTGCTGGCCATCAATCATATTATGGCAATCCAACATAAGGGTGGATGGGAGCTGAAAAGGACAATTCCATCTTGGACCATTTTTTTTTCTGCCACTGCTGTGTGGCAATGTTTCCTAGATGTGATATAAACTGCCGTGTGTTTGTGCCGTTGCTCTGTCGCTTAGTAAACAGCCAGCTCTCCTGTGAGGTGGTCAAAATTGACTGTAAATGACTGGAAATTAATGTTATTGAGGTTAATAATAATGTAAGAACAAAAAAAGAGCCAATTTATGAGATTTTAGCATTTTTTTGCAATTTTTGAAAAAACATACAGATCCAACACTAAAACCAAAATCAAAACCAAACCATGTGAGGGCAGTTTTAGGAAAACTAAAGCCAAAACCAAAACACGAAGTTAACACAGATGCAAAACCAAAACACAGGCGTCAGAACACGCAGTGCGTTGCAGCTTGCTGCATAGCCGCAGACTGGCCAGTGTGTCCATTCTGACCCCTGTCCACTGCTGAAAGCACCTACAATAGGCATCTGAGTACCAGAACTGTTCCAGAAAGCAATGGAAGCAGATGGCCTAGTCTGATAAACCATGTTTTCTCTTCCATCATGTAGACAGCCAGGTGTGTGTGCGTCGCTTAGCTGGGGAAGAGATGACACCAGGATGCACTAGAAGACAAGTCGGTGCAGGCAGTGTGATGCTCTGGCCAAAGTTCTGCTGGGAAGCCTTGAATCTTGACATTCATGTGGATGTTACTTTGACACATACCACTTACTTAAACATTCATCATCATCATCATCATTTATTTATATAGCACCAACATATTCCGTAGCGCTTTACAATTGGGAACAAACATAGTAAACTAATAAACAAACTGGGTAAAACAGACAAAGATGTGAGAAGGCCCTGCTCGCAAGCTTACAATCTATGGGACAATGGGAGTTTGACTCATGAGGCTAAGGCTAAGTCTCCATTTTGCATTTCGGACAAGCCAGGCTGCAAAGGTAAAAGTGACTCATAAGCTAAATGATCCTGTCACACAACATTGTTGGTCAGGGGGTAGTTCTCTTTCTGAAATTGTGTAACGGGTGGTAATAGGGTAAGGGAGTGAGGTTAAGAGGGTGGTTGAGGAATATTATAAGCTAGTCTGAAGAGGTGGGTTTTCAGAGAACGCTTGAAAGTTTGTAGACAAGAGGAGAGTCTTATTGTGCGAGGGAGAGAATTCCATAGAGTGGGTGCAGCCCGAAAAAAGTCCTGTAACCAGGAATGGGAGGATGTAATGAGGGTGGATGAAAAACGCAGATCTTGTGCAGAACGGAGTTGCCGAGTTGGTAGATATTTTGAGACAAGAGAGGAGATGTATGTTGGTGCAGCTTTGTTGATGGCCTTGTAGGTTAGTAAAAATATTTTATATTGGATTCGGTAGAAAACAGGCAGCCAGTGTAGAGACATACAGAGTGATTCAAAAGAGGAATAATGATTTGCAAAAAAAAATCAATCTTGCCACAGTGTGCAAAATAGATTGTAGGGGTTTGAGTCTGTTTTGGGGAAGACCAGTAAGGAGGGAATTGCAATAGCCAATGCGGGAGATGATAAGTGCATGAATTAAGGTTTTTGCAGTGTCTTGCGTGAGATATGTGCAAATTCTGGAAATGTTCTTTAGATGTATGTAACATGATTTAGATATAGAGTCAATGTGTGGAACAAAGGATAGGTGTGAGTCAAGGATTACACCTAGGCAGCGAGCTTGCGGGGTGGGATTTGTGGTCATGTTATCAACAGAGATAGAAAGGTCAGGTATGCTCTTGTTGGTGGGTGGGAATATTATTAACTCTGTTTTAGAAAGATTAAGTTTGAGCTGGCGAGAGGACATCCAAGGTAAAATGGCAGAAAGACAGTCAGTTACACGGGACAACACAGATGTTGAGAGATCAGGAGAGGATAGATAAATTTGGGTATCATCCGCATAGAGATGATACTGAAATCCAAAGGAACTTATTAGATTTCCAAGAGAAGCGGTATAGATAGAGAACAGCAGAGGACCTAGCACTGAGCCTTGCGGTACTCCAACTGATAAAGGAAGCGGAGCAGAGGTGGCCCCAGAGAAATTAACAGTGAAAGAGCAATTAAAAAGGTATGATGAGAAGCAGGATAGAACAGTGTCTAGAAGACCTAGGGATTGCAGCATTTGCATGAGAAGAGAGTGGTCAACGGTGTCAAATGCAGCCGAGAGATCTAGGTGAATTATGAGAGTGTAATGGCGTTTAGTTTTAGCAGTGATCAGATCATTGACAACCTTAGTCAACGCAGTCTCTGTGGAATGTTGAGAACGAAAGCCAGACTGAAGAGGATCCAACAGGTTGTTTGCGGAAAGAAAGCGTGTGAGGCGAGTGTAGGCGAGTCTCTCTAGAAGCTTGGAGGGTCATATGAGCTGAGAGATGGGACGGTAATTTGAGACAGAGTTTGGGTCGGAATCTTGTTTTTTTAGAATAGGAGTAATCACTGCGTGCTTGTATAGTGATGGAAAGATGCCAGTAGAGAGCGAGAGATTACAGATTTTAGTTAGAGGTGAAATCAGCACAGGAGACAAGGGTCTACCAATTTGCGAGGGAATAGGATCAAGAGGACAGGTTGTAGAGTAGGAAGATAAGAAGAGAGCACAAATTTCCTCTTCATTTGTGGGGTCAAATGAAGAGAGGGTGTCAAAGGGTAGTGGGAAGGAATTGAGCTGATTGCTTGTCGAGGAAGAGGATACCATTTGTAGTCTGATCTTATCAATCTTGTCCTTGAAGTAGGAAGCAAGATCCTGGGCACCGATAGTAGATGGAGGGTTCGGGGTGGGAGGATTGGGAAGAGATTTAAATGTATTGAAAAGGCGTTTGGGGTTAGAAGCCTGAGCATAGATAAGAGATTGGAAGTATGTTTGTTTTGCAGTGTCCAGAGCATTTCGATAGGAGCGGTAGACAGAAGTGTATGTGAACAAGTCATTAGAGGTGTGAGATTTACGCCAGTGAAGTTCTGCTTTGCGAGAAAGTTTTTGAAGATTTTGTGTTGCTGTAGTGTGCCACGGTTGACATCGAAGTCAACATGTAGTATGTAGTGTTGCTGGAGCCACTTGATGAAGGGCCATTGCTAAGGTTTGGTGAAAATGAGGTACTGCCATCTCAGGGGAGGAGAATGTAGAGATAGTCGAGAGAAGGTGTTGGAAAGAGGTGGAAAATTGTTGAAGAATAATAGAATTAAGATTTCTGTGGGTATGAGAAGGCTTTGTAGAGTTAGACAGTAGAGAGGTTAGAGCAGTAGGGGTGATTGTGTAGCTGGTAAGGTGATGATCCGAGAGGGGGAAGGGTGTGTTAAGAAAATTAGAAACTGAGCATAGTCTAGAGAAAACAAGATCAAGACAGTGGCCATCCTGATGAGTAGATGATTCAATCCACTGGGAGAGGTCAAGTGATGAGGTTAGAGAGAGTAGCAGACCAACTACATTGTTGCAGACCAACTACATCTCTTCATGGAATGGTATTACCTGATGGCAGTGGCATCTCTCAGCACAGCATAATGCATCCTGCCACACTGCAAACATTGTTCAGGAATGGTTTGTGGAACATGACAAAGAGTTCAAGGTGTTGACTTGGCCTCCAAATTTTCCAGATCTTAATCTGATCGAACATCTTTGGGATGTGCTGGATAAAGATGTCCTGGCCATGGAGGCCCCACCTCGCAACTTACAGGACTTAAAGGATCTTCCGCTAACATCAATGTCAAATACAACAGGACACCTTCATAGATCTTGTGGAGTCCATGCCTTGATGACCAGAGCTGTTGAGGTGGCATGAAGGGGACCTACATAATATTAGGCAGGTGGTTTTAATGTTGTAGCCGATCAGTGTTTATTGAGCCTGAACCATGATAACAACATACATTATACCGTGTTGATGTTCTGAGAAATGCTCTGCAGATTCTCAAATTTTCAATGAATGATATATTTATATATTTGATAGCATATTTTGTTTCTTTTCATAACATCATGTTAAACTACAGTATAACAGTAAAGTTTAACTATCTATCTATCCATCTATCTATCTATGTATGTATGTATCTTTCTATCTATCTATCTATCTATCTATCTATCTATCTATTTAACGTCTCTCTTTCTGTCTCAGATTAGTAACATGGTCTCTGACAGATTTTAGATCTTCATCTTCAAAATGGGCTAACTTATAAAATCATTCCTAAATGAGAGCAACATTATTCCAGCTGATGCAGTTCTAAAGAAATAAATAAATAGGCCCACACACCTGGATATTTAATGCATAATGCATTTTAAACTTTGCAAACATTTCTAAATATTATTTTCATTTCCACCATTGAATACATCTGAAAATATTTTCTCATTTATTTGTAGCGTGCTTCGGTATTCATCCTAAATTCATCAGACACCTTCACTCTGGCAGATTCTACTAGCATGAAGTTTTTGATAATTTCATCCAATTACTTTTCTTTAAGTCTCCATGGCATTTTCTTCTTTTTATAGACACCATCTGTCCTAATGAGTTTCTAACAGCTTTTGCTCTATAGCACATAGTTGTCTCTATTACAGTTCCTCATTTTCATCCTCTCTTTTGCCTGTGTTTTTATCTTGCTGAAGAAGCAACTGCATGTTTTTTCCCAAGACAAAAGTGCATGGCGGTTGTGCAAAGGTTAGAAGATTTGAGTTTGAATCCTGATCTAGGTTATAAAGCACAATACAAACTACTTACTAAGTTACCTTAGACAATTTCATATTTGTGGGCTTTATGTATGATGATATATACTGAATTGCTCTTCTTTTTAGTTCCAAAAGGGATTACACAACAATTCCAAAAAAGGTAATTGAGCAACTATTGGACAATTCCTTAGTAAACATTTTCTTATCCTCTTATTTCCAGCCTTCTGGTCTTCACTAGAATATTTTTTTCTTTTTATGGACCATGCTGACATGGCTCTTTGTCTTCTCCAACCATACATTTGTTAGTTTTGAGACCTTTCTGAAATTATAGGACAGCACAGTGGCTTAGTGGTTAGCACTTCTGCCACAGAGCACTGAGGTCATGAGTTCAATTGCCGACTATGGCCTTATCTGTGCGGAGTTTGTATGTTCTCCCCATGTTTACGTAGATTTCCTCTACTAGTGTGTGTGTTACTGAATTTAGAATGTAAACTACAACAGGGCAAGAAGTGATGTGAATGACAAATATTCTCTTTTCAGCACTGAATTGGTTGCTCTATATAAAAAAATAGTGATGATGATTATCCCATCCATTGTGTATATGTGTGTCTGGGTTTTTGCTTGAAAATGTTTACATTATTTCATTTGGACAGTCATGCAGTGTGAGTTTCTATAGATATCACTGATGTGCCCAGGAAATATTGCTTTTATATCCTAGCAATTTGATCACTATACAAGTTAACAGTGAATGCTGTATATACTGAAGTGTGAACACCTGTAGTATCTTGGATGAGACAAAGTCAGGGAGGTATTGTGGGCATACAAGGCCTTAGACCAGGATTTAACACTGAATGTCATGTAGCAGTGAAAGTTGGTGAAACCTGAAACAGGCTTCCCTGGTTTACAAAAATAGTATAAAATAACTAAATCTATACATTGTGTAATTTTTATATCACTATTTTCAGGACATCTAGGCAACTTACTTTGTTATAACTTTCAAGGGTTGCACAACATGTGCAACACGTGTATGGAAAAATATTGAAAAAAGTTTTTTTGGGCATTTCACTGTTTTTCATGTATATTAACTCAAAATAAAAAAATATATATATTTCTTCTCTATATGCAACTAAAAGAAATTACTGTCTGTCTAAACCATGGTAGGTATCATGGCACTACTAGCTCTCTATTTTTTTCTTCCAGATGGGCAGCATGTTATCCTACTGTTTGTATAATTTCTAATATTCCACCCAAAACTATTTAAATGGTTCCAATTGCCAAATGTTTTTTATTTTTGTTTACAAAAGTATTTGATGCAGATATTGTGACAAGCATGTATCCATTTGTTGAAAAAATGATACTTTATGCTATTGTTATAAAAGTATGATATTCTAGTTAGATCTCAGCACTTTGCCCTTATATAATTGTGTTGGATTATTTACTGTTGTATGTAATAATAGCTTTAATTTTTTTCTCAATCTTTATTCACTTATATTTATTAATGCTAAAAATGAAAAAAAAGTTTTTACAGAGTGCCTACACAGATCCATTTATTCTTTGAAAGACAAATCTTTAAATGTTCTATGAAAAAGCATCCAATGATGAGCTGCAACTTGTTGATGTCACTCTACAGTCTCCAATGCCATTGCTCACACAGAAACAGGAGTGGTAGCAGTGTTCTTGTCACTATCCAGTCTCCAGTGCCATTGCTCGCACAAAAACAGGAGGGGTAGCAGTGTTCTTGTCACTCTCCAGTCTCCAGTGCCATTGCTCGCACAGAAACAGGACAGGTAGCAGTGTTCTTGTCACTTATTGATGTTAGGCAGCACAGTGGCAGGACAGTGGCCTAGTGGTTAGCACTTCTGCCTCACAGCACTGGGGTCATGAGTTTGATTCCCGACCATGGCCCTATCTGTGTGGAGTTTGTATGTTCTCCCTGTGTTTGCATGGGTTTCCTCCGGGTGCTCCGGTTTCCTCCCACACTCCAAATGAAACATACTGAAAGGTTCATTGGCTGCTATCTAAATTGACCCTAGTCTCTCTCTTTCTCTGTATGTGTGTTTATGTTAGGGAATTTATACTGTAAGCTCCAATTGGGCGGGAACTGGTGTGAATGAGTTCTCTGTACAGCACTGCAAAATTAGTGGCGCTATAGAAATAACTGATGATGATGATGTTAGGTGAGATTCCCAGAAATGCAGTCAGTATATATTTAGAAGGAGGCATAAAACAGATATTAACTGTTGCTACATTTAATTGTTTTAATAGATCTCTGTACAGGCATCTGCTTTCTTTATGGATCATTGAACGTTCCTTGCATGCAATTAGAGTTGTTCTTAATATTTTAATCTCTAGAATATAGCCTATATGTATGTAATTAATGAATGCCTATAGTCCTATGTTGATAGTCAAAATTGCACTATGGACTTTTCTAAAGTACAATAATTTGCTTGTTTGTTCGTTAGATACTATTTTTGGGGCTAATCAATTAAAATAACGCAACATCTTTTTAGCCATTTATATAGTATTGTGTGTTCTCTTCCATATAGAGCATATCTTCACAATTTACCTTTATGGCAGTTGTTGTATACAGTTATATGAGCAAGAGTAACTGAATAAAATCATATTAATTCTACAATTGTACTTCTTTCACAAATAAGCATTTGACAGTGAACTTAAATTGATTTTTTTCTTACAACTCTCTTCTCGTTATCTATTTCCAATAAAAGTATGCTTAAGTGCAGTTCATCATGGCTGATTACAGCCATTTTCTCGATCCATTCAATTTCTAATTAAAACTAACTGAGTTGGTCACTCATTTGTATGTGCTCCAATTGAGAGTAATCAGAACTGCCGTTTGGAGTTTTGTTGCACAATTTTACTTATGGTGGAGAGTATGTGTGCCATTGTAGCAGTTGATGAACAATTGTTTTTCAAGTTTTCCACTAGAAACTGGACCTTACTGTACAAATATAGTCAGTTGTATAAAAACACTTATTATGTTTAGGTCACACAAATGTCTTTACGTTTTGTTAAAAGCTGGACACATGAAACAATTTTGAGTTTAAGAGACAAGATTACTGTCCACCTTTGCTACATTAGCAATGACCACATTGGATGGGATCCAGCCATTCAGGATGACCAATTCATTTTATCATAATCTAGAAGACTTTGTGATCAGAAGGTGAGTCAATACATGTCAATAGCAGTTATCTTCCAACTTGATTTACAAGCATGTCTGTTAAGAATTAATCCAATTATAATTGCATTATTATTGGGAATCATGCCGATATAAAAATAGAAATGAAGTTTGTCCTATATTTATGTTTTTTATATTTAATCCTGTGCTTATAGGCAACTAGAGCTTGTCAGTTAATTAATAATTAGATCATCCTCTTTCTATCTGTTTTTGAATATAATGAGTCTATTTGCACCTGCTTTGACAATATACCATTTTCAATGATGATTCTGCCTATTGTTGTGGGCAGCATGGTGGCTTAGTGGTTACCACTTCTGTCTCACAGCACTGGGGTCATGAGTTCCTGACCATGGTCTTTGCTGTGTGGAGTTTGTATGTTCTCCCCGTGTTTGTGTGGGTTTCCTCCGGGTGCACCAGTTTCCTCCCAAACTCCAAAAACATACTATTAGGTTAATTGGCTGCTTTCAAATTGACCCTAGTCTCTCTCTGTCTGTGTGAGTGTATATTAGTGAATTTAGACTGTAAGCTCTAATGGGGCAGGAACTGATGTGATTGCCTTCACTGTACAGCGCTGTGGAATTAGTGGCGCTATATAAATAAATAAATGATGATGATGAAGGAGCACAAGTGTGTCTTTTGCTTTGAGTCAAACACCTTGAGGGGAGGGAATTGCTGCGACGATTCACCAGGCATCACTGCTCTGTGCTCATTTCTGTGTACTACAGTACCAAACATCTGTGTAATTGAAAGGATATATGCATAGCTAACAATGATGGGGTCTCTGTGCAATATATTGTTTAGAAGGGGAGCATCTAGCACTACATCCTTGCAAATTTCAGTATAATTCTAGTTTCCTATGCACATTAAAAATTTCTTTCTGTAGCATAGACGCCAACATTTCTATTTGTGGTGATTCTGTCACAGACATAGCAAAATAAAATGTTATTTGGAAATAATTTCTTTGTTTGTTTTATGAAACTCAAGCTCACTGAATTCCACTCTAGGGGGTAAATGTATCAAGCTGAGAGTTTTCCGGCGGGTTTGAAAAGTGGAGATGTTGCCTATAGCAACCAATCAGATTCTAGCTTTCATTTTGTAGAATGTACTAAATAAATAATAGCTAGAATTTGATTGGTTTTTCAAACACGCCGGAAAACTCTCAGCTTGATACATTTACCCCTAGATGTTTATTACACAGTATATTAATGGTCATGTCAGCGACATCGGCAATGCTGTTTAAATATGAACATACATTTGGATATTTCAAAAAACAACAGAAAAGTCCTGTAAACAATAAGGGGTATATTTACTAATCTACGGGTTTGAAAAAGTGGAGATGTTACCTATAGCAACCAATCAGATTCTAGTTATTATTTAGTACATTCTACAAAATGACAGCTAGAATTTGATTGGTTGCTATATCATCATCATCATCACCATTTATTTATATAGCGCCACTGATTCTGCAGCACTCTACAGAGAACTCATTCACACCAGTCCCCATTGGAGCTTACAGTCTAAATTCCTTAATATGCACACACAGACAGAGAGAGAGACAGTAGCCAATTAACATACCAGAATGTTTTTGGAGTGTGGGAGGAAACTGGAGCACCCAGAGGAAACCCACGCAAACACTGGGAGAACATACAAACTCCACACAGATAAGGCCATGGTCGGGAATTGAACTCATGACCCCAGTGCTGTGAGGCAGAGCTGCTAACCACTACGCCACCATGCTGCCCCTATAGGCAACATTAGTAAATATATCCCTAAGACTCTGAGGGCCTGAGTCGATAAGGCACACATTCTGAGCGCATTGTGTGTTTGTTTTACACTGCACATAAATCGGCTCGGCATGCTCCCGAACTCAACAAGGAACGGATCTAAAGCTACGTGTGGTATTGATTACGGGTGTAGTTTTACTCTGCTCTACTAGACCAGACACTGCAGGATGTGTACAATACCTATGCCTGGAATATAAAATCTCAAAAGAATGCACAGAAAAATAAAAAAACAATTAATGTTACCTGTCAATAATATAGTCATTTATGATTATAGATGGAATTAAACAAAAAAAAATTTTTTTTTAATATTCCCCTCTTGGAAAACCATTTATTACGCTGTCTTTTATGTATACTGTACCCTATAAAATAAAAAAGTATCCTCTCACTAACGAGGGTGGATCTAGATTTTTTTTTTTTTTGGGGGGGGGGGGGGGCGATTTAGGCACTGCCTCTTTATTAAACTTCTAACAGTGGGTTCCTTGTGGCTGCACACTATGTGCAGGTCAGTGTCACTGTCAACACAGACAGGCAGAGTTTACAGTTGCTCATTTTTACATTTACATTTGCTCAGTTTATATTTTTAAAGTTGCTCCTGATTGCATACATACTCAGCCATCAGCACTAGTATTCGAAACTTAAGCTAGCCCCCAGTTGAAGCAAGAGCTATGTCCGAAAACCAGCCTACTTCTGTGTGCGCCTGAATTTGACTTGGCTGCACAGGAACATCCTTACTATACATTGCCCACCCATTCACTCCCCTAAATTGTAGGCTGTAGCAAGTAACTTTGAGCTCAGAGGTGACTTGGATGTGGCTGTGTTCTATTCTATTCTATTCTACCTGTTAGACTGATTGTTTTAACACCAACTCACAGAACAAGATGGCGGAGGTCTTTACTTACAGCAGCCGCCTTTCCCTTAGAGCTTTATACGCTCACCGGTATTTAGATGCCCCCAGGACTTAACTCCAGGCGTAGTGTGAGTTGGTAATGCAGGCCCGTAGCGGCAGGCCAGGAGGCTGAATAGAAGGCAGCGGATAGTCAGATGGTAGCTGAGATCAAGGGTCACAAGCAAGCAGAATGGTCAGTAAACACGCCAATGGTCAGGGTCACAGGCAAGGTAGCGGAGTCCAAGGTACAGGCCAAAGGGTCAAGGTCACGGGCAACACAGCGGGGTCCAAGCTACAGGCAGGGGTCAATCATAGAAGTCAATCCAAAGGCTTATCACCAGACAAAGCACAGCAGCAGGATAGCTAACAGCAAAACTGGACGCTATAACCGGCAGGGAGGCTAGGCCCTCCCTGTCTTAAATACAGATGCTAGCCAATAGGAACAGGGGAATGTAATCAGCCACAGGGGCAGTTGATAGATGGCACCTGCTAAATTGCGCGCGCCCGCCTGCACCTAATGCCGGGAAGCGGCGCTACCTACTTTAGCGTTCCGACCATTGCCTAGGCAACGGCCGGGACGAGACCTGGAAGTGATGTCCCGGTCGTCATAGCGACGGCCGAGATGCAGGTGAGAGAGTCACAGTGGTGCTCGTAATAGTACCATCTGGTTCTGAGCATGTGCCATGTATTTTGTGCTCACGATATGTAAGCATACAAGGGATATGCTCCTTAATGGCTCAGACCCTGATACTCTAAAGATATAGAATACTTCTTTGTGAGCTGCAAACTTGCAATAGGGTAAAATAGTTTATAGGTTGTCATGCCACTATATAGTGCCAAAATCATTACATGTGCACTGTGGATGTTTATGTTCAATGTATACAAACATCACATAAAATACATAAGGGCCTAACTAAGGGGTGCAAAATTTTGCAATCCTTGTTTTTGCATGCAGGGAAATTGCCTCCTTTATTTGTATGTTGCATATACTGGCCATCTTGTTTTCACACTGGGTTTTAGAGCTAGGAAGTGTCCCTCTCCCAACCATAAATCTATCTGCACATTGTAACTCCCCCTGCAGTGCAGTATGATTTTGCCTAAGTGTAAAAATGCACCTCTACCTGGGTTACTCCTAATGCTAAATTATACTATTCTCTCTTGCCCCAGTTCTATCATATCCTTATTCCTGTGTTGAAGACAAACCATCCAAAATTCATCCATCCTTTTTATGGGAAGGCATCTTTCCGTGTTTGAAGTACATGTTTTAATCATCAAGCAAAGCCATTATCTATTTGCATGCAACTGTAATGTCAACTTCTGGGAAATTAAAATCATTTAACTATAAATCCATAATTTTTACTAGAATGTAATCTAATAGCTATTTGTAGCGTCAGTTTCTGAAAAACAAAAATAAGGTTGCAATTAAATGAGTATAGAAATTATGGATTGATAATGCAATACACAAAGTTTACCACCCTCAAATTCTGGTGCCTTCAGAATAATTTATTTTTAATTTACATCCTCACAATTTTCTCTCTATATTTATTAAATATATCATGCTTTCTATTGTCATTTATTTCTGAAGTTACACATACAAAAAATGTGGACACTTTTATTAAACTGTTATATACTGTAAGTGTTTGGCAAGATTTTAACCATAGTTCTTACAGGCAGTCCAGCTGCATACAAAGTCTCATTTACTTCAAATATTTAGATTAGGATTTACTTTGAGCATTGTACTTTTGTCATGCCGGTAAAATGTGCTTTGGTTCAAATTGTAATCCATTTGAGCAGCCCTGCTTAGAATTCCTTTTTGTGCTTCAGATCATTGCCAAAAGGCTTTTGCTAACAATGACTTATTCTGATCTGTTTCATAATACATCCTAATTCACATTCTTTTGGGAATAAACTTTGTGAATCTAGATTTAAATGTTTGTGAAATTTATCTAACACCAATTTATAAAATAATTGTAGCATTTATTTGTTAAAGCGAATTTAGTATAAAGTCAGTCCCTTCCTCTACAACTAATAATGACTTGTTTTTCTGCTGACTGCAGTTAACCATTATTACTAAGGAAATGTGTTTTTACCAATGACCACAACTAACAAGTAAAAGGGAAATCTCTCCCTCTTACACACACAGACACACACATATTTTCAGTATAAAATGCACATAAAAAACTAAAAAAGTATTCTCTCACTAACAGGGGTACATTAGATTGTATTTTTTTTGGGGGGGTGGGGGGGATTTAGGCATTGCCTTCTTATTAAACTTCTAACGGTGGGTTCCCTGTGGCTGCACATTATGTGCAGGTCAGTGTCGCTGTCAACACATACAGTCAGAGTATGCTGCCCGGCGCTCTGACTGTGTTTAAAACACAATCAGAGCAGCTGTACAGGGTTCTCTGTCTGCCTGTGCTTACAGCGATGCACTTAGTGTGCAGCCTCAGCGAGCATATACCTGCTAGAGGGAAGCGATTGCCCTGATAGCCCCGATCACCCTCCCCCTGGATCTACTATTGCTTACTAATATGTGGCTATTGCACTCAGAAGATAACTGCTGACTGTGGCACACAATACCAGGAGCCAGTTATCTAAACAGCAAGGGTCAGGTGATGTCTTCAGTGTAGTACAATTCCTGGTGGTTCTTGTTACTAAACTGACATATGCTTTACAGCTCCACAGCCTAGAGGAGCTAGGAAGAGCCCCAGCTTTTTTCAATGCAGGGTTTATAGTCTTAGGGAGGGATAAGAATGCTGTATATTGCACCCCCACCCACTATTGAGCCCCTGATCCTATCAACCTGGGTCTGGATTGTATGATAGCATGGGGATCCCATATTTCTCATCTCCCTATTATATATGAATCAGCCCAGGATAATTAGCGGCAGGTCAGCTATAAAAAGTTTTAATTGTTTGTTGTAATTGAAACAATGCTGGTCACGTGCAGACAGGATCAGGACTTTGGTGGAGGGGGGTTGGCTCCATTTTTGCAGGACTAGCCTCCATATGAAATAATGGTAGAGCGTTGGTGTTCCAGTGACAGATTATTACTGGTCACTGCAAGGATGGTGATGCCAATTCTCCAGAGGTAGAAATTATTTTGGTGAATAAGGAGTGATTTGTGAATTTACTCACTACCTGCAAAATTCTGAAATTCAGCAGAAGAATCAGCCATATCAATTCATCTATCATTATTATTATTATTATTGACTACATACAAGACTTGTCATGCTTTATTGTTAGAATTACCTTTGGATTTTTTGGTTTTTCTATATATACAGGTATACAGGTAACTTAAGTGAACTGGCCACTCCCTTTTATAATATTTTATATATAGACATACCAATTGAGATTTATGAGCATTTAATTATATTGTGAACACTGCATGCTTATGTAATCGATGTCGGGATTTGTCTATTTCTTTCTAATGAGACCCTAGTTACGGATTGGTACAACTTAACAATAGGATTATTATTTCTATTTGTATTGTTTTATTATATATGTATTCATTTTGTGTATTTTATATATGTATATTATGTAATAAATAATACGTTAATGCTTGACGAAATCCACCACATTTTTTATTTTGCATTTTTACTGGCACACCTTACTGTGTATATTCATCACTGTTAATATCTCCTGTTTGGGGAGCCTATTTCTATTTATCAAGCATCGAGGCATAGCCTCTGTCTGGTAATACCATACTTAGATGGTGTTACCAGAAGCATTAAAATATGATTCATTCTTAAAATAAGTTCATGTAAACTAGCATTAGGAAAGGGCAGGGAGCTTAATGAGTCACAATTCATAAAAAAATAGTGTTGCCGCTCCACAACGATACTTGCTTGACCGGTAAGGGTTATCTTACAGCTTCACTGGTGCAGACTTTGTAGATATGTACATGCATAAGCTGGCTATTCAGCTCGATCATGTACATTGGAACTTTCAGTTCCTTTAATGACAAAAATATATAAAAATAGTTGAAACATATTTAACAAAAAGAAAAAGAAAGATAAAAACATGTTTTGATGATTTTCATCTCAATATGGTGATAATAGGACAGGTATTATGGTGGTACAAGTGCTGATACTATACTTGTTAAATATACTTCCAAAGCAAAGGTAATTTTTGTGCTGGTGTGGGTTGCCGCCAGGGCTGCCATCAGAAATTGTGGGGCCCATTACAAAAGATAAAGACAGGGACACCCCCTCCGCCTCCTAAAGTGACTTTGACATGCCCACATCACCCATTCCAAAATCCTACCACATGCCCTTCACTTACATCAAAATTCCACCATAAGAAAGACCTTTTTGACCATAAAGAAATTCTCGGTGATGTAATCATGTGGTTTTTTGAAAACCCAATAGCAGAAGCAATACAGTACATTTTATATGGACATGGTTATAGTTATCACAGTACTAAAGTAAGCTCATGAACAACAGGTCCCCTTCCATCCACTTATTAAACAAGCAATTTTGCATGCACTACTGTTAGGTGCACACATCTCTCCCTTCACAAGCAGTGTGATGCAGAACATACCTCCCAACTGTCCTTCAAGTCAGTAAAAAGTCCTGAATGAGTGGGCAATGACCAAAAATTTGGTCTGTCCAACCAGAATCAGGACAATTGGCAAATTGTCCTACTCTCTCCTACCTGTTCGTACAGCTTTCACTGCCTGTAGCTGCAGATGTCTAATGCACAGGTCCTGCTTGTCTGGATCCTGGAATGTTGGGGCCCTGTTTGGGAAATAAAAGGATATTTACATGAAATGTGGAAAGTCTAGCAACGAGTGACTCTGCTAGTCCTCCCTCCACCAGTCAGCCCTGATGTTAAATTACCAGCACCCACATTTAATAATTAGGTCTCCTCCTTAGCAACTAATCCAACATAAAAATAATAGCATTCACATTTACTAAATATACCTACCCAAAACAGGCCCAACATTAAATTAATAGTATTCATAGTTAATAGATAGACCTATTCCCCCTGACACACGCTGCCACTATATGTTAAAGTATTCACATTTAATAAATCCACCTCTGCCCTGCTAAATAGCCCTGATATTTAGTGTTTAGCATTTACTTTTACTAAATAGACCTAGCCCCCTTAAATAGCCCACCATGAAACTAAGGGCATTCACATTTAAAAAATCATCATATTTCTCTCCAAAAGGGTCCCAACATTAAATTAAGAGCATTCACATTTAAAAATTAAACCTATTTCCCCACATACTGCCCCAGCATTAAATAATTAGTATTCACATTTGATAAATAGCCCTCCTTCTTAAATTCCACTTCAATTAATAACCCCAAAACTGCCCCAGCATTTAATAAATAATCTCATCTCCCCACTATAAATGGATAGGTACTACCATTGCCTCACTATTAAATTTAATTGATCCCACTATAAAAAAATGTCCATAGTAATAAATGAATATCTCTCACCTCATCATTAAATTAATAGCCTAGGCTCCACACCCATTGCAATAAGAACTTCATTCATATTTGTACTTCCTCATTTTACCTGGTTCTATCATCTGTATTAATCCCCTTTCTAATGCTTCTCTTTCCCAGACACCTGTTTGTTTCATGTTTACTTGTTCCCCCCACCCTGCTTCTTCTTTTGAGGAATCTGAATGTAATGATGTACCTAGCAGTTGGTAGTTAAGGATAGGGATCTTGGCAAGGGGACACCAGACCAGAATTCAACCGTGTGTTATAGTTATGCCATTGGCCTAAATGCCACTCATTCATTTAAAATAGACAATGATATTTAGAAAGCACTAACCACACAGCTAAGAGAAACACAAGGGTAGATAAGTGGGAAGACATTGGTAAACATACAAAATTGGAGACGGAGAAAGAGACACACGAATGCATTGAATTTGGGATCAAACCCGGGAGCACATTTGTCTCTGTTCCCCAGCCCATGACCCCTCATGTTTAGTTATTCAGATTTATGTGAACTTGTAGGAAATAAATTATTTATTTTTCCTCTTTCCCTTCTGATTGCTTAAAACCTAAAGTCAATCAGAAAATCACCAAATTAACAATGTACATGCCGTCTCATTTTTTATTTATGATGGCTGGATTCAAAAGGAGGAACCCTGCTGGTCTGATAGTGTAAGGGAATTAAGTTGATAAATAATAGATAGGTATCTCAGTTTCCCCTCCCACTGTACCAAGGTATTCAAAAAGGAGTAATTTTACTGTGTAAACCATAAATTGTGTAAAGTGATACAATAAAACATGTATGGCAAATAATACAGCAGTGACTTTAACAAAATTATCTATCACATAGTCCTTTTTATGACTTTTATTACTAAATATAGAGAACACTGAGCTTCAGTAACGCAAAGAGTAATTAGTAAATTAATTTGGTGTATCAATGAAAATGGCTTCGCTGGAATGATTACTTGATTGATATGCAAAATAGATAACTATTTATCATGGGCTAACAAAAATAGTTGCATGCTCTGCTTAAAAAAATAACATGTTACATTTTCATTTGATTCAGTGCTTCTCAAAACATGACAGCCTAAACAGAGTTATTAAGTATCTTTTTTCTTGGATGTACACCTTCAGTGCTTGCTTGTTATTATCCAAGTAACACATGTCAATCCCTTGACTGCGACATTCTTTATGACTATGAGCAGTTACAGAATTGCACGGCAATGGCATTTTAATATACCAAGAATTAATTACTGCAATTTTAATTAATCGCTCAGAGGAATGTAGAATAGGCAAACACAAAGGGAAGCATTTTCTGCTTTTACCTGCTACCAAAAGGTCACAGCTCTTACAGCTGTTAAAGAAATAAAATACATTATGGTGTGCATCAAGCAGGCTTGTTGTAAACTACTCAAAAATACTTAACCCTGAGTGTGGCCGCGTCCCGAATATCGTCCGCCGCACTCGTGCAGTGGCCATCTTGAAAGGGACTCCGGAAGCGGGAGGGTTAATTCCTGGCACCGGAGGGGTTAAATCACCAGCACTAGGTGCCGCATGAATAAAGAGTATAGGGGAGTGTTTTATTATAAAATAAAAATGTATGGTGCAGTATGCGCTGCGGATCCGGGAGATTAATACCCGGTGCCGCAGCCATGAAGGGGTTAAACTCTGGCACCAGGGAGTATATAAATGTATAGATAGGGGTTTCATATAAATAAATGTAAATGGTTAGTCTGTGCTCCAGTGCCGGTAGTCAACCGGCGTGCAGCACTGAATTGGTTAACTCCCAGCGCTAGGCAGCGGGAGTACATAAATGTGCATTGTAAATGTAAAATGTGTATGATGTAAGTATAAAGTATGCAGAATGTGTAAATAAAGAAAAATGCCCTGTTTCTGGTGGTCCAGCGGGGGCTGCAGGGGAGTCCTGGATCCTTCACCCACAGACAGCCAGCTTTCAGTGACTGAAGGAGTGACTTCCACAGTAGCCCCTGGAAGTAAGTTTAGGCGTGAGATTTAAAAAATAAATAGTCAGCCTCAGACAGAACAGTACCAGGGAGGAGAGTGGGCTAAGCCCCCTCAACCCGGCAGCTCGTGGATAGGGGGGAAGTACACCCCCTGTGCCACTAGCTTCTATGTGAAAAGGTGTTAACCTCTCTGGGCTGATTCATGTGCAGGCTACCAGAAGGGACAAGAGGCTGGATTACCTCCTGCCATGCTAAGTCTCAGAAACTGTATAAAAAGAGCACTCATTTGCATTGAAATTGTATTATTGTTCCATCTGACCTTCTGATCACTGGTATCTTAAACCAGTGTGAACTGTTCTTATCAGGACATTTGAGCTAATAAACATCACTTGCTTCAAGATTCTGTTTTGACAACTTCTTCCCTTCTGTATTTCCGGTGAGATTAGACCCAAATCTAATCAGTTATCTGGCTGTTCTGAAGTTTGGACCCAGCTTTACAGTACCATTGCTTTGCCGCTTCCTGCAGCTCTGGCCAGTGTGATAGGCAAGCGGTACCAGCCACAGCAACCCTGATCTGAAGGCAAAACGTCAGGGGTACCAGCCCAGGTGTTCCAGCAAGGGGGTACAATAGCAGCACAATTGCCCAGAAGGACGTGGTTCTGGATGCCGCTAAGGAGACCAATGGTGTCAGCAGCTTAAGCCCCTCCTACTGTGGTTAGAGGGCGCATTTGGGATAAAGAAAGGGAACGGTGGCAAAGTATGCCCAGCAGGTTCCCAGCAACAATGGACAGGGTGGCATGGGTGGTCCATTCTGTCACACTGAGCTTATAAGGGGGAGGATGTTTTCTTTAATCATGGCTGTGTTCTTACTCAAACCCCCCCACACAAAATCTGGCAAACTCCAAGCATTGATTAAGCATGAATGGATGGCCAGCTGTCAGTATGTGGCCCAGAAGTTGATTGACAGCATGCCAGTGCGAATTAGAGAGGTCTTCAAAAATAAGGGTTGAATTCTTGCATAAACTTAATGTAATTGTCAATAAAAACCTTTGACACGTATGAAATGAAATGCTTGTAAATGTACTTCAGTATACCACAGCAACATCTGACAAAAAGGTCTAAAAGCACTGAAGCAGCAAACTTTGTGAAAACCAATACTTGTGTAATTCTCAAAACTTTTGGTTGATTGTATATATATATATATATATATTTATATTTAAATAGTGAATGTAAGCTGATATTTAGGGCTGATGTATTATGTTGTTTGATGTATTATCATTCACACAATAGCCTGTGCATATACGAATACCTGTATGGTCATCTCTTGTAATTATTTTGAGGGAGGCACAAACCATGAGAATTGTTTAAGGTATGTCACAAAGATACCACTTAATGTATTAGTTTCCTTCTATACTTATACTTTTCAGTGCATGGCACCAGTGCCATAATCATTTTGGCACCTATCATCAGCCATAATAGGCTCAGTTTAATTGAAGCACCTTTTATTAAATTACTGACAGGAAGTCTGGCAGTGAAGCATTAAAACTATCATTATATCCCTAAATATAGATCATGGTATACAGTTCTATTCTCCTTCTCCATTACTGGGTCACAATGTCACTTTCATGTAGGTTTTTGGCATTCTGTTAGTCCAATGCTCATTCACATATATCTGTTTATATTCATTGTGGTGGTGTTTTCCAAGCTGACCTCATACACAGTGATTTAAAACGGCAGCAGGTTTCAAGATCATTGATCATTTGTCACTGCACCTCCCCTGCAAACACGCTAATGCATGTTAAAGTCCAATGTGCCTGAAAGGCTATATGCACATTTATAAAAATTGTGATTGTGCATTTAATAATTTCACCAAGTTTTCAATGAATCAATGTAAATCTGGTTGTATCAGCTCTAGCTTTTCCCTATAGCTGACTTCATCATCATCATCATCATCACCATTTATTTATATAGCGCCACTGATTCCGCAGCGCTGTACAGAGAACTCATTCACATCAGTCCCTGTCCCATTGGAGCTTACAGTCTAAATTCCCTAACATATACACAACATTATTCACATCCTTCAGCTCAATAGTTATTGTGGCAGGATGAGAAACTGCCACATACGAGGAAATGCTTAACCTCCTGGGGGTCAGGAGGAAATTCCACCCATACCTCACAGGGCAGGAGTTTGGGCCAATTTAAGTGCTCAAATTTAAATTATTCTTGGCTGCTCTCTGTGGTGGGTGGAATTCTCACAGCGCTCCACTGAAGGGGTCAATATATCATGAACTTTGTGCATAGCTCTAGTTTTCTTCATTGTGTGTGTCGCTATGTTGTGCTCACAGTAAAGCTCCAGTTTCCAGTCTCATGAATTTGACTGTTGACTTGATGTTCACCCGCTACAGTTATCAATTTGTTTTTCTCTGTTGCTGGCACTGCTCTCTCATACATACTGCAAGCATGTCATTTGAATATGGTAAGTCAGCTGCCAGCCTTTACTGTGCACGTCCCCTCAACACATCTATCTTTACAGTGTACCAAACTTGTACATTAGTGCAGCCTCTAACATGTATGTAGTACCATGCCAACCTGTAGTGTTTGTAGTTGTGGCCCCAACATGATGTAAAAGTGTGTCAGTGCAACCATGCAAAAGTGCTATATTCACCATGTGGGCCTCAGTGCAGTCTCACCATCCACACTGTAAATTAATATGCACAGCAAGCATTTTATTACAAGCATTTAAAAAAAGAGTGTCAGTTCTTTATAAAAAAAACCTTGGTGGCGACATAGTCGGTACGTCAAAGCTGGTGTTTGGCATAGATAGGGAAGGATTTAATCATTTTAGACCAGTGGTCAGGGAACAGGGGTAAATTACTCCAAATGGGGTAAAAATTAAATTCCTGGCGGTAATGCTGTCGATTCACATGCTGTCAGTTGAATTGTAGAACCCTTTAAATGTGAAATTGCTGTTGCACCAGAAGAGCCTCAAGGGTTGGCAGAGGCACTTCTTGAGCTTCGATGCAATAATGAAGCACATATTGCATTTGAAAACAACGCAGATCTGTCATATTTTTGGATGTCAACAGTTGCAAAGGCATTCAAAATAGCACATGAGGAGGCAGTCAAAAAGTTGCTGCCTTTTGCAACAACCTACCTTTGCTAACAAGAATTTTCCACTCTAACGAACATAAAAACAAAGCAGAGAAATCGATTTTATGCTGAAGACTGTATCCAAATTGCTCTGACATCAAAATGCCCCAATATTGATGCTCTCGTATCAAAAATGAAGCAACATCATTTCTCCAAAACCTGAAGTTTTGAAGTTGAAGCTTGCAAAGAAATTTTGAATAGATTCAATAAAATTTTGAATTCCAATTATTAATAATATATGATTTCCTTCCATTCAAATCAAGGGGGTAACGTCGGCGTATCTAAATATATTTTGGTGTAAAAGGTAAAAAAGTTCCCTGACCCCCGTTTTAGAGAGACTTGGTGGTTGTTTTTGGTTAACCCTTTGTCACACACATGTCACGCAGGCTCAGGTGACTGCTGTTCGTGACAGTGACCTTTTCAAGGAAATACTTTAACATGAGTTGGGTTTAGAAACCTAAGATGCTGCCCAATAACTACAATAATCCACCTTAGTCTAGCGACCAATCCAACAGCTCAAATGCCAGTTTAGGTCTGGAGCACATAAGAAATATGCTGCCTTCAAACATTAGATAGAGACTCCAAACATTTGCAAGTATAATTGTGAATATTACTAATAGCTTATATAGGTAACGCAACACATTGTTGCTTTAATGCCTCTAAAAGACTTTTTATGAGCTAAATAGAATATTTATGGAACAAAGCAACACAATACCTTCAGAATTTCACTGCAGTGTATTAATTAGGCGCTCTTCTGGGTAAATTATACCTCACTTCTTATCCTCTTTAAAGATTAAAACAAATCATTCATTCATAGCTAAAATAACAGAGAACAGCTGCCCTCTTATGGAATAGTTTGTGCTATATCCAAAATGGTGAAGACAAATCACAAGAAAAAAAGGGGGGCAAAGAAAAAGCGCTGTTCTCTGACTATTTCAAAACACCAACCAATTTGTAATTAAAACATTAATTTAATGTAAGTACACATCAATAAAACATAACCATTGCATTTCCACAACATATAAAATACTCATCCACTGCAATTTATCAGATAGCATGAATAAAACATAATAACAAAAATCCACCTCTTAAAGCGCTTGTAAGTTTTTTCTAGGATGACTATTTATTCAATCCTGGGGGTGCACTCCCCAGAAAGTCAATATTACACACTCCCCACAGAAAAAAAAAAGTCAGTTGAAAACCAGCATAGGTGTTAAATCCAGTCTGATAATAGCTCAGACAATGTGAAATCAGGTTGAAAAAGCAATTATAAGATCTTTTAGTTCCTTAGCCACTTATACCTCAATAAATTCTAGGCTCTTGATGCCCAGAATCCATTGAGGTAGTTCAAGGTGCAAATAAGTTTAAAACAGACCTTTCTTAGATACAAAACAATATTCCAGCTAATTGCCAACTGCTGGTAACCAACCTTCTAATTCCTCCTTTAGTGTGAAATGAAAATCACTCCTCCTGCTGGCTCCTTTTTAATCAGGCCCCTAGAAGTGAGCAGGATATTCTTACCTGCAGGTCCTTTTGTAGCAATACTCTGGTCAGAGATTATCTCTAGCATTCAATGCTTGCAGTCTCTTGCGGTGATATTCGCTCACCTTTATAAATAAGGACCGTACGGTGTTGCCAATAAAACTCTTTTAATATCAGCTGTGGGGGTAGTGAGGTGGTAATAAGTCCATCCAGAAATAAAACTTTAAAACCGCAAATGAAGTATAAAACCGCTTACGCATTTCTCCACTGCAAAAATGTGGTTTCCTCAGAGAGTAGCCTTTTTTTTTTCTGTGGGGAGTGTGTAATATTGACTTTCTGGGGAGTGCACCCCCAGGATTGAATAAATAGTCATCCTAGAAATAACTTACATGCGCTTTAAGAGGTGGATTTTTGTTATTATGTTTTATTCATGCTATCTGATAAATTGCAGTGGATGAGTATTTTATATGTTGTGGAAATGCAATGGTTATGTTTTATTGATGTGTACTTACATCAAATTAATGTTTTAATTATAAATTGGTTGGTGAAATAGTCAGAGAACAGCGCCTTTTCTTTTCCCCCTTTTTTTCTTGAAATAGAATATTTGGTTGCTCACATACATTACACAATAGACATCAGATAATCTACCAATCATAATCTGACAGCAAAATGCTCTTAAGAAGGTTAAATCTGAAATTGTTACTTTCATACTGAATACAAAAAAACAAATAGGCTTAAAGTAAAATAAAACTAAAATAAAAATAAAGTAAATAAAACTCTCCATGAGGCCCAGTGTTAGGCGAGATTGCATTTCATTAGGAAACAGAATCATAATAGCCTTATTGTATAGTAAAACTCCTTTACTTTGAGAGAGCTGTGCTATGTCAATGTCATCTATTCTGAAGCTAAAGAACAGCTTGAGTCTACAAAATTGTGTTCAGATGCCTTCCATACACATATCTGCAAGAAAAGCTTATACAAATACATGCAAATGTGTTTCTTTTTGGATGGATTGGGACACATTCCATATCATTTGAGATTAACAAGTATAAAGCTTTCATTGAAATTGTGTTCATTTGCACCATCATGTTTTACTGTTCCCAAAATGCATACTATGAACACTTCATTATTGAAAAACAAAATTAAAGCTCAATCCTATTTAAGGTTCTAGTACTAATATGTTCTTATAAGCATAAATACCTTATGAAATGTATTTTGCTTAAATCTTTTAAACTGCATTTTCAAAGTTACCACTGGACCTTAACACAGAAGAAATCAGGGGCGCACACAGGATTTTTAGGGGGGCTCCCCCCACCCAAAAGAAAAAAATAGCGAGAGAGCTGCTGTGCATGCGCCCGCGGATGCGCAGCAGCTCCGTTTCGTCAGCACTGTACTATACAGCAGCCGCGGTGCTGTCAAAGAAGCGTCCGCGGCGGTGGTGTATACAATACAGCACTGCCGCGGACGCTTCTTTGACAGCGCCACTATGTGGGGCACTTAGTTAGCGGAGGGGAGGGATTTCTGGAGACCCAGAAACCCCCACTGCGTGCGCCCCTGGAGATTATTACAAACATATGGGGCCTGAGTCATTAAGGAGAGAAAAGCATAAAAAAGGAGTAAATTTGCACCTTGGCAAAACCATGTTGCATTGAAGGGGGTTCAATTTAAAAAAAAGGGAATTATTTATAATTGGGAAAAGACAACATTAAATTTCAATGTAAAAATGAAGCTATCCAATACTTGTGTGCTACATGAAAAAGCAGACAGTATTTTCCTTATGTGCAAAGTTTGTCCAGGAGCAAAGTTACTTTGCTTTTATGCTTTGCTCTCATGACTCAGGCCCATGGTGCATGTCTTTCTTACAAACTTGTCTTGTAAGACTGAGAGTGCCCAGTGTAATATACAGGATTTTTACAAATCACTAATATTTGTTACATTTTTTATTTTATTTATAAAGTTAGCTATTCTGCAATATTGTGTACTTACCAGCTAGTCCTTCGTTTGAAGTTAAACTTATGTTGGAATTGTCTGTGTCAGATTATAACAGGGACATTTGTGATATAAACTCTTTGTACAGAATTGTAAGGGGGCAGTACTTCCACGTCGGAGGAGTAAATCTTGTACCTCTAATGATTTTATCACATATACTGATATCTACCACTCCTATGGAAATGCTCTGGACACTGCTAAACAAACCTACTTCCAATCTCTCATCTATGCTCAGGCTTCTAATCCCAAAAGCCTCTTTAACACATTTAAATTTCTTCTGAATCCTCCTTCCCCAAATCCTCCAACTACCATCAGTGCACAGGATCTTGCTTCCTATTTCAAGGACAAAATTGATAAGATCAGACTTGAAATTATATCATCTCCCTTGACAAGCAATCAGCTCAATTCCTTTGTAGCACCCTTTGACACTCTCTCTTCATTTGATCCCACAAATGAAGAGGAAGTTTCTACTCTCTTCTAATCTTCCTACTCTACCTCCTGTCCTCTTGAACCCATTCCCTCACAAACTGGTATGTCCCTGTCTCCTGTGCTCATTCCCCCTCTAACTAAAATCTGTAATCTATCTCTTTCTACTGGTATTTTTCCATCACTATTCAAGTATGCAGTGATTACTCCCATTTTAAAAAAACAGAATTCTGACCCTAACTCTCTCTCAAATTACTGCCCCATCTCCCATGCCCCTCCAAGCTTCTCGAGAGAATATGTAGTCTAATTGCCAACATTCCTTTTTGGTTGTTTGAATGCCTAAGTCTAAATAATGCCTGTGTTATCTGCTCTTTATTCATTTATGACATGTTTTCAGAAAAATTATATGTAGTTACCCTTCCCAGAAGTACCTGAAAACAATAAGGCCTCATGTCTTAGTTTGTCACTTACTAGAATATCTGCATCATATGTATATGAATCCAATATATTTTATTATTATGTATTGTGTACCCAATTAGTATGACTTCTGTTTTACTAAACATTTTTTATTTCAAAAACTGTTCAGCAAAGAATGAAAAACTACTACTGCAATTAATTAGTTAGTGTCATATCTAAATGGGCCACATGTGTTATCACAAACAAGAAAAAAACATCAGCGGAAGCTAAACAGTAATTTATGTGTTAAATGGGATCTTTCAGGAATACTCCTACACATGCTCTAAACTTAAAGTATGGTTCTATTAGTGAATATAGAAAATCATCAGTTAGCCAATAAAGATATGTTGGTTTTCTCTTGACACATTGACAGTTGTAAAGAAAGGCTCTTCCAAGTAGAAAGCTACAAGGCAGATGGAGGTTGATGGCACAAATCCATTGTCATATGGGCCTATTTTCCTGATCGTCTCATGAAATTAATGATCCATGTTAATGCTTTTCCTGTGTACGGCTTTCTAAGAATTTTTTTGTTTCAGTTATTTGGATGAATACTGCTTATTCACAGTGCAGAAACAATACAATGACCTTTCCATGTGGTTTTCTTACTTTGGAGTAGCATTAAGGTATTTAATCTAAGAATTAATTTAATACATTTAGCCAGTACAAATAGTCTTCATATTAAACTTGGCAAATTAAATGGGTGGGCTTGGTACAACTCTATAAGCAAGAAAAAGATAAGAAAATATGAAACCATTTACTGCTCCCCAAGCTCTCTTTAAAAATAGTACAACTTCACCAATACCAAGACTGTGGATTCCTGTTGTCAGCAGCAGGACTGTTGAAAGCAATCTCTCACCCTGGTTTGACCACTTCTTGGGATCCCCTACAGGCTGCGTAAGCCTATGTGTAAAATTATAGTGGGATCATATTTGGATGCCCATGGAACAAGTTACAGAGGACAACTGCTTTTCCCAAATGGAGAGTTTCCCTAGCAAAAGACCCTAGTGAACGAATTTTTGGGAAGGAGTAGGGGAGGTTAAACACTATTAAATAGGATCAGGTTTGTGAAAAAGTATGTTTTATTCCATGCGTCGTGAATTATGCATGTGTAAAAATTAAAAAAAGTCCTTCTATGCTCCTTCTGCCCGGGAGAGAACATAACAAATAAGCGCACTATAAGTAAATGTCATGTGCGCCTTTAAAGTCATTCTTGCATCTGTGTGGCTTCCTCTACCTCATATCTCCCCTGCTTTACAAGTGCAGAAAACTGTAGGATAAAGCCAACAGGAAGCAAGCATTACTCTGACTATGAAGATGGCACATGACATTTAGTTTAAGCACACTCATTTGTTATGTTCCCTTTCACGCAGTGGGAATATAGGGAGTTATTTTTAGCAAATAAAGAGTACATAGCTTACTGGTTCTCTTTAAACAATACTGTGGTTATATTAATTATTTTAGACTTTTTTTGTTTTCATTCATAATTTGTCAGGATATTGAATGTTAAGTAAATGACTACAAATTTGGCAGAAGCTTGGTGCAAACATTCTTTTTGGATCTATCAAGAGGAATAAAATGATGGTCTATTGTCTTAGATGGACATAGTTACTAATTGAAAGACTGATATTGAAAGGTAGCTCTATTTTTGTTTTCTGAAGCACATATACGAAAGAAAGAAAAACTGAAAGCCTGATTCATCTTTGCACTTCAGTCTCACTAATTTCTTTTACACAGGCTTGCACATTTATTATGGAACAATTTAGCTAAAAAAAAATTGTGATGAAACCTTTATACTGAGTTTTTTTTTATACTAATACAGTTGTTCTAATAATAAATAAAAGCCTGAAAGCCTTCAGCATTGATCCTGATCATTTCACCCTAGCAAATGATTTTAATACAAATTAATGTAAAATGTACCAGCAGGTAGCATTTTTTTATAAGAACGTACAGGAACAATTGTCTCTAATCTATGATCCGCAATCATAACTAATCTATTTTTCTTTCTCCTAATGCCCAAAGATTTGTATATTAAGCAAAACATGTTTGACAAAATAATTTATTTAATAGTTTATGGTACAGGTTACGGTCTCTTAGGCACAATGTTATAAAAGGTTTCAATCTTACTCATCACACTGATTTTCAGTAGCATGTCTATTTTTAAAATGTTAGATATTACTGTAGAATGAGTTAAAAAATTAGCACTAGAAATAAACTACATTCGTCCTTCTGGATTCCTTTTCAGCCTAGAGTTTTGTGAAATGCACTTGTCCATTTTTGTTTCCTTGGCTACAACAAAGTTCAGTTCGGCTATGCTCTTTCCATTGAATACATTTGTAACCACAGAGCAGTTTCAAAAATAAACATGCATGCCTAGGGTATGTTTGGTGAAAAACACAGAAAGAAACCAGAAAGAGGGAAGCAATTCAACAATCCTTTAAAAAAAAAGTGAAAATATACTATTCAAAAATATTGTGCATTTAAAGTGTGACCTGCAGTTGTCAGATTTTCAGCAGTATTTGAATACGTTTTATTATCTCCTCCTCCCCTGCGACTCCTTTTTTCCCTTCACACAACAAAATGGAATTGAGTCATTATTACTGTAAAAAAAACAGAATTTGTAATTTGTAAGGGGGTTAATAAAACAATTAATTAGGAGCTGATTTAAAATAATTTATGAATTATACATAATATATGGGAGATTGCAACTGGCTGTAAGCTCTAAAATGGTTTAATAATTCTTGTGAAAGTAGTTTAATTGGACAGTTTAATTAAAACTCTAGTCTGAAACATTGTTCTGTGGAACTTAGAAAAAAATAATGGGTTTGCAATAAAATGTAATTATTATTTACTGGTTTGAACATTGATGTCAATTAAAAAATGAAAGCTTTAATGTCTCATATCTTAACATTAGCATGTTTATCATTTGGTGTGATGGAAGACAAGTTTTTTGTTTTGTTTTAATTGAACTATTTTATCTAATCCCTTTTCCTTTGCCAAACTTACTGATGTTAGTCCTGTTTCAAACAACACTGTCTACATAGAGCTTCACTTTACATTACTTGCAATTGTAACTTGCAAAAGGCAATACTCTACCATGCTGTCAGAGCCGTACTTAGACATAACTGGCAGAGCACTGGGGAAAGAGGGGGACATGACTAACCCTTTGCAAGCGCAATGTCAGTCTCCAAAACAGTGTAACACTCTCCTACCTATTCTTGGAGTTTTGACTGCCTTGGGCTGCTGCCGGTATCTTAAACTAAGTTTTTGCTTAGTCAGAGAATGGGGCCCTGCTTGGTAAAGAGTTACTTTTCACTTCCTTTTACAGCTGAACAATGACTAAACACTAGGCCACCCTAAGCCCAAGCAACCTAACAGTAAATCATTAGCTTTTATTGTTCAATAACAGTCCTCCTTCCATTCAATCAGTTCCATAATTTAATTAACAGCATTCACATTTAATAAATATGTTTTTTTTTCCCTCTGTATAGCCCGGACACTAAATTAAAATAATAGCACCCATATTTAATACATAGGCCATGGCTATGGCCAGCTGCAGCTCTCAATACAGGCTCTGGAACCTGGATAATACCATATACAAGAAAAAAATATTTTGTTGAGAGCGCAAAGACTAGAAGCCAATAGTACCAAAAATATAATTGGATTTATTAAAAGTCACATAAAATCACCAACAAATAAATAGATAAATGCATACATCACTAAAAATATTGACTTGCAAATAGATAGAAACTAACAAAATCTCGATCAAGCTCTCTAGTAGAGCAGAGCACAAAAAGAAAAAACTCTCCTAAAGGTGGATTCTCAGAGGTGGAGTAAATGATTGGTGGAATAGTTTCACGTGCAGATAGGAATATTGAAAGAACACAACTAAGTGTGTAAATAAGTTGTCATAACATAACCCTCAGTTGTGGGGAATATGGATATCAGAAAAGATCCGAACAGTAACTGGCATTAGCTATCGGACCACAGTAACCGGCACTCGCTATCAGACAACAGATGTAGAAATACGCTGATGTTAAAGTCCGCTAATCAGTGGGATAGCCCACATGTAAATCGGAATGTTCAGACAGGCACAGCTACATGTGCAAATCACTCCATTGAGCAGAGAAAACCTCCCCCTTGAAGGAGGCAGGCAGAAGTCTTAAAGAGTAGTATACTTAGCGTTAGTGGCTGATAAGCGGTGAGGATATAGATGTCTAATCTTCAATTTCCAGACGATAGTGAATATTCGATCTCCACCATGGAATGTTCCAAGAAGCTCTTCAACCCCGGGGTGAGTGCATTGATCAACTCCAATAGTCACCAACTAGAATCCAACATGAGCCTGACGCGTTTCTCGGCAATATAGCCGTTTCATCAGAGGCATATTTGATTAGACAAAGCGGTCTGCTATAAATAGTCTGTGCTCATAGTCACGTGGAAATGGTAGGCCAATCTGCTATAGGTAACCACATGATACAATTATCCAATCCTGAAAAGTTCCCATTCATAAAAATAATGGCAGTTCTAAACATATCTAATAAACATGCTGTAGCGGTTACTATCTCAGCTGGTAACACCGCTGTTATAGAGATATCATGAGTAAAATTAATAATAGAATAAGTATACACCACTAACGGAAACTCTCAGAGAAAGAATAAGAGAGATGTCATATATATTGGCTTTGAGCCTGATTAATACAAACATGTGGTGTTGATACAAATATCTGATGACAGAGCCTTCCTAAAAAGGTAAGTCCTGACCTGAAATGTATAAATATTAATAAATCAGCATTAATAAACACAAATTAAATGAAATAAAAAATATATTGATAAATGAATAATTAAATATAAAATAATAAAAAAAGGAAAAAAATAAAATAAAATGAATACAAATAAAATGAGAATAAATATAAAAATAAAAATCGGCTCAGATTTCTCAACAACGTTAATATAAACCACAAGAAGATATACATTCCTTACATATTGCAACATAAAGTCACTAAGATCAAATATCATAAAATACATTGTATGACATATCAAAATCATGTGCATAATTACAAGAAAGATATAAGATCAATAAATACAAATAAAGCTCAAAATATGGTCATTCAGAAGATATTATTTAACTTCACTGTATCATTGAAGCCCTGAGGTATTAATGTTTTTAATTTAAAAATCCAATAAGCTTCTCGCTTGCATAATAAATGAAACCTGTCTCCCCCTCTTAGAGTTTTAGCATCCTGTTCAATTGCTCTAAATTTATGACCTGTCAGGCGGCCCTCTTGACACTGTAAAGCATGATTAGAGAGGTGGTGAGTTCTAATGCATTTCAATATATTGCGGCGATGTTCCTGGAAGCGTATACCAACCGATCTCGTAGTGCGGCCTACGTATTGGATACCACAGCTGCAATTGATCACATAAACAACAAAGGTGGATTGGCAATCCAAAGACCTCTTAATTGGAAACTTCTCACCAGACACAAAGAATGGAAAATCAGTACATTGATGATCTACATAAGCACATGAATCACATTTGAGCCTACCGCATTTATAAAAACCTTCTCTTCTGCTTAACCAATTTCCTGGCTTACACAATGAAACAGGAAGCGAACCAGAGGTTGAAACATCTTTCCTAAAAAGACTGGGGGCTAATTGCTCCTTCAAGTTCTTAGATCTCCTAAATATCGTAATATTGTTCCTTCTAATCAGAGGACCAATATATTCATCGAGTTCCAAAAAAGCAGCATTCTTTCTCACGATAGACTTAATGTTCCCGGCGAGACTATTAAACTTAGTTACAAAAACCAACGAACTGTCCGTAACTCTGCGTTTACTGGAAGGCACAAATAAACTCGATCTATCGATTTCTTCAATGTCCTCAAGAGCCTTATCAAGAACAGAGCTGGGATACCCCCTGCTCTTGAAATGATCTATAAAGTTTCACACAGTGAGTTTTAAAGTCATTCATATCTGAACAGTTTCTTTTGATTCAGAGAAACTGGCCCTTAGGTATATTAACACGCCAGGGTTTATAATGATTACTTTTGTAATGAAGGAAATTAAACGTATCCACTTCTTTAGAAAAATTCTCTGTCTCAATACGTCCCTAAGGTACCTTTAAAGTGATATCCAAAAAATTAATAGTGAACGGATGGTGATTGCTGGTGAGTTTGATACCAAAGGTATTAGAATTGAGGAGAGCTGTAAATGAAGAAATAGATTGAAAATCCCTATCCCAAATGAAAATAAGATTGTCTATATACCTCCCATAGAGGACCAGGTTCGTCCCAAAACTAGAATCCCATATGTACTCCTCTTCAAAGAGTCCCATAAAAAGATTAGCATAGCTCGGGGCGAACCTGGTCCCCATAGCTGTGCCCAACACCTGTAAATAGTATTGTAAATCAAACAAAAAATGGTTATGATCCAAAATTAATTTAATAGAGGACAGTATGAAATCACATAATGCTGGATCTTTAGGCTCACATTTATCCAAAAAATGTCTTACTGATTCCAAGCCCAACTCATGGGGTATATTGGAATACAGTGATTCAACGTCACACGTAAGAAAAGTATACATGGATTTCCAATTGACAGACTGAATCATTTTGATAAAACCTGTCGTATACTTAATGTAGAGGGGGCAGTGTGTCTGGGGGCAGAGTGTCTGGATGCAGAGGGGGCAGTGTGTCTGGATGCAGAGGGGGCAATGTGTCTGGATGCAGAGTGTCTGGATGAGGAGGGGGCATTTTTGCATACAACTAAATAAGTATTTCTGTCCTGACCTAAATACCTATTATAATTTTTTGACCCAACTACTTCTAAAACAGGGCTGCTCAATAATTATTTTGGAGGGATGCCTTGAAAAAATTTGGAGACTCTAAGGGTGCCGTGAACTGCAAAAGTTTGGAAACCACTGTCTTAGACGGATCTGTTTTAGGTGTTATGTACAAAATGTTGCAGTGTGTTTTTTTTGTTAAGTTTATGCTATTATATTGTTCACACTATAGTATTCTATTCTAAGTTTAATTTAGTGTGATATGATTTTATGTGTGTATCTGTGGTCCAGAAAAGGGAGGCAGAGGGCTCCTTAGTCTCCCTCTGGTGTTACTTATTCCAGGACACTTTCCAATGAAAACCCCGGTGTGATTTGACTAAGGTGGAGGCACTGCACTACTGTTGAAGAGAGAATGTTCAGACCACCCATAGACAGGGCACATGCATTGGTACGCTGTAGCACTACAAAGGGGTGTTACATTTGTCTAACCCTTTCTTAAACATATCAATTGAATCTGCCTTCACAACCTTCTCTGACAGTAAATTCCATATCTTGACTGTTCTTACTGTAAATAACCCCTTCCTTTGCTGGTTGTCAAACTTCCTCTCCTCAGTCCTTGGGGTAAAAAGTTCCCATGAAAGCTCTCTGTATTGACACACACACATATATCTGAATGCTACCGAAATACAGCAAAACCTCAAACACATCACCTGTCTCGCATCTGTTTCAAAATCCTTTAAATGTGCCCTTTGGAATGCACAATTTTTTTGTAACAATCTTACCTCTGTACACGATCTCTTCCTCTCAAACAACCTTAACCTTCTGGCAATAACAGAAACATGGCTCACGCAATCAGATACTGCCTCACCTGCAGCCCTTTCACATGGTGGCCTCCATTTCACCCGCACCCCCCACACCTGGAGGCAGACAAGGAGATGGATTTGGACTACTTCTCTCTTCACAGTGCACATTCACAGTTCTACCAAATGTCCCATCACTCACGTTTACATCTTTTGAAGTATATACTGTTAGGATTTTTAACCCATTCTCTATGTGTATCGCTGTGATCTATCGCTCCCCTGGACCCCACCAACAATTTCTTAACATTTCTCTGCATGGGTCCCTCACTTCTTATCTTTTGACATGCTCACCTTCATCATGGGTGATTCCAACATCACTATTGCTAATTCACTTCCCAATGCAGCTTCAAAACTGATCTCTCTAACCGCCACACTTGACCTCTCCCAGTGGATTTAATCTGCTTCTCATCAGGTTGGTCTTGATCTTGTTTTCTAGACTATGCTCAGTTTCTAATTTCTTCAACACTCCTTTCCTCCTTTCAGATCATCACCTTATTAGATACTCGCTCACTCTCAGTTCTTTAACCTCACCAGTGTCAAACTCTTCCAAGCCTCCTCATAACCGCAGGGATATTAATTCTATTGATTTTCAACAGTTTTCCACCCTCTCCAACCCCTTTGTCTCCCCAATTTCTTGATTCTCCTCCCCTGATATGCCATACCCTAGCAACTGCCCTCGATCAAGTGGCCCCAGCGACTCTTCATACTCTGCGTTGACTTCGTTGTCAACCGTGACACAATAAAGTAACATAAAATTTACAAAAACTTTCTCGTAAAGCAGAACGTCACTGGGGCAAATCTTGTACCTCTACTGATTTCAGCACATATTCTGATATCTACCACTCCTATCGAAATACTCTGGACACTGCAAAACAAGCATACTTCCAATCTCTCATCTATGCTCAGGCTTCTAACCCCAAACGCCTTTTTAACACACTTAAATCTCTTCTCAATCCTCCCACCCCAAACTCTCCGACTAACAGTGCCCAGGAGCTTGCCTCCTATTTTAAGGACAAAATTGATAAGATCAGACTTGAAATTATATAATCTCCCTTGACTAGCAATCAGTTCAATTCCTTCCCAGCATTCTTTGAAACCCTCTCTTCATTTGATCCCACAAATGAAGAGGAAGTTTCTATTCTTATCTTCCTACTCTACCTCTTGTCCTCTTAATCCCATATCCTCACAAAATGGTATTTCCTTGTCTCCTGTGTTCATGCCACCTCTAACTAAAATCTGTAATCTATCTCTCTTTACTGGTATCTTTCCATCACTATTCAAGCACACAGTGATTATTCCTATTCTAAAAAAAAATAATTCTGACCCAAACTCTCTCTCAAATTACCGCCCCATCTCTCAGCTCCCATGCCCCTCCAAACTTCTAGAGAGAATTGCCTACACTCGCCTCACATATTTCCTTTCTGAAAACAACCTATTAGAGCCTCTTCAATCAGGCTTTCGCTCTAAACACTCTACAGAAACTGCACTGACCAAGGTTGTCAAGGTTGATCACAGCTAAAACTAAAGGTGATTACCCTCTTCTAATTCTCCTGGATCTCTGCTAGATTCAACACTGTTGACCAGTCTCTCCTCATATAGACACTCCTATCCTGGTTCTCATCCTACCTATCTAATTGCTCTTTTAGTGTTAATTTCTCCCAAACAACCTCCACTCTGCTTCCATTTATCAGTTGGGGTACCACAAGGCTCAGTCCTAGGCCCTCTGCTATTCTCTATCTACAGCACTTCTCTTGGAAAACTAATAAGCTCCTTTGGATTTCAGGATCATCTCTATGCGGATGATACACAAATCTATCTATCCTCTCCTGATCTCTCACCATCTGTATTGTCTCGCATTACTGACTGTCTTTCTGCCATTCCATCTTGGATGTCCTCACGCCAGCTCAAACTAAATCTTTCAAAAACAGAATTGATAATATTCACACCCAACAAAAGAGCTTCCTGCCTGACATTTCTATTTCTGTTGGCAACATGACCAAAAATCCTATCCTGCAAGCCCGCTGCCTAGGTGTAATCCTTGACTCGCAACCATCCTTTGTTTCCCAGATCAACTCTATATTTACATCATGCTGCATACATCTAAAAACATTTCTAGAAGATGTACCTATCGCACACAAGACATGGCAAAAACTTTAAGTCATGCAATCATCATCTCCCGCATCGACTGTTGTAATTCCCACCTTATTGGTCTTCCCAAAATCAGACTTGAGCCCCTACAATTTATTTTGCGCACAGTGGCTAGATTGATTTTCCTTGCAAATCATTTTTCGTCTGCTGAGTCACTCTGTCAGTCTCTACATTGGTTGCCTGTTTCTCAAATAATCAAATTTAAAATTCTTCTACTAACATACAAGGCAATCAACAAAATTGCACTGACATACATCTCCTCACTTGTCTCAAAATATCTCCCAACTAGACAACTGCGTTCTACACAAGATCTGTGTCTCTCTTCCAATGTCATTACTTCCTCCCATTCTCGGTTACAGGACTTTTTTCGGGCTGCACCCACTTTATGGAATTCCCTCTTCCGCACCAGAAGAATTTCCTCTAGTCTTCAAACCTTCAAGCATTCTCTGAAAACCCACCTCTTTAGACAAGCTTATAATATTCCTCTACCACCATCTTAATCTCACTAGGATTACCCTATTACCACCCTCTACACAACTAAACCAAGACAACAACCCTCTGACCAACATAGTTGTGTGACTAAACATACAGCCCACTAAATACTTTGTAGTATTCAATATGATGTAACACTTACTCTTGTGTATCAAACCACTGTCCCATAGATTGTAAGCTTGCGAGCAGGGCCCTCTTATCTCTCTCTATGTATGTATTACTACAGAATCTGCTGGCGCTATATAAATAAATGTTGATGATGATAGTCATCATATCCCCTTCTAGGCGCCTCTTTTCTAAAGTAAACATGCCTAAACTAGCTAACTTTTTCTCATAACTTAATGACTCATACCCTTTATCAACATCACACTGTAAACTAACCATTTCCTTTAATGAGATTGATGAGATCACTGAACGTTACAATATTCATTACATTGTTCAACTTGTACTTAACTGATTGGTTCAATTTAAGTGCTCATGATATATAAATATTGGCGCACTGATGATCCCCCCGAGGAAGTCTGTAAAACAAAATGTGTTGGGTGTTATCACTTTTTACATAGACTGGAAACAAATTCCCATTCCAAGAGTAAGCACTGGGAACGACAAATCAGCAAAGGAGCCTTTGAACTCTGGAGTCACCAACCACACTTCTAGGATGCTTCAGGGAACATTACACATGTGAATGTTACATGCTTTTAACTGATTTATATGATGAAACTGTAATTCTTTGTACTCATAATAAATATACAACCAAACATCATTATCTTGAGATATTCTATGCATAATCACCGATCAAGATGATCAGCAGACAAAAGGACAGAGAAAGAGCCTGTGACACTTTGTACTTGATGTAAGTGTATTAATAAGAGACTTATAGATAATTTAAACTAAGTGTGAATTGTTACAGTGATTAAAAGCAGGTTTTGAAATATCTTGACAACCACCATTAGCAATGTTATATTATTGTTGGAAGATTGCTACACTGAAACTGTATATTCTAACATTAAGATCATAAAATTGTGCTTTAATAGAATTTTGGAAAATTTAAAAAATTTAAAAACATTGGAAAATTTAACAGGACAAGCAACTCTAGGCACAATAAACATTTTCGCTCATTAGACTACTATCATTGTCCCTCTCAATTCTTTAGCCCTTTTCTATTGCGCCCACCCTTAATCACTTATAATTATACTGACTGGACTAAATGTTCCAGACATCCCTTTGTAAGGACTGACGTAGCATGCAATTTCTCTACTCCCAACAACCTGGAGGAGCACTGCCCCAAGTAAATAATTTTTTACATTTAAATGTGAATCAGCATGTGACTGGTGGATGTAGTATAACGAATGGGAGGATACTGACTTCAAATCTCATGGTATATGAAGACGACCAAGCCTGCAATATACAGGAGCAAAACGAGGGTGGTGCAATGCCCAGCTACTTTATATGCATCCCCCAGATAAACATTAAGAGAAGACAGTGGAGGCAGGAGGTAGAGGGGTCTGGAAAGAACAAATGGGCTAGAGAGAACAGGGATGGGGGGAAGAGGTTGAATGGAACACGAGGGTCAAGGGGGCTGGACAGAACAAGTACAAACCTTATTTAAATAAGGTTTGTACTTTAAACAGCTGCCGGGTTCTCACATTGCCCCATAATACTGCCAATGTGAATGTCGTAATTTTAAGTGACGAGAGTTAGACAGACAGCATTTTATGGTGTCACGCTAGTTATGGTTTTCATGAGTTTTCTATTAGTCAGTGTTAGCGCTTGCCTTCCTAAGGTGCAGAGTCCAACAAACCCCCTGGTCTTCACCAAGTACCGCCGCAAGGCGCGATGTATTTTGCAGCCGGAGGTCTGCAAGATACAGACCTTATTTTAGCCCACTGACGTGATAGATCACAGACAGTTGGTAAGGAGAGTAGACTCTGTAGAGGTAGAAACACTGCACATACAGAAGAATCCAAGTCGTATACAGTGTAACTCCGGGTCGGATACACTAAAGGACACACCACACTCAGGAGAGTCGCCGGGTTGGATATACAGGGGAGCACGCAGCAGCGGATCCAGAAGCAGAGGTTAAACGGGCCAAAGGTCATACACAGGGAAACACCAGAAACAGCACAGGATACACAGGGAGAGCCAGACACAACTATTCCCCACAACTGAGGGTTATGTTATGACAACTAATTTACACACTTTGTTGTGTCCATTCAATATTCCTATCTCCACGTGAAACTATTCCACCAATCATTTACTCCACCTCTGAGAATCCACCTTTAGGAGAGTTTTTTGTTTTTGTGCTCTGCTCTACTAGAGAGCTTAATCGAGATATTGTTAATTTCTACCTATTTGCAGGTCAATATTTTTAGTGATGTATGCATTTGTCTATTTATTTTCTGGTGATTCTATGTGAGTTTTAATAAATCCAATTATATTTTTGGTACTATTGGCTTCTAGTCTTTGCGCTCTCAACAAAATATATTTTTCTTGTATATGGTATTCTCCAGGTTCCAGAGCCAGTATTGAGAGCTGCAGCTGGCCATAGTCATATATATTCCTCAATCGTGATATCAAGGTTGTTTTGTGCCCATATTTTCTATTTTTGTGTATTATCTTTTGGTCTGGTTGTGTGGGCAGCTCACCCATTCATTAATTTATAATCTATATATATTTTAGTGCAGTTCTCAATTTTTGTTATTATATATTTTTTTTATATATATTTTTTTTTGTGTGGCTCATTTTTCTCAATGGTATGTCTACTCTAAAATTTGTATCAGATAGAGAGAAGACAAGGCTATCTCTCTCAGGTAGCTCCCTTTTTGCCTCAGGGAGAACCGAATGACAATGTGGAAACGTATCGCCTATTTAATAAGTTAGAAACACTTTGTCTATCAGAGACAAAATATTGGTGGGATCAAACCACATTGCAGAAATATGTGGATAGTAATATTATCCCCAGAGGCTTACGTATTAATAAGATGACCTCATTTCAAGAAGACGTTAGTTTTACCAATGAGTGGAATGCCATCCTTGATAGCTGTTCTATCAAGTTGATGAAACTTCTGATCCAATATAGAAATCAGAAGGTCGACACTATACAAAAGGATATTGAGAGCATTCAAGAATCTCTCAAGGTTTATGAGAATTCTGATGGTTTCAAAGAAATGGATAATAAGATCAACAAGAGAGTAATGGATTTTGAGAGAACTTTGATAGCTCGCAAAGATAATAAGCTCATGAGAGATCGTATAGAGTATGAGAATGATAGGGTCAGGATCTATAATAGATTTCCCAAGGGTGAATCTTATAGGAGAGATAGGTCCAATGGCCCTAGACTATATGAATTTCCATCTAAAGCACGCCAATCATCTGCTAGGAGGTATGATACCTATAATGCTCCTTCTTCTAAACTCGGTCCGAATAGTGGTTCTAGTAATCAACTAATGAAAGATGGATCAGCTTTTAGATCTGATTTAGATATAGGCGCCCATAATCTTGAACCTTAAAGTGAGTGTGAGGATCTAATAGTAGAAGAGAATTGGACTAAAGTTCCAAATAGGAGAGACATTAGACCTCCAAGAAGAGATCTATCAGACAAAACAGCCCCCTGTAGAAATGTTACTACCTCGTCTGCCTCCTCTGCCTCTTCTGCCTCTTCTTCTTTTTTAGGAAGGGGCAACCGTGCTCCATCCTATACTCAAAGACTAAGAGACCCCCAAAAGCCCAAGAGAAGAAGAGCCAGAGGATCCAGAGGAGGGGTGTTCAAATCGAACAAGAAATCTACGTTAAAAATAACTGGCAAGGGTGTTTTTAATTTATCCTCTAAGACATTATCACAGTCTGAATTAAGACTTTTACAGAAGGGTTTGAAATTTGCCACTGCAGAAAAACCTAATCTCTTTGATCTATTTGTCGATCTTAATTGTTACATTAGAACTTTGAGTAGGAAACGATACTTTGCATTGAAAGCTATTAGAAAAAATAAACAAGCCCTTTCACCTACCTTTTGCGATGATGATAAACAAGTGGCATTGGCTGATTTAGAGTCTTTATATATAGAGAGCAATAATACAGACCCTCCTTCTATGCTTAGTCTTTTTGATATTAATTCTTCAATGTCCTCTAAGAGGTTTAAGATGAAATCTAATTTTTATCCGTTACAGTTTAAAGGCCCTTATATTGACAGCTTTTACAAAAGTACCATGGAAGACTTCAGGATACCTTGCGATAAGTCATCTTGTGAACCTATTAGGGACAATCTAACTTCTCAGGAGAGAATTGCTCTTAAAAAACTAATGAAGGACACCACCCTTATAATCAAACCTGCCGATAAAGGCGGCAGGGTGGTGGTTTAAGATAGAGCTGATTACTATATGGAAGCAGTTAGACAACTAAGTAATAAACGTTTCTACAAGAGATTGGGTGGAGACCCCACATTAAATTTTCAGTGTAAACTAAAACATCTATTAGATTTGGCTTTATCTGAAGGAACTATATCAAAGGAGACATTTTTGTTTCTTTTTTCCCAACACCCAGTTATACCCACTTATTATCACTTACCTGAAATTCACAAATCTTTAGTTTCACCTCCTGGGAGACCTATAATTTCGGGAGTGAGTTCCCTCACCAGCAATTCACTTATTTTGTTGATGTCCATTTACAACCAGACACACTGCCCCCTCTGCATCCAGACACTCTGCCCCATCTGCATCTAGACACTCTGCCCCCTCTGCATCCAGACACTCTGCCCCCTCTGCATCCAGACAAACTGCCCCCTCTGCATCCAGACACACTGCCCCCTCTGCATCCAAACACACTGCCCTCTCTCACACTGCCCCCTCTCATTCTGTCCCCCCTCATGCTGTGTCCCCCTCCACTGCCCCTCTCTGCTGTGTCCCCTTCCACTGCCCCTCTCACGCTGTGTCCCCCTCCACTGCCCCTCTTATGCTGTGTCCCCCTCCACTGCCCCTCTCACGCTGTGTCCCCCTCCACTGCCCCTCTCACACTGTGTCCCCCTCCACTGCCCCTCTAACGCTGTGTCCCCCTCCCCTGCCCCTCTCACGCTGTGTCCCCCTCCACTGCCCCTCTCTTGCTGTGTCCTCCTCAACTACCCTGCTGTCACTCTCCTCTGCCCCGTTGTCACTCTCCTGTGCCCTGCTGTCACTCTCCTCTGCCCCTGTCACTCTCCTGTGCCCTGCTGTCACTCTCCTCTGCCCCTCTGTCTGCCCCTCTGTCACTCTCCTGTGCTCCGCTGTCACTCTCCTGTGCCCCGCTGTCACTCTACTGTGCCCCTCTGTCACTCTTCTGTGCACCTGTCTGCCCCGCTGTCACTCTCCTGTGCCCTGCTGTCACTCTCCTGTGCCCCACTGTCACTCTCCTGTGCCCCTCTGTCTGCCCCGCTGTCACTCTCCTGTGTCCCGCTGTCACTCTCCTCTGCCCCGCTGTCACTCTCCTTTGCCCCGCTGTCACTCTCCTGTGCCCCGCTGTCACTCTCCTCTGCCCCTCTGTCTGCCCCGATGTCACTCTCCTGTGCCCCGCTGTTACTCTCCTCTGCCTCTCTGTCTGCCCCGCTGTCACTCTCCTCTGCCCCGCTGTCACTCTCCTCTGCCCCGCAGTCACTCTCCTCTGCCCCTCTGTCTGCCCCGCTGTCACTCTCCTGTGCCCCGCTGTCACTCTCCTGTGCCCCGAGGTCACTCTCCTCTGCCCCTCTGTCTGCCCCGCTGTCACTCTTCTGTGCCCCGCTGTCACTCTCCTGTGCCCCGCTGTCACTCTCCTGTGCCCCTCTGTCTGCCGCGCTGTCACTCTCCTCTGCCCCTCTGTCTGCCCCGCTGTCACTCTCCTGTGCCCCGCTGTCACACTCCCTCTCACTCCTCTGCCCCACGCCAGACATAAAAAAAACCCAAAGAACACAGAAACTTACCAATCCGCCGGGCGCCGGGACCCAGCAGCCTCTGCAGCTGTCACTGAATATCGACGTCAGTAACAAGCTGCTGCGGGAGAGAGGAGGCTGCTGGGTCCCGGTGCCCGGCGGATTGGTAAGTTTATGTGTTCTTTGGGGTTTATTTATGTCTGGCTCGCGGCACCCCAGTGACAGCGCCACGGCACCCCTGAGAGCCGCAGCGCACAGTTTGGGAACCGCCGGTCTAAGATATTATAAACTAGATGTACCTCTTCTACCATTTATATAATACTTGCTATACTAGAATATTGATATAAAGCTGTATACAGATATCTATCTAAATAACTTGGAACTTCCATGAACATTTAAAATAGCAATACAGTCCTCAATAAGCAATTACAAATATATCTACAGTATATGGATATGCAACGTTATCATTAGTTATAAGGATAACAGTGGATACAGGGATCAATAGGACTGCAATATTCGGTATGGAGGGATTTTACCCGATTGAAACAGATTGGCAGTTGCTTCATCTGGATCAATTTCAAATATTAAATAGGGATTGCAAGAGATCCAAAATAGGTTGAACTTGATGGACTGGTGTCTTCTTTTCAACCTCATCAACTATGTTACTATGTTAAACAATCTGCATTGTAACTTTTTCAAACCTTGCCTACAGTTTTAATGGGTCACTTATTTTGCTGGAGGCCCTCCTTTATTACCTCAGCGGGGTACACTTTGTTGCAGTGGCAGTCGTAATGCCGATAACCACAACAGTTGTTTAGACACTAAAATGCCGATGGCTATAATTCCGACATGTGCGAATAGCAGACTTACCTAAAAAGTTACCTAAAAACTGATATGCAACATTGCCAACAGCCCTGCTATAAACGCCGACAGCAGAAAATGTCGGCAGTGTAATTATCATCACTTAAAGTGGCGACATTCATATTTCAAGTATCAACGAGGCAATGCAAGGACCCGGCACCTGTATAATGTCTAAACCTTAGTAAAAAACATTTTTTAAAAAATGTCAAGGTCCTCCCTATAAACACTATTAACCCTAGCGTTAATAGTGTTTATAGCAAGCACCCCTATGCTTTTTTTAATTTTTATTTTATTGGTTTGCTGGTTTTTTTAACACCATGGGCCTGATTCGTTAAGATTCTTAACTTAAGAAACTTCTTATTTCAGTCTCCTGGACAAAACCATGTTACAACTTTAAATTTCAGTGTACAAATAAGCAATCAAGCATTTGTGTTCTACATGAAAAACAGTCAGTATTTAACTTATGTGCAAAACAGAATACTAATTTTCACCCCTTGCATTGTAACATGGTTTTGTCCAGGAAACTGAAATAAGAAGTTTCTTAAGTTAAGATCCTTAATGAATCAGGCCCCATGTTATTATTTGGTTTTAAGCCATTATTTGTGACATTTGCATAGCAAAGCATATCAACACTGCATACTTATAAATAAATGTATTTAATTGATAAAACTGCCTGTCACTACTTAACAATGTACGATCATCGTTCCAAAGCACATTGTATCATTTGGTTTGATTTTTAAACTGAACTAAAAATCTCATTTAGCAATAGAATATGTCGTTCCAATTCTACAGTGTGTATGCACTCATGACCGACAGTGTCTATAGCTCCGATAGTTATGACAGATAAAGTGCACAGATCGGAAGGCTAATTTTTTTAAAATGTGTATAGTGTGCACATACAAATCGGCATTTTGATCAGGATTTTTCTTTTTACCAGTCGTTGGTAAAATCGTTTTCGCATCAGGAAACATTTTCTGTAGTCCATAGTCCTGATTAATAGGTCACACAGCTGGTTTAAAGTTTCTCTGTGGGTGAGACTTCACACATAATTTCTGACTTGCACAAAGACACACCATATTGAAACTGCCTTTTAATTAAATTATTCACAGCAAAGGACCTGCACAGAACTGTATCTTGTGAATACTGGATCACTATGTGGTTAGCCTAGTGAAAACATATTTTCCACATGTTTTTATTTGATAAATTAGACAAAAAAGGATAACTTTTTATTGTTTAGGACACTCCTTTTTTCTAAAGTATCTATAAACTCCAATAAATCACTTGTGATGATTCATAAGTGATGTCCTCAATGTTTCTAAGAAACATTTATAAATATGTCCCAAATAATAATGTAGATTATAATAATGTAAGTATATGATAAATCACCTCAGCTAATTTTTAAATAGAGCTCCTCTTCTAAGGGCTTTTAGCCATTGAACTTTCATTCGTGTTTAAGTGACAGTGACAGTGCCTATCATACATGTTTGACATTCGATTGTTAACTTGCCTAGCATTTGGTAGGTCCGTTGCATTAAACGATTGAATGCAGCAAGCACTGTTTGGAAAATTGAATGCTTACAAATGCAAGTAACATTATCAGACCCATTTTCGTGCATTGTACTAGCAGAATTTTTTTTATTATAATTCACGAATTTGACACCAGTAGGTATGAGGCCTAACTTATTTTTTATAACCTTATAGCTTGCATTAAGTAGCTTAGTACAATGCTAACTAGTAAAAATGAAAATGATGCTAAAACAGGTTAAAACAATAAATGGTTGTTTACAATTCTGAAAGGAATTCTAGCATTCTGTTATCTAAAGAGAAACAAATGCAAAAAAAATTATAAATGATATAGCATTTATGTTTTCTCCTTCAGCTGTGGCTATTACATTGTGAATATTCATGTATTTTCATTGTGGATCATTAGTTTTATTTGTTAATATATCATGTGAATTGTCTTTAGCAATGCCAGTGCCCCAGACTGTGTTATAAGCCATTTCCATTCAAATGAGCCTCATTCCTTTATGACAATCAAGACTTTGTAGTGACGGATGCACCCATGTACCATAATGGGTAGTGGTTTGCATCTCATATAGGTATTAGAACTGCTTATGATTATTGTAAGAACATTTGTTATCCTCCCTGTGGAGCTAACATAAAGAATTTCATAGCTAAGGTTTATCGTTTAGTCCATTAAAAAAAAATATTTGGTGAAATTTTTCAAAATGACATTTTGATTCCTTATTTTGACTCTAAAATCTCAATATAAACAAATATATCAATAATTATATGTATGCATGGGAAAAATTAAGTAGGTTCATTGGATTTTGAACATAACTGCTTATGCAAAAACTCTATTGCTGTAAATGAAATTCTTATAATAAACAAGTGATGTTAATAATATATGTATAATGTCCTATAAAGAATATATGTCAAAAAAGCGAAGCCATTGTGTATATATTCGAAGTTCTGATGTCATTATTTTAGTGTTTAATAGGAAAACATGTTTATAATAATACATTATTTATGTATTATTTATTTATTTATTTATTTATTTAAATATAAGGTACTTGTATATATATATATATATATATATATATATTCCATAGACAAAAAACCTTATGGTTTAAAATGTCCAATTAAGGTTCCTTACACACCATCTAAAACATAAAAAAAACTATTGAAACTCTTTCACTCAAACTTCAAAAAGCAGTGACGATGATTAAGGCAGAAGCCTTAATGGACGTGTTCCTTGAGCAATACAGACATGTAATGCCATCACATCCTGCGGTTAGCTGCAGATTCAGCACTATCATGTAGTGAGATTGCTGTCACTCACAAAATGGTGGATCTGCTAATTCACAGATTTCTGTGTTCACTGGAATACACACATACAGTACTATTACATTTTCTTAGTTTAACTTTATCGTAGTTTAGGGCCTGGGTGTCTTAGAAAGAGACAGTAAAGCAACTTCATAAAAAATTAGAACTACAAAATCCCTACAGAGCATTTCTTCCTCCAAGACTGTGTCTGCTCCTAAAAGATACCTGCAGAACATAGCTCATCACCAAACAGTATCTGCTCCCGAAAGATCCCTGCAGAGCATTCCTCCACCCAAAACACTTCCCGTAGCTGACATACCCCTGCAGAACACCCTTACACTCAACCCCCTGCTGACAGATCCCTGCAGAGCATTCCTCCCACCAACACTGTACCTGCTCCCAGCAGATCTCAACAGAATATCCCTCCTCCTGAAACACAATACTTGCTCCTGACATACCCCTGCAGAGCATTTCTCCCTGCAAGACTGTGCCTGCTCCTAAAAGATACCAGCTGATCACCAAACAGTATCTGCTCCCAAAAGATCCCTGCAAAGCATCCCTCCACTCAACATACTACCGCTCCTGACAGATCCTTGTAGAGCATTCCTCCCTCCAATATTGTGCCTAATCCTAAAAGATATCTGCAATACATTCCTCCTCACCAAATATGGTTCCTGTGGCTGATGGATTACTGAAGAAAACCTCTCTATGCATTTGGATTACACTTTTGTGCAGTTTACTAAAATAGTCTTGATGGCTTTATGTATCCTTAAAGTTAGCTTAGTGGTTGTGGAAGAATGTAATGTCAGACATTGCTTACTGAAAACCAAACTAAGTAGAGGCTTATATATCAATTTAATTTTTAACTCTATTATTATTTTGTAGTTCTAATTTTTTATGAAGTCGCTTTATTGTCTCTTTCTAAGACACCCAGGCCCTAAACTACGATAAAGCTAAACTAAGAAAATGTAATAGTACTGTATGTGTGTATTTCAGTGAACACACAAATCTGTGAATTAACATTTTGTGAGTGACAGCAATCTCACTACATGATAGTGCTGAATCTGCAGCTAACCGCAGGATGTGATGGCATACCATGTCTGTATTGCTCAAGGAAAACGTCCATTAAGACTTCTGCCTTAATCGTCGTAATTTCATTGCTTTTTGGAGTTTGAGTGAAAGAGTTTCAATAGTTTTTTTTATGTTTTAGATAGTGTGTAAGGAACCTTACATGTTAAACCGTAAGGTTTTTTTGTCTATGGAATTTCATGGCTTTTTGTAAAGTAAAAATATTGATAATAAACTTTTAAGCCTGTTAGGAACCTCTCAAACCAGTACGGCAAAACCCGGAGTCTGTTCTGAGAGTCTGGTATTCACTGTTGCCCCTAGTGGTGGGGACAGACTTGGCTGCAGACTAACAGAGGGTCGTGAGATGCGTAGCGGCTGGGGGGAACGCAGGAAGGCAGAATGAAGTCCAGGCAAGGGTCGAGGGCCGGCAGCAGACAGAGTATCCGATAAACAAGCCAAGGTCAGAGGTCACAGACAGAACAGCAGCGTTAGAGTCCAGGTGAAAGATCAAGGGGCACAGGCAAACAATTTTAGTCAGATATCAAGGCAAGGGTCGGCAACAATAATCAGAATCCAAATAGAGCAGAGAGCTAGAGACACAGCAGGCTAGTATGCAGCAAGCAGGAACTATAACCGGCAGTGAGGCCCAGTCCTCACTGCCTTAAATACTATGATGGGCAAATCAGAAAGGAGGAGGACAGGGCTGATAATCAGCCTCAAGAAGCTGCTGATTAATTACTAGCTGGGAACTAGCATAGGTCATATCACAACCAGGAATATGTATGAATGTCAAATAACATCATGCGAGAGCTCCCCCTGGAGTTGGAGGATGTCCCTACAACCTCCACATATATAACAGTGCATTGAAACTAATGCATGTGCTCAGCTGCTACCTCACGCCAGGATGCGGCATACTGCCACGGCTCGTAACAAAGCCTAAAATTGTTGCCTTTAACAATAACTTGGCCAATCTATTTTCCACTATTTTTCTTAATCCCTAAAAAACAAGAGTTTTAATATTGCTCTATTATACTAACCTCTACCACCTCTGTTGGATGACTGTCCAACTACAGTTTTGATAAAGTAATTTTTCCTAAGATTTTCTCTAAACTTAGCACCCTCCATTTCCAGTGCATGGCTTTCTCTCACACATACCCCAATGCCCACCAGCTTTGTGATCACATGCACACATGCCATTGCCCTTTATTCTCATGTCACCCCCTGCGCACCAGCTTTTCTCTCATGTCACCCCCATTCACACTAGCTTTTCTCTCACTTGTCACTGCCTACGCACCAGATTTTATCTCACATCACCACTTCTGCACCAGCTTTTCTTTCCCATATCATACCTTGCGCACCAGCTTTTCTTTAACGTCACCCCTGTGCACCAAAGTTGCTGTGGGGAGGGAGGGGGATCGGGATCGCAAACACAGTGCTGGGGGCAAGGAATCACAAATACACTGCTGTGGGAAAGGAGGGTTGATTTAATGACAGGCAGAGGAGAAGGGGATCGGATGACAGGCAGAGGAGTAGGGGATCAGATGACAGGTAGAGGAGTAGGGGATCGGATGACAGGCAGAGGAGAAGGGGATCGAATGACAGGCAAAGGAGAAGGGGATCGGATGACAGGCAGAGGAGAAGGGGATCGGATGCATCCAATATGATTATATCATCCTACTGCTAGATCCAATTTTGGAGTTCATCAGTTGCTATTATTTACATATCTCTGTTAAATCAGAGGGCTGTATATGTCCGATCTTATTACCCTGAAAATGATGTTCTTCATAAGTCATCTAGTAATATCTGATGCACTATTAATTCTAAATGTTAATTCAAAAGAGCATCAATGTCCAATGTTTTATTATGTTATATTAAGTATACATCACTTAACATGAGAGCATGAATAGTAATTGGTCAATCAATCAATCCTCTGTTTTACACATACATCGGAGATAGTCACGGGAAGCGGAACATAAGCATCCTCGACCATATCTAATGTACCAAAACAGACCAGACAAAATAGAATAAGTTTCTTTTACAGTATTAGAGTAATATCACTCCAGCATTCCAAATAATAGTTGATTTTTAATTAGAAAATCGCTAGCATGCTGACACGTTAAATTAGGATCTCCAATCTCCTGTTATACTGGAGTCCTGGGGGTGAATGTATCAAGGTGCGATTTTGCAAACCAAGCAATTTTCTCGGGAGAGTTAAAACTCAAAGATGTATGAAGCTGAGATTTCCTGTAAAATCGCCAGAGTTGTGCTTCTGTCAAAATCGCTATTTGCAAAATTGATAGAGATCAACCCCCCGACTGTTTGTCACTGCAGCTATACAAGTCTCAAATGTATGAAGCTGCAAATAATCAAACTCAGGAGAGTTTGCTTTCAAACATGCCCGATACAACATGCTGTTTGCTAGCAGCGTGTTGTATAAACACATCACTGTTACACTGTTCTGCAATAGAGCTGGAGCTCCTGCAGCTGTCAAAAGTGTTAGAAATAGATCAAAGTAAAAAAAAAAAGTGTGGGGGTCCCCCCTCTATTTAGTCTTAACCCTAGTGCTGCAAGACTACTGCTGGTTCAGTGAAAATCGGGGAAAGAATTTGTGTGAGGTCCCCCCTATTTTCATGGAACCAGCACTAGGCAAATCAGCCAGGGTTGGAGGCACTATAGCAGGGGGACACGCGGAAGGGGTTCCCTTGCCATAATGACTAACCAACCCCAGACTGTTCAGCACTGGGCTTGATTCCCTAGGGAGTGGGGTCCACCGAAAAAACAAGCGGCCCCCCCTAGGAACACCCAGCCCAGTGTTGATAGCACTAGGGCTCTTCCTACACCCCTGGGCGGTGGGTGTAGGATAATAACGGCGTATAAGTCATAAAAAAACTAACTGGCGCCATTTTGTTTTGTGGACAAGCCAGCCAGGTTGCCCTAACTGGTGTGGGCATGCTGCTACTTGTATAACTACAAGCACCAGCATACCCAGGGCATGTTGACACTTGGAGAACCACAAGTGCCAACAAGCCCCGACACCCAGGGACAGCTGGGACCTGTAGTTCCACAAAATAAAATGTTAACAAAATCATAACACCCTCATTATAACCACTAACATTTATTTAAAAAAATAAACCCACAATAATGACAGTAAACACCAATAATGACAGTAAACACACTCATTTATACCACATATTTTATTAAAAATAATAAATCCCCGATATACTCACCAATGAAGTTTTCTTTTCTTGTCCGCAGCTTTCATTCCAAAAATGGCTGTAAACAAATTCAAAAATACATTTGTATCCAAATGTCCATGCTTGCCCCGTCCCAAATAAATTTGTACTTCCAAATGTACATGCTTGAAATCTCTTCAGTTTTTCTGCACAGTGGGCGCCCATTGTTGATTGCAGTCTTCTGTTTTTCGGCCGGGGGGACCCATATTTGTAAGATCCACGAATCTTCTTGCTTGATTGAAGAAAAATAAAAAAATGCAGGAGCCGCCGCAAACAGCTCATTGCGCTAGGTCTATTTCTAGTATTAGGGGATATTCCCACGGCTGCTGGAATGGTGTGCTGAGTGCATTCTTCATCCATTCTGGCTGCCAAAACGGATGTCCGAGTGAATTCTCCATCCATTCCGGCTGCCGGAACGGTGTGCTGAGTGCATTCCCCTACCATTCCGGCTGCCGGAACGGATGGCCGAGTGTATTCCCCATCCATTCCAGCTGCCGGAACGGTGTGCTGAGTGCATTCCCCATCCATTCCGGCTGCCGAAACGGATGTCCGAGTGAATTCCCCATTCATTCCGGCTGCCAGAACGGATGGCCGAGTGCATTCCACATCTATTCCGGCTGCCGGAACGGATGTCCGAGTGAATTCCCCATCCGTTCCGGCTGCCGGAACGGTGTGCTGAGTGCATTCCCCTACCATTCCGGCTGCCGGAAAATATGGCCGAGTGCATTCCCCATCTTTAAACGCCTTGTGCACCGAGTTACGCTCTCCAAAAATCCCAGAAAAACAGCGACTTTTGCGAAACAGGAAGTGGGAAAAAAACAGCGAGATTTTGAACTTTACATTGTTCCTAAATTGTCATTTTTTATTCTTTTTTTCTGAAATTTCACATGTGGCACCTGTGGACAGTTCTCCATTCGAATGCCAAATTTCAGTTTAATAGCTTTAATACGTTTTAAGATGTAGACCCTCACACACCATGCCCCCCTCTCACAGATTCCCTATGGCAAATGTGCCCTTATAATATATATTCCATAGACAAAAAACCTTACGGTTTAACATGTCCTTACACAACATCTAAAATGTAAGAAAACTATTGAAACTCTTCCACTCAAACTCCAAAAAGCAATGAAATTACGACGATTAAGGCAGAAGCCTTAATGGACGTGTTCCTTGAGCAATACAGACATGGGGGTAAATGTATCAATCTGCGGGTTCTTCAACACCCGCGTGTTCAGCCTCTTCCGCGATAAAATTTCAAGCGGCGCTGCATTGTACCCCCTGGTATGCAATCACATCCTGCGGTTAGCTACAGATTCAGCACTATCATGGGGTGAGATTGCTGTCACTCACAAAATAGTGGAGCTGCTAATTCACAGATTTGTGTGTTCACTGGAATAGACACATACAGTACTATTACATTTTCTTAGTTTAGCTTTATCGTAGTTTAGGGCCTGGGTGTCTTAGAAAGAAACAGTAAAGCAAAAACGGCGCCCTCCTTCCTCCTCCCCCGTCACCCTGTCTTTCCTTACCTTACCACCGCCGCCTCTCTGCTCCGTCTCCTCCCCTCCACTCACTGACACTAGTGAGTGGAGGGGAGGAGAGAGAGCAGAGAGGCGGCGGTGGTGAGCAATAGCCTCTTCCCCCCTCCCCCGTGCATCTGAATGCTGTGCGGCAGCCGTTGACAGGCATGGTCAACGGTCGCCGCACAGTTTTAAAGTAATTTACATTCTTCTCCAGGCGCCCTCCAGAGCCCGGCGCCCTAGGCAAGTGCCTAACCTTGCCTAATGGGAGCGCCGGGCCTGCACATGACACCCACTTTTCTCACATGCCATCTCCTGCTCATCAGCCTTTCACACATATGGGCCCTTGCTGACCAGCTACTTTTTATATGCCACCACCTATCAACTAGATTTTCTCTCACATGCCACTCCCTGACCATAAGCTTCTAATATCAGCCCTGCACAGCAGCTATTCTATCACATGCCACCTCATAACCAACAGCTTTTCACTCACATTACCCCATATCTACCAGCTTTTCCCTCACATGCCACCCAACTTACCATCTATTCTCTCACTTTCCAACGTCTGCACCTCCAGTGACAACTTCCCAATTCAAAGAGCCTTCTCCGATCTCTACAAAATAGAGCCTTTTAGTGAAACCTGCACCACACAAAAAAATCTTCTAGTGACCCCTAAACATGATAGAGAATCCCATAATAAAGAGAATCTTCATCTGACCGCTGCACAATAGGTAGCGCCTTCACTTATCCATATACAACACAAGGAGCCATCCTCTGACCCTGCACAACATAGACAGCCATCCTCTGACCCTGCACAACACAGAGAGCCATCCTCTGAGCCCTGCACAACACAAAGCGCCATCGTCTGAGCCCTGCACAACACAGAGAGCCATCCTCTGAGCCCTGCACAACACAGAGAGCCATCCTCTGACCCTTGCACAACACAGAGAGCCATCCTCTGAGCCCTGCACAACACAGAGAGCCATCCTCTGAGCCCTGCACAACACAGAGAGCCATCCTCTGAGCCCTGCACAACACAGAGAGCCATCCTCTGAGCCCTGCACAACACAGGGAGCCATCCTCTGAGCCCTGCACAACACATCTTTTCAATCCTGCACAATACATAAAGCCTTCTTCTAACCACTGCACAGCACAGAGAGCCTTCCTCTGACCCCTGCACAACACAGGGAGCCATCCCCTCGTCCCTGCACAACACAGAGAGCCATCCAATGACGCCTGCACAACACAGAGAGCCATCCTCTGAGCCCTGCACAACACAGAGAGCCATCCTCTGAGCCCTGCACAACACAGAGAGCCATCCTCTGACCCCTACACAACACAGAGAGCCATCCTCTGAGCCCTGCACAACACAGAGAGCCATCCTCTGACCCCTACACAACACAGAAAGTAATCCTCTGAACCCTACACAACACAAAGAGCCATCCTCTCGTCCCTGCACAACACAGAGAGCCATCCACTGATGCCTGCACAACAGAGAGAGCCATCCACTGATGCCTGCGCAATACATAGAGTCATCCTCTGACCCCTGCAACAATACATAGAGCCATCCTCTGACCCCTGCACAATACATAGAGCCATCCTCTGACCCCTTCTACATTACATAGAGCCATTCTCTGAGCCCTGCACAACACAGAGAGCCATCCTCTGACCCCTGCACAACACAGAGAGCCATCCTCTGAGCCCTGCACAACAAAGGGAGCCATCCTCTGAGCCCTGCACAACACAGAGAGCCATCCTCTGACCTCTGCACAATACATGGAGCCATCCTGTGATCCCTGCACAATACATAGAGCCATCCTCTGACCCCTCCACATTACATAGAGCCATCCTATGAGCCCTGCACAACACAGAGAGCCATCCTCTGATCCCTCCACATTACATAGAGCCATCCTCTGAGCCATGCACAACACAGATAGCTATCCTCTGAGCCCTGCACAACACAGAGAGCCATCCTCTGAGCCCTGCACTACACAAAAAGCCATCCACTGAGCCCTGCACAACACAGAGAACCATCCTCTGAGCCCTGCACAAGACAGAGAGCCATCCTCTGAGCCCTGCACAACACAGAGAGCCATCCTCTGAGGCCTGCAACACACATCCTCTGACCACTGCACAATACATAAAGCCTTCTTCTAACCACTGCACAGCACAGAGAGCCTTCCTCTGACCCCTGCACAACACAGGGAGCCATCCCCTCATCCCTGCACAACACAGAGAGCCATCCACTGACGCCTGCACAACACAGAAAGCCATCCTCTGAGACCTGCACAACACAGGGAGCCATCCTCTCGTCCCTGCACAACACAGAGAGCCATCCACTGACGCCTGCACAACAGAGAGAGCCATCCACTGAAGCCTGCGCAATACATAGAGCCAAACTCTGACCCCTGCACAACACATAGAGCCATCCTCTGACCCCTCCACATTACATAGAGCCATTCTCTGACCACTGTGTAATACATAGAGCCATCCTCTGACCCCTGCACAATACAGAGAGACATCCTCTGACCCCTGCACAATACATAAAGCCCTCTTCTGACCCCTGCACAGCACAGAGATCCTTCCTCTGAACCCTGCACAACACAGGGAGCCATTTTCTGGTCCCTGCACAACACAGAGAGCCGTCCACTGACGCCTGCACAACAGAGAGCAGACCTCTGAGCCCTGCACAACACAGAGAGCCATCCTCTGAGTCCTGCACAACACAGAGAGCCATCCTCTGAGCTCTGCACAACACAGAGAGCCTCCTCTGAGCTCTGCACAACACAGAGAGCCATCCTCTGAGCCCTGCACAACACAGAGAGCCATCCTCTGAGCTCTGCACAACACATAGAGCCATCCTCTGAGCCATGCACAACACAGAGAGCCATCATCTGAGCCCTGCACAAAGCAGAGAGCCATCCTGTGAGCCCTGCACAACACAGAGAGCCACCCTTTGACCCCTGCACAACACATAGAGCCATTCTCTGAGCCCTGCACAACACAGATAGCCATCCTCTGAGCCCTACACAACACAAAGAGCCATCCTCTGACCCCTGCACAACACAGAGAGACATCCTCTGACCCCTGCAAAATACATAAAGCCTTCTTCTGACCCCGCACAGCACAGAGAGCCTTCCTCTGACCCCTACACAACACAGGGAGCCATCCTCTCGTCCCTGCACAACACAGAGAGCCATCCACTGATGCCTGCACAACAGAGAGAGCCATCCTCTGACCCCTGCGCAATATATAGAGCCATCCTCTGACCCCTGCACAATACATAGAGCCATCCTCTGACCCATGCACAATACATAGAGCAATCCTCTGACCCCTCCACATTACATAGAGCCATCCTCTGACCACTGTGTAATACATAGAGCCATCCTCTGACCCCTGCACAATACAGAGAGACAACCTCTGACCCCTGCACAATACATAAAGCCCTCTTCTGACCCCTGCACAGCACAGAGAGCCTTCCTCTGAGCCCTGCACAACACAGGGAGCCATTCTCTGGTCCCTGCACAACACAGAGAGTCGTCCACTGACGCCTGCACAACAGAGAGCCAAGCTCTGAGCCCTGCACAACACAGAGAGCCATCCTCTGACCCCTGCACAATACATAGAGCCATCCTCTGACCCCTCCACATTACATAGAGCCATCCTATGAGCCCTGCACAACACAGAGAGCCATCCTCTGATCCCTCCACATTACATAGAGCCATCCTCTGAGCCATGCACAACACAGATAGCTATCCTCTGAGCCCTGCACAACACAGAGAGCCATCCTCTGAGCCCTGCACTACACAAAAAGCCATCCACTGAGCCCTGCACAACACAGAGAACCATCCTCTGAGCCCTGCACAACACAGAGAGCCATCCACTGACGCCTGCACAACACAGGGAGCCATCCTCTCGTCCCTGCACAACACAGAGAGCCATCCACTGACGCCTGCACAACACAGAAAGCCATCCTCTGAGACCTGCACAACACAGGGAGCCATCCTCTCGTCCCTGCACAACACAGAGAGCCATCCACTGACGCCTGCACAACAGAGAGAGCCATCCACTGAAGCCTGCGCAATACATAGAGCCATACTCTGACCCCTGCACAACACATAGAGCCATCCTCTGACCCCTCCACATTACATGGAGCCATTCTCTGACCACTGTGTAATACATAGAGCCATCTTCTGACCCCTGCACAATACAGAGAGACATCCTCTGACCCCTGCACAATACATAAAGCCCTCTTCTGACCCCTGCACAGCACAGAGATCCTTCCTCTGAACCCTGCACAACACAGGGAGCCATTTTCTGGTCCCTGCACAACACAGAGAGCCGTCCACTGACGCCTGCACAACAGAGAGCCAACCTCTGAGCACTGCACAACACAGAGAGCCATCCTCTGAGTCCTGCACAACACAGAGAGCCATCCTCTGAGCTCTGCACAACACAGAGAGCCTCCTCTGAGCCCTGCACAACACAGAGAGCCATCCTCTGAGCCCTACACAACACAAAGAGCCATCCTCTGACCCCTGCACAACACAGAGAGACATCCTCTGACCCCTGCACAATATATAAAGCCTTCTTCTGACCCCGCACAGCACAGAGAGCCTTCCTCTGACCCCTGCACAACACAGGGAGCCATCCTCTCAGCCCTGCACAACACAGAGGGCCATCCACTGACGCCTGCTCAACAGAGAGAGCCATCCTCTGACCCCTGCGCAATACATAGAGCCATCCTCTGACCCCTGCACAATACATAGAGCCATCCTCTGACCCCTGCACAATACATAGAGCCATCCTCTGACCCCTCTACATTACATAAAGCCTTCCTCTGACTCCTACAGAACACAGAGAGCCATCCTCTGACCCCTACACAATACATAGAGCCATCCTCTGATCCCTGCATAATACATAGAGCCCTCTTCTGACCCCCGCACAGCACAGAGAACCTTCCTCTGACCCCTGCACAACACAGGGAGCCATTCTCTGGTCCCTGCACAACACAGAGAGCTATCCTCTGACTCCTGCACAATACATACAGCCATCCTCTGACCCCTCCACATTACATAAAGCCTTCCTCTGACCCCTACACAACACACAGAGCCATCCTCTGACCCCTACACAATACATAGAGCCATCCTCTGACCCCTGTGCAATATATAGAGCCATCCTCTGACCCCTGCACAACACAGAGAGCCATCCTCTGAGCCCTGCACAACACATAGAGCCATACTCTGAGCCATGCACAACACAGAGAGCCATACTCTGAGCCCTGCACAACACATAGAGCCATCCTCTGAGCCCTGCACAACACATAGAGCCATCCTCTGAGCCCTGCACAATTCATAGAGCCATCCTCTGACCCCTACATAATACATAGAGCCATCCTCTGAGCCCTGCACAGCACAGAGTCATCCTCTGAACCCTGCACAACACAGAGAGCCATCCTCTGAGCCCTGCACAACACAGAGAGCCATCCTCTGAGCACTGCACAACACAGAGAGCCATCCTCTGAGCCCTGCACAACACATCCTCTGACCCCTGCACAATACATAAAGCCTTCTTCTAACCACTGCACAGCACAGAGAACCTTCCTCTGACCCCTGCACAATGCAGGGAGCCATCCCCTCGTCCCTGCACAACACAGAGAGCCATCCACTGACTCCTGCATAACAGAGAGAGCCATCCTCTGACCCCTGCACAACACAGAGAGCCATTCTCTGAGCCCTGCACAACACAGAGAGCCATCCTCTGAACCCTGCACAACACAGAGAGCCATCCTCTGAGCCCTACACAACACAAAGAGCCATCCTCTGACCCCTGCACAACACAAAGAGACATCCTCTGACCCCTGCACAATACATAAAGCTTTCTTCTGAACCCCCACAGCACTGAGTGCCTTCCTCTGACCCCTACACAACACAGGGAGCCATCCTCTCGTCCCTGCACAACACAGAGAGCCATCCACTGATGCCTGCACAATATAGAGAGCCATTCTCTGAACCCTGCACAACACATAGAGCCATCCTCTGACCCCTGCACAATACATAGAGCCATCCTCTGACCCCTGCACAATACATAGAGCCATCCTCTAACCCCTCCACTTTACATAAAGCCTTCCTCTGACTCCTACAGAACACAGAGAGCCATCCTCTGACCCCTACACAATACATAGAGCCATCCTCTGATCCCTGCGTAATACATAGAGCCCTCTTCTGACCCCCTGCACAGCACAGAGATCCTTCCTCTGACCCCTGCACAACACAGGGAGCCATTTTCTGGTCCCTGCACAACACAGAGAGCCGTCCACTGACGCCTGCACAACAGAGAGCCAACCTCTGAGCCCTGCACAACACAGAGAGTCATCCTCTGAGCCCTGCACAACACAGAGAGCCATCCTCTGAGCCCTGCACAACACAGAGAGCCATCCTCTGAGCTCTGCACAACATAGAGAACCTCCTCTGAGCTCTGCACAACACAGAGAGTCATCCTCTGAGCCCTGCACAGCACAGAGAGCCATCCTATGAGCCCTGCACAACACAGAGAGCCATCTTCTGAGGCCTGCACAACTCATAGAGCCATCCTCTGAGCCCTGCACAACACAGAGAGCCATCCTCTGACCCCTACACAACACAGAAAGTAATCCTCTGACCCCTACACAACACAAAGAGCCATCCTCTCGTCCCTGCACAACACAGAGAGCCATCCACTGATGCCTGCACAACAGAGAGAGCCATCCACTGATGCCTGCGCAATACATAGAGTCATCCTCTGACCCCTGCAACAATACATAGAGCCATCCTCTGACCCCTGCACAATACATAGAGCCATCCTCTGACCCCTTCTACATTACATAGAGCCATTCTCTGAGCCCTGCACAACACAGAGAGCCATCCTCTGACCCCTGCACAACACAGAGAGCCATCCTCTGAGCCCTGCACAACAAAGGGAGCCATCCTCTGAGCCCTGCACAACACAGAGAGCCATCCTCTGACCTCTGCACAATACATGGAGCCATCCTGTGATCCCTGCACAATACATAGAGCCATCCTCTGACCCCTCCACATTACATAGAGCCATCCTATGAGCCCTGCACAACACAGAGAGCCATCCTCTGATCCCTCCACATTACATAGAGCCATCCTCTGAGCCATGCACAACACAGATAGCTATCCTCTGAGCCCTGCACAACACAGAGAGCCATCCTCTGAGCCCTGCACTACACAAAAAGCCATCCACTGAGCCCTGCACAAGACAGAGAGCCATCCTCTGAGCCCTGCACAACACAGAGAGCCATCCTCTGAGGCCTGCAACACACATCCTCTGACCACTGCACAATACATAAAGCCTTCTTCTAACCACTGCACAGCACAGAGAGCCTTCCTCTGACCCCTGCACAACACAGGGAGCCATCCCCTCATCCCTGCACAACACAGAGAGCCATCCACTGACGCCTGCACAACACAGAAAGCCATCCTCTGAGACCTGCACAACACAGGGAGCCATCCTCTCGTCCCTGCACAACACAGAGAGCCATCCACTGACGCCTGCACAACAGAGAGAGCCATCCACTGAAGCCTGCGCAATACATAGAGCCAAACTCTGACCCCTGCACAACACATAGAGCCATCCTCTGACCCCTCCACATTACATAGAGCCATTCTCTGACCACTGTGTAATACATAGAGCCATCCTCTGACCCCTGCACAATACAGAGAGACATCCTCTGACCCCTGCACAATACATAAAGCCCTCTTCTGACCCCTGCACAGCACAGAGATCCTTCCTCTGAACCCTACACAACACAGGGAGCCATTTTCTGGTCCCTGCACAACACAGAGAGCCGTCCACTGACGCCTGCACAACAGAGAGCAGACCTCTGAGCCCTGCACAACACAGAGAGCCATCCTCTGAGTCCTGCACAACACAGAGAGCCATCCTCTGAGCTCTGCACAACACAGAGAGCCTCCTCTGAGCTCTGCACAACACAGAGAGCCATCCTCTGAGCCCTGCACAACACAGAGAGCCATCCTCTGAGCTCTGCACAACACATAGAGCCATCCTCTGAGCCATGCACAACACAGAGAGCCATCATCTGAGCCCTGCACAAAGCAGAGAGCCATCCTGTGAGCCCTGCACAACACAGAGAGCCACCCTTTGACCCCTGCACAACACATAGAGCCATTCTCTGAGCCCTGCACAACACAGATAGCCATCCTCTGAGCCCTACACAACACAAAGAGCCATCCTCTGACCCCTGCACAACACAGAGAGACATCCTCTGACCCCTGCAAAATACATAAAGCCTTCTTCTGACCCCGCACAGCACAGAGAGCCTTCCTCTGACCCCTACACAACACAGGGAGCCATCCTCTCGTCCCTGCACAACACAGAGAGCCATCCACTGATGCCTGCACAACAGAGAGAGCCATCCTCTGACCCCTGCGCAATATATAGAGCCATCCTCTGACCCCTGCACAATACATAGAGCCATCCTCTGACCCATGCACAATACATAGAGCAATCCTCTGACCCCTCCACATTACATAGAGCCATCCTCTGACCACTGTGTAATACATAGAGCCATCCTCTGACCCCTGCACAATACAGAGAGACAACCTCTGACCCCTGCACAATACATAAAGCCCTCTTCTGACCCCTGCACAGCACAGAGAGCCTTCCTCTGAGCCCTGCACAACACAGGGAGCCATTCTCTGGTCCCTGCACAACACAGAGAGTCGTCCACTGACGCCTGCACAACAGAGAGCCAAGCTCTGAGCCCTGCACAACACAGAGAGCCATCCTCTGACCCCTGCACAATACATAGAGCCATCCTCTGACCCCTCCACATTACATAGAGCCATCCTATGAGCCCTGCACAACACAGAGAGCCATCCTCTGATCCCTCCACATTACATAGAGCCATCCTCTGAGCCATGCACAACACAGATAGCTATCCTCTGAGCCCTGCACAACACAGAGAGCCATCCTCTGAGCCCTGCACTACACAAAAAGCCATCCACTGAGCCCTGCACAACACAGAGAACCATCCTCTGAGCCCTGCACAACACAGAGAGCCATCCTCTGAGCCCTGCACAACACAGAGAGCCATCCTCTGAGACCTGCACAACACAGAGAGCCATCCTTTGAGACCTGCAATACACATCCACTGACCCCTGCACAATACATAAAGCCTTCTTCTAACCACTGCACAGCACAGAGAGCCTTCCTCTGACCCCTGCACAACACAGGGAGCCATCCCCTCATCCCTGCACAACACAGAGAGCCATCCACTGACGCCTGCACAACACAGAAAGCCATCCTCTGAGACCTGCACAACACAGGGAGCCATCCTCTCGTCCCTGCACAACACAGAGAGCCATCCACTGACGCCTGCACAACAGAGAGAGCCATCCACTGAAGCCTGCGCAATACATAGAGCCATACTCTGACCCCTGCACAACACATAGAGCCATCCTCTGACCCCTCCACATTACATGGAGCCATTCTCTGACCACTGTGTAATACATAGAGCCATCTTCTGACCCCTGCACAATACAGAGAGACATCCTCTGACCCCTGCACAATACATAAAGCCCTCTTCTGACCCCTGCACAGCACAGAGATCCTTCCTCTGAACCCTGCACAACACAGGGAGCCATTTTCTGGTCCCTGCACAACACAGAGAGCCGTCCACTGACGCCTGCACAACAGAGAGCCAACCTCTGAGCACTGCACAACACAGAGAGCCATCCTCTGAGTCCTGCACAACACAGAGAGCCATCCTCTGAGCTCTGCACAACACAGAGAGCCTCCTCTGAGCCCTGCACAACACAGAGAGCCATCCTCTGAGCCCTACACAACACAAAGAGCCATCCTCTGACCCCTGCACAACACAGAGAGACATCCTCTGACCCCTGCACAATATATAAAGCCTTCTTCTGACCCCGCACAGCACAGAGAGCCTTCCTCTGACCCCTGCACAACACAGGGAGCCATCCTCTCAGCCCTGCACAACACAGAGGGCCATCCACTGACGCCTGCTCAACAGAGAGAGCCATCCTCTGACCCCTGCGCAATACATAGAGCCATCCTCTGACCCCTGCACAATACATAGAGCCATCCTCTGACCCCTGCACAATACATAGAGCCATCCTCTGACCCCTCTACATTACATAAAGCCTTCCTCTGACTCCTACAGAACACAGAGAGCCATCCTCTGACCCCTACACAATACATAGAGCCATCCTCTGATCCCTGCATAATACATAGAGCCCTCTTCTGACCCCAGCACAGCACAGAGAACCTTCCTCTGACCCCTGCACAACACAGGGAGCCATTCTCTGGTCCCTGCACAACACAGAGAGCTATCCTCTGACTCCTGCACAATACATACAGCCATCCTCTGACCCCTCCACATTACATAAAGCCTTCCTCTGACCCCTACACAACACACAGAGCCATCCTCTGACCCCTACACAATACATAGAGCCATCCTCTGACCCCTGTGCAATATATAGAGCCATCCTCTGACCCCTGCACAACACAGAGAGCCATCCTCTGAGCCCTGCACAACACATAGAGCCATACTCTGAGCCATGCACAACACAGAGAGCCATACTCTGAGCCCTGCACAACACATAGAGCCATCCTCTGAGCCCTGCACAACACATAGAGCCATCCTCTGAGCCCTGCACAATTCATAGAGCCATCCTCTGACCCCTACATAATACATAGAGCCATCCTCTGAGCCCTGCACAGCACAGAGTCATCCTCTGAACCCTGCACAACACAGAGAGCCATCCTCTGAGCCCTGCACAACACAGAGAGCCATCCTCTGAGCACTGCACAACACAGAGAGCCATCCTCTGAGCCCTGCACAACACATCCTCTGACCCCTGCACAATACATAAAGCCTTCTTCTAACCACTGCACAGCACAGAGAACCTTCCTCTGACCCCTGCACAATGCAGGGAGCCATCCCCTCGTCCCTGCACAACACAGAGAGCCATCCACTGACTCCTGCATAACAGAGAGAGCCATCCTCTGACCCCTGCACAACACAGAGAGCCATTCTCTGAGCCCTGCACAACACAGAGAGCCATCCTCTGAACCCTGCACAACACAGAGAGCCATCCTCTGAGCCCTACACAACACAAAGAGCCATCCTCTGACCCCTGCACAACACAAAGAGACATCCTCTGACCCCTGCACAATACATAAAGCTTTCTTCTGAACCCCCACAGCACTGAGTGCCTTCCTCTGACCCCTACACAACACAGGGAGCCATCCTCTCGTCCCTGCACAACACAGAGAGCCATCCACTGATGCCTGCACAATATAGAGAGCCATTCTCTGAACCCTGCACAACACATAGAGCCATCCTCTGACCCCTGCACAATACATAGAGCCATCCTCTGACCCCTGCACAATACATAGAGCCATCCTCTAACCCCTCCACTTTACATAAAGCCTTCCTCTGACTCCTACAGAACACAGAGAGCCATCCTCTGACCCCTACACAATACATAGAGCCATCCTCTGATCCCTGCGTAATACATAGAGCCCTCTTCTGACCCCCTGCACAGCACAGAGATCCTTCCTCTGACCCCTGCACAACACAGGGAGCCATTTTCTGGTCCCTGCACAACACAGAGAGCCGTCCACTGACGCCTGCACAACAGAGAGCCAACCTCTGAGCCCTGCACAACACAGAGAGTCATCCTCTGAGCCCTGCACAACACAGAGAGCCATCCTCTGAGCCCTGCACAACACAGAGAGCCATCCTCTGAGCTCTGCACAACATAGAGAACCTCCTCTGAGCTCTGCACAACACAGAGAGTCATCCTCTGAGCCCTGCACAGCACAGAGAGCCATCCTATGAGCCCTGCACAACACAGAGAGCCATCTTCTGAGGCCTGCACAACTCATAGAGCCATCCTCTGAGCCCTGCACAACACAGAGAGCCATCCTCTGTGCCCTGCACAAAGCAGAGAGCCATCCTGTGAGCCCTGCACAACACAGAGAGCCACCCTCTGACCCCTGAACAACACATAGAGCCATTCTCTTAGCCCTGCACAACACAGATAGCCATCCTCTGAGCGCTACACAACAAAAAGAGACATCCTCTGTCCCCTGCACAATACATAAAGCCTTCTTCTGACCCCGCACAGGACAGAGAGCCTTCCTCTGACCCCTAAACAACACAGGGAGCCATCCTCTCGTCCCTGCACAACACAGAGAGCCATCCACTGACACCTGCACAGCAGAGAGAGCCATTCTCTGACCCCTGCGCAATACATAGAGCCATCCTCTGACCCCTGCACAATACATAGAGCCATCCTCTGACCCCTGCACAATACATAGAGCAATTCTCTGACCCCTCCACATTACATAGAGCCATCCTTTGACCACTGTGTAATACATAGAGCCATCCTCTGACCCCTGCACAATACAGAGAGACATCCTCTGACCCCTGCACAATACATAAAGCCCTCTTCTGACACCTGCATAGCACAGAGAGCCTTCCTCTGACCCCTGCACAACACAAAGAGCCATTCTCTGGTCCCTGCACAACACAGAGAGTCGTCCACTGACGCCTGCACAACAGAGAGCCAAGCTCTGAGCCCTGCACAACACAGAGAGCCATCCTTTGAGCCCTGCACAACACAGAGAGCCATCCTCTGAGCCCTGCACAACACAGAGAGCCATCCTCTGAGCCCTACACAACACAAAGAGCCATCCTCTGACCCCTGCACAACACAGAGAGACATCCTCTGACCCTTGCACAATACATAAAGCCTTCTTCTGACCCCGCACAGCACAGAGAGCCTTCCTCTGACCCCTGCACAACACAGAAAGCCATCCTTTGAGCCCTGCACAACACAGAGAGCCATCCTCTGAGCCCTGCACAACACAGAGAGCCATCCTCTGAGCCCTGCACAACACAGAGAGCCATCCTCTGAGCTCTGCACAACACAGAGAGCCATCCTCTGAGCCCTGCACAACACAGAGAGCCATCCTCTGAGCCCTGCACAACACAGAGAGCCACCCTCTGACCCCTGCACAACATATAGAGCCATCCTCTGACCCCTGCACAACACATAGATCCATTCTCTGAGCCCTGCACAACAGAGAGAGCCATCCTCTGACCCCTGCGCATTACATAGAGCCATCCTCTGACCCCTGCACAATACATAGAGCCATCCTTTGACCCCTCCACATTACATAAAGCCTTCCTCTGACTCCTACAGAACACAGAGAGCCATCCTCTGACCCCTACACAATACATAGAGCCATCCTCTGATCCCTGTGCAATACATAGAGCCATCCTCTGAACCCTGCACAGTACATAGAAACTTCCTCTGATCCCTGCACAACACAGGGAGCCATTCTCTTGTCCCTGCACAACACAGAAAACCATCCTCTGACTCCTGCACAATACATACAGCCATCCTCTGACCCCTCCACATTACATAAAGCCTTCCTCTGACCCCTACACAACACAGAGAGCCATCCTCTGACCCCTACACAATACATCGAGCCATCCTCTGACCCCTGCGCAATACATAGAGCCATCCTCTGACCACTGTGCAATATATAGAGCCACCTTTTGACCCCTGCACAACACAGAGAGACATCCTCTGACCCCTGCACAGTACATAAAGCCCTCTTCTGACCCCTGCACATCACAGAGAGCCTTCATCTGACCCCTGCACAACACAGGGAGCCATTCTCTGGTCCCTGCACAACACAGAGAGCCATCCACTGATGCCTGCACAACAGAGAGCCATCCTCTGACCCTTGCACAATACATAGAGCCATCCTCTGACCCTGTACAACACAGAGCAAATACAACACAACACAGAGGGGGAGTGGACAGTAAATGGGTGCTGCAGGGAGGTGGGACAGGACATGGGTGATGCAAGGGGGGGGATCAGGACATGGGTACTGTAGGGTGGGGAACAGGACATGGGTGCTGCGGGGGGAGGAACAGGACATGGGTGCTGCAGGGGGGGGCAAAGGACATGGGTGCTGCAGGGGGGGTAACAGGACATGGGTGCTGCAGTGGGGGTAACAGGACATGGGTGCTGCAGGGGGGGAACAGGACATGGGTGCTGTAAGGTGGGGAACAGGACATGGGTGCTGCAAGGGGAGGAACAGGATATGGGTGCTGCAGGGGGGGAACAGGACATGGGTGCTGCAGGGGGGGTAACAGGACATGGGTGCTGCAGGGTGGGAATCAGGACATGGGTGCTGCAGGGGGGGACAGGACAGGGGTGTTGCAGGGAGGGGAGAGAGAGGACATTGGTGCTGCAGGGGGGGGAGAGAAGACATGGGCGCTGCAGGGGGGGAGAGAGAGGACATGGGTGTTGCAGGGGGGAGAGAGAGGACATGGGTGCTACAGGGTAGGGAGAAAAAGACCATGGGTGCTGCATGGGGGAGAAAGAGGACATGGTTGCTGCAGGGATGGAGACAGGGCATGGCTGTTGCAGGGGGTGGGACAATACATGGGTGTTGCAGGAGGGGGGAGACAGGACATGGGTGCTGCAGAGGGGGGAGGGACAGGACATGGGTGCTGCAGGGGAGGGAGGGACAGGACAATCTGTGCGGCAGGGGGGAAACAGGACATGGGTGCTTCAGGGGGGAACTGGACATGGGAGCTGCACGGGGGGAGAGAGAGGACATGGGTGCCGCATGTGGGGAGAGAAAGGACATGGGTGCTGCAAGAGGTTCGAAACAGGACATGGGTGCTACAGGGGGGGAAGGACAGGACATGGGTGCTGCAGAGGGGTGAGGAACAGGACATGGGTGCTGCAGGGGGGAGGGACAGGACATGGGTGCTGCAGAGGGGGAGGGACAGGACATGGGTGCTGTCTGGGAGGGAGGGACAGAACAGGGGTGCTGCAGGGGGGGGACAGGACATGGGTGCTGCAGAGGGGGGAGGGACAGGACATGGGTGCTGCAGGGGAGGGAGGGACAGGACATTTGTGTGCTGCAGGGGGGGAGGGACAGGACATGGGTGCTGCAGAGGGGGGAGGGACAGGACATGGGTGCCGCATGGGGGGAGAGAGAGGACATGGGTGCTGCAGGGGGACTGGACATGGGAGCTGCATGGGGGTGAGGGAGAGGACATGGGTGCCGCATGGGGGTAGAGAGAGGACATGGGTGCTGCAAGGGGATGGAAACAGGACATGGGTGCTGCAGGGGGGGGAAGGACAGGGCATGAATGCTGCAGGGGGGTGAGGGACAGGACATGGGTGCTGCAGGGGGGAGGAACAGGACATGGGTGCTGCAGAGGGGGGAGGGGCAGGACATGGGTGCTGTCTGGGAGGGAGGGACAGAACATGGGTGCTTCAGGGGAGTGAGGGACAGGACATGGGTGCGGCAGGGGGGAGGGACAGGACATGGGTGCTGCAGAGGGGGGAGGGACAGGACATGGGTGCTGCAGAGGGGGGAGGGACAGGACATAGGTGCGGCAGGGGGAAGACAGGACATGGGTACTGCACAGGGGGGACCAGGACATGGGTGCTGCAAGGAGGGACCAGGACATGGGTGTTGTAGGAGGGGGGGACAGGACATGGGTGCTGCGGGGGGGAGGAACAGGACATGGGTGGTGCAGGGGGGGAGGACAGTACATGGGTGCTGCAGGGGGGACCGGACATGGGTGCTGCAGTGGGGGTAACAGGACATGGGTGCTGCAGGGGGTAACAGGACATGGGTGCTGCAGGGGCGGTAACAGAACTTTGCTGCAGCAGGGGGGGAGGGCAGGACAGGGGTGTTGCAGGGAGGGGAGAGAGAGGACATGGGTGCTGCAGGGGGGGAGAGAAGACATGGGTGCTGCAGGGGGGAGAGAGAGGACATGGGTGTTGCAGGGGGGAGAGAGAGGACATGGGTGCTTTAGGGTATGGAGAAAAAGGACATGGGTGCTGCATGGGGGGAGAAAGAAGACATGGGTGCTGCAGGGAGGGAGACAGGACATGGCTGTTGCAGGGGGGGTGGGACAGGACATGGGTGTTGCAGTAGGAGGAAGACAGGACATGGGTGCTGAGGGGGGGTAAGACAGGACATGGGTGCTGCAGGGGGGAAGGGGAGACAGGACATGGGTGCTGCATTGGGGGAGACAGTACATGGGTGATGCAGAGGGGGGGTTACAGGACATGGGTGCTGCAGGGGGGGAGACAGGACATGGGTGCTGCATGGGGGGACAGGACACGGGTGCTGCAGGGGGGGACAGGACATGGGTGCTGCAGAGGGAGACATAAGACATTGGTGCCGCAGGGGGGGGGAAAGAGGACATGGGTGCTGCAGGGGGGAGAGAGGACATGGGTGCTGCAAGGGGATGGAAACAGGACATGGGTGCTGCAGGAGGGGAGGAACAGGACATGGGTGCTGCAGGGGAGGGAGGGACAGGACATGGGTGCTGCAGGGGGGAGGGACAGGACATGGGTGCTGCAGAGGGGGGGAGGGACAGGACATGGGTGCTGCAGGGGGGAGGGACAGGACATGGGTGCTGCAGAGGGGGGGAGGGACAGGACATGGGTGCTGCAGGGGGGAGGGACAGGACATGGGTGCTGCAGAGGGGGGGAGGGACAGGACATGGGTGCTGCAGGGGTGAGACAGTACATGGGTGCTGCAGAGGGGGGAGGGACAGGACATGGGTGCTGCAGGGGTGACACAGGACATGGGTGCTGCAGAGGGGGGAGGGACAGGAAATGGCTGCTGCAGGGGGGGAGACAGGACATGGGTGCTGCAGGGGAGGGAGGGACAGGACATGGGTGCTGCAGTGGGGGAGGGACAGGACATGGGTGCTGCAGGGGGGAGAGCGAGGACATGGGAGCTGCAGGGGGAGAGAAAGAGGACATGTGTGCTGCAGGGGGGGAGAAAGAGGACATGGGTGCTGCAGGGGGGGAGAAAGAGGACATGGGTGCTGCAGGGGGGGGGGGGAGAAAGAGGACATGGGTGCTGCAGGGAGGGGAAAGAGGACATGGATGCTGCAGGGGGGAGAAAGACGACATGGGAGATGCAGGGGGGAGAGACCGGACATGGGTGCTGCAGGGGGGGAGAGAGGACATGGGTGCTGCAAGGGGATGGAAAAAGGACATGGGTGCTGCAGGAGGGGAGGAACAGGACATGGGTCCTGCAGGGGAGGGAGGGACAGGACATGGGTGATTTAGGGTATGGAGAAAAGGGACATGGGTGCTGCATGGGGGGAGAAAGAAGACATGGGTGCTGCAGGGAGTGAGACAGGACATGGCTGTTGCAGGGGGGGTGGGACAGGACATGGGTGTTGCAGTAGGGGGAAGACAGGACATGGGTGCTGAGGGAGGGTAAGACAGGACATGGGTGCTGCCGGGGGGAAGGGGAGACAGGACATGGGTGCTGCATGGGGGGAGACAGTACATGGGTGATGCAGAGGGGGGGTTACAGAACATGGGTGCTGCAGGGGGGGAGACAGGACATGGGTGCTGCATGGGGGGACAGGACACGGGTGCTGCAGGGGGGGACAAGACATGGGTGCTGCAGGGGGAGACATAAGACATTGGTGCCGCAGGGGGGGGGGGAAGAGGACATGGGTGCTGCAGGGGGGGAGAGAGGACATGGGTGCTGCAAGGGGATGGAAACAGGACATGGGTGCTGCAGGGGAGGGAGGAACAGGACATGGGTGCTGCAGGGGAGGGAGGGACAGGACATGGGTGCTGCAGGGGGGAGGGACAGGACATGGGTGCTGCAGAGGGGGGGAGGGACAGGACATGGGTGCTGCAGGGGGGAGGGACAGGACATGGGTGCTGCAGAGGGTGGGAGGGACAGGACATGGGTGCTGCAGGGGGGAGGGACAGGACATGGGTGCTGCAGAGGGGGGGAGGGACAGGACATGGGTGCTGCAGGGGTGAGACAGTACATGGGTGCTGCAGAGGGGGGAGGGACAGGACATGGGTGCTGCAGGGGTGAGACAGGACATGGGTGCTGCAGAGGGGGGAGGGACAGGAAATGGCTGCTGCAGGGGGGGAGACAGGACATGGGTGCTGCATGGGAGGGAGGGACAGGACATGGGTGCTGCAGTGGGGGAGGGACAGGACATGGGTGCTGCAGGGGGGAGAGCGAGGACATGGGAGCTGCAGGGGGAGAGAAAGAGGACATGTGTGCTGCAGGGGGAGAGAAAGAGGACGTGGGTGCTGCAGGGGGGAGAAAGAGGACATGGGTGCTGCAGGGGGGGGGGAGAAAGAGGACATGGGTGCTGCAGGGGGGGAAAAAGAGGACATGGATGCTGCAGGGGGGAGAAAGACGACATGGGAGATGCAGGGGGGAGAGACCGGACATGGGTGCTGCAGGGGGGGAGAGAGGACATGGGTGCTGCAAGGGGATGGAAACAGGACATGGGTGCTGCAGGAGGGGAGGAACAGGACATGGGTGCTGCAGGGGAGGGAGGGACAGGACATGGGTGCTGCAGGGGGGAGGGACAGGACATGGGTGCTGCAGAGGGGGGGAGGGACAGGACATGGGTGCTGCAGGGGGGAGGGACAGGACATGGGTGCTGCAGAGGGGGGGAGGGACATGACATGGGTGCTGCAGGGGGGGAGGGACAGTACATGGGTGCTGCAGAGGGGGGAGGGACAGGACATGGGTGCTGCAGGGGTGAGACAGGACATGGGTGCTGCAGAGGGGGGAGGGACAGGAAATGGCTGCTGCAGGGGGGGAGACAGGACATGGGTGCTGCAGGGGAGGGAGGGACAGGACATGGGTGCTGCAGTGGGGGAGGGACAGGACATGGGTGCTGCAGGGGGGAGAGCGAGGACATGGGATCTGCAGGGGGAGAGAAAGAGGACATGTGTGCTGCAGGGGGGGAGAAAGAGGACATGGGTGCTGCAGGGGGGGAGAAAGAGGACATGGGTGCTGCAGGGGGGGAGAAAGAGGACATGGGTGCTGCAGGGGGGGGAAAGAGGACATGGATGCTGCAGGGGGGAGAAAGACGACATGGGAGATGCAGGGGGGAGAGACCGGACATGGGTGCTGCAGGGGGGGAAATAGGACATGGATGCTGCAGGGGGGTGGGACAAGACATGGGTGCTGGGGGGGGCAGGACATGGGTTTTGCAGGGGGGGACAGGACATGGGTGCTGCAGGGGAGGGAGGTACAGGACATGGGTGCTGCAGTGGGGGAGGGACAGGACATGGGTGCTGCAGGGGAGAGAGCGAGGACATGCGTGCTGCAGGGGGAGAGAAAGAGGACATGCGTGCTGCAGGGGGGGAGAAAGAGGACATGGGTGCTGCAGGAGGGGAGAAAGAGGACATGGGTGCTGCAGGGGGGGAGAAAGAGGACATGGGTGCTGCAGGGGGGGGAAAGAGGACATGGATGCTGCAGGGGTGAGAAAGACGACATGGGTGATGCAGGGGGGGAACAGGACATGGGTGCTGCAGGGGGGTGGGACAAGACATGGGTGCTGCGGGGGGGCAGGACATGGGTTTTGCAAGGGGGGGAACAGGACATGGGATCTGTAGGGGGGGACAGGACATGGGTGCTGCAGGGGGGGAGAGAGAGGACATGGGTGCTGCAGGGGGGAGAGAGGACATGGGTGCTGCAGGGGGGGAGAGAGGACATAGGTGCTGCAGGGGGAAGAGAGAGGACATTGGTGCTGCGGGGGGGGGGAGAGAGAGGACATGGGTGCTGCAGGGGGGGAGACAGGGCATGGGTGCCGCATGGGGGGAGAGAGAGGACATGGGTGCTGCAGGGGGGGGGGCAGGACATGGGTGCTGCATGGGGGGGAGAGAGAGGACATGGGTGCCATATGGGGGGGAGAGAGAGGACATGGGAGCTGCAGGGGGGAACAGGACATGGGTGCTGCATGGTGCGGAGACAGGACATGGGTGCTGCATGGAGGGGAGACAGGAGATGGGTGCTACAGGGGGGGAGAAAGGACGTGGGTGCTGCAGGGGGGGAAAAGGACATGGGTGCTGCAGGGGGGGAGAAATAGGACATAGTTGCTGCAGGGGGGGAGAGACAGGACATGGGTGCTGCAGGGGGGGAGACAGGACATGGGTGCCGCATCGGGGGAGAGAGAGGACATAGGTTCTGCGGGGACAGGACAGGACATGGGTGCTGCAGGGGGGGGAGAAAGAGGACATGGGTGCTGCAGGGGGGGAGAGAGAGGACATGGGTGCTGCAGTTGGGGGGAGAGAGGACATGGGTGCTGCAGGAGGGGAGAAAGAGGACATGGGTGCTGCAGGGGGGGAGAGAGAGGACATGGGTGCTGCAGGGGGGAGAGAGAGGACATGGGTTCTGCAGGGGGGAGAGAGGACATAGGTGCTGCAGGGGGGAGAGAGAGGACATTGGTGCTGCGGGGGGAGGAGAGAGAGGACATGGGTGCTGCAGGGGGAGAGAGGACATGGGTGCTGCAGGGGGGGAGTCAGGACATGGGTGCTGCAAGGGGGGAGACAGGGCATGGGTGCCGCATGGGGGGAGAGAGAGGACATGGGTGCTGCAGGGGGGGGGCAGGACATGGGTGCTGCAGGGGGGAGGCAGGGCATGGGTGCTGCAGGGGGAGGGACAGGACATGGGTGCTGCAGAGGGGGGACATTATATTCAATACATTTACATAAAATAGAGGGTGCAGACAAACCTATGTATATTAAGAATGTTTAAGCTCTTCCGTGAAGTTGTAAACCAAATAGATCGACGGGGAGCGGTAACGCTTGATATCACATGCTGTAGATGAAAGGTAATAATATATATTTCTTACCCTACAAAGCCCTATTCTGGAGTCCCGGGACTCAGTCCGTTCTAATCTTCCGTGCAGGCTACTCTTTCCAGCGTGTGTTCGCACATCCAGTGCAGAGGCAGAGTGTATTATGGTTGCAGCTACGGTGGCTGCAAGAGTTCAATACCCAACGCGTTTCATCCCATAGAAGGACTTTTTCAAGGTCCCTCTTGCAGTCACCTTAGCTGCAACCATAATACACTATGCCTCTGCACTGGATGCGAATGAAACATACTGTCAGTAGGCTGCTTAGTCCCGCCACGTATTGTGGAGCTGTCGGCTGTGGTGTAGAGGATGCGGATAAGTCGCAGCTGCGGCTATATCCGTGTTGCGCATGTGCATGCAGAAGAAATCAGTTCCTTATACTGGTGAGTGGAATGTAGTAACGATGCGACTTATCCGCATCCTCTACACCACAGACGACAGCACCATATTACGTGGCGGGAATCCACAGCCTACTGACAGTAGGTTTCAATCGCATCCGTTCAGGGTAAGTGCTGCTATTTATACTTACCCACGGCATCGGCTATCCAGTTTAGTACTATCTGTACATCATTTATATGGACACTTGTCACCAGTGATTTGTTACAAGCATTGGGTTTACCGAAGTTTATATTATACCTTGATTCTGATTCCACTTAGAATTAATGGGTGCATGGACTAATCGCATTTAGCATATTTCACATTGGTCTACTGCAACGGAATTTGGTGTTGTTTTCGGAAACTCCTATACACTGGACTTTTATACTGTTTCAGATTCCAGAGGTTGATATATCCAGGCTGAACAGTTGCATATATCTTACTTCACATCCATTACTTTGCCTGCATTTTCCTTGCTATTAGTGTCCCATATACAACACTGACTGCTTATTTGTATATTTGCTTTATATTTGATTTATCCATCCAAGAATTATTGTTTGCCTATCCACAACCTACTTTATTTCTAGTGCCTCCACTTTTCAATACACAAGTTATCGCACACATTTTTGTCCTTCCTGTTCTTTGCGCCTAGGTGTTATTTATTAATTCTTTCTCGGCTGCTGAAGTACAGAGCAGTTTTTAACTTCCGGCCTCCCCCCTCAGTGCAGTGAATAAATTATCTGACGTCACTGAGGGGGCGGGAAGTTTAACATGGATTCCCTAACAGCTGCCTCTGGCACCACACGAAGAGATTAAACTTTGAAATAAGAGCGGTGCCAGGGATAAAAATTATACAATGTGCCCCCCCTTATACTCAAATTACTAACCAGCCCATCTACAGCCAATAAATTTCTCTAATTCGTCTGCAGTTTACAAAAGAAAATCGGTATGTGGGGAGAGCTCAGCCATATTTGTGCTCCCAAGTGAAGCCATTTTCAGTACACCCAGCACAAGACTATATCAGACATGCGCAACGTTATGAAGTTATCTGAAATCCCCTATCTTTAAAATGGGGCATGTTTTACCAAATTGTAAAAAAACTGTAACTTTCTCAAACTTGTGAACCCTCAAAGGCACTCCTCAGCCCTCACAGCTTTCTAACAAAACGTACAGCGTGTCTTTAATTGCCCTGTTACGCTCCCCCAAAAAACCCAGAAAAACTGCGACTTTTGCGAAACAGGAAGTAGAAAAAAAACGGACAGATTTTGAACTTTAGATTGTTCATAAATTGTAATTTTTTATTCTTTTTTTTCTGAAATTACACCTGCGGCACCTGTGGACAGTTCTCCATTCGCGTGCCAAATTTCAGTTTAATAGCTTTAATATTTTTTAAAATATAGACCCTCAAACACCATGCCCCCCCTCTCATCCCTATGGAAAATGATGTCTTTTAGATGTAACCTTAATATAAGGGCAAATATAATAGAGTGTGTAATACCCTTACAGCGCTACATAAACCACTTCTGCAAATCAGTGAGTTGCAACCTAACACCTAGGTATAGATAACAGATAGAAAAAATGTATAAATCACCTTTTTGCGCTATGGTTTCCCAAACAAGACAAAATTGAGTAGATATTGGAAAAAAAAAGTAATGAATATACTTATTGTTATTGATGTGGAATTCGATTCCCTTCAGATGATCATACACAAGTTTTCACGTTGGCAATCAGACCATATAGAAAAAAAGAGAATATGCAATAGTGTAACACTGTAAAATACAAATAATATGTATCTCTGAGTCCAAATGATATATAGAATATCCAATCCTATTAATGCCTTCAATCAATATTTCACCATAGGTAACAAAGTTATTTTTCCAAGTTGATGTATGATGTGGGATGTCCCACAATCCAATCTACTTACAATGTAGATTCTTTAAAATTGGCACTTCAGAATATTAGTCTCCGCTCCTCCTTTCTTCTCCGTAGTTTCTCAGTAAATATATGGAAGAAAGAGGTATACCTTTTAGGTTGTAGTTAAAAGCATTTATTAAAAAAAAAACATACATTTTCATACCGCGGAGTAATGAGTGGTCAGCATTTCACATGTAAGTCATCCCAGCGGGCAGATCACGTACACAGACAATTATCCACAGGTGAACAGTAGCGTCCCGATAGTTGCACAGTTCTAAATGAGCAAAACTACGCGCTGAACAGTCACTGGAATCCCCGTCTGAGCGAGTCCCGTCTTGGCCGGCATACATGGAAGGAACACAGCAGCAATCACCAACTAGTTTCGATCCTAGTCACTGGATCTTTCTCAAGGTAATGAACATAGCGAGCCGTGTCTTCTTTTATAGGTCACTCCCAGGTATAGGGGTTTACATCTAGCAAAGGCTGGCTTTTTTTTTCCAATATCTACTCAATTTTGTCTTGTTTGGGAAACCATAGCGCAAAAAGGTGATTTATACATTTTTTCTATCTCTTAATATAAGGGCACGACTGTGCCCTTATAATATATATATATATATATTTATATATAATGACTTTTGTAGATATTAGGTCTCCTTGGATTTCTGTGAATTTTATAATACCAGACTATAGCCTTTTGTTTTTATATTGACACAGAAATAATCTGTTACTTCTAATATCCATATATTAATATATAATATCCAGTAAGGCTTGCTTTATCCCATATATCAGTTATGTTTAGTGATGTAATAAGGTATAGATTATAATAATATATTTACCACAGCATTTGTGATATTTAATATTTAATTAAAGTGCTTATTATATAGAATACTACACCCCTACTGTAACTGTAATTTCTTAGTGGATTCTATTTGCCATTAAAATGGACACAAACATACAAAAACAACAAAAAGAGTTAGTACTCCTGGGCTTAGGGTGGCAGAATTGCACAGGTGGCAGATTCTCAAAAGTTAATACTTGTATTGTTCATTGCATCCATAGGATACCCTATCTGCAAATTAAGAACTGTGCAGTGACATTGCAATAATTAAATAATATAATCCTAATGTAGAATTGCGATAGCTGGCCAAATATTTCTCCCCTAGTGTCATATTTAATTGAATTAGCTACTATTTATAAACTTGTGATATTAAATATATTTCCATATTTATAAGTTACATATAGTAATAGCAAAGGAAATAATGGATGACATTCAACCCCCCAATATTATTAGTATCAGAAATGTTATGGAGTGTCAAGTCTTAACCATTATTCTCATTTGTGCTTGGTAGAATTCCTTACAACACTGAATAAATGAGTTAACCGACTACCTACTAATTTAAGAAAATACCTGATTACAGTAAAATAATAATTTAATCTTGTAGTGCATAGCAACATGTATTCTGATCTTATGTGCATTTTTCTTCACTCGATATTCATTTTAGGAAGAATTATTTTCTAATTAATTAATTTAAACATTTAATAAACAGATGAACAGTGTCTGATTGATATTTCATAGTTCATATTGGCTAACAATTATATTGCAAACTTGTGTTTCCTGTGTATGCTTAAAATGGAGTTAGACAGAAAAAACTAAGCCCTTCATTAAAAGTACAATTTCAATTTCTATTAAAATACAATGTGAATGCTCATGTCAAAGTTCCACTGAGTTCCTCTGAGTTGTAAAACTTTAAGTACCATTATATTTTAACCTTTCAGTTACTGTTAATGCACTTAAAATATACAATTAGAAAAACAAAAAATGCAGTGCTTTATGATCTACAACAATAATAAAAATTCAACTCTCAGCATCTGAATGTTTAAAAATCTTAATGAACAAAAAAAGTTCTTGGTCACAGAAGTGTGCTCAATTCTCAGTATTAGATTATTATTGGGTCTATGCATTAAACTAATTTGACACTTAAAACTACCGTTTCTGCATCTTTTAAGTTTTGTTGCTATGCATTAACTGTCTAATGCATGAAGCTTTGAAAAGCTTTGCATTGCGCAGGCAGCTAATACCATCTCAGGATGGCGTTACCTGTCTCTTCCTATGGGATTCTGCTGAAGCCTCTCTGGCTTTGCAGAATCTGATATAGTGAAAGCGCACAGCACTTCTTCCCATCAGCGGCAGTGCTCGGCTGCTGGTGAACAGGTAAAATGCTTTGCAGCACAGGGGTTTTGCACAAATCTTGAAAAGGAAGGGGAGGTTGCTGCGAACATTAATATGTAGCATAGCGATCTGCTGCGATGCATGTTGATAGATTTTGTATCGCAAATGATACATAGAACCCTATATGTATTATAATTATATATAAAAAGTGTATACTGTATAAGAAATTTGTGACACATAGGAGCACTAAACATTTTCTTTTTATCAAACAGCATTAACCATTTCACTGCCAGTTTATGTGATTTACCTTTCAGCCCAGACCATTCTTTTCACTGCGTCCGATTCTGTACCAGTAATTTTTCAAATCTTTACCCAGCCCAATTAAGTTGTATTTATTTTTGGGGGATGAGGGCTAATGTGGCTTTCTTTTGGTACCATAGTTTAGTAAATAACTTATCAATTTATGGCCATTTAACAGGCATAAAATCAAAAAAGCGTTTAAAAATTCACTTTTTCGTGATTCTTTCCTTAGCTACTTTCACAAAATTAATTAATACTAAATATATAAACTTTGTTTTTATCCTGCGAGTAATGTTTACATGGATACCAAATATGTGTACTACATAGTACCTTTTATTTTTCTTACACTGTTTTGGAAACTAATTTTTTTGATATCACCAATGCATACCATTGAATTGAATGTCAATGATGTAGTATTTAATCATGTGCTCTACCAATAGGGTCACTGTGGTTGAGATAATGTAGGTTGAATCCTGCCTGACACTGTCATGTTGTCATGACACATAGTGATAGAAATCTATTTCAATTTACCAATGTTTCTCAGTATTAACTGAAGGGCTGAGTCATTAAGGAGAGCAAGCGTTAAACAATTAGTAACTTTGCACCTGGACAACACTATGTTGCATTGGAGGGGAAGGTAAATTTATAATGTGAGGACAGATTTATAGTTGGGATAGGCATGTCCTAGATCAACTTTACATTTCAGTGTAAAAATAAAGCTATTAAGTATTTGTGTGCTACATGAAAAAAGCAGCCAGTATTTAACTTATTTGCAAAATAATAAACTAATTTGCACTCCATGGTTTGTCCAGGATCACATTTGTTCCTTTTTTTGTCTTGCTCTACTTAATGACTCAGGCCCCGAGTGTCTAGGAGGATGCCCAAAAGCTATTTACATGTAAACTGGGTACCTCCTAGCTCACTGAAACACATGCCAACCAATATAGATTCTCTCTAAGTAAAATGTGTCCAACAAGCCAACTTTCCCCCAAAAGTGGCATTACTGTGGTGGTCCACTACCCAGCAATTCTACTGCAGTAGCTATCCAATCAGTCACACAAGATTGCAGAAATGTCAAGATTTAAATGCAATCAGTTGCAGCATAGGCAATTAGCATTACTGAGGTGGCAAGGTGTACCTTCTAAACAGCTGAGGTCACTATCATCAGTCCCAACTGATATGCAGAGGCAGTGGCTCCTGTATGCCCTGACTCACACCTTAGTCATTTGTACTTCATTATTATTTTAATACACATCCTGTTAATAAATGGGAAATTCATTAGGTGTTTTCCATCTCACTGGTTTGAGAAATTTCAAGTTGCTTACTACACTGATCTTTCATAGATTCCCCATGTTTTATATTTAACACAAGTAATTGATGATTGCAGCGACTTTGCAATGTTAGGCTATCTTTTGGGGTAGCTTTGGGAAACTGGTGACTTGTAAAGGTCAGTTTGGCTTAAATACATTTCGCAAATAACAAATTGATTTTTAACACTTTTCCTGCAAATCGACCTTTAGTTGATATCCCCACCCCCATTGTACTCTGTTGCACCAAAATACCAGTCATAACTGTGTGTTGTTGATTATGAAGTTTCCAGAAATATGATAAATATTATTGCATATTACTTCTCTGTAGTAAGATGAGTTTAACTGTGTATCAGTTTCATGTTATGCTGATAGACAGAGGAACATTTTTAAAAATTGTTACTTAGTAAAAAAGATGCCCATAGAAACAGAGGCGGAACTAGCGAGCTCTGGTTCCAAGTACACAGAAGCGGGGAGGAGGGAACGGGGCACCCAACCCTCTGCATTTGCCATGCAGTGGGCCCTATTATCTTCAACGCCCAGGTGCTCTGCACCTGCTGCACCAATGGTAGTTCCGCCACTGCATAGAAATCAATCAGATGTTTGCTTTAATTGTGTCAATTGCACTATGAAAATAACAGAAACAATGAAAAAAAAATCCTCACAGGTAAGAAATACTAGTAAAATATGCAATGCTTGCAAAATATTCTCAACAGGGAAAGCAATTTAAAGATAGGCATGATTCATTATACACAGCACTTTCAGAGAAAGCATGTGAAAGCCAGCTGTGAATAGACATCTGCAATTCTTTCCTTTTCTAAAAAAAACCAGGTTAGATTTATGGTTAAGGTAAAACATTTTTTGGAATGACCTCCCATTTTATTACCTCCCATTTTATTTCCTCACAAAACAGCTATAGCCTTTTATTAATAAAGGGATGATTATTCCATTAGAAAAAACACTAGAAAAACACTAAGGGCTAGATTTACTAAGCTGCGGGTTTGAAAAAGTGGGGATGTTGCCTATAGCAACCAATCAGATTCTAGCTTTCATTTATTTAGTACCTTCTACAAAATGATAGCTAGAATCTGATTGGTTGCTATAGGCAACATCCCCACTTTTTCAAACCCGCAGCTTAGTAAATCTAGCCCTAAGGGGTATTATTTTTTTTAAAGACTGTATTTATTAAAGTTCGTCACAAGAAATAATTACAATCAACAAGGATAAATGATACAATAATTTCTTTTTAACATTTGTTTTGATTGTAAAATATGTATATATTATTGGGTATGATTTAAATAAAAATCTCGTTATAATACATATTTTTATTACTATTATTATTGCTACCATTATTATAAATTAATAATTACTTACTATTGTTATTTACAAATGTACATTACATATCATTATTATTAATACATTAGTCAATATTAATAATTATTATTATAAAATATAATACAGCAGATATAAATATATATATATATATATATATATATATATATATATATATATATATATATGTATGAAAGTTGGAGGAATTAAATTGTAGAATACACCCATAAAACCACATAATATAGGCATAAGGAGAAGAAAACTGTATTATCATTAGAGGTCAATTCTCAAACAGCAAAAGTGTCTAACTAGTGTTAGTGACTATTATCACTGTGTATTTACATAAGCCTTCAAGTTTCTGCAAGTGATACAATAGATATATAATAACTTATGATAAAGGCAAGTTGAGATGACCAAGTATAATTAAAGTGAGAGTCTAAGATTCACAAATGTAGTAACAATAGTAAAATAAAACTGAGAATAGACCCATACACGAAGTCTGCCAATGTGACGTTTTGAATAAAGGGGGAAAAAAGAGGGGGGGGGTTAGAGGGGGATGGAAATAGTGAGGACGAAAACTGGACTCCCGGGGGTGGAAAGATAATGCAGTATATTATCTACAAAATATTACTTATAAAAAAAAGGGCAGATATACTTTGGGGAAGATCAGTTGGGTGTGTGATTCCAGAGGAACCATTGTAAATGAACCAATCACCCCAGATTTGAGAGAACATATGCGTTTTCTTATTTAGATATGCAGAAATCCTTTCCATAAAAGCCAGGTACCAAATTTTATTAATTAGTTGTTGTCCAGATGGAGGATCAGGGTTTTGCAATGCTTTGCAACTAGACATCTAGCAGCATTGAGGATTTGAACGGACAATTTATCTGCGTATTTATCTAAAACCTCGATAGAGTAGCCTAGAAGAAACGACCAAGGACACTTGGAAACCTGGAGGGAAGTAACATTACTAATCAAAGTGGCAACATCATCCCAAAAAAATTTAGTATGTGGGCAAGACCACCAGACGTGGAGAAAGGACCCCTGCTCTCAACAACCTCACCAGCATAGATCAGAGGTGGAGCCATATATTCTTTTAAATCTAGTGGGGACCAGGTACCAATGATAATAAATTTTGTATGCATTTTCCTTGACTAAAGATGAAATGGATGTTTTAGAGATTCTCTTTCTAATTGTTACCCAAGCATCCTCATCAGGTGGTCTACCTAAGCCAGCTTCCCATCTGAGCTCATGAATGGGGGAATTAGTTTGTTTGTAGGAGACCAGGAGGCCATAAAGTGTGGAAATAATCCATTTTTTTATGGGTGAATGTATACATAAAGATTCCAGGGAAGCTAAAGGTCTTGTTATATCAATTTTAGGAAGAGAGTCAACATAGTGTTTTACTTGGAGAAATGCAAATGGGTTTACATTAGGGAAGTTAAATATTTCTCGTAGCAACTGTAAAGAAATACATTGGTTTGCTTGTATAACGTCCCCCACCATCCTAATATCTTTGTCTTGCCAAGCCTTGAAACGGGAAGGACATTGTCCTGGAGTAACAGTGGGGTTGTTCCAGAGAGGTGTTATAGGGGAGTGAGTGGAATTAAGCTTGAAGTGACGTTTGTAATAATCCCAAATTTGACATGTGAAGAGAGTAATAGGATAAGATTTCAACCGGAAAGATCTTGCGCCCATTGGGATCCCCAGAGTTGAGCCTAGACATGATACGCGGCAGCAGGAGGTCTCTAGATCAATCCATTGGGGACCCTGGTACCCCGCAAACCATGCCACAGATTGGCTCATTTGGGTAGCCATATAATATAAGCAGATGTCCGGGAAACCTCTGTCACCACTAGCTCTTGTTCTAAGTAAAGTAATGAAACTAGTTTGTGGGGGTTTATGCAACCACACAAATTGAGAAAAGCAACAATGTAGTTGAGATAGAATAGATCTAAGTACTTGCACCGGGAGGGTCTGGAAAAGAATAAGCAAGCAGGGAAGGATATTCATCTTAAGGACAACTATTCGACCCAACCATGAAATAATTATTGTTTGCCATCTAAGTAGATCTAGTCTAATTGTTTTAATTATGGAGGGGAAATTTTCAGCATAAATTCATTTTGGGTAGTAATATAAACCCCAATGTATTTTAGCTTTTTAGGCAACCAAAAAAATTTAAAATTATTTTTAAGAAGACCCAAGGTGGAAGAGGATACATGAAGAGCCATGGACTCCATTTTGGAAAGATTGATTTTATAGCCAGAGATCAAACCGTAAGCTGTAAGGGTGGAAAACAGATTTGGGAGCGAGGTTTGAGGAGAGGTTTATGTAACAAGGATGTCACCTGCAAATAGACTAAGTTTATATTCCTTGGGACCAATTCTAACTCCTTTATTATCTGGGGAATGGCGAATCATGGCCGCTAGAGGTTCAATTACAAGAGCAAAAATCAAAGGGCAAAGAGGGCATCCTTGACGAGGGCCATTGGTAATTGAGATTGGGGATGAAATCACCCCTTTTACTGAAATCCTAGCAGAGGGGTTTGAGTATAAAGCTTGAATACCTTGGAGGAAGGTACTTTCAAACCGAAATGCTCTAAGAGTCTCCAACATAAAGGGCCAACTAATTTGGTCGAAGGCTTTCTCTGCATCCAGAGAAAGTACTACAGCCGGGGATTTAGTAGAATTAATGTAGTGAATAACGCTAATGATTCTTCTAGTATTATCATGGGCCTGACAGCCTGGTATAAAGCCTATCTGATCATTATGTATCAGAAGAGGTAGTACCGTGTTAAGACGGTTAGCATGTATTTCTGCATATATCTTAATGTCTGTGTTCAAAAGTGAAATGGGTCTGTAATTAACACAATCAAACAGGTCCTTGCCCTCCTTTGGAATAACAATAATATGTGCTTCAAGAACTTCCTTTGAAAATGAGCCCCCTTTTAAAACACTATTAAACATGTCAGCAAGATAAGGCTGTGAGGTAATGAGGTGACTGCGCGCTATCAAACATATACTTTTTCTAGCCCTCTGGTTTCCCAATATTTGTCAGTCATATTTAAGCTTGTGTATATTCTGTTTTGAAGTAACTGCCAGCCTGTATAGTTAGCATGCAGACCAGACCATTGTTTTAGTCTAGGCAAAAGTGTTATTGTCCACCAGTCCTGTATGAATGTACATCACAACAGGGGGTTTCTTGTCTTCCTTTAGCTGTGGGTCTGTGTGTGCTAGCATAAGAAAAGGCGCAGAGACAGAGCTCTATGTTTAATGGCAGAGGACTGCATTGTGTATTTAAATATAAAGGTATCTGGATATTGATCTCTGTTTAAACAAACTTTCCTGTATAGCCACAATCTGTTCCTAATTAAATCAGGAATGATTCATCTGCGATCTCCTGGTCGGTATGTTTACTTGTGAAAAGGTAAAGAAAGGAAAGGACCAATCAGGCTGGTCCTGGAATTGCTGATGAGGACATTTCTGGGTTTAAAAGAGAGCTCTAGAGGACAACAAATTGGCATTCACTTAAGAGTGATAGCTGAGGTCAGGCTGGCATTGAGCTGTATTAAGCTCTGCCCCTGACAGGAAATGGACAATCGGTCCCTTGAGTACTGCCGTGCCCTGATCTATCTCTCCAGGTCTTGGGGAGCTGTGTGTCCGCCAAAAGCCAAGTGACAGTGACTTAAGGCCACTACATTTGCTGGTAATCTTAAAGGAGAGAGGCAGCAGTCCCTGAAAGTAACAAGGATATGGGTGGGGTGTTTTCATTATACCATGTATGTTTTCTGTGTCAGACTGTAGTGTAGTGATATTTGTTGCAAGTTATTATTATTTACATCTGTTGTTGCTGTTTTGTGCTACCAGTTTGTAAAAAAAAATAATTTGTGTTATTTTCGGATATTTGCCTGGGTGATGTTTAACCTTGGATAGGTACCGGGTAGGCCAGGTGTGCGGCCCAAAAAGTTACGTTAATCCCGGTATCCCCACAAAGGCGAAAGAAGCTTAATATAGGTTTTATAATAAGTAGTTGTTAAACCATCAGGACCTGTCACCTTATTAGATTTCAAATTTTTAATAACATCAGAAATTTATTTTTATTTAAAGTCAGCCCCCAATTGCTGAATTGCTTCAATGTTTAGACAAGTTACATTGGGAGAGAAAATGTCTCTAGAGGCCTCTGTTGGAGTTAAAGAGGGGTCATGTGTTAATGAGATGTTATAAAGTTTGCTATAGAATTTTTTAAACTCCTCTGTTATTTGATTTGGATCTTCAGTACTAACCCCTGAATGAGTTTTAATACGGTGTCAGGAGCCGCGGCAGCCACGGGCACCGCAGCAACTCTCCTTCTTCCTGTGCTGACATCCCTGGCCATCGCCATGACGACCGGGGTGTCACTTCCGGTCACTCGGGCCCGACCATTGCCAAGGCAACGGCCGGATGCCGAGTGTGTTAAGCGCTGCGCCCCGGCTAGTGCTGCAGCCGGGCAAATGTGCTAAATGTTCTGCATGCGGGCTAATTGATTAGTGTTGGCTCATTTGTTAGTCCCAGTCTGTTAATCATTACAGGGCTAAGCCATGATTGGCCCATGTCAGTATATAAGGCAGGGAGGGCTTAGCCTCCCTGCTGGTTATAGCATCCTGGTTTTATACTTGTGCTGACCTGCTTGATATTCTGCTGGACTCCTGTTTTGACCCTTTTGCCTGTTTACTGGATTTTGTCTTATTGCCTGTGACACTGACATTTTGGCCTGAACCTTGGATTCTGCTGATTTGCTCGTGACCCCGACCATTGGCGTGTTTTCTGACTATTCTACCCCTGACCTTGGCTTTCATCTGACCATCCATTACCTTCTGTACTGTCTCCAGGCCTGCGCTGTGGCTAGTATAACGAACCTACACTACATTGGAGTTAAGTCCTGGGAGCATCTGAGTACCTGTGAGCGCGTCTAGCTCTACGGCAAAGGCGGCTGCTATAGGCGAAGACCTCCGCCAGTCAGTTCTGCAGGTTCTTTATCTGCCCACTAGCAGCCTAACATACGGGATACATTATTTTGGGAAAGTTTAGATCTAAGCCTAGAAGCCAATAATCTATCTGCTTTATCACTTTTTTCATAAAAGGATTGGTTTAAACATTTAAGAGAATTTTCTGCTTTGGTGGAAAACAGAAGATTTAGCTCTCCCCTACCTGCTACAAATTTAGTATAATCCTCTAATAGGCCCAAGTTTTTATGGATTATATCAAGGCTGTTGACACATCTAGTAACCTCTAGAAATTTCTGGGTTCTTATTTTTTTGGCATATACAGCTGCTCTAATCAAACTACCCCGAATTAACGTTTTGGGCATCCCAGAGGAGCATGTGGGTTATAGAGGAATCAATGTTTGTCTCATAATATAGGCAGATTTCTGTATCTATTGGCGATTTAAGAATGGGGTTGAGTAAAACCCTATTATTAAGACGACATAGAAATTGTGTTTGTCCTATCTGAGGACCCATAATATCCACCGTCGCAGGCCATGGTCCGACCACGTGCTAGGGAGAATATTTACGCTAAGTATATTTTGTGTTAAATCATGTCAAGGCGTATATATACGCCATGAACCGGCGAAAAGAAAGTAATATTTTTTGCAGTAGGTTCCCTAACTCTCCATGCATCAAATAAAAACTGTTGGGACAAAAGAGATCTTAAGGTCCTAGAGTTAGTATCAATGGTATTGCGAGTTGACTGAGGGGGAGGTGTGGATCTGTCCAAATGGCTGTCCAGAGTACTGTTTAAGTCTCCTGCCAGAATTACCTTACCCACCCGCTGCAGTGAGAGAAGGTCACTTATAGAACTGAAAAATTGAGCTTGGTTCGTGTTAGGAGCATAAACATTTAATAATGTGTAAGGGATGTTATTAAGGTTTACCTGTTAGGATAATATAACGTTCCTCTGGATCATTAATATTTCCTTAGATACTGTGAATGTGAGATGTTTAGAATAGCAACTCTCTTTTTCTTTTTAGCAGGATTGCAAGCATGAAAAGAGCAAGGATAGAATCGAGATTTGAGTTCAGGATGGCGGGGGCCAGAAAAGTGGGTTTCTTGTAAAAACACTATGTCACCCTTTAGGGTTTGAAAAAGTGGTGATGTTGCCTATAGCAAACCAATCAGATTCTAGCTGTAATTTTGTAGAATGTACTAAATAAATGATAGCTGGAATCTGACTGGCTGCTATAGGCAACATCTCCACTTTTTCAAACACGCAGTTTAGTAAATCTAGCCCTAAATGTTAGACACAAAATTATTTTTTAATGAAGAATTATATTTATTGAATATATACATAATTTTTTTTGCAATATATGTTAATATCTTAAACATTGGTGTTGTGGAATAATTTAGGAATAAACCACCAAATGTCCTTCCAATTTTAGTTTTATTACTTATGTACTGCTGCACATTTTTGAACAACAAATTAATTTGTATGTCTTGTAATAAGAAGAAAGTAAGCAAAATATGTTTTTGATTAGGATTTTGTCAGACATTAAACCCTTTGCTGCTGAGTTTTTAAAACCTCTGTACTGACCTTATTTTGGCAATTTTTTGGGCTGGCCATATTCCAATGTCAAAATCATGGTTGACATTGTCACTCATTCAATGTTTTAGGCAACCCCTCTAACTGTTGGTGCCCTAGGCAACCACCTACATTTGGCATTTGGTAGCGCCGTCCCTATATAACACTTGATATGGCAAATAATTGATTTTATCAAGAATAAAGTGAACTATAAACATGTGTTTTTTCCTTTCTAATTCCTACAAATAAATACTTTGTGGCATGAATGCAAAGTTCCAAAACAGCAGAATCAGGATTACATGCACAATTTTCCTAATCAGCATGTGAATAGGAAAAATTTGATTTAGTTTGCACTATCATATGCATATAATACAACAAAAAAAGTAGGAATTACATGGGCAGGCCAACAAGGTACACTCTTAAGAAACTAGATATCCTACTGCATCAAAGTAGGGTCTACTTGCCTTACTTTATAAACCAAGACTGAAATGCACAGTAGTTTGTAGAAGGTGGCAAAATAAAAGAAAATCTGCCAGATAAAGTTTGGAAAATGTTTACATTGATTTTCATACCTTGATGAGTAGCTAAAGTGTAGGGATAACAGCGCTGCTCTAAGAAAATGTAAAGCTGCCATGTGGGTCTGTGTGGGACAAATTCCAAACTTCCCAATAAGCTATAATACAAAAACCATAGTATTGACCCACGGGGCTATGAATTTACAATCCGCAAAATAGAATAAAATAAAATAAAATAAAAATAGATGCAAAAATACACAAAAGTGATGACAATGATATAATGACAACAGTAGGCACTCTGGAAATACCCAGAAGGGTTTAATAAATAAATCCCTAAATGATAAAGGATGAAAGGATAACTAAAAATAATCCATTAGATGTATAACAAAAAGAAAAAATAATTCCAATAGCAAAAAAAAATTAAAAAAAATAAATAAAAAAAAGAGGCCAGTGATGATGTAAGCCAGTAAAAAATCACAATTCCAGCAAAATAAATGGAAGAAAAAAAGTTACCTCTGGATAAGTCTAAAAAACAGGTATCTGGGTTCGTGAGTCTGTAAAGCCCTCCGGGGCTAGGGATGGGGACTCTCTCTCTCCGGAAAGCGGTGCACCGCCAATGGTGGCTAGATTCAGTGAGCTCACCCTCTCTTCCTGTGTCCTGGAACGCAGAGACATTTATTTTGCTGGAATTGTGATTTTTTACTGGCTTACATCATCACTGGCCCCTTCTTTTTTATTTATTTATTTTAAAAAAAAAATTGCTATTGGAATTATTTTTTCTTTTTGTTATAGATCTAATGGACTATTTTTAGTTATCCTTTCATCCTTTATCATTTAGGGATTTATTTATTAAACCCTTCTGGGTATTTCCAGAGTGCCTACTGTTGTCATTATATCATTGTCATCACTTTTGTGTATTTTTGCATCTATTTTTATTTTATTTTATTTTATTTTATTCTATTTTGCGGATTGTAAATTCATAGCGCTGTGGGTCAATACTATGGTTTTTGCTTGATGAGTAGCTGAAGGTACCACATTTTTGGCTTTAGTATTTGGATAGTATACCTTGAAACATAATGCATCTTTCTTCTTGTCATGCCGTTAGTTTTCCACAAGTGCACCCAATTTTATTGAAAGCACATAGACCTGTGCATGAAAATAATGACATCTGGGGAAATGCAACATTTGGCAGCTGGACAGATGGGGGCATTTTTAGCTAAATGCAGGCTGGGCACATGATTATGCCCTAAATTGCACCCATATGAGAAAACTAGATTATGTTTTGCAGGACTGAATATTTAAATGAGTTTCAAAAGGTGGATATAGTACATGTATGGGGGCACTTCTTGGTTTCTAGATGGCTACAGAACATTTTACATCTCTCAAAAGAACTTCAGGTGCTGGTAAACAACATGTACCATATATTACAGATGCCTGCTAACTTTTGGTGAAGTTGACCATCCAGAGTTATAATAAGCTCTGGGCAGAAGGCATTATACAAGCTGCATTGTCTTGCATCTATGGCCCACCCAAAGTTCACCCAGCATTCACTAAAAACTGTACTGTGTATTCACCAAAGGTATTATACATTCCCAGGGTCACCAAGAGGTGGAGGGGTGATGTTAACTAATTACTCGGGCTCGGACATGCCAGGGGGCCGGGTCTAGGCCCTCACTGCCAACGTTTTTGTGTTTTTTTAACCTACATTTTTTTTCCTTTTCTCCTTTTTTTGTGGCGTGGGGGTGTGGGACGGGTAGCTGGTTGGCTCCACCTCGTTAGTTGGTGGGGGGTAGCAGGGTAGTTAAAAAAAAAAACATATACTCACGTGATCGCGGCGCCGGCATCCCTCTTCCCTCCTCCCTGCTCCGTTCACACTAAATGTTGGGCATGACATCATCAAGTCATGCCCGACATTCAGTGAGGAGCGGCACAGAGAGGACCCAGCAAGAAGCAAGGAGACTGTAGAGAAGAAAAGAAAAGAGATGAAAGAAGCTAATATAAAGGTAAGTAAAGGAACGGATGCGAGGGGAGGAAAACAGAAAAGCACAGGGGGGGGAGAAAGGCACAGTGTGATGAAAAAGGGAGAGGAAAGCACAGTGTGATGAAAAAGGGGGGGAAGGCACAGTGTGGTGAAAAAGAGGGGGGAATGGCACAGTGTGATAAAAAAAGGGGGGGAGGCACAGTGTGATGAAAATGAGGGGGGAACTGCACAGTTTGATGAAAAAGGGGGGAGGGAAGGCAAGGCACAGTGTGATGAAGAAGGGGGGAAGCAGCATGGCACAGTGATGAAGGGGGAGAGCAGCATGGCACAGAGTGATGAAAGGGGGCAGCATGGCACAGTGTGATGAAAGGGGGCCAGGTTAAGAGGGAAAATCAGCTCGGAGGGCGCAGTGTGATCATAAGGGAGTGCAGCGTGGTTTTGATAAAGTGGCACAGTGTGATCATAAGGGGACACAGCGTGGTTGTGATGAAAGAGCAAAGTAATGTGTGCGTAATTGCACAGGGGCCTTGTGGCAATGTAGTGTGTGTGAGGTAGGTGGCGGCTAATTAATGGGTGCTATTTTGTTTGTGGGGCGATGGTGAGGCAATTTAATAGTGGGGACTATTAATTTAAGATGGGGTGGTTTGGGGGCTATTGAATGCGAGGGTGAGTTTGGGTAGAATGAGGTCTCTTTAGTAAATGTGACTATAAATTACTTAATGGCAGTGATGGTTGCAGGAAATAAGTATATTCATGAAATGTAAATACTATTAATTTATTGCTGGGGCTGTTTGGAGGGAGGGAAATAGGTTTATTTATTAAATGGGAATACTGTTATTTGCATAGTCATGCCCCCAATCATATGAACACACCCAGTTCCACTTTTGCGCCACCGCTGTGCGGAGGCACAAAATGTTTTAACATGCTCAACTATAAGAAGGGCCCCATGAAGTTGTTGTACCGGAGCCCTGAATTCCTCTTGGCAGCCCTGCACATTCCTAATATTTACTGGCCTTGCATTATGGTTGAATGTACTTAAGCACTACATACTACAGTGGCTTGCAAAGCATCCATGTTTACTAGCATGTGATTAGAGTAAAGGACTTTTTCACGGGTTAGTGTTTTGATTACATGGAAGATGCTCATTTATAATGTTTACTTTATTGTTTTATATTATTTATGTTGAAATAAATTAAGCTCTAAAATATATTAGTGAAACGTTTTTTATTTTTAATTCTAAAATTAATGTGTGTACCATAATGTACATTCTGTAAGATAGCTTTCTCTGGTGTTTCACTTGAGCTTGTTTATGGTTCATTATCACTGCACAAAGTTCCTATAGGGAAAAACTTCTGTGAAGGTTATTTACTACATGACATTTCTGCTGTATCCAATATTCAAAGAGATGTCATACATTTCATTGACCCCCAAAAATAATTTTTACAAACTTTTTTTTGTTTTGGTTTTGCCAAAGTGTTGCCTGGATGCAACTTTTGACTCGTCAACCAAGATAATTCTTCAGGGAAGTAAACATATTATTCTGGATTATTATCTACAGATTTTGTTCACATACTTAGAAATGAAACAGAAATGTTCTTTGGAAAGAATACTGACCTAGATTTGGGATAAGTAAAAATGAAAACCTCCTGTACATTTATTTGAAGGGTCTGATAATGAATTCATCCTCTTGAAAAATGAGTCTAGTATATCAATGACAGAATTAAAATGATCATTTTGTCTTAGCATTAAGCATTACAATTCATACCAGCTGTTAATATACTTGCAATGCATTGGTAGAAGGTGGAAGGATAAGATTCACTAAACAAAACACTGGTTCAGGCTCCTTTTGGAAGTATATTGTTATTCATGTATCTGGGTTCACAGATATAGCTGTAATTCTAGAGTTTTGTTCTTCAAATTTGCTATTTATATTATTCACATAAGTTTAATTTTATTTTTTGAGCACTATAATTGTTATGCCAGCACTAAACCCCAAAATCAAATATTTCAGAGATAAACCATGAAGTAAAATATACTGGTTTTGTGTTAAACTGATATTCTATTGTAGCACGGTTAAAAAATAAAATATAACTTCCCTACTCCCTTACCGATATTTTTAAGACAATATTCTAACAGGATCTGATATACATCAAAAATCTGATAATGAATTTATTTGAGCTGCTGTGACATTAATGTCCTATCCCTGTATATGAATCAACCAATCCATAAAGTGTATTTCAGCAAAGCAAGTATGCTAAGAAGATACTCTGTATCTGCGCTTAGACAAGCACCTCTCTCCTAACATGTCCACTTGCTGCAGAGCAGTGAAAGAGAGAATGGTGGACTAGTTAAGCGTAATAAAATGTGAATGGAAGAAGGATTGTTTCGCCTCCAGCATAGGAATGCATTCTTTATTGTAATAGTGGTTATTTTGTAAACTTTTTTTTAACACATGAGGTGGAGATGATTAATTCGCTAATTCTTCAAAATGTAACAATAACCCCTCATTACTTAACTAAGGGTGGCCAGTGGAAGTCTGTGACTGGAACATCATTGCATTTGCTATTAGGCTTCATATATTACAGCAAATGCAACCTTCCTTCTCGCGTACGCATTAAAATAACTAAACCTTTTTTTAGTATACACACACACAAAAAAATAAATATTTAAAGAACAGAGTGACAGAACACAAAAGGAGCATTCAAAGAGAAGTAAAAACTCACAGTGTACCAGAGCACTTCAAGAACCTCCACAGACAGGACCCCAGTGTACTAAAATTAACTGGGGTAAAAAAAGGGAGAAGAAAGCATGGAGAGGAACAAACTACAACACAAAAATCTTGAAAGAAGCGGCAAAGTGGGTATTCACTATGAATATCATCTCACCAAATGGTCTAAATCTAGACATAGACCTAGGTAGTTTCCTTAAATTACAATGATGAAAAATAAAATAATAAAAATAAAAATAAGTTTTAACCTCCCTCCTTTAAGAAGTCCACTCTATCTACTCTTTTCACATAGATATTGAAACACATAATAGAAAGATCATTCCATAATTACTACATATCAAAATACCTATCCGCAAGATTAAAACAAAAAACACGTTGTTTGAAAAAAAAACACGGCTTTCTGTGAAAAGACACACTAAGCAATATGGAACACCTGGACATAAACCCATTAAGAATTATTATTGAAATTATTATTGGATACTAATTAACACCTACCCCTCCCACTTCTGGCAATTGCTACACTTTGTGGCACACATACGTGCTTAGACTTGCCTTTGAAGAAGCCCTTAATCTAGAGGGGTGAAATGCATTGGACTTTGGACTTTATGAGCTCTTGAAAAGTTGCCTTACTGGATCTCAACCTACAATACAGATACTACTTTTATACAGTCGGTAGCACTACTGCAGACCTCGTTCTGCTGATTCCTCTTCAATTAAAAAGATTGAATGTCTCTGTGGCAAGTCTCTACACCATAGCCCAGGATCTGCCTTTCCGGGAGTGAAGGCAGAAGCTCTCACACAGAAGATCCAGAATCGCAATAAGAACATCAGCGGAGGTTGCAGCCCCCACAACATACATGTGAGTGTACTGAAAGTTACAGAAACACTATTTAAACTTTATAACTGAAAATTACTTTTATAACATTTGAACTTTACTCAGACTCTAAGGGGCATATTCAATTCTTAAAAAGTTCCGCGGCGTAAAAACTATTAAAGTTAATACGGTAAAATCTAGCTGGATTTCAGCTTGTGGCTCAGGGAGCTGCGAGCTGAAATCCAGCGAGTAAATTACCGTATTAACTGTTTTTCCACGCTCGATTACCGTAATAATGGTAATCGTGCGCGGACCGCGGGATTTTTGGCGATCCCGTCGACAATTGAATATGTCCCTAAACTGTAGAAAAGGACCATCCCAAACTAATTGTTTACATTTTATGAGCTCAATAATATCATTTTGTTTTTATTCTGTCCTGATGTTGGAGCTTCCCTGCAATAAATGTATTCCTCATTCACAATATGAATTCTAACTTCAACTTAGTCGGTCTATGCCAAAGCATTACTATTGTTTTTATTTGCTGAAACTAGCATTTTTACACTTGAAAACATTTACTATTCACCCACATATAACATTATACCTCATAACCATATTTACGGATACTATGAAGGCACTTCATGTTATTGTGAGTTTTCTAGCATGGGATCTTATTGTATTAAACTGCTTCTGGAAGTGCAGTCATCTTATCATAACAACAGGGGCATAAATTGTCCAATATATTATTTTTTTGTTTTTGAAGTGGCCCCCACTCTCCAGTAGCCCAAGAATTATGTTTAATTCATGTTCATAAGAGCTGACCAGCGCCACTGGAACTTTAAGTATTGGGCTAAGTGTAGCTAATCTGTAATTACAAAGTAATGGCCAGTTATGTCAGTAGTTACTCCCCTATTCATATGGTCATCATGTACAATTTTAAGACCACCACTGACTACAAGTGTTGCACTTACTGAAAAATGACACTAGAAACATTCGCTTTTTAACAGTTGTGGCTGGATCAATTATAAATGACTTATTGTATAAATATATTTCAATTATTAGAGCAGTGCACTAATTTATATAATTGCAAATGTGCTGCTTCTGATACTGTGTTATATTGTGTATTAGAAATGTACTGATTTCTGATGCAATAGCTGTTTGTTAGTTGAAGTCTGTTTTGCTAATAGCAGGAAATGCTAAGTAACACTTGCTTTAGTCTGTATACACAGCAGGGAGCCTCTGCCTTTCTGTCCTGTGTGGCTTTTCATCATGCATCTCAGAACCTGTCCAAATAATGCAAGCTGTAAATGATTGAGGCTATCGCAAATTGATGTAAATTTTGTTCGCGTTAGCTCCACGGTTAAAGGATATATTGCATCCTGATGGAAATTATCGAAAGTTATTTATCAGTCTTTGCGGAGCCATCTCCAATCAGGGGTCTGGTTTCCTGTGACCTACAGATTAGACCTAAATCTAATCCGTTATCCAGCTGTTCTGAGGTTTGGACCCAACGTATAGTACCACTGCTCTGCCTGCTACCCAGCAGCTCTGGCCAGTGTGATAGGCCAAGGGGAAGCCATTCACAGCAACCCTGATCTCCAGGAAGAGGTCATTGATACAAGCCCAGGTGCTCATTTGAGGAGGTACACTAGCAGTGACAGTTACACAGAAGGAAGTGGATGGATGCCTCTAAGAAGTCCAGTGGTGGCAGCATCGCAAGCCCTTGATACTATGGTTAGTGGGCACTTTTAGGAGAAAGAAAAGGGGGTGGTGCGACATAAGCCCAGCCAGTACCCAGCAACACAACAGACAGGGTGGCATAGGCGGTCCATCCAGTCACAATGGTATTACATGAAGATGTATCCCCCCTCTTTTTTTCTGTTTTATACAATTGATAAAGTGGGGAAAATGTATTGTCCAATTCAATTGCTTAAAGGGAAAATAAATACATTTATTAGTACAATATTAGTTTAATAATGGCATTACGTAAGCACAGCCAACATTAGCTTGAGAGTTACAATACTGAATTCTCTGACCACAGTTAGTCAGACTATTTGAACAATGGAATCAGTTGCAACATATACATAAGTAATTACATTGTTTACACTATGTTCCAAAAAGTTAAATACAATATCAATTAATATCATTGCTCTTCAGTCTCTTCGGACGGTTGAATGGAGTCTCTCTTTGGTCCCTCAGGCAATGTTGACATCTGGACCATCAGATCAGTACATATCACAGATATAACTTAAATGGAAACATTACAATTAGTGAAGTCATATTTACTTTTTAATTAATAAGGCTTTAATAACAGTTATGATTTGGACATTTCGCAAGACTCTGGACCTCATGATTATTACTTTTATCTTCTATTAGTTACTGACTGTGAATTCAATACTTTGAACTTCACGTCCCACATCTGAGTGTTGTCTCAGTATGGAAATATATTTAGTACTGTACAACAAAAGGCTGTGTTTATACCAAATGTTTAAATTTAGGTTTTAACATATAGATGTGGTTTTAAAATTAAAATACATGAGACTCCAATTAATATTCAAATAAGCTAGTTTAATACATAGAGATACTGTCTGAATGAAAGGTATTGTTTCAATATAGGAATTTTGTTTTTCTCCTATTTATGAAGGACAATTATAGCATCATAATAAAATACAATTAACTGACCATTAAAGATACAATCATATCAATTTATTAAAAAAAAATTTTTTTTAACACAATTGATCTAAGCAGGGTTGGCGTGTGTGTCCTAAGCTTATTCTCCTTCATCGAGTGACTCACAACATGTTCTCCCCGCTCAACTTTTGCTTTATGTGGCATGGCGGCAGGACTGCATCTTCTTTTCATGAGAATGTGGAGCTGGGCTGGACTCACAGCCCGTTACCAGCATGAAGGAGTAGTAGGTAGCTCCACAGGTAAGAAATTGGTGGTTGTTGCCATTACTTGCCTGTAGCCAGTAGCCAGCACTCAGTGATGGGGTGCCAATGTGTAAATAAAGACATTGAATAAGTGACATGATCATTATGTAACAAGACTGCACTGATTCTCTACTTAGCGTTTACCCATGGTGTACTGGTTACTGTGATCTGTACTTTGTGTCTCTACCATTTGAGACACAATACTGTCATTCAGAAAGTTTAGACACAAATTACAAATAACCTTTGAGCAACTATAATAAACTTGACTGGGTATCTAACTATAAAACTATGCACAGAAAAGAGGCCTTGCTTTTAGGAGTTGAAACATTAGTTTCCTTCTAAACTCAAGGTAGGTCTAGAGATTATAAATATATTTAAATTACCCATTAAGTTCCATTTTGCAGTATATTCTACATTAATGCACCAATTTGTTTAATAACTTGAATTGGTGTTCTATGCAAGTCATATCTCCAGCTTTAAAATATTCCAGGTACTGTATTTCGATCTCTTCTGTTACAAAACAAGAATATGTTGCCATAGCAACCAGAAGATGCTTTTTATTATAGCTAAATTCCACAGGCACTTTATTTTAGGCATCTTTAAGAAGTCAAATAATAAAATACAGTGTCAGTGTAAATGTTCAGATGTTCTCTGCTAACAGTTTTAATAAAAGAAGGAACTTGAAGGTAAGATTGGAGACAGACTCAGTTTTGAAAGGGTTGTAAGTAATTTGTACTGTCTACTTCTGTAGCATATCATCCTGTGTGGTATTATTCAGTAGAAGAAAAATAAACTGAATTGTAACAAATGCATACTTAGATCACTCAAATAGATGAAGCCAATGCTTTTTGAACATGTTTAATATTAGTTAGCATCTGACAAGGGAATTAAATAATTTAAGGAAAAAAAAGGCACAGAGATTGCACAAAATATCCATTTACTGTGTGCAAACTTTTTTTTTTTACATATTTCAAAGAACAAGTGTTACCATTTTGCCCGTTGCACTTTTCCTCCGCAATAAATTCTGGTGAGATTTTATTAAAATTTACATGGTAGCGACAAAAGCAAACTCAATAGCAAAATGAAATATATATTATGGATAGAGATTTTCAAAACTGTTATGTGAAAAATTCACCTCATTACCCATTTTGCCTTGAAATTTTACTTGTTTCTCTGGTGATTTTAGCTTTAAGACTTCTTAGTCATATCCCAATCATAACACACAGCAGAATTAATTGAACTTCATTGTCCCAGCAATATTCATATACTATAAATTTGGGTTGGGTTCTGAATGTCTTTATGAAAATGTTGGCAGGCTGATTTTTTTTTTTTCTTTTTTAACATTTTTTTTTTATTGCAATATTTTTTTCTTTTGACTTTGTTTTTTCCGCTGGGGGGGGGGGGCAGCGCGGGGGTGTCTCCAACCCGTTCGTGGTGGGGGGTGCTGGATAGTTTCAAAAACAAAAGTAATATACTCACCTGATCGCGGCACCGGCGTGCCTACTCTCTGCTCCGTTCATACTGAATGTCGGGCGTGACGTCATCAAGTCACGCCCGAAATTCAGTGAGGAGCGCCACAGAGAGGACCAAGACAAGAAGATAGAATAAAGAATAGAAGACAGAAGAGGAGAAAGAAGTATAGGAACGGAGAGGCAAGGGTAGGAAAGCAGAAAGGGACAGTGTGATAAAGAAGGGAGGAGAGAGGCACAGAGTGACAAAAAAGGAGGGAGAGAGGCACAGTGTGATAAAGAAGGGGGGAGAGGCACAGTGTGATAAAGAAGGGGGGAGAGGCACAGTGTGATATAGAAGAGGGAGTGGCACATTGTGATATAGAAGGAGGAAAGCAGCATGGAGGGCGCAGTGTGATCATAAGGGGGCACAGTGTAGTTCAGATAAAGGGGCACAGTATCGTGTGTGTGGCTTGTTGCAATGTAATGTGTGTGAGGTAAGTGGTGGCTAATTAATGGGTGCTATTTTGTCTGTAGGGTGATGGTGAGGCAATTTAATAGTGGGGACTATTAATTTAAGATGGGGTGGTTTGGGGGCTATTGAATGTGGGGGTGAGTTTGGGGAGAATGAGGTCTATCTATTAAATGTGACTATGAATTATTAAAAAGTCACATATTAATAATATTAATTATTTATTGATGGTTGCGGGAAATAGGTATTGCTGGGGCTGTTTGCAGGGAGGGAAATAGGTTTATTTATTAAATGGGAATACTATTATTTTAATGTTTGGGCTGGAGGAAGGCCTAATTATTACTTATTATGGGTAGTATTGATTTAACATCAGGGCTGGTTGTCATTTTCTAAATGTACCCACTTTTTTTTCCAAATCGGGTTCCCAACATTTCAGGATCCAGACAAGCCGCAACTAAAGAAAGCAGCAGCCACAGGTGGTGAAAGTGAGAAGAACAGGTAGTAGAGAGTAGGAGAGTGTGTGAAATGTTGTGATTCTAGTGGACCAATCCCAATTTTGGTGAGTGTTCTGCCCAATGTAAGGGGCAGGCCAAGACTGTGAACTGTTTATGTACACACTGGATTCTTTCTATACTACACTATGGTGCTAGATGTCCTGAAAGTCATGGGTGCTGGGACATATGTATCGCTCTGGCAAGTGGGCACTGCACCCTTGTGTCAATGGTGTACACAACAATGCAGGTTTTTTTTGTGTAGGAGGGTGGCCTAGCAGTTTTCACCTGCTAGCACGCCACAATGAAGCAAAACCACGCCCCAATGATGCATAGCCACGCCCCAATGGTGCATAGCCACACCCCAATAGTATGACCACACCCATATAATTTTTTTTAAGCACACTCAACTATAAGGGGGGCCCCATGAAATTTGTACCGGGGCCCTGAATTCCTCTTGGCAGCCCTGGTATTAGCCACACATACGCATCCAGGAGACGCATCTGTTATAAAAAAAAAGAGTTTAAGCGCAAGAGCTCATTAACAGCGGGAGCACTTAGCAAGCTAGTACTGTGCTGTGTTATGAGTTTATTTCTTTTTGCCAAGACCAGGATACCTAGATTTATACCAGATGGAGATAAAGCCAATAATGCCAGCATGGATTTACATTAACAACAAAGAGGGTATGAGAGGGTTGTCTAGGTAAGGAGTTTATTTAGGTGCTTATTTCAAATACATTTATTTTTTAAATGATTTATGTGTGTGTTTTATTTACATTCCCTATGGTGCCCTACATGCCCAGTGGTACACTAAGTGTTAGAATGCTCTGTCAGCTATGTAGTACTGGCACTGAATTGTTTTTGTGGGACCGATCCCTCTAAGAAATTCAGCCCTTTGCTGAAAAGCCTAGAGGCATTATGGCAAGGGAACAAATTGTGGGGAGCTCAAGATTTTTGACCCTCCAATGTTGTCAGTACCAGACTAGTCCAGCAGTAATAGTGCTGGTACCAGGGCCGGATTAAGGGAATGGAGGCCCCTGGGCTAAGGGGGCCTCCATTCCCCCGTGATGCCCCCCCCCCCCCCCCCCCGATGAGCCGAGCCCTCTCCTTCCCCCCCGGAACTTACTTCCTTCTCCTCCTTCCCCGGCGTGCTGTACGCTCTTTACTGAGGAGATCTCGTGAGAGTGAGACTCACGAGATCTCCTCAGTAAGGAGACTACATCGCGCCGGGGAAGGACCGCAGTGAAAGTGCTCAGCAGCACTGATCGCACCAGGGGCGCCCCCGCCCCTGACCGATCAATACTGCTGCTGAGCACTTTCAAGGGCCCCCTGGATGCCCGAGGCCCCTGGGCTGTAGCCCAGTTAGCCCTAGGGTTAATCCGGCCCTGGCTGGTACTGGTAATTTTAGAGTCCCCATACTTTTTGTCACCCCCCAATTTTGTCAGTGTCAGCCCATTCTGGCAGCATTAAGACTGATTAAGCTAAGCTTTTAGGCGAAAGCATGTTTTTTTAAAATATGTAAATAATGTTCTTGGGATATGCTTAAAATTACTATACATTTTAAGGTTATCTAAAGAAAAGAAAATGTAGACAACTTGTGCACTTATCTTAGTATACAAGCGGCACTGAGTACTAAGTGATGCAGGTTTGGATTCTGAATGACTAATTTGTAACCAAAGCGATAATACATATAACTGTCACAGAGCTAAAAGGAGTTAATGATGTTCTTCAGCACAGATTTTTTTATGGTTGTAGAAGAAATTTAGAAGTGGCAGTATGGAAATGTAGATGGTAGATGGGATGGGATGGAAAATGCATAGAAACATAGAATTTGATTGCAATTATGAACCGCTTGCCCATCTAGTCTGCGCATTTTTTTTATTAACGTATGGTAACCTCACACCCTATTTGGTCTTTTAATCATTATAAGGATATCATTAGGTCTATCCCAAGCATATTTAAATTAATCTAATGTATTAGCCTCTACCACCTCTAATGGGAGGCTAATCCACTTATCCACTACCCTCTCTGTGAAGTAGCTTTTCTTCAAATTGCCTCATAACCTGCTTCCCTCCAGTTTCAGTGCATGTCCTCATGTTCTAATATTTCTCTTTGTTTAAAGAATGTTTCCCTCTTATACCTTATTAAAACCCTTGATATATTTGAAAGTTTCTATCATGATCCTCCTTCCTCTTCTCTGTTCTAAACTAAACAGATAGATCTTTTAGTCTTTGCAGGTAAATATTGTGATATACCATGTCCCATTTTGGTTGTTTTTCTTTGTACAGTCTTGTAAAGAACTCAACACAGTATTCTAGATGAGGCCTTACCAATGACCTATACAGCGGCATTATTGCTTCTTTATTTCTGCTACTGATTCCTCTCACCATCATCATCATCATCAACATTTATTTATATAGCGCCAGCAGATTCTATAGCTCTTTACAATTGAGAACAAACAGTAATAAAACAATACTGGGCAATACATACAGAGAGGTAAGAGGGCCCTGCTCTCAAACTTACAATCTATTGCTCAATGGTTTGATACACAAGGGTACGTGCTGCATCATATTGCATATTTGTCCGGCTAGCATGCAAAGGTTTAAAAGTATCTAGTGGGATTTACAGTATTCAGATCATCCCTTGTCATTAATACAATTAGTTCTGGGATTTTCTTTCCTAAGCTCCTAGCATTTGCACACATAGCTCTAAGAGTTTTGTTTGTGCATCTTCTATTCCTATCGTCTATGTTTATATCTCTATATGTTTATTTTCTTTTGATCTGTATTGTCTTCTTTTACTGTGGGTATGATTTCTGTTTCAGTAGCCTGTAGAAAAGATTCCTCTTGGTTGGGGGAGCAGATTGTTTTATTCCTGTTTTGTTCATTGCCCCCTCTGCTAGTTTAAATAGTTCCTGATGAAGCTTCCAAACTGCTCACTCAGTATTCTAAGATGGGTGCAGGTCGTCAGTTTTTTTAGGCCCCAATGTTGCCAGATGGCATTACTTTGGTCTATTAATCCAAATCTCTCCTCATAATACTACTTCCTTAGCCATACACTGAAGTTTCTAATGCAGTGAAATCTCTCTATCTTTTATGCACTTGCAATACTGCTGAAAAATTTAGTGGTTGCCACCTGTTTTAGAACAGTCCCTAACTTTCTAAATTAATCTTTTACTGCCATGACTTAAGCATTAGTCAGGTCGTTTGTCCCCAGGTGGACAATGACATCCACCTCCCCAGCTTTTCTTGCTGCTTTCATAATTCTTAGTATGCTCTCTTTATCCCTTGGAGTTGTGGCTCCAGGTAAGCACCATATTTGTTTCTCTACTTCATTTTTTTTTCTTTCTTTACTGCTTTTCCTAGATGTATGCATCGTTTAATAGAATTCCCCAAGAGAAATGTAGTTCTTTTTGGACATTCAATTTTCCTGTTCCTATAGTTAGAAGTACCCAATCCTTATGTTCTGTGTTACCTATATTATTTGTACATTCCAGTCCTGCAAGAGCAGCATATGAGTTTTGCAATGTCACAGCTTATAAGATGTGTCTGTGCCCCTCTGGATATTTCCCTTTTGCGGAGCTCACAGGCAGAATGTCTTCTGAGGTATCTCTGATGCAGTGGTGGCTTGAAGAATACAGAGACCGTACACACCTCAGCCTGCAGTTTGGCTATTTCCTCCCATAACAAAGAAAATTATTTGCAGATTGGATAGATGCTGAGTTTTCACAATGTCGCCTGCAAAACAAAAGCTTTACATCTACTGCACTGCACTAGTCCAAACATTGTGTCAGATATTAATGGTAGTGTCAATATATGTGCACCTGCTTTTGCATTCTAACTCACATGATAGTGTTTCAAACTCTAGTTCACTCAAGCATTCAAGTTGTTTCACTGTAGAATGCAAGCTACTACAATGAGCCATGAAATCTATAGGAGAGGTGGCGGTATGGAATACCACTATACACATCTCCACTTCAACCACTGTATAAAAAAATATATATTATATATATATATATATATATATATATATATATATATATATATAGTAACAAAAAAACAGGCAGGGCGCCTCAACGTGCATTACCAAACATATAAAGAGATAGAGGTAATATACTGCGTACCGTGAGGTATAATTAGGTCGTCTATTCAGGGATGCATGATCCTCCTCATAGGTTGTTCCTCCCAGTGGATCAGATAACGGACAATGCAAAAAATAGAGCAACATAGAGTAGTACTGTCAAGCTATAAAGTCACACCACTTGTGAACACATGTACCACCTATTAAACCTCTTTATCGTGAGAGGGAGCATATAGGCCCAAAGTGTAAGTGAATGACCTGTGTAAAACACCCACATAGACCACTCATATATAGAAGTATGAACTGCGTACCAGATATTCTCTAGGTGACAGCAGGAAGTGATTTCTTGGATGATCAGATGTATATTATCTCCATCCCAACCTCATTCATTGGCGGCAGAAACGACAAGGAATGGCATGGTGTAAGAAATACGATTGTATTTTGACAGGCTGTGCAAAAGGTGACAATGCTTTCATTCCACGCATACCTCTCATTCCATCTGATATGCCATTTCAATTTAAGCGTCTACAATTTTCAGTTCGTTTAGCTTTTGCCATGTCTATCAATAAGGCCCAAGGACAATCTTTACATGTAGCTGGAGTCAACTTGGACTCACCTTGCTTTTCTCATGGACAATTTTACGTTGTCTGCTCAAGAGTTGGATCACCAAGAAATTTGTATGTATTTGCCCCAAATGAAGAAACAAGAAATATAGTTTATCAAGCTGTTTTGAAGTACCGTATTTATTGGCGTATAACACGCACAGGCGTATAACACGCATCTTCATTTTAAGAGGGAAATTTCAGGAAGATTTATTTTGCCATTCTGGTCTCCTTTAAATCTGTGCACACTGCTGCACAACATCTATGTAATACACTAGCACTTTGTTAAATATATATATATATATATTATAGAAATAATTTTAGAAGCACATACAGTAATATTTATTACTTGCACATATTGGATCCAGCATGCTGGCACTATTGTATCACCAGTTTTTCACATATGGGAATTAGCATGTTAGCACTTTATATAATTATTTTAAAATGACTATATACCGTATTTTATCTGTTTAATTGTTAGTTCGTTGTTGCGCCGTACACAAAACCCCACTTTACTTCACTACTTTACTTGTACCTGACGGGTACAAGTTCTCCTACCTCAGACAGCGAACTCTCGCAGTGCAGAGCGTTGCCGTAGTTACGCTCCGATGGCCGCGAGAATTAGACGTGAGGAAGGCGCGGCTTGCCGTTGCCTACTGATTGCCTCACACTCCACACGCTATAAAAACATGGCTTCTTAACATTATATCGGCGTATAACACGCATACATCATTTGCCCCCTGTTTTCAGGGGGAAAAAAGTGCGTGTTATACGCCGATAAATACGGTAATTGTTTATCGGTTCGTTCCATCATATACAGTTCAAATACAGTTTGACATTTTCACTTTTCCCCTTCTACTGGTCCAATTTTAACATGATATTTACATGTATGTTTAATATTTAGATTGATTTTTGTAAATAAACATTCTTTAAGTCCCGGGCAACGCCGGGTATTCTGCTAGTGTATGTATATATATATATATATATATACTAGAAAAGGTGTGCGCTACGCTGAAGACGTCTTGAATAACCCATAACTGGTGTGCTACTGGTGTGCTAATAACCACAATGCTGGTGTGCTACTTTGCTGGCAGGTTTTTTTTAAGTGACTACACTACATTTTGCTTCTTCCCAAAACTGGCTGACTGTTAAGTCTCCTCTTGTTTCCTCAACATAAGCAGATAATTCATGTGATAACATTAAAAATGCAGCTAAATTAGGCTCCTTGTCCAGAATGAATTAGTCCTATACAGAGAACAGAAAAATAAAGTGACTTTACAAGTACTTATAAATAGGATATGTATTCCCTTTAAACATTTTTATTTCTATTGAATATGTTTTATATTTGTCAGCAGTAAAAGAGATACACTTTAGTAGTGTAAATTTGATGTGAAATAATAAAAATGGCTAAAATGGACGCAGTTTTTAATTCTCTGTGCTTTTGAAAACTGAGAATATATATTATAAATTGCTTTTCTTCTGAGTTCGTTTAGTTTTCTGGTTGTAAAAAAAAAATACCACAGATGTTCAATCTTTGTTCTGCGATCAAACCCAAATAACATAGGTAGAATGAGAAATAGCCTTTTGTTTTGTTTCTATCTGGGGATGACTGTGGTCTGGTTCAAAGAAACAATAAAGCCTTCAGGAAGTTTAGCACCTGATGATAAATGGTGGCACTCTACACCCTGGAGGCCATGTTTGTAAACTTATGGAATAAACTGGAAGTTAGTGAGACAATTTATTGACAGCACATTGGGGCACATGTTTGCAACATGATTGTCATAGGTTTTATTTTGACTACATGCAATGCCAAAAGTAAATCCGGTTCTGAGCATCAACTGTATCCTTGAAAATTGTATACCACTTATCTGATTTAGGGGCATATTTATGTACTAATGCAATTGATGAAAGATAGTTTTCAATCCTAGATGCATAGATAAGGATTGAACTATCTTTCATATTTATCAAAAAAGTAACACAGGGACAGCAGTCACAATAAACTGCTGTCCCTGTGAAGTCTAACACTCACCTTATCACTGCATCTTCGTACCTGCCGACCAGCATGATCCACAGCAGCCTTGTGCGCATGCTCCGTAATGAAATCTTCAGGTATGCGCACATACTTCCCTACACTTCACTGTTGCAGAGAGCGATGTGTGACAGTGAGGGATCATAAGATCCCTCCACACACATGCGCAGTGAAGCTCTATTTTTCACTGAGCTGAAAAATAACAAAAACGGTAATGTATGCCAGCCTAGGTTGACATACATTAACACAGATGCAAAAGTCTTTTCATTCATTCTTGAATTGCGGTACATAGATGTCTATGGGGACTGCTATGTATTTTAAAAAAAAAGTGCAAAGCAGCAGATATCTATGATATCTGCTGCAATGCAGCAATAATAATATACTAGTATATTATATTATATGTATTATTATATACTAGTATATACTTTTTTTTTGTTTTGCGGCCATTCTCCAAAACAGTAGTTTTTGGGGAATTTACAGGCAAAAAATGTTTAATAAATAGATCCCTAAAGAAGTTATTCACTTTAGGGAAAACGTCTATTAATATAAGCACCTCCTCCTTGTAGCAGCTTGGAAGAATTGGCTCAGGGAGCCTTCCCCATTTACTCAAAGACAGAATGTATGATCACACCACAGCTCACATTGCATAGCTGTGGGCTTCCAACTGTCCCTCACTTACTTAGGGAAAGATGGAAGCCCTGACACATAACAAAAGCATGGAAGAACTGTGAGTTTTCCAAGATCTGGAGGTGGGGATAGATAACTATTACCCATTATCTTCCACAGAACTGGCCCAGACATTGTGGCAGCCACACAGCAGTGGAGCCACTGTGGAAGACCAGATCATCTCCACTCCCACTTAAACCCCATGGACCAGAACCCACCCATGTTTAAAAAGGAAAGACCCAGGGGAGGGGAATACACAGTGGGAACTTGACCATGGATGTAAGGGGCCACTCTGGGGGAGGGGATGCTCATTCTGAGCATTGATTCCTGGAAGGTGTAGGGCTGACTGGTGTTGAGTTTCTGTTCTCTACCAGCACACCCGGTGATCACCGCTGTACTGTACCTGAGGATGAAGGCTGTTGCTTCATCTTGGGACCTGTCATACCCTCACTCCATCAGGAGATACTCCCCAGATCCTAGGTAAATTGGTGCACCTGCAAGAGTGGGCAGACTGATACCCATAACCCCACCTTGCTGGTGGAGAGTTGGCCAATCAGCTGGCAATAGTAAGATAGCAAGACTCCCTGGACCTTCTGTTGACAGACTCTTTTGCCTGTCTGTCGAACCTTTGCGCGGCTAAGGTGGGTGGGGAACCTTGCTAGGAATCCTATTGACACTGGTGATTCACTGACCTATTGAACAAAGTGTGCAGTTTTAGATTCTGTTGTTTTACTGTAATAAACGTAAAGATAGCATTGTATCTTTCCTTTTCCAACTTGCCTGTGTGATTTGTGAACCTAAGGGGGGGCAGGTTAAGCTAGTGAACTTCTATTCTAAAAGTCTGGTATCCTCACATGCATATTTTATTTTTTATATAATTATGTGTGATGCGTTTTCCAAACAGAGAGGTTTTTTTTAGAAGTAAAGCTTTTAAAATTTAGAGGTGTATACTTTTTCTGGTCGGTCAAGCTGGACTAAAGCATTAGTGTGCTGATTGTATTATTATTTTTATTATCATAGATTTGTAAAGCGCCACAGTGCTCTGCAGCACCAGACAGTAAGGAAAACAGGACATCATGGCAGCTGGCTTGGGAGGAAATTCTGGTGATATTGACAGTGAGGGACGTTTAAGCGAAGGTGTTGTCTCTGGTAGAAGGGAAGATGATAAGTTCTGTTTTGGACATGTTAAGCTTTAGGAAGCATTGAGACATCCATGGGAGTTAGCAGGAAGACTGTTGAATACACAAGGTAGTACAGAAGGGGAGAGGTTAGGAGAAAAGATATATATATATATATATATATATTAGGGGGTTGTCAGTGTAGAGGTGATACTGGAGGCCTAATGAGCAAATCTGTTTCCCAAGAGAAGAGGTGTACAGTGAAAAATGTAAAGGGCCAAGAAAAGAGCCTTGTAGGAACCCAACAGATAATGGGAGTGGAATGGAAGATGTGTCAGTGGTAGAAACACTAAAGGAGCAGTTCTATAAGTAGGAGTTAACCATAAAATAACTTTTCTACCCCCTGACTTGGGATAAAAGAGTATGCAGTTTCTGCAGCTCTGACACAATGAGGTCAAGTATGCTGACAGTTGGGTGTAGAGGGTCCAGCAACCAAACAGAGATGGCAACAGTAATGACAGCTCTGTGGGTCCCACAACTGAAAAAACATCAGTAGATCCTAAAACAGCACCACAGTGATGTTTCCCAACAGTATTCAGAAACATGCAATGCTTTAGATTTGTGAGATTAAGGAAAAGTGGGAGTCTAGGCTAAGAGCTGAGCCAAAAGCAGAGGTGGGTAGGGAGGGGAGGGGGGGGGGGGGGTAATTGCACTCTACTCCCAATGTTGCAAGACCTGCACTAACCAAGGGTATCCCTCATTTGGGAAATCACAATATGCAATAAAGGTTAGGCGCTCATTGGCGAATGGTATTACCTTAAAGATAATATACTAGGATATAATATTCATCAATAGTATAGGTTGTATGTGAGTGAAAACATCTAATACTCTGTACATCCAGCTATGAGTGATATACTAATAGCCTGATATGTAAGCATAGATTCATCCAATATAATTATTAATAAAACGTGGCTTGTTTCCATACAAACAAGCCAATATAAAATATCAAACAAAATATATAAAAGCTAACGTAATTATTCATGCCATAAAAACCATGCCATAAAAACAGTGCATAGTCCACATAAAATCACATATAAATATTGTGACAGAGTCACTGAAAGGAGGCTAAATGGCAGAGGTATGTGTCCCAGGCTTCCAGCATTGTGTATGTTAAAACATCAGGGAGAAGGTGTAGATGTATGGAAAAGCTTCCCACAGAGTGTTTCCATGCGATAGCAAAATATGGTAAGGGTCCATGGTGTTATGTATGGAGAAAGAGAAGGGTGGGTTCCATACATACAGGAGATGCACTTGTGAGGTGCCTGTTAAAATGCATTTAGAATGTGCAATCAGTGTCTCAGACCTGGGGAGGAGGTGAGTTGCCTCCTGAGACAGTCTGTCGTGGTGAGAATGATATGTTGAGTGTGTGTTTGGACACAAGGTCCAACACCTGAGAGAGGATGTTGCTAAAAATGTATTAGCTAGTAGCCAGACGGCTTGGATTTTGTTTATGCTTTGTTTTGTCTGCAAGCTGGTGAATAAGCTAGCTGTGGCTGTTAACCTGAAACCTCTGATTATACCACAATATACATATAAAAATTGCTACAACCAGCTAAAAAAAGAAAGAAAGGATTGACCATGTGACAAGTGTAGCCAAGTGTCCAGGCAAATAACCAAATAAAATCGATACCCAATGTATGTGCCAGAGGTCAATGCAAAAGTTCACCGAATGGTATTCCAATGGAGATAAATAATTAATGTCTATGCTGTAGAGATCATACCAACTGTCATCATTGAGAGAAGAAATTAGATTGCACTGTATGATCCTGAACAGTGTTTTTATTAAAGCAGTCATCGGACTTCTGTCCGCAAATGTGCCAGTGGTAATGATTTTGAGTAGAAATGGTAATTCACATATATGTGGATACTTGCTGTGCGATAATGATGGCTGAGTCAGCCAACAATTCTTCGGATGGATTGGAGCAAAAACATCGGCAAGATGGAGTTCAGCATTGAGAAAGTGAAATGACGCATGCGTTCCACTGTAGACCGCAAACGTCACTTCCGGTGATCATGCAAACTGAGTAGAATGTCAAATGGGCGTGCCCCAACGAGTTTTGTCTGGAAAAGGATTCTCAATGGTAGAGAGTGAGCTGATGAGTCCTGTATCAGTAGAATGAAAGAAAAGGGCAGTACTACTTCAAGGGAAGGCACACTAAAGACATGAATATTCAGTCTAATAGTGGGAAAATATTCACATCATTGGGGGTTTTTTTTAAAGGTGGATAATACATTAACAAGACACATAAAACCAAAATTTATTGATATACATTAAAAATAAAATTAATGATTAAAAAGCGAAATATTAAAATGTCGGAGTCTGGGACAGGTTGATAACATGGGAGTATATGCAAGAGTATAGTGATGGTAGAATCATATATATATATATATATATATATATATATATATATATATATATATATATATATATATATTTCTCCCTATCCAAGATAATCACAGTAAAAATTCCTAATTAAACATCAAGTGTGGTCAGGACTACACATGTCATGTGAGTGATTAAATCATATATATATATATATATATATATATATATATATATATATATATATATATATATTACACATTACGTGCTAGTAACGTTGATATCTAATGATTTTTATAAATTAAACGTTATTTTGTATATTTGATTAATATAGATGAAGTTCCTAAGTATAAGCTCTATTTCTATGTCCTCGAATGATGGTAAGTATCAGTTCAATATTGTAACGAACCACAGGATATCCGGGATATTAGTTTTATTTCTGAAATTGGCTTATTTTTCCAGGGGTCATAAAAGTGGTAAGTATATAATGACAATAATTTGTGAATACATATGCTTTATGACTTCAAATACATCAATACTAAGTATATCTTTCACTCTTGCTCAGTACATTTCCGTATTAGTATTTGGCGGCTATATGATCATACTCTGTACAGTGTATTGTATTACTTAAACACTATCAGAAAGAAAACTTTCTTGTGCGGGGGATATTCTTTAATACTTACCTAGAGTCCTGTATCAGTATATATAGCGCTCCCACTTGCCAGTTTACATCTGATTGCCTGGATATCGTTATGCAGGGGGGGGGGGGGGGGGGGGGTACGCATCGCCGATGCTGTTAAATTCAATGCTGAGGACACCTACAAAAGAAAAGCGATTTGAGAAGAGAACGACAAGAATATACACAGACTTACCCATGTCACGGTTGGCTTACAGGAAATTGATCCCTAGGCTCTGCTGAACATGAATAAGCCCACCCACGGGCGCGGAGTCTAACAGACAGGTGGTTTTCACCAGGAACCTCCGCAAGGAGGTATGGTCTTAGCTGCACCAAGTCTGCAGGTCGCGGTCCCGTGAGTGAGTGTACAGCAGAACGATGTGGGGGAGCCAGATGAAGTGGATGGAGTCCACAGATGAGTGGTATTAATACAGGCACAACAATAATATAGGCTGATGGTCAGCAGCCAATGAGTCACTAGAAGAAAAGGTGCTCTGTGGTATACAAAGAGAGGACAGAGGCTGTCACTATGAAGTACTCTGGAGATGGTAATGGAAGTACTGGAGCAGCAATAGTTCAACACAGCCAGAGGCTGAAGGCTGACTGGAGTGGTGGAGGTAACTCATAGTAACAGCTGATGAGTCCCAGATGAAATAGCAGCTCTGAACGGTAGTGATGAGAGAACTGGAGCTGTCACAATAGAGTACACTGGAGATGGTAATAGAGGTACTGGAACAGCGATAGTTTAACACGGCTGCAGGATGAGAGCAAACTGGAGTTGTGGAGGTAACTCATAGTAACAGCTGATGAGTGACAGATGTAGTAGCGGCTCTGAGTGGTAGTGATGAGCAGTGCCGTAACGAGGGTTGTGCAGGCGGTGCTGTCGCCCAGGGCGCAAAGCCAAGGGGGCTCAGCAACCGCCCGCTATCTGCCTTCAGCCCTTAAGTTCCGCTTAAGGGCTGAAGAGAGAGAGAGATTTTAACTTACCAGAGTTTGATGCTTCAGCCGTTAAGTTCCGCCGTGGAATGCATGTGCGTTCCACTGACAGGAAGTTCATCATATGCGTTCCAAATGCCTTGTCAGTGGAATGCACATGCGTTCCATGGCGGAACTTAACGGCTGAAGCATCAAACTCCGGTAAGTTAAAGTCTCTCTCTCTCTTTCTCTCCTCCTAATCCCCCCCTACCCCCACCCCCACCCCCCCTCCTCAGATGGGGGACGCCGGTGCCCTGTCTCGCCCAGGGCACCAAAATGTATAGTTACGGCACTGGTGAAGCTGTCACGATGATGTACACTGGAGATGGTAATAGAGGTACTGGAGCAGTGATAGTTCAACATGGCCAGAGACTGAGAGCAGGCTGGAGTAGCGGAGATAACCCGTGGTAACAGCTAATGAGTCACAGATGTAGTAGCGGCTCTGAGTGTTAGTGATAAGAGAACTGAAGCTGTCACGATTATGTACACTGGAGATAGTAAGTGTGGTACTGGAGAAGCGAAGGTTCAACAGGGCCAGAGACTGAGAGCAGGCTGGAGTAGCGGAGGTAACTCGTGATAGCAGCTGAGGAATCACAGGTGTGATAGCGGCTCTGAGTGGTAGCGATGAGAGAACCGGAGCTGTCACGATGAAGTACACTGGAGATGGTAAGAGAGGTACTGGAACAGCGATGGTTTAGCACAGACCACGAACTGAGAGAAGACTGGAACACAGACAAACCACAAGTAGAACAGGAACCAGAACCGCGGGCTGCAGGAAGAGTGAGCTTGAAGAACAGGCATCAGACAGGTGAATCCAGGAGGTTTAAATAGTGCTCCAGAAGTGCTTAGCCAATGAAAAAGAGGAAGGAGGTCCTGAAGTGCAATAGGATTGCACCTGCACAGATCTGAATATAGCTGAATGAATGAATGAACTGGAGAATGTCTGATGCTGGGACATGGCAGTTTCCAGATGAATGGACTGCAGGTAACGAGACAGGTTCTATCTGTGGGACCAGAGCGTTATAACCTGATCAGCGACTGTCCAGATATCTGATCGTAACAGGACACTGACAGCAACTTTTTCCAAATGCACAGGTGTCCGGCAGTAGTGCCTGACGTCAGTGCATCCTCAATGAATTTTTATTTAAAGCGGCAATGTCGGGACCACGCAGGTTAACTGTTAAGAGAGGGGGTATAGGTGCAATCGTGAGCACCTATACCATTTAGTTTACAAAGGCTTCTACATTGTACATGGGTGCATACTTACATTAGCCCCTTAACAACAGCGATATTTGCGTCAGCATGCTCAATGACGTCATCAGACACCTTCTTACTTCATCGTCATTGGCTGAAGTCGGGGTGAAGAGGAGTCATCATCGGTCAAGGTCGGGAACCAGCCTCTTTGGAATTCTCAGGTCGGGGTAAGTCTTTTCGGGCTTCTCGGCATCGATATGCCGTACCCCACCTGTATCACTGGGGTTTGAAAAAGTGGAGATATTGGCTATAGCAAAATGACAGCTAGAATCTGATTGGTTGCTATAGGCAGCATCTCCACTTTTTTGTACCCACAGTTTAGTAAATATACCCCCTAAAACTGTTTTTGCTGTCAACATAGAAGACTTACAGTAGCCCTTTAATGTCATATTCCTTGTTTACCTGTTTTTTGGTGGTCTGGTCAGTACACCTATTGACTATCCAGTTCAAGATGCACTAACCATAGTAGGGTTCTTAAAGGTGATCTTGAATGAAGACAAGGTTTATGTAGCAGGTGGAACATTAAACATCAGCTGTCCGAGTAATGCAATTATTTTATAAAATATTCCTTACTACACCTTTATTCTTTTTAAAAGAGACCATGCTTTGTAAAATTAACAGTGAGACCACTATACTGTTATCTACATAAGAACACATAAAAATACAAGAATTCAACTTGCTTGAACTCACCCAAGTAAAAAACCAAGATCTTTTACTTTTTAGAGTACGCAGAGTAAACAGCTAACAGTACACAGATGGTGGTCAGTTGATAAAAGCACCCATGATCCAAGCTCTGTGATAAAACTATGCTACCTACTATGCCACTATGCCATCCTCCTCGCTAGTCTGCACTCAAGATGTCCCTCCTGCTCTTTGCCCCACATGCCCTTTTCTCTGCTGCTTTTGCTCCAAATGCCCACTCTTCACCTGATTGTGCCCTAAATGCATCCTTTCTCACCTTTTTATGCCACACATGACTTAATCCTCACCTGCAATCTCTGAACCAAGTCATTGGAGTAGTCACAGGACATAGTAATATCAGGATTTCCTGAACATTCAAAGAAGAACTAACCTCAACCATAGTGGTGATTGATAATTATCAATTATCACTTACACTGATTATGGGTGTGGCAGGACGGGCTTATAAAGACTGCAAGGTCTGGCCAGGAGGAAGCAGAACCTGGACTGGAGAAAAACCAGAACCAATCACCACCCTGGTGCCCAGCCAGCGGACCTGGAGGAGATTGTAAAGAAGGAGATAAAACACAGGCTTCTTATAAGCAGAATATTGTGTCTTGTGCACACAGCATACGCACTGCTTAAGGCCATCATCTTAGATGTGTTCCGTAAAACTAATCAGTGGTGATTGATGTAATGCAATCCCTACTATTGCAATAAGTGGTGAAATTATTTTTTGTTGTGCTCCTAGTCCACTTTAGCTCAGGTGGGAGACTCTGTTGTGTGGGGCTAGCTGTTTGTAATTTGCCAATCATGGAATGGGTGGATGTTTTAGATCAGATATAGTCTGGCAGTATATCTTCTGTGCACACCCAAAGATTCAGGCATATCTGCATTATAACAAGCTAACATAGTGTAACAGTAGTCACATTCTGTCTGCTTTATCCTGAGAATTGAGCACTGTTGGAACCTAATATCTGAGGAAATTGTAATTTAGTACATTTTGCAATAAGACAAATCCCTTCCCACATTTGAAAATCTTCTGTAATAACTTCTTGCCAATGTGAGATATAATTTAATCACATCACATCGGATTCTGCTAAGGTCAGTAAGAGCGATAGCTTCTGGTCGTTCTTATTAAAAATGATGAAGAAAAACACATTTCTGAGAGTGAAAGCAAAGAGAGAAGCTGAATAGGATTTTGTACTGTGCACTTGTTTCATGTACACTTATATGAAATATATTATAATTTGTCTTGGAAAAAGGAAGATACAGGATCTTGATATACCATAGGTGATCTATGTTTAATAATGCAGAATAAATTAAATGCAGTTATTTTTTCTATCTGTATAGCTTTTCCCTCTTTACCACCCAATATAGAGGCTGTGTTTGGTGATTTAGGGGTAAAGACCTGAGAAAATATTTCCTGGCATATGTGCTTATTATTACCTGGAAAAGCATTCTTGGGTACACAATTTGCTTGTGCACTTCACTTCAACAATTGGTGCGACCATTCCCCATTCCCTTTGTCCCAATTCTTATAAACATACACACTAGAGTCAATTTATTAGCAGCCAATTAATATAATAGTAGGGGTGTGCACCGGGCACTTTTAGTGTTTTGGGTTTTGGTTCTGATTTAAGGTTTTGGGTTCTGATTTATTTTTAAAAAAAGCATAAAAAGCGCTAAAATCCATTTTTTTGTTTTTTTACACTCCTACGCTATTATTAACCTCAATAACATTCAATAACAATCATTTCCACTAATTTCCAGTGTATTCTGAACACCTCACAATATTCTTTTTAGTCCAAAACGTTGCACCGAGGTAGCTTTCTGGACTGCGTAGTGGAGTGGGCCCGGTACCCAATTTGGTACCGGGGCCACAATATATCACCCTCAATGGGTCTGAATTCCACTGCACAGCTGCCTGCTCCTACATCCTCTACAGCATACACAGGGTGTAGTTCGAGCGCGTCAATACCTCTTGTTTTTGACGATGACAGGTCATTTTCATTAACTTTGGATTTGCCCCCAACACTGAATGTAGCTGATACGCATCTATCTGGACTGCATAGTGGAGTGGCCCCGGTACCCAATTTGGTACCGGGGCCACAATATATCACCCTCAACTGGTCTGAATTCCACTGCACAGATAAAAACAAAGAACATAGTATTAAAAATGGCAGTTCCCCTTTTTTGGAACTACAGAAACAAAGAACGTAGTAATAGAAATGGCAGTTCCTCTTTTTTGGAACTATAAAAACGAACGTATTAAATGTAATATAGATTGCAGTACCTATTCTTTAGAATTGCTTAAATATTTTTTTTTTAGTAATTGTATAATTTTTAAAATACATTTTTGTTAGTAATTTTTAAGAGATTTTAATAATTATAAAATTTGTATGGACTTAGCACAACAAAGCACCACTGGACTCAGCAGGACAGAGCACAGGACAAAAGCACCACTGGACTCAGCAGGACAGAGCACAGGACAAAAGCACCACTAGACTCAGCAAGGACAGAGCACTGGACACCGGCATAAAGCACCACTGGACTCAGCAAGGAGCACCACTACCCTACACACCCTCCCTCTTCCCTGATGTCAGGCAAAATGAGGATGGCGTCCACAAGGTGAGTATTTATGACATCCGAGTATCGCGAGATCCGACGCGAGACTTGGATGTCATAGCCTCGTTTCGGATTTCTTTGGCGGCCGGAAGTACCCGAACAGAGCTCGGATCCCGTCGGATCTGCACTGTTTGGGTGGGCTCGGATTAGCGGAATCCGAGCCCGCTCATCCTTACATACTAGTATGTTTTTGGAGTGTGGGAGGAAACATGGGGAGAACATACAAACTTCTCACAGATTGAAATAATCACAGATCCATGGTCAGGAATTGAACTCATGACCTCAGTGCTGTAAGGCAGAAGTGCTAACCACTAAGCCACCGTGCTGCCCAATATATGTATGTAGATTTATCTGTTGCTGTGGTTCCTGGGTATCCTTAGTTGTGTAAATACTGCAAATATCGGCCACTTGCCAGGCAATAGCACCATTTAGGTATCGCCACATAGCCACATTTTACTGTGTTAGCTACAATATATCTTCTTGTGCTAGTAGTAGTAGTAAATAGTTAACATTTAAATACAATTTCCAGAAAACCTGCTATAAGACATTGTTAGGTAAAGCTGGCATAAATAAGGCATTCTCTGCATCCTCCAATATGACATGAGACCTGGATAAAGCCATGATACAATAAAATTTTATTTAAATAATATTCTTAAATAAGCTTTCACTTCTTATAACTTAGAGTATAATGAGGATTGCATTCAACATATGTAGTACAACTGCTGGTGGTTCTGGCATTACACTATGTGATCAGGATTTATTTATGAGAATATCTTTTTGTGGTAGCTTAGTCAATGCCAGTAGTCTGTGATTTGTGTCTCCGAAACTTCCCCAGTTGATTCCACTGTCCTCCAGGACTGTAATATAGTGATTTCTTCAGAACCAGTATATGTTGCAAAATCAATTTTGGGCCAGGTTAGTCATTAGACAGTGAGCATCTAACCTTTATTATGTGTACATGTCTTCCAGCGAGGTCATTATTATTGTTGTTTTATCTGTATAATGCTAAAGTGATGCTTAGCGCTAAACAGTGTGGAAACAACATGCATAAAAAGCAGTGACATAGAAACTAGCAATGAGATGAACGTTGACATGAACAAAGAGTGGAGAGGGCCTTGCACCTGAGAGCTTACAGGTGGGGATGGGGACACAGTTAAGGAGCAATTGTGACTCAGGTTGGTATTTGAGACAGCAGAGTATTTTTGTCCAAGGTGGGTTAAGTGGGATGCGGAAAGGAGAGAGTAATGTGGTTGTTAAGGTGGGTTTTCAGAGAGTGTTTAAACCTTTGTAGGTTAGGATAGTGTAATACAAATATGGAAAGCTAATGCAATTTCTACTGTTAACCTAGGTACATCAGGAGACCAAATTCTAAGGAAATAAAAGTTTAATCTTAAAAATTTACTGAGAGATGAAAGTAAGACTGTCCTGGGAAAGGCTGGACAAATGGAAGCCATAGTCATGTGCTATACACTGTGGGTCTGATTTACCTGTGGACGTAAGTCCCATTGCATTCTGTATCTTGTGTGAAATGACTCTGCGCTTGCTCAGAAATGGTCTTTATACCAGTGACCACAATTCCATCCAATTCTTGTCCAAGAGCAAGTGACTCTTCTGTCTATGACTAGAAGGACGTAATGGGGACGAGAATGGGTAGACTCATATAGGCAATGTATAGTAAGAGAGTGCCAAGATTGAGCACATGCAAATTCATCCAATTCAAGCTCTGGGCATCTCTTAGGTATGTGTTTTTTACCTGTATCACTTGCACCAGCTACAGGGCAGGTGTAAGTGCTGACTGTGTGGGAATGTGTTTGCACGTAAGTGAAAACTAGAACAATATATTTTATGTACAACATGCATAAAGAATATTCTGATTTATGCATTTCATGTACAAAAAGATTTTTTAAAAAAACATGTATGTTTATTAATGATTTAGCAATTGTCTTATAGAGAGGTGTTTGTGGTCATTCACACTTGCTTGTCATTATAACTCAGACTGTGTATTTAGCACATAGTGTTGTACTTCCATTTTAGGACACAATAGTAATAGAACTTTAAAATAATTCAATTGATCTTGATTTGGTTACCAGTATTACTATTACATCTGGCCAATCATTAAGACTAGTAAAGCATTACATAAGTAACAAGCATAGCATCTCAAATTCATGCAATTAATCTTGATTTTGTATACCAAAAGAATTACTACTGGTCATTTATTTTTGCCTGCTGTCTAGTTGCTAACACTCCATTTGAGCAAAATAAGAATTGTTCTATCCTTGTTTAGTGACATTTAGTAATTGTTTATGTTTATAATTATTGTACAACATTAGACATTCATTGTTCGATACTTCAGTGAGATGAAATTCCTGAAATAAATCCTTAGAACCAGACTAGTCGTGGTCTTTGCCTTTAGCAGCCTCGCTTCCCTTAGAGAGAATAGTTCTCACCTCAACTTGGTTGCTCCAAGTCTTATTCTGAAACCCAATAAGCGATATTGGACAGGTCAGGTACTGTGTCAGCACTGTAGTCAGCCAAATATTAGTCAGAGTCCAATACTGTGGCCAGCAGTGTTTCATAAAGTAGTTGAGTCCAAAGCAAAAGGGCAGGGGAACCAGCAATCCAGAAAGTAACAAGAGATAAAGCAGATGTCAGAACCAAAATCAGGGTAAGACAAACTAACAGCAGGCATCATGCAGGCTCAGCATGACTGCATCTATTATTGAAACAGCAGCATGGTGTGCAGGAAACCAATCAGCCACCTCAGGTGATTCGCTGCAGTGTATTCACATGATTGCACAGCTCTCCCCAGCTGCTTCGGGACATCCATGGCAACAGAGCAGCTGGGAGAAGAGGGAGCCTGCAGTAGAATATGTCTGCACCCACTGATTATAACATTCAGCTCCCCCTTCCGATATATCCTTTTGTTTGTTCTATTCATGATATTATTTATTAACATGCTGAGCTTGGAAAGTATGTCATAACATTGCAAATGTAAAACATGGTTATTAAGGAAAGTCATCAGGTAAAACTAAGGCAATCACAGGTATGCATCTGCTGCACTGGTGGTATCTGCAGATATAGCAGAAATCCATCTAGACATGATGAAGTGAATAGTAAAACAAAAATTTGCTGACAGGCGCCAATCAAACCAAACAAATCTATCAAGAATGTGCTAAACACAAGGACAGTATTCTATCCAAAAGGTAAAAAATACAGAGAAAGAAAAAAAGGTAGTCAAAGAAGAAAAAATAATATAAAAATAAAAATATATATATAAATACAAAATTCATAGAGTTAATCAATGTCCCACAATCTTGAAATGTGTAAAAATCTTCTATAAAGTTCCAATTGCTTCAAACTCTTCTCATGTGCATGTAGAGGAAAAAATAGAAAACAAAAAACAAAAACATAGTGCAACCTGTAGATCGAATGAGGTGATGAGAAATACCCTTTAGTGCCCGTGCACTGATAAAAGTAAAATAGACACCACGTGATGTGAAGGGTATTCTTAACCCCTCAAGGGTATACACTCACCAGATAGCATATGAAATCAGGCATATATATAAATCAAACTGCTCCCATAGATTGGATCTTCCAAAAACAGGATTCCACTCGACCAAGGTAAATCCCCAAAAAAGGAAAGAAAATGTTTGATAGTGTAAAACCATTAAACACTTATTTAAAAAAGGTATAAAAAACTTCCTGACATAAAACCAAGTAAACCGCCAGAACAACTCGACAACGGAAAAAGATGAATCCTTACCGTCCCGTAACTTGCGACAAGCGTGACAAATGATAGTATTCAGCGAGCTGTATCCCGGGCAGACACTCGCATATATTCCGCTCGGCACAACAAGAAGCAGGTCGGCTAGAGGAAATCCCCCCGCTGAGAGCGTCTGACGTCACAATCCCCCGTCAGCCAACACGTTCCGGCTCGCTTGGAGCCTTTATCAAGGTGCATGAAGGGGGTTCCAAATGTGGGCTCCTTATATACTCAAGATGTGTGGACTCCACTTAATGAATAATAACCAAAAAACTATATGTACATAAATACAATAATAACAAAATACAAGACATAAAATATACCAAAAAAATACATACAGAAATAAAGAAAATATATAAAAAAAAAATATATATAAAAAAATATATAATAATAATCACAGAGGTCCCCCATCCACTTATTAATCGGAGACACTCCTGCTTAGCTTCCCAGAAACAACACCTATCTACCGTGATCCGATAAACTCATATTAGAAAGAACTCAGTAAAAACAAGGGATTAATCATCTGTAAGAAACCACTTAAATCAGACTTGCCAACTCTCCCGAAATATCCGGGAGACTCCCGCATTTTGCGAGAGTCTCCCGGGCTCCCGGGCGAGTGTGGCAATCCCCCGCATCTGGATAATTCTGCCCACTTCCTATTGAAGTGGGCAGAATTAAGTCCCAAACGCCGCGATTCCCGGTGAATCGCGGCGCTTGGCCCCGCCCCCCGCTGCCAAATGACGCATTTTGCGTCATCACGTCATGGGGGCAGGTCCAAAATGACGCCACTTGGAGCCCCGCCCCCCCGTTACGCCCACCTCCTCTGCAGGCTCCCGGATTTCACCAACAGAAAGTTGGTAAGTATGACTTAAATTCAAAATCTTGATTTAAACCTTCTGGGGCCTAAAGTCCCCAGATTGTAAATCCATCTCATCTCACATTTAGCAACAGCTGTGAAAGTATGTTTCTGTCTCCAATTACCTTCTATCTTCTCTATTGCTAAAAAATTCTTTAAGCCACTTCCCGCACAATTATGATGGCTTTTGAAATGAGAGGACACAGAATGATTTTTATAGCCCTTCTTAATATTCCGTAGATGTTCAGACAGTCTGACCTTAAGTGGACGAGAAGTACGACCTACATAAAAAAGGCCACATTTGCACTCCAACAAATATACCACATTTGGAGTGTTGCAGCTCAAAAAGGTCTTAATAGAATATTTACAGCCTTTCACTTCAAAATCAGAAATTTTATTCTTCTGATCTGTAAAAGTCATTCTGCATGCTGCGCAAAGTCCACATCTAAAAAATCCCTTAGCGGTCACACCTGATCTCTTAGTTTGCATAAGTGAACTCCTAACTAAATTATCCTTCAAGTTAGGGGCACGTCTATAGACAAACTTAAGGTAATCCGGAATCATGTCTACCAGTACAGAATCTATTTTTAAAATATTCCAATACTTTGAAACCACTTTCTCTATTTTCCTGTATTGGGAATTGTATTGTGTAATAAAAGCTATATTATTATTATTAGATTTACAACTTTCAGGACGGGGTTCTAATAGTTGGTTCCTATCCTTCTCTTTAACCGATATTGCTTCATCAAGTAATTTTTCCTTATATCCCTTACTTTGGAATTGCTTCTTCATTCCAGCAGTTTGTTCTATTAATATCTGAGGATCTGAGCAATTTCTTTTCAGACGTAATAATTGTCCTTTAGGGACAGTTTCCAACCACCTGCGGTGATGGCCGCTAGTGGCAAGGATGTAGGAATTTGAATCAGTCAGTTTCTTGTATGTTTTAGTGCAGAGATTGTTATCATTAATGTAAATACTCAAATCTAAGAAGTTAACTTCATTTGAGCTGATGTTAAAATTAAATTCAACATTAATCTCATTCCTATTTAATTCTTCACAAAAATGATTCAAGCTTATAAGATCCCCACTCCAAATGAAAAATACATTGTCTATATACCTCATCCATGTCACCAGGTTTGCTCCAAGTATACCATCCTGCCATATGGTTATCTCTTCCCAAAATGCCAAAAATAAATTGGTGTAACTTGGAGCGAACCTGGTGCCCATAGCAGCCCCATTTCGCTGGATATAGTACTTACCCCCAAAGTAGAAATAATTCTTAGTCAGAAGGAAATAAATACTCTCTACTATAAAATCTTTAATCGAAGAGAAATCGTTCGTTCTTTCTAAAAAATGTCTAATGGCCTTAAGACCATCATCATGAGTGATGACCGTGTAAAGGGACTTAATATCTGCAGTCACCAAAAACCACCCTTCCTGCCATTGAATAGTCCCCAACTTTCTCAACACATCCCCTGTGTCTTTCAGGTAAGATGGATTTTTAGTCACCAGGGGTTGTAGACAGTGATCAACCCCACAGGGATAAATTGGATGACAAAGATTTAGTCCCAGCCCACAATAGGGTATCCCGGAGGATTTTGGGCATCCTTGTGGACTTTGGGTAAAATATATAAGACAGGAGTAACTGGATGGACAATAGTCAGGAACTCGATCGTCTCGACATCCAAAACTCCCTTCTCTCTATATCTCTCAAACATACTATTTATTTCCGATTTCATTCTGTCAATGGGATCACTTTTCAAAACATAGGTTTTTTCATCGCCCAACTGTCTTAAAATCTCAGCCGTTTATTTTGTCCTATCCATCAGGACGATGCCGCCTCCCTTATCTGCGGGCTTAATTATTAAGGAGGAATCCTCTTTGAGAGATTTTAATGCATTCCTTTCTTTTTTGGTAAAATTTACTTGGGGGTTCGTATCTATAATGGACTCCAGGTCCTTCTGTACCATTTTCCCAAAACAGTCAGCATAACAGCCCCTATTAAATACAGGGTTAAATGTAGATTTCTTACTGAAAGGTATCTTATTAGAGACAGAATTCCCTGCCTCATTTAAGCTAGATTCCATAGATCTATTATGAAAAAACTTTTTGAGCCAAATGACCCTCAAAAATTTCTGTAAATCTATAAAAACTTTAAACTGATCCATCTGATGACTAGGGGCAAATTTTAAACCTTTGGATAAGACCTTCTTTTCATCGTCAGTAAGAATACGATTACTCAAATTAATCAAATCAATTTTCGGGAGAAGGTAGGGGTTTCGGATCCTATGCAGAAGGGAGGTCTCCTTCGAGAGATCCTAACCCCTTCTTTCATAAAAACCGATTTAGAATCTTGGAGGATGATGAAACACTTCCAAGTACTAGTAGAGATTTTTTTAGATTGGAGGAGAAACCTCAAAAGCAGGGTATAACAGAAACTATATCCAGTACCCCCATGACTAGCTTTAAGAAAAGAAAAAGGGGGAAGAGGGGTGGTGTGGTTAAGCCTAATAGGAGAAAGAACAATAAAATGAAAAAAAGATCAAGGACGTTGGGGAATGGTACTTTTGGTGAAGACCAAGAGGTCAAAGTTTTTAATTTGAGTAATCGTATTCTTACTGACGATGAAAAGAAGGTATTATCCAAAGGTTTAAAATTTGCCCCTAGTCATCAGATGGATCAGTTTAAAGTTTTTATAGATTTACAGAAATTTTTGAGGGTCATTTCGCTCAAGTATTGGAATATTTTAAAAATAGATCCTGTACTTGTAGACATGATTCCAGATTACCCTAAGTTTGTCTATAGACGTGCCCCTAATTTGAAGGATAATTTAGTTAGGAGTTCACTTATGGAAACTAAGAGATCAGCTGTGACCTCTAAGGGATTTTTTGATGTGGACTTTGCGCAGCATGCAGAATGACTTTTACAGATCAGAAGAATAAAATTTCTGATTTTGAAGTGAAAGGCCGTAAATATTCTATTAAGACCTTTTTGAGCTGCAACACTCCAAATGTGGTATATTTGTTGGAGAGCAAATGTGGTCTTTTTTATGCAGGTCGTACTTCTCGTCCACTTAAGGTCAGACTGAACATCTACGGAATATTAAGAAGGGCTATGAAAATCATTCTGTGTCCTCTCATTTCAAAAGCCATCATAATTGTGCGGGAAGTGGCTTAAAGAATTTTTTAGCAATAGAGAAGATAGAAGGTAATTGGAGACAGAAACATACTTTCACAGCTGTTGCTAAATGTGAGATGAGATGGATTTACAATCTGGGGACTTTAGGCCCCAGAAGGTTTAAATCAAGATTTTGAATTTAAGTGGTTTCTTACAGATGATTAATCCCTTGTTTTTACTGAGTTCTTTCTAATATGAGTTTATCGGATCACGGTAGATAGGTGTTGTTTCTGGGAAGATAAGCAGGAGTGTCTCCAGTTAAGAAGTGGATGGGGGACCTCTGTGATTATTATATATTTTTTATATATATATTTTTTTCAGACATTTTCTTTATTTCTGTATGTATTATTTTGGTATATTTTATGTCTTGTATTTTGTTATTATTGTATTTATGACTGCCTTTGTTTTGTATCTGGCAGCAGTACCTATAATCCATCAGAGGTGCTGCTGTTCTGCTACTGAACTCTGCAATATGCCTGAAGGAGTTAATCTCCTTGTCTGATGCTAATTAGAACTGCACCTATTGCACTGCTTTAAGTACCTGCCTCTAGCTGTGCTCTGTGCAGTTCATCCGTTTGTTTCTGGCTTCTGCTAACCTGCTCCTGTGCTATTGGATATATACCTGCTGGACTGAACTTCTGTGTATGACGCCTGCCTGTACCGTGGACCTTGCCTGCTTGCCTGAGACCCCGAATCATTTGCCTGTACCTTGGACCACACTATTCTGCCTGTTGCCCTGACCTTTTGGACAGACTTCTGGACCTTGCTAATTTGCTTGATCTCTGCCTGGCTATTTGGATTTGTTTATCTGATCACTGCTTTATCCCTGGACTCTGTCTGCTTTCCTGGACAGCCTTGTGCCTTCTGGACTGGGGTAAAACTTATTATACTTGTTCCTGCCATTTTAATATACAGTCTCTTTTGGAACCTGTTATCCATGGATTTGAGTTATCTTTGTTAATATATTTACCTGAATAAAGACACTTTGCCTTACACTACTGTTGTTCTTTGTGAATGCACTGGGATTCATAACATTATGAACATATAGTTTTTTGGTTATTATTCATTAAGTGGAGTCCACACATCTTGAGTATATAAGGAGCCCACATTTGGAACCCCCTTCATGCACCTTGATTAAGGCTCCAAGCGAGCCGAAATGCGTTGGCTGACGGGGGATTGTGACGTCAGACGCTCTCAGCGGGGGGATTTCCTCTAGCCGACCTGCTTCTTGTTGTGCCGAGCAGAGTATATGCGAGTGTCTGCTCGGGATACAGCTCGCTGAATACTATCATTTGTCACACTTGTCGCAAGTTACGGGAAGGGAAGGGTCCTTATTTTCCCGTTGTCGGGTTGTTCTGGCGGTTTACTTGGTTTTATGTCAGGAAGTTTTATATACCTTTTTTAATAAAGTGTTTAATGGTTTTACACTATTGAGCATTTTCTTTCCTTTTTTGGGAATTTACCTTGGTCGAGTGGAATCCTGTTTTTGGAAGATCCAATCTATGGGAGCAGTTTGATTTATATATATGCCTGATTTCATATGCTATCTGGTGAGTGTATACCCGTGAGGGGTTAAGCATACCCTTCACATCACGTGGTGTCTATTTTACCTTTATCAGTGCACGGGCACTAAAGGGTATTTCTCATCACCTCATTCGATCTACAGGTTGCACTATGTTTTTGTTTCTTGTTTTCTATTTTTTCCTCTACATGCACATGAGAAGAGTTTGAAGCAATTGGAACTTTATAGAAGATTTTTCCACATTTCAGGATTGTGGGACATTGATGAACTCTATGAATTTTGTATTTTTATATATTTTATTTATATTATTATTTTTTCTTCTTTGACTACCTTTTTTCTTTCTCTGTATTTTTTACCTTTTGGATAGAATACTGTCCTTGTGTTTAGCACATTCTTGATAGATTTGTTTGGTTTGATTGGCGCCTGTCAGCAAATTTTTGTTGTTTTACTATTTTGTTTATAAGTTTTGATGTTACCTATTTTTATTTGCTACAAGCTGCCTTTCTTTGATTATTTTTGCGTCTGTTTGACTGAGTGTCTCTTTGCTTATGATGAAGTGAATGTAGAGCATAACAGTTATGCCAAAATGATCCATACAACTTGTTTAGAACAAGCTGGTGACTCACGCAGCAGTGGTGTTATAAGATTCTAGAGCAATCATTTTCTGTTGGCGACAGCATTTGAAAATGAAAAGGATATAATGCCCTCATGTAGAGTTACTGTTGACATAAACTTAGAAGCCCCAACAACAGCCGTAATTGGTAAACAAGCTAAGAAATTCTGCTATGCTTCTAGTTTAAACAAACCAAACTTGTCAATGTTTACAAAAATGTTTACAGCACTGGCAGCTGAAAGATAATGCCAGGTCCTGTTTTGGAAGATAGTATTGAAATGTTGAGAGGGTGGCAAAGCAAGCTAACAGATTTTGTTTACATTTAGATAAAGATAAAATTACAGGTGTTAAAAGTAGGACTGATGTTGAGTATAATGGAATAAGTAGTAAAAAAAAATTCTTCAATCACTACCAACCAGAGAGAGATATCCTTCTGAAAAAGTACTTCTGCTGTGCTAAATATTTTGTAGCTTGCAGGCAATATCTCTTCTCACGTTAATAGACAAGAACATGTTACATATACTTCAGGTTAGCAACAACCAATTCAAAATTGAAAATGGAGGTCACATTAAATATAATTTTCACCATACTTATGTTGCAACACATAGACTTTTTCTACATCCTAGGAAATGGCAAATCATGGTGAACTTTTAGCAACCATTTACGTCCTTTTGAGGAGATGTAGATTTTAGTCTTCTGTGCAGTGAATGAAGAATGCGATGTCGTGAATAGCCATCAAGATCAAACAGAAAGTCCTAGGCCTGAGCAATCTGCTAAGGTTAAATAAAGCACAGAACCACTGGATCTGGCCAATGGATTGATCATTTCCTAAAAATAGATTCATTTTTTTGTTTGGATGGTTCCTGCATTATGTTCTTCACTCTCTCTTGCCCTCTGTCTTTCCCTCTATATCTACCAATTTATATTTTCTCCTCTTTCTACATTTCATACTTTTCTCTCATTTTATCTCCTAATTTTTTATTTTTTATTTCTTTCAACTTTCTCCTTCGTATCTCTCTCTTCATGCCTCACTTTGCTTTTCTATTTCTCCTTCTCACTACTTTTCTCTCATCTTTCTCTTAATTTTCTCTCTCCTTCCTCAAATTTTCATATTTTTCTCTTTCTTTTTCTCTGTTTCCTTTTCTTTGTCTTACACTCTTTTTTCTGCCCTCTCACTCCTTTTCTATTTCAGAAAAGCCTTATTAGACCAAATACATTTTAGATTTGCCAAAGGAAGTGGATAGGGTGTGTACATTATAATGGTATAGGTGTAATCAGAGTTAAGTGATATTTAAATAGTGGTTAATGCAGCTCTTCTAATTCTCCAGTACTCTTTATTTACACAGTTGGCACAGTTTGCTCTCCCTGGGCTTACAGTCTCTACAGGATGTACAGGATCAGTGCCTGTTTCTGTTTTGTTGTTTTATTTTTCTAGATATGGCACCAGCTCATAATCTCTTTGAAGTGAGTGGTAAATTAGTTATTACTATGAGTTTTTTCTAATTACATTTTCAGAGTTTCTTATGTATTGAACAACTTTTTTATTTATTACTGTCTTTATTGACTAAACTATTTTCAAGCAGATTTTACCTGAATACAGTGCTGATAAATTGGTTTAGGGAGAAAATTGTATCCAGTGATCATGGCTGAGCAGTAATTTCTTTATGGTGGTCCCCATCTGACACCATCTGAATATGGAATTAGCCATTGAAGCCTATGGGTAAAGCATTGCAGTAGAGGGATCGTCGGATCCCTCACCGCTGATTACTTGCAAATTTTCCTCTGCGCATGCATGACATTAGTAACTTAGTGAACTTTACCATAGTGACTGGGGACAAGATACAGACAGCGAGACTTTTAAAGTAAGTGAAAGCTGCGCTGGGACAGACTCTTATCGGATGCACTTTTCCGGGATGATTTTTTAATAAATGCTTACAAAAAAATAATCTGTCATCCTTGCGATGACTGATAACAATTTACGGGACAAAACCCCATTAATTAATAAATAATTTAAAAATATGTCCCATGATTCCATAACTCACTTCCATACCTCACTTCCTGTTGTTGAAGAATTTATTTGTGCTTTTCTTTTCAGTGCCTTTATAGTAAGTTTAATGCTCCTGATAATTAGTTTGTCAGCACAGATCCATTCATTTTGAGAAGGTTTCTTTCAGTTTGTTTTCTGACTTTTGTCTGGAACACCATTACTTTGATTGTCTTTGAGATAAAGGACAGTGCCCAGATTTGCCTGTAGTTTCCTAGGATAGCTAGTAAAAGGTCATCCTTATATAGCACAAATTTGACCTCTGCATTGTGTAGAGTGTTCCCTGGGGCATATGCAGATCTGGATTAAGGTTCTGAGGGGCCCGGGGCACTTAGAATATAGAAGTCCCCAAACAGTCCTGTTAAAAAATCAATAGCACCCCATTTAATAATTAGGCCACCAGCCCCAAATTTGAAATTAAATAAAATTAATACTATTCACATTTAATAAAATAACTATTTTCCCCAAGCAGCCCTGACATTAAATTAATAGTGTACACATTTCAACAAACTCGGAAAGTCACAGCGGTAAAAAAAAACAATTAAATAATAAATTGTATAGTAAATAACCAGGTCAGAAAACCAGTAATATAAATAAAAACAGATACAATTTATTGCAATATATAAAACAATATCAGTAATATGAGCTCAGTATACAAAAACCTCCTGTATGTTGGTATTAACTATAGAGTTAAACCCTTCATACAAAAAAGGGACCTATTAGCACATGCAGGTATCAAAATGCAACATGAAAAGCATAATTAGATGTCCAGAATCAACATAATAAGATATCTCCTTTGAATGTTATCAGTACTGATATTGCACTTATAATAATGACCGTAGTAGTGAAGAACAGTTTCAGTCATATAAGGTATAGTCCGGATTCACAAGCCTATTAATTATCCAGGGAAATAAGGAATAGATGGTTGATAGACACCGTTAGTATGCACGATCTCCCTCGTAATTCTCTGTTTTTATGGCTCTCCGGTCATCGCTTCTCCGCAATTCTCTGCTGCAAATATGCTCCAAGATGAATTCAGTGAGCAAACAAACCTGCCAGGGCAGAAACTAAATTGATTTAGGTATGTTCCTTACAACTTTAGTCCGATGCATATACCCTCAGTGTGCATAATATTCCCGGTCCATGAAGTCAGTCAGAAGAATATTCAGAGAATAATATAAAAATTTCTGACGCGTTTTGTCTCTATATTGAGACTTTTTCAAAGCCCAAAGTAAATGTGTGTTCATTGTGAGAACTGTGTCTTAAATAGAGGAAGAAAGTTTTGCTAATCATCAATTAATTAATTAGCTACCAGCTTTGCTGATAGCTGGTCTTAGAGTCTAGTTCACAGAAATATAACTCTTTATATACACACGGAACTAACCTTGAAATGCAATTTGAAAAATGTACATTGCTAATATATATATACCTACATATGACAAAAGAAGGGGAATATTAACATACCAAAATACGATCTTCCTGACAATACAGATTAAAGAATATAAACTAAGAAGCAGTCCTTCATATAACCATATGATGTATAATGAATAATAAATAAAAAAATATATAATATTTAATATAATACTATACTACTATTAATACTATTCACATTTAATAATAGAACTATTTTCCCCAAGCAGCCCCGACATTAAATTAATAGTGTACACATTTAATAAATAAACTAATTTCCCTTTCCACCAAACAGCCTGGCAATAAACTAAATAGCATTTACGTTTAATATAACCATTTCCCACAACTATCACTGGCATTAAAAAATTAATATTTGCAATTACAATTAGTAAATAGCCCTCCTCCCCAAAATCAGTTCCATATTCACTTAATAGCCCCAAACCACCTCATCTTAAATTAATAGGACCCAATATTAAATTAAATTGCCCCACCATCACCCCATAAATAAAATAGCACTCATTAAATAATTAGCCCCACCTGCACTCCACACCATTAAATAGCCTACCTCCCACACTATATTAAGACCCCCCCTTCCCTAACATATATTAACTTACTTCCCCTGCACACACAATATATATATACTGCCCCCCCACACACAATATATATACTGCCCACACACACACAATATATGTACTGCCCACACACACACAATATATGTACTGCCCACACACACACACACACACACACAATATATATACTGCCCACACACACAATATATATATACTGCCCACACACACACACACACGCAATATATATATATACTGCCCAAACACACACACACAATATATATATACTGCCCACACACACACACACACACAATATATATACTGCCCACACACACAAAATATATATACTGCCCACACACACACACAATATATATACTGCCCACACACACATAATATATATACTGTCCACACACACACTATATTTATATACTGGCCCCTACACTCACATACT